>NC_143578.1:128012667-128621052 GCF_048544385.1 Mastigoproctus giganteus
TTGAAACTGAAGAATAGCAATGGTGTACTTATAAACAGCAGAGAAGGCATAATTCAAATAGCAGAAGACTACTATAGAGAATTATACAAGGAGAGTGAGGGAATGATGCCAGCAGTGGGGAAGATGGATTTGCAAAGCAGCAACACATACGACATACCCGATATTCTTCCTGATGAGGTAGAACATGCATTGAAGAAAATGAAGAATCGGGAAGATTAAGTTACTGTAGAGTTGTTAAAAGTGGAAGGAAGAGACATAACACAAACTGAAAAACTGGCAAGGCTCTTCGAAAAGTGCATTAGAAAAGGTGTGCCGCCTAAGCAGTGGAATAATGCAATCATAGTTTTGCTGCATAAGAAAGGAGATAAATCAGAAATTATAGACCAATTAGTTTGTTATCCCACATCTACAAGTTGTTCACAAGGGTCATTACTAACAGATTAGAAAGAATACTTGATTAGAATCAACCGAAAGAGCAAGCTGGCTTTAGGACAGGATTCTCAACTATGGATCACTTTCACATAATATCACAGCTAACGGAGAAAGCAAATGAATATAAAACACCATTATGCCTGCCATTTGACTCCATACAGCATAAGGCAATGTTTCGGGCACTGGAAAGACAAGGCATTGATACCCCATACAAAGTATATTATGATTTTGAAGAAAATATATGAGAGTGCTACCTCCTTTATTAGACTAGACAAAGACAGTAGGAAATTTAAAATTGAGAAAAGAGTTGAGACACAATATCTCCGAAGCTGTTTACTGCTGCCCTTGAGGAAGCTTTCAGAAGATTAGACTGGTCACAGAAAGGAGTCAATGTGAACAGAGAGTACCTAAACCATTTACGATTTGCAGATGACATTGTGGTCATAAGCCACGATCCCAAAGAATTAGAGGAAAATTTTAATCAGTTATGCACAGCTAGTAAGGATTTTGAACTAAAGATGAATATGGCTAAAACAAATGTAATGATGAACAAGTATGCCACAGAAAGGGAAATAATGATTGAAGGAGCAGTAATTGAAAAGTTGGAGTCATATACTTATCTGGGACAAGTTATCAGCTGTAATAATGACAAATGGCTGGAAGTGAAGAGAAGAATAAATTTTGGATGGATAGCATTCAGGAAATATAGTCACATATTGAAGAGCAATATCCCAGTTTGTCTGAAACGTAAAATAATGAATCAGTGTATACTCCCCACCATGACTTACGGAAGTGAAACCAAAATGATTAGCCACTAAGAAGTTTCTATAAAGTAACTGGATACAAAGAATAAATTTGGTACATCATATGCATAAATTTCAGTAAGGCCATTGATACTGTTCCACATAGGCAGCTGCTACACAAATTCAAGCAGTGTAGCATTAGGGACAAATTATATTGGAACGAATTATATTGGGACTGTTAGATAAGAAGAGAAACACATGGATTAGGCAGCAAACTCAAGTAAAGGACATTCTTATCAAAACTAAAGAACTAAAATGGTCTTGGGCAGGACACAGCTCGAAGACATGACAGATGGACTAAGAAAATAACAGAATGTTACCCAAGAGGAGCTAGAAGAAAACCTGAAAAATAAAGGTGGAGATGGATAGATGAAATTCATGAGTTTTTGGGTAGTAAATGGATGGCCATTTCTCAAAACAGAAGGAACTGGAAAGGTGCTGGAGAGGCCTTCATCCTGCAGTGGATTGAAAATGGATGATGATGAGCCAAAACACGACCACCTAATATGATGTTGGTCCTCCATCTGCAGCCAAAACAGCTTGTACCCGGCGAGGCATGGATGCTGCAAGATTTCTAAATGTGTCTTGTGGTATCTGGTACCAACACATAACCAGCCGATCCTTTTAACTCCTGTAAGGTCCGTGGTTGAGATGCCACAGATCGGAGTTGCTGTTACGACACAAACCAGAGATGCTCGTTGGGAATAATGTCTGGAGTATTTGGAGTCCAGGCCTTCCTCATGTTCCACAAACCAATCTAGAACAATCCGGGCCGTGTGGCATGGCATATTATCCTGAAAGATGACACCGCCAGAGGAGATGACTTGCCATGAAAGTCTACTTGGTCACACCAAGTGGAAAAGGCTGGGTTTCGAATTTCGTCGATGACACGAGGAACTTTAATGGGCTTTCTTCACTCTGTGACTGAGTAGTCGGTCTTAGGCGTAGATAGCACGGTTTTACCCCCAGAAAAACAGACAAATCGACCATAGAACGCACGCGATTAACAAACATAAGACACCTTAAAAAATATATGTATACCTGTCTTGCAGTGGCACCGGAACTAACTGTCTATCTCCACCAATTGATACGTAGGAAAAAAAAAAAAAAAAAATCCCCTTAATCGCATTGGCCTGAAGTGTAAATGTGTATTTACCAGGCCTCTCTGCCATCAGGTGGCAGCCATCAACATGGGCAAATACCACTGGATGCTCGCTCTAGCACAAAGAGCCGAACCTCCGTCTACTCCTATGTCAGTTCTAACGTAGCACCAGAAAATGCCGCAGCCACCAGTCTTTGTGCAAAATCTCGTTCCCAGGTCGTCCACACCGAGAGCCAGCAAAAAAAAAAAAAAAAAAAAAAAAAAAAGAACATTCCCACACTGAGGGGAAAAATAAATAGATGGCAGCAATTCCGCTCATCAATTGCAATGTGCAGCCAGCATGCAGATTGCAACTGAGAGCCAACAAAAGAAAAAAAAACAATTTTAAATAAGTTAAATAATAAAAAAAAAAACCCTGGAATATAAATCCAAACTGAAGATAGTAATATCCCACCTACAGTTACCTGCAACTACAGGCCAGCAAAATAAATAAAAAAAAAATTTTTTTTTTCCTTTTCTTTTTTACTGCTCAGCAAGACCAGAAGTTGACATTACAAGGAAAGACATCTGTCTGCTTATTGAAGATCAATCTTGCAAGGCATTAAAATACCTTATTTTTGCGAGGTATAATTTTCCATTTCCAGGATTTTTTTATCCATTATTTAATCCAAATTAATGCAGCTTATAATTAAAAGATTTATGTCCTGTCATAAAATACGAGGTTTCCATTTCTGGAAACAAGGGTAATATGACCAGTCTCACTACTGCACCATCTGGCCTGCCACTGATCCATCAAAGCAGTCATTATCAATTTCTTAGCCTTAGTTATATCTAAATTATTAGTAATGTCTAAAAGTAAATCCAACCCCCTTTCTCAAAAGGAACAAAAAACTAAGCAGCATAGAGATCTAGGGGCATACAATCAGATATAACCTGAGCAGCATTAGTGGAATCAGTTCTACACATTTTAAACAAAGATATTATCATTTTCCTTTGTATAGACAATTTCTGTCTGAATTTCACAGTGAGAAATCCTGAATACCAAACATTAGCTCCATACATAATGATAGGCCTTGTAGCATAATACAAGTCTTCTTACTCGGGCCCCATTCCTTTCAACTAATAATAGATGAGGGAAAGTTTTTAATTTTTTCACCTAAATACTCTAAATGCTGCATAAATGTCAACTTACTCTCAATTAATATCTCTAGATGCTTTGTTGTCTTAACCTTAGGGATTTGATTCCCTTCAATTAATACTTTCGGAGGCCTTCCCACATCTAATCCACCTTTACATAACATCATTACAGTTTTACTAATAGATAGCTTTCACTTATGATCTGATGCCCAACAAACCAGATTATCCATTACAATAGCTGCCTTTGTCTCTAAATCCCATCTTGACATGCTATCAAAACCCAGCACCAAATCATCTGCAATTTTATGCATTGCATATCTGTGTTATGTAATCATAAATTCAATACGATGTTCCAGAAGGTTGGCCCCAAAATCCCTGGGGACAACCTCTGGAAATCTTCGAGTACACCAACTGCTGAAGCTCACCAAAACCTTCCTCCATGAAAATAATCTGACAAACATGTATATAGCAAGTGAGGACATTTCAACAAGCGCAAAGAATGAAGTATGCTTTCATGCCAGACATCAAAAGCTCCTTCAAAGTCTCCATAAATAACTAATACATATTTTCTATTTGAAGAGCCAACATAATCTTCAAGGTCCTTTAGTGCATCTTCAGCGGAACATTTTCGGTTTAAACTATATTTATACGGCAGTGTATAATTACGCTTAATAAACCAATAATTTAATCTAAGATATAACAATCTTTCAAAAATCTTAGACATATTTGGAAGTAAGGAGGTAGGAATATATGCTCTAGGCTCTGGCAAATCTTTGCCAGGTTTAGGTATCAACTTCAGCAAGGCAAACCTTCCAAAATCCAGCAAAGATACCAGCTAAATAACATTAAAAATCTCTAACATTAGATGTGGATAGATCTGAACCATTTTGAGTAATAGATTATTTTCAACAAGAACAATACCTGGAGTTTTATTGATGTTGATAACCGAGCAAACTTGTCTAAGATCATTAACTGTAAATAAAATATCCGCACCTGAACCAACATAATTTCACTTACCACACCTTATATGCAATTGATTTACTGTATCATCCCCCACATTATCATCTGGAAATAAACAGTTAACTATACCAGCAACTGTTCTCTCCCAGTCAGTTGTTTCACAACTGCCTGACTTAATAGTAGATAACAGGGGACTGATTTGCATCTTGTCAGTTATCAACTTATATACAAGGCCCCAGGGATCAGAGTTACCTGCCCCTGGGACCAAGTTTTTCCTTGATTCAGTTTTACTATTAAGTATTAATTTATGATAAGGTGCCCTCTTAATTTTATAGATTTCTTTATGATACATGGCTTCCTGCAATCCTCATGACCTATGACGCTTAGGTAGAGTGTATTTAGTGTCAAGCGGCACCAGGGGTTTCCCCCATCTCCGCTGACGCTTAGGTAGGTGGTAGACGTCAGATTACCCGGCATATGGATGACTGGACCTAGAGTATCCCAGCAGAACATCGCCAAAAGCACGACACCGCCGCCACCGTCTTGTTTTCGTCCCACGGTGCATCCAGGCACCATCACTTTCCCAGGTAAACGACGCACACGTGACCGGCAGTCCACATGGTGCAACAGGAAACGTGATTTATCGGACCAGACGACCTTCCAAGCACTCAAGGCCCAGTCTCGCGTGCCCATTGTCGGCGTTGTTGCATCGTGGTTAGCATGGGCACTCGGAGCGGCCTGAGGCTACACAGTCCCATTTTCAACAGGGTCCGATGTACTGTCTGTTGTGACACATTACTCCCGTCACCAGCATTCCAATTACCGGTGAGTTGCGCCACATTCGCCCTTCTGTTGCCATGTTCCGTCCGGAAGAGCCTGTATTCATGAGCCATGGCCGTTGAACACCTCGCTGGAGGTTCATGGGTTTTCCCTGCTTGGACCACTCTGGTAGGTACTGACCGTGAGCATCCCACCAGCCATGCCGTTTTGGATACGCTCTGACCCAGTCGTATGGCCATTACAATTTGACCTTTGTCAAACTCGCTTAAGTCTGCTGCTTTTTCCATCTGAAGAACAAGGGTAACACTGATTAACGGAGCTAGTATCAGATGTTTTTTAGACTGTATCCGGACCCGCGCCTTAGTTCACCTGCAGTTGCTTCGATTTGCATAACGACTCACTGGTCATAATGTTTTGGCTCATCGGTGTATATATATACACCGATCTGATGAGTATGGGCTTGGCACAACCAGTGTCCTGAGCTGGATATCGCCATTCTTCTGTTTCTTGGTGTTTCCCTTCTACTTCAATCTCTCTCAGGGTAATGCAGAAATTTTTTTTGGCTGGTGTAGCATAAGCCTCAGGCTTCCTTGCACCATATGGTTAATAATATAAAAAAGAAAATTAAATAAATTTTCAATTTACCAAAGTTAATGTAACTCCAAAACGAATATCGATATCCACCTCTACTTAAATAAAAAAAATTAGAACTGTCTGTCATGGCAATTCTCACTGTATGAATGATATGTAACCATGCCCCTTACCTGTATTTCTAGATTATTGTTCAGTCCAGTAAACCCCAGCTATTCGCGGGGTTACGTTCCTGAGACCGCGAATACTGAGTTATGGCGCCCATAGTAATAAAAGGGTTCCGTTTCAAAGTATGAAATATATAACAAAAACTAGTCTAAAATTTTGTCTGTATGTATTATGTGTATTTACCTACATAATACGACTATGTACATAGACAAACGTAGACAGTACATAGTAAAATACAAGCATAAGTCATCGAAATGAAAATAAGGAACAATTTATTAAATGTAATATGTATTAGACATTTTAAACAAACCTTTCAAAAACATATCAAGAACATGGGTTGCTAGGCGAAAAATAACTCATAATCGAAGTTTGTTTCTTCAGTTTTTTATTGAGCTCCTTTTGAATTTTCTCCTAAGGCAAGAGTAATTGTTCTCGGTCTCGTTTAAACTGATGCTTCTTTCCAAATTAGGATCCGTTTCCACCACCTTTTCTGAAAGTTGTATGGAGAGGCTAAAGATTTCGTTTAATGACTTACTGTTTAACTCTGGTCTAAATCGTCGAGAGCTTCCCCCTCAGGATCATTTTGGTTTTCATTTGACCTTGTTACTAATTCATCCAACACTTCTATTGTAAGTTCATCTGCATGAGTCTTAATAAGTTTCTGAATGTCTGTTGCATCGATGTTTTCAAAGCCCCCGCCTTCTATTCCCTGTGCGATTTCTACATATCGGCAACCAGTTCATTGACATTAGGGATTGTTTTAGCAACGTCCACTTCTGGCCACAATTCTCGCCAACACGCGGTAATTGTAGATGCATTTATCCCATCAACTGATGTCTTGATGTTGATCAGGCAATCTGCAATGTTATAATTTTTACAACTTTGGTTTACAGTTAAGTCTGACTCCCTTTCCATTTTTTCAATTAAGCCAGTAAAAGTTCTCCTAACATAGTAGGACTTAAACGCAGAAATCACACTGGTCTAGCAGCTGTAAAAGTGATGTGGTGTTGGGTGGCAAAAACACAATTTCAACGTTTGGGTGGTCAAATTCCAGACTGCTTGGATGTCCTGGCGCATTATCAATAAGAAGCAGAACTTTGCAAGGCAAAGATTTTGAAGCTAGGTAATTTTCCACCTCTCCCACAAAGCTATCATTAAACCACTCTCTAAAAAGTGTAATTGTTACCCATACTTTTTTATTGGACTTCCAATAAACTGGAAGATAACCTTTATTCTTTTCCTTCAAAGCACGTGGATTCTGCGATTTATACACGAGCATCGGTTTGATCATGTGTCCACTAGCGTTTTCACAAAACAAAAGAGTAAGCCTATCTTTGGAAGCTTTGAATCCAGGAGCAGATTTTTTATTTTGTGTTAAGTATGTTCTGGCTGGCATTCTCTTCCAAAACAACCCAGATTCGTCTGCATTGAACACCTCTTCGGGAACATATCCTTTGTCCGTAATTAATTTTTTTAGTTCAATGGGGAAACTTTCTGCAGCTATGAAATCCGCTGATGCAGAATCGCCTACAAGTGTCACGTTATGAAAGCAATATTGATTTTTAACGAACTGTGTACTGTGTGCATACAACAAAATGGGAACACATTGCCAGGGGACATGAGACTCATATACCCTTGATGTAACGTAAATTGCAACTTAATGCCCGCTTAAGCGTATAGGCTACTTTACTGACCAGGTCCTTTCCACGAAAGAGTACGAATTTCCGTGAATTTTGGAGACGTTCGCGAGGTGGGCCTTATTGATTAATTAAAAGTGTCAACAGACAGCTAACACAATTTTGTTTCTTAAAAATCGTTAAGATTCTAATTACATAATAAAATATATAAGTAGGAAAAAACTCTAAAAAGTCCGAAATGTTCAGAAATACATGTAATTCATTACGATTATTTGTTCCCAACCGAGCCCGTGCATATTCGCGTTACCCGGCCCGAAGGCTAGGTTGGCTCATGCAGACCACTACTGCCTACAATTCTCCTTTGCTGAGAAAGAGTTAATTGCTGACACTGGGCTCTTGCTTAGTGTGGGATCCACTCACTGGCTGGTGCCTTTACACATTCGAGGCAGGGGATAATATTTGTTTACCCTATCCTTCAGGTAGGATCTTACCTGAATACTCCTCTAGGGGTGGAACAGAAATTGCTGGCATTTGACTTTGACAAATGTGTGATCACACCTAATATTAGGCAATCTGACTTTGTGGGGCACCTGTTCATACTTTCTTCCTTTCCCAAAGCTGGGTGGGCTCCCCCAAATCAGGACACCTTTCCTTAACCCCTTCTTATATTTCTTAATCTGGAGGATGCCATCTTTCCTCACCCACTCTGCACCCCAACTTTTCATTTCGTCCAACCTCTTATTCCCTCACCTCTTCTGTCAAAGGATGCCTTTCTTCAGCATACTTCAGTTTTCCTTTACCATAACTCCAAGTCTTGAGGCTGTCACATCTTACTATCCTTTAATATATTTTTTTATAATTTTTTAATTAATTTTCTTATTTATTAATTTTTTATAGGCCCGCCCTGGGAAGCTTAGGAGACTCTGGTTGGCTACTGCCCTACTTTCTACTTTCTACTGCCCTAGCCCAGCTCCTTGTAGTGTCAGTAACTATTGGTCTGTGGTGCTCCACAGACCTTAGGCTGTGGTCAAGTGAACAACATAACCCACACTAAGCAAACACGAACATTAACATACACTATCTGGCCTTCACAGTAATGTTTTACTTCACAAGAGATCAAAATGCAGAGCTGTGAGAAATCACCTGTGACGCTTGTCAAATAACACTATGTCACTGCCCTTTAGAGTGTTGTCTTGAGTATAACAACATGTTTGGATCTTTCACTGGTGGGAGGCTTTGGCAGTTTTCATGCAACAGCAGTATAGGAAATCTTGAGCATGGTATGACGTTGATGCAACGTTCTTTATGATAGGTGGAGTTGGTACAATAGCTTTTCCATAGCTCCTTAGGCACGAGGAACCTTGCAAGAAGCTTCCTTTGTCACTCTTCTCTTTTCCCTAGACAAACTTAATTCAATGCCAAAACCAACAATAGGTATTAAGTGAGGGCTTGGGGTTTTTTAATACTGAAGTAGGGAAGGGATTTTTTCAATATCTGGGTCTCTCTCCAGTTTTACTTTTGGGGAACTTCTTCTGGGAATTCGTGGCAATCTTTTTTTCATATTAAACTGCTTGGAGGAGTAGCCCTGGGACCATGCCCTTGGCAACAGCATCTTCTTCGCCTCCTTCCTCATCTTGTTGATCTTGGCCTTGATATTTTTCTGGAGTCGGTGGCTTTGTTTTAGTTGCTTATTAAGAGGGAGCGTGTTTCGAGGGCCCTCATCATCAGTGTCATCAAGGTAACGGGCTTTTTTTCACTCCGTGGTTGACTTATTCAGTCTCAGGCGTAGATAGCAAGGTTTTTCCCCAGAAACTGAGATTTTTTAGTCCAGCAAAACAGGCAAATCGACCGCAGAACACATGAAATTTACAGACAAGGTACATATATGAGTATATATTCATCAAGCTGATCAACCTCTTGGATAGAGTAATTCTCCAGCTGTTCCATTATTTCTTCCTTGGGAGGAGATTTTGAAAACAGGCCTATTTAGTGGGTAGGAAAAGCAGTGATTTCACTTTTGTATGTTCCTCGTCCGAAGGTCCTGATCGGCTCATTCAATCACACAGCTGTCGGATTGAACGACTTGTTCAGACATCTTACTTATCTTAGTGGAGATCTTGAAGAACAGTCCTCTGTTTTGGTGGGGAAGTGAGAAGGATTGGGTTATTTTCACCGCGAGAATAATGTTGTGCTACACGACACAATGATTACTTAGATGCTTGTCCTATCGACCTAGAGAATCGCATTCATCCTGTCCATCAGTTCTTCAATAGAACTGCTTCCCTCAGGAAAATTAATCGGTTTTTAACAGGAGCTGTCTACAAGGTTCAGTTCTAGGGCCTGTGTTCTGGAATCTGTTTCTTAATCACTGGTTGAAGAGACACTTACCTCAGTTCCACAAAGTAGCTTATGCTGACGATTTAGTACTATGCACAGTCGGATATTTCTAGGCAGGTTCTACAGGAGAGATTTCAAGTTGTAGTGAATAATCTTGAAACATGTGCTGCTTTTTATAAGTTCACATTTTCTGAAAATAAAACAGTCATGATACTAATGAAGGGGAAGTTAAATTATGACAGACCGCCTCGATTGATAATTAACAACAAACAGATACCTTTGGTTTCTAGGGTGTAGTATTTAGGTGTACTTTTAGATAATGATGATAAAAATTTGTTTGGCACAATTGGATTACTTAAGTTTTAAGATGAAAAAGTTTACCGTCTCTGTAATTCGTTTTACTATGTCGGATTGGGCACTTGGAAAGCGAGTTACCAATGTATATTGTAATGCTTTTTTTACCTCTTGTTACTTATGCTGCATCTATCTGGTGTAAACGCATAGAAAATATTAAGTTTTGTAAAAAACTAAGTTCCCTTCAAAGAATTATGTTGTTGACAATATTAAAAGTTTGTAAAACGGTGTTTACATTGCTATGCAGGTTATTGCTGGGTCTTTGGATTGTATATTGTATTTTGGTCTCTTTGTTATTTTTTTAAGGAAAAGTAAACAAATATCGTTTATGGATTTATCTGATGATTACTGGTAATATTAAAAAGGAAAAAGAGTAAATATTTAAGAGATTACTTGCCTTAAGGCAAGAACGTTGGGATTCAAGGTTCACTGTAGCACTGTGGTAGAACAGTAAAGCGGAGAACGAAAAAGATCAAGGGTACTTCCATCGTGAAGTTCATACTTTCTCCATCGCCAAAAAGTCTGTCTAATACTGCTTTTAAATTTACCAACTATCAACCTGGATCTCATGAGGTAAACTTCAGTAGATCCAAACTTCTGTTACTTCCCAATATTTTGTATATCTGCTCACCGATTCTTTTCTCTATTACCAATTACATTTCATTCTACCAATTTACTTCAGAGGTTTAAATAAATCCAGTTCCTTATAATATGCCTGTCCTTCGCTTTACTGTCCTACCACTAAGGCTGTGTGGCTTCAGTATATTGCCTCTCAATTGCGTTTCTTCAAAGGCGATTTTCCTGTTGGCTGATAAAAACCCAAATTTCAGAGAGAAACCATGCAACCTTCGCCTGAGACCGACTAACTCTGCTATAGTGTGAAAATAGCTCATAAAAATTCTTCGCCTATGGGATTCAAACTCCACCTGGTCTGTGGAGTTGTTGTCATATCCACTAGGGTGGATCATGAGATGTCTAGTTGCCAATATATCTATTTTGCCCTATCTTAGCCTTTTTTTTTATACAGACATCAATTGGCACCTCTTAGCACTAGTTTACTTCTCTGAAGATTTTATGATTCTACGTCTCTTTTCCAGTCTGGCCTCCAATGTTGAACAAAAAATTCTAAGTGCAGTGTCCCCTTCGGCCAGTGGTTCTCAATCTTTTGGGCCGAGGATCTCCTTGGACTTCGGAAAGGTCCTCAGGTACCACCTAAAATAATCGCTACTCTTAAAATTTCAAACTAAAAAAAAATTAAGTGTTATTTAGATTCAAAATTAAAAATAGATTTACTCAATGAATCTAATGAGAGACCTGCTGCGACAGATTTTCAGCAATTTTTTTGAAATTAGATGTAAAAGCTAATAATTGGCAGCGACTCTGTCGAAGCGTTCACGTCTGTTTCACTTTTTTGATATTGGGTCACAATATTTTTCAAACTCACGTTCACATAAATAAGACATCACAAATGGTAAACGTTGAGGAACTGCTTTGTCTGCTATATTAAGGAAAGAATCCAACAAACATTGGTGTTCATGTAAGTATACATGTACCTGCTCTTACTTTTAGTTACCTTAACACGATGTGTTAAGGTAACTAAAAGTAAGATAAGTAAGTAAGTTAAATAAGCTAAAAAATAAGATAAAAAAGTAAGTTAAATAAGCATGCACTTATTTGTTCCATGATGACTCCCACCAGTCCCTGAAACCCTCGGCACCCATCCTCCAAGTCTCTGCTCATTCTGCCCTTGGCGATGGTATGTTCTAGTTTAACGTTATTTTATTAAGTTAATAATTTGCGAAAACCTTTTTTTTTTTGTAACAAATTGTTACAAAAAAAAAAAAAAGACAATGTGTGAGATGGAGGAGGGAATGTCATATTCGTAGCTGCGCTTTAGGCGCATCAATGACCTAAACCATATCTTGCCTGTATCCTCTGAAAGATTTTCTTTACTAGACGAAAAAAAAAAAAAAAACAAATTCTTAAGTTTCGTGAGAAAAAACATTGCTACCCTCGCTGAAATCGACTAATTTTCTCATTTTTAAATCAGGTGAAGTAGCATGTTTTGTTTTGTTTTTTTTTTGGAGAAAGATTTGTTATTTTCATTTGTTATCATACCAGTATAGGAGATATTATTTAAAACTGTTTCGTGAAGTTGGTGCAAACTTTCTTTCCCCCTCACCTCAGTAATGAATCTTACTTACTGTTTTGTCCGGGTTCCTTTCCGTGCAGTACGCAATTTGTGAATAGTCCCTTAGGGATGTGGACCTCTATAAATTGGGGGCCCCCTCTTCTCGCAGCTTTTTAGTTCTTTGTTAAATATTTCTCTGCCTGATACTTCAACAATTATCCAATACTAAATCACGTTCCGAACTCTAATCGCTGTCTACAATTTGGGGTATCCCAGAATCTAATTTGTGGAAGACAGTTGCCTAGAAATAGTTTATCGTTTCCTTATTCGCTAAAATATGATACTCAATAGTTGTTATTGGGAACGAGGTTAGAGATAGCTTTCGTGGAAGGCCACCATGTCGGATCGTGAGAGTGGGGATGATCAGCATCCTGCGCAAAGTATGTACGGTTAGCTGTTTGTTTTGTTCAAAGAAAACATTTGTATATTTTGAATAAGTTTAGCAGTGCCTTATGTCATCGGTAGCGTACGCGAAACATAAATATGTCTTATGGAGTTTCTTCGTACCTCATACTTAAGCCTAGTTTACTTCTAAACATGGCGTGTTTGTTTTTTGGTATCCGTCGTCTCGTACATTTCATTATCATGTTCGAAGAATTTGTTTCCTAAAATATATTTATAATTAGACGAGTATATTTTAAAAAAAATCTGAAGTTTGTTCTTTTGTCTTGAGGACTTTTTTGAGATGGAACTGCCGAATAAGAATTATCTATTTCATTTGATCTTTTAGTTTAACACGGTTTCAGTGTGTACATGCGGTTTGTAGGCCTTTTAATTTTGTTATGTAGTCCTTATTAGCAAAAAGTTGTTTTGAATTTGCGGATTTTTAAGCTGTTCGCCTATTCAAACACATGCATCGAGTGACTGATTTTTAATATTTCGTGATCCATTTTGTATTGAGATTATTACACTACATTGTATATAATTTGAAATATGTCTTAAATAATATCACTCTTAAGTAAGTTACGTAAAACATTGTAGAAAA
The DNA here is from genome assembly GCF_048544385.1 of Mastigoproctus giganteus. Lineage (NCBI taxonomy): Eukaryota > Metazoa > Arthropoda > Arachnida > Uropygi > Thelyphonidae > Mastigoproctus > Mastigoproctus giganteus. The sequence goes on from NC_143578.1 coordinate 128,026,145, forward strand.
TGGTGAAATGAATATTTAGTCCTGTTTTTTTTTGGTATAATTTTGTTAACATATATTGCATTGTTATTACTATTGCGTTTTCTCCCTCCCAGTTTATATGCGGTCGTGAAAATAAAACTTACATCGACTTGTGAAGCAACTAACCTTATTTTATGTGTTTATTGTTTAGTATCCGTTCCCCCGCTTTTTTTTTTTTTTTTTGGAATTTACAAATTACCTTATTGCAACTTCTGTCCAATGCTGTTCATGTCCTAAAAGAAAAAAAAAAAGTAATTAACGAAATTAAAATCAAAGGTTGACTTGTAAAACGCGACAGTATTATGCATTAAATTATAGGTTAACTTAGGCATTTTTTTGTGCTACAATATATCTTTGTTTTTCAAACAAACAATGACAGTTAGTTTATCAGTAGTTAGAGATAAAAAAAAAATTTTAGTGGTTATTATTATTATTATTATTATTTTTTCTTCTAAGTCTGCAGCGTTCAAAAAAAAAAAAAAAATGAAGTTTTTTTAAAAATTCAAATTTAAAAGTTTTTAAGTTATTGTATTATGTGAGACAAGATGCAACTTCTTATAAAAAAAAAGTAATGCGAACCTTAGAAGGAAAAAAATAATAATAACCACCAAAAAAAAAATAATTTTTTATCTGTTACAAAATTGAGAACCTAATATTCCATTAAAGATGGTTCTTTAAGAATACTCTTAAATAAACTTTAAACAAACTTGAGGTTACCTGTCTTTTTTGAAACAGATACTGTTGAAAAAAAATTCACACACACACAGATTTAAATCAACTTGTGCTAATGAAAACATTCTTTTGTAAAAAACTGCTGACCAGGAAATATCTGTTTAATCAGTGGTTAAAATAAAAAAAAAAAAAAAATTATGAAGTAACACTGGCCAAGATAATATATGCACTAGGCAGCTAATGTGTATGTAACATTATTGATGCATATGACAAATAGGAACATCAAATAGAATGGAATGCCTTTCTGGTTATTAAGCTGTTTATTAGCAAAGGTTACATCTGTAAATTTTATGCAGGTTGTTATATGAAGATATTCACTGTCAAAAAAATAAAACTAAAAGAACCCAGAATTCTTAAAAATTATGTTAACCTAATCTTTTTATAAGTCCACAAAAAAAATATATTTCAATCCACCATTCATAGAGGTACAAACAAAAGTTATTTTTGCACACAGCAGTATATTAAAAAAATATATATAAAACCATAATCAGTTCTGCCCATTCTTACACAAAAAACATACAGCAATCCCTTAGGATAATCCATATTTAAGAGAAATGTGAAAACTACTTCCATTTTAAAACCAAATTGTTACTTCCAAATACATACACAATAAAAATATATATACAACAAAAGCAAACAGCTCTGTCTAAGAGTAACATTTTATTAATTCTCTTTCTCTTGTGCCCTCAATGGAAGAAATACACTTTTTTGGCATCTGGGAGACACTTTTTTTTTTTGTTTTAATAATAAATTAATTTTATTCTTAGTTTTTTTTTTTTTTTGCTGAATCGAGAACTGTATTGTATTAATTATGATTTGCGAAACCCAGTTATGAAATATAAAATAAAAATAAATGAGAGAAACTAATAATAATGTTTTTGCAGTTACTCTCCCCCAAATTGAAGCACATGCTCACCTGGCATCTGGGAGATGCCACATGAACGACTGTGTTTTTGCCAGTGAATTGTAATTAGCTGGTAATGCCAAATCTCTGTGGTAAGATTAGAAGCTTTCACAGATATGGGGAGTTGGGTATAAAAAGATAGATGTCATTCACCTGGCATCTGTTAAGCATCAAACAAACAATTTATTTCTTTTAATTCATAGTACATTGAAATGAAAACAGAAAATACTGTATAATCATTTAGAGAATATTGGCAGGGAAATGTACATGTGCGGATTTAATTTCATTTCCAAATTATTATATTGTTTTATTAAAATACTCCTATATCAGCTTATTAAAAAAAATAAAAGTTGCATATGTTAGATGTCAAATTAGCAGCAGAGGGTTAAACAACATAAGAAAAAATACTATCTAATAAAGAAAATTAACACAAAATGTGCGCAAGGGCAGAACAAATTTTGATTCATCATGTTTCGCTGAATTCCATATGAGCTCCTCTTTTGTGGTGGAAAATTATTAGTTATTAAAAAAAATTTTATGCACACATTTTATTATATCACTAAACTCATATGCAACTAGCCAAAATTTCTTATGAATCAAGCTTTAGAATACAAAGTTTATAGTTGATAAGATGTTCAGTTGTGTACAATCATAGTCAGTTGCTGCCAAACCAAACAGTGCCACTAGTAAAACTAGGTAATTGCCTAGAGTGCCATCATCCAGCAGCACCACAAATTCTGATGAAATCAAGTGTAAAATTATCCAATCCATGTAAAAATATGAAAAATCAACTGAATGAAGTGTGTATGGGTGGGGGGGAAGCTAGGGAAAAATTATTGCTTAGATTGTTTTATTAGACCACTCCTATATCAGTTTACCAAACTTACTAGGAATGTACCTCTAAGGAGCTCAGGGTTGATACAAAGGTATTCAACACCATAGGTGTTGAATACCTTTGTGTCAACCCTGAGCCCAAACAGTCCAATCCAAAAAATAAAACAAAAAAAAAATTAAGCTTGCAATTTTTTTGTTTATATACCAAAGTGATAAAATCTCTATAATTAATGTTTTGCACTCAAGCAAGCAAGCACGCACACATTTTCATACTTGCAAAATCTTTTGCCCCCCCCTTTCTCCAGATAAGTGTGTTCTGTTTAATTAATTAATTTGGATAAGCTTAACATCTCTTTCTTTTAAAATTCAGGGAAATAAACATCCCAACATAAAGAATATGGAAAATATAAGATATACCATTCCATATTTTCAGTAACAGAATTAAATTATAATAATAAATAAATAAATGAAATTATGGTTTTATGTAAATAATTAAATAAATGAAATCATAGTTGTATTATAATATTATTTTAATTATAAAATAAGTAATATGGTTATTAAATTATATGGAGTTAGGAGGACTATCCTGTCCTCTGTTATATATTTTTTTAGCAGCCAGCAGGACCTAAACTGTTCAGTTAATGCAATGGTTTTAATACTCACACCAGAACAAACAAGTTTCCCAGATATTTCAAACAAAAGTTTGAAAGTAGTGCAAAACCATCCTTTTCTTTTCTTACTTTCAAACAAAAAGGATGTTGCCAAAAAGTTATTTAAAGGATTTATTTAAATCACGAGACAGTGACTAAATAGCAGATTAATCTTTTGACATTTTCATTACGTTGCCAAAAGGCTAATCTGCTAATTTCAAATATTTTTCTCCGAAAATAGTATAGTATAGCTTTGTGTTATGTTGTTCTTCTGGTCTACCTCTCAGTGGTCTGGATAGTAACTGGGGGTTGGTGGTGTTCAATGGGCCCCTTAGCCAAGGGGCCTATGGAACACCACCAACTACCAGTTATCATCCAGACTAATGGGAATCAGACCAGGAGGTAGGGACTTGAAACTCTGGCAGGGCCAATCCCAGAGTTGCCTGAGCTTTCCAGAGGAGTCCATTTAAAAAAAAAAAAAAATTGAAAGGAGCATTAGGAAATAGTCAGACAGAGGAGGAAAGGGGAATAAACAGTTGATAAAGTGACCGAGACCAAGTGAAGCTGTGAAAGAGGATGAGGGACCCATAGTGAAGAGGCATGAGGAGTAGTGTTTTTTTTTTTTTTTTTTTTTTATGTGAACCCCAAACACGAGAGGTATTAGAACCTATAGTACTTAGTACCGTGCTTGGGTTGGAGGTTGAGAAGACGAAAGAAGATATTTGTTGACATTGGACTTGAACTTCTGTAGATTGTAATTTTCAGGAAATACGTATGAAGGAAGGTTGTTCCAGAAAACGGCAGATGAATGAATAAATGAGGAAGATGAAAAGTTTGTTCTGTGAGTTTGAAGTTGGACAATAAATGGATGTTGGCTGGTGGCGGCACGTGTTCGGACTGTTCTGAAAGAGAGAGTGGGAATTATAGAAGCCAATTCAGAAGAACAGTGCCCATGGAAATATCTGTAGAAGAGGCATGCAGCAGAAACAGTACGTCTATGAGAAAGCGAGTGGAGAGACTCTGTTAGAGATGAATCATTAATTAACCTAACTGCCCTCTTCTGAATGGAATCAAGAAGCCTGAGAGAGGTTTTGGGGGCACCACCCCAAATGTGGGAACAATATTCCATGGCAGGACGGATTTGCGATTTATACAGAGTGAGCAGCTGTTTGGAAGAAAAGTAACGCCGAGAGCGAAAGGAGGCAATATTTGTAATGTGCTTGTGCCAAGAGAGATTAGAAGTCAGGGTAATCCCCAAAAGAGATATATCCTTTTGCCTAGAAATTGGAGTGTCACTAAAGACAAGCATAGGAGCAGAAGAATCCTTTTTGCGAGATATAAGACAAGACTGAGTTTTAGAAGGGTTGAAATCAACTAAGTTGTCTTTGCCCCACTGGAGAATTACCTGAAGATCGGCATTTAAGGAATTGGTAGCAGATTTTCGAGAAGTTGAAGCTGATTGAGCAGGGCAAGGTTTCTCAAAATGGAAAGTTGAATGCAATGTGCTATCATCGGCAAAACTATGGATAGGATTTCCAGTCAATGGAAGAAGGTCATTGATATACAAGAGGAAAAGAGTGGGGGAAAGAACTGAACCTTGGGGGACACCGGCATTAGTGGAGAAGTTAGAAGACAGAGAGCCATCTACCATCACCCTCAGTGAGCGATCAGAGAGAAAACTGGATAACCAATTACTAAAAACAGTTGGCAAACCATAAGATGGAAGCTTGTTTAGAAGACCTTTATGCCAAACACGATCGAAAGCCTTTGAGATGTCAAGAGCAACTACTTGTGTTTCACCGAACCTTTCCATTGAAGTAGTCCATAAATGGGTAACATAAGCCAGAATATCACCAGTAGATTGACACTGACGGAATCCATACTGGTGATCGTTGATCAGATGGAAGGTTTCTAGGTAGTTTAAGAGTTGGTGGTTCATTGATTTCTCCATTACTTTAGAAAGAGTAGAAGTAATTGCAATGGGACGATAATTGGATGGGAGGGATTTGTCACCCTTTTTAGGAACTGGCTGGATATGAGCAAATTTCCAAGCAGAAGGAAAAACACCTTTGGAATAAGAAAGTGAAAAAAGGCGGCAAAGAATAGGAGTAAGTTCAGGAGCACAGATTTTGAGAACAAGTGGAGAAATACCATCAGGACCTGGAGCTTTCTTAGCATCAAGATTCATCAAAATCCTTCTGATATCCTTTTGACGGAAGACCACAGGAGGCATTGAATGGAGCGTGTTGGGAATGGTGGGAGGTGTTTTACCAAGTTCATTAATACACGAGCTGGAAGAAAAATGGGATGCTAGCAGGTCAGCTTTATCCTTGGCTGAAGTGACAACAGAACCATCTGGTTTGGACAGAGGTGGAAGCAGAGATGGGCAAAAGTTGCGGCCAATAGCTTTGGCAAGAGACCAGAATGCTCGGCTACCATTAGGGCAAGAAGCAAGTTTTCTACTCTTAGCCTGTTCAAACTCTAGTTTGGACTGATTAATAACTGCTTTACAATTGTTGCGAGCTTTGGTGTAGGCAGAAAATGAAACTGAAGAATTAGAAACAAGCCAATTACGATATGCAACATTCTTCTCTTGAACAGCCTTAGCACATTTATTGGAAAACCAAGGTTTAGATAAAGGACGAGATTTTAAAGTGGAGTGTGGGATAAAGGATTCCATTCCTGCAAGAATAATTTCACTGACACGATCTGAGCAAACGTTGACATCAGGAGTTTTGAAACAGTAATCCGACCAAGGAAAAGAAGAAAAGAAGTCTCGCAGGTCATCCCATTTTGCATTCTTGTAATGCCAAACAACACGAGGTTGGGAATAGCCATGAGATAAAGGTTCCATTGGAGAAGTGACAATCACCAAGTTGTGATCTGAAGTGCCTAAAGGACCTCTCACTTCGACCGTGTACTTAGAAGGGTTGTTTGTGAGAAAAAGATCAAGTGTATTGGCTGTATGATTCGGATTGTCCGGTATTCTTGTAGGTAAATGAACAATCTGTGCTAGGTCATTAGTAATTGCAAAAGCCTCAGCATCTCGACCTGCTGGGTCGGTGTGACTAGTTGTGAACATTAAAATCACCAAGGAAAATTACCTCACTGTTAGGAAAGTTGGACCTTAGAAAGTCAAGTTGCAACGAGAGGAAGTCAAAGAGCTCCAAGTGATTAGTGGAGTTGGGAGAACGGTAGAGACAACAGATGAATTTGACACAATGAGGTAGAGAGATTTTAAGCCAGAGAAGATCAAAGAGAGGAGATTCCAAATTGCCAAGTCTCTGACAGGGAATATCAGAACGGACATATGCACAAGTACCACCTTTGAGGCGAAAGGAATCATACAGCGAATAATTTGGGCATCTGAGATGAGCAGTAGTTGAATCAACCGATAACTGAGATTCTGTCAGAAAAAGTACATGGCGTTTGGCAGACTGCAAGTGGAAATGGACATCGTTGAGATTAGAATTGAGACCACGTATATTTGTGAAATGAATTAGGAAGTCCTTGGGAGGTTTAGATCTTTTCGCAGATAAGCTTGTTCTATTAGTTTTACAATTCATGGTGAATTCAATAGTAAGAAAAAGTGGGTGGGACATGCTGTATGAAGTAATGAAATTTTTGGATATGGCGTACATGTGGTAAGAATATACCCAGATCCTTGACATAACGTGGCCTCGACAATGCTCCCCGCATACACACTACTCGGACTCCCTCCAGTCACTATCTGGCAGAGTAGAGGTAGCAAGATTATACACTAGCTGATCCGGAAGCCTCCTAGAGAGTTACCAATAGGTTCGGTCCGGTGTACTAACTAGCGGCCGGCCTGCGAAAACCGTTTTAGAGCTGTACCCTCGAAATGTAAGGAATATTGGATCTCGCCACGACGTTCATCATAACCTCAAAAGTCATCAATCATACTGCATGATGGAAGAGATAGGGAAGGGTTGACCGGAACTTAGCTCTAGAGACTAAACATGGGTTCCACCACTTCAAGCCTCCAATGAGCAAAGTGGTGGTATTTCACCGGTTGATGAGAGTCATCTACCACCTAGTACTGCCTGGTAACATAGAGGGGCGACATTCCTCCATGTGGTGTGGGCGCCACACCTCGACCCCTGCTTACGTTGGTTCACACCTGGGTGGTCACCCACCATGTGCTTGTGCATGGAGGTTATACCCAGGATTACTAACAGTCCCACCATCGTGGAGGTGCAAGCAGAGGATTTGGCTGTCACAGACCGTCCGGACTTTGCCGAAATTGGGTCCACTTGGCTTGCGTGTCACCCGAATATCAGTTCCATCAGCGTTTTAGACTCCCAGGTAGCAAGTACAGCTTGTCTGGCATACCTGAGAGAATGTCTGTGACAACCTCAAGGACCAAACTTGGCAACTGCAGTGTCCCCTGCAGTTGCCAAGAAGCATCATGTGCTGGGTAGGGTACTTGAAGTGAAACGTTGACAGGCATCAGTGTCAGAGGTCCAACATAGTGAAGTGAAAGACTCTTCCACATTGCAATGTGAGCAGGTCTGGCAAAGGCCGGGGTCAGGTCAAGTCATGGGGAAAGACGAATCTGCTGAAGTCAGATCTGGTGGAAAGGCAGTTGTAACCGAGAGGAGGTCAGGTCTGGTGGTGAAGAAGTGAGCTTCGGGTAGTGTTTGATGTGTTGAGTAGAAGGGAGTCCATGCTGGCAGTGGAGGTGCCAATTTGAACTAGATGGTGGGTGGTGCAATATAGGTGAGGTTTCAGAGGATGGTCCTATGACTTGTGAAAGCTTCCTGGGCAAAGTGAGAGAATGCTGAGTTTCTGTTGTCCTGTTCTAGAATGAAATCACCTTCACTCACATCTGTATGGAAGGATGTGAGTGAGGCGTTAAGTTGGACTCAAAAGGCTTCATACAGTGGGCAATGATAGAGGATGTGCTCCCAGTCCTCTGGGGAGCCACAAATGCAAAGTGGGTTGTCAGTGATGCCAAGACTTGCCAGCTTGGATTTGAGTGAGCTATAGTCTGTGATAAGGAAGGTGACAGAGGGAGGAGGTGGCTTGGGACTGGTGATGGAGATTGGGGCAAGACCCTATGGGTAATAATGCCCTTCGGAGGTCATCCCAGGGGGGTTGCCAAAGGTGGTACAGATGGGTGGATAGTCTCTTGTTTGAGGTTGTTTGTGTCGTAATTCAGGATAGTGTGGGTGGATTTCCTCAATTTATAGCAGAGGCTATGGTGGGTGACCCCCCCCCCCCCAATCCAGGAGAAGAGTGCCAGCTAAGACCTGGAGAGAAGGATGTGAGTGAGTACCGAAGGAGTACTGATGGTATAATACACTCTGGAGATGGCTAGAAGCATGGTGCATTTAATTGACTGGAGCTTTTGAGTGTTCCTTGCAAGTGAAGCCATGGTGAACCATGTACCTGCACAATAACATGACAAACAAACTATGGGGAGGAAGGTGACTATAAAATAGGGAAAGGGGCCAGCCACGAAGCCCCAATCAGTGCATGAGATCTGCCTGAACATTGCAGTGTATTTTCTGACTTCAGAGCTGAGGTACTGGAGATGTGTATGAAAGGAAAGCTTGGGGTCTGTCATGATGCCAAGATACTTGAGGTTGGTTACAATTCGGATGGAGGTGGAGTCAATTTTGATGGTGGAAAGACAATCAATAAATAGAAGGCCAGTGACAGGGAGTGATTTAGAAGATAATGTGGATGACTTGTGTAAGGAAAAAGCACCATAAATTGACAAAGTGCTTGACAACATTAGTGAAGTGATGGCATGGTTAGAACATTAGGGTAATGGCGAACACCTTCATTTATTGCATCAGACCACTATTAAGAATTATGTACTGAAAAAATGCTGTCATCAGTTCTGGCTAACTAAATTACATGTATTTTAGTCTTTATACTCATGAAACATTTGTAAATAAAGTATTTATTTACTAAGCAAAGTGTGTTTATGTTAAACTGTGTAAAAAATGGTAAAATTTTTTGGCTATAATGTGCTTCGCAAGCACAATTATCCAAGTTGTCGCCCGACACCCACATTATATCGAGATTGTACTGTATTCCCCAAAAATTACAGCCTATAGAAATTTAAGTGAAATGGCAACAAGTATCTTCTGTCCTTTGAGAATTCATCTCGTGCAGTATTAGGTTCTAATATCTTTTGTGCTTGGGATTTTCATTAAAAAAAAACTTGTGGCCCTTGTTGTGGAATAATTTATAACAGTGGAAATTTCAGATTCATTTGTTTTACTAAGCCCTCCCAGATCCTTATTGACTTCAATCAGGTCCCTCCTAAGGGGTTATGGTTGCCAAGCTCTGTACCCCACATTTTCAAAATCATATAGGTACCATTTTGCAGAGATGACTTAGCATGTTGTTGTTGATTTTTTTTTTTTTTAAATTATTTTGGAAATATTTGAGGTAAGTGCAACAAAATAGTAATTGGAAGAGAAGAATTCACCTTTGTTTTTTTTAGGTCTTGTCTAAGAGAATGTAAAAAGGCAACATAAAACGAGACTTAATTCTGGTGTACAGACTTTAATACCAAGTGGGGAAATGCCATGTGGAGATTTTTTGCTATTAATATGGGCGCCTCCGTAGCCAGGTGGGAAGGAGCAGCAGTGCGTACCACACGCTTCTTGATTAGACCGGGGTTCAAGCCCGTCACCACCAAATACGGAGGATGCGCAAAGGTCAGGGAATGACCACCGCATATCCCGAAGCAATATGGCCTTAGTTGCTAATGCTCCTAAAAACTAAAAAATAACAAATAACAAGCTATTAATATGATTCAGGATTTTTCTAATATTTTGTTGAGAGAATTATGGGAGATGTTGAATGGAATGTATCAATATGATTTGGAGGGGATTTATCAAAATAATCAGTAAAAGAGTTAAAGTTTAATGCTAATTCTTCACAAGCAAAAGTTACGATGAATGAGTATGCCACAGAAAAGGATATAATCATTGAAGGAGCAGAAATTGAAAAGGTCGATTCATACACTCATCTTAGACAAGTCATTAGCTGTAATAACGATAAATGGCTGGAAGTCAAGAGAAGAATAAATTTCGGATGGATAGAATTCAGGAAATATAGTTGCATATCGAGGAGCAATATCCCAATTTGCCTGAAACGTAAAATTATGAACCAGTGTATACTCCCCACCATGATTTATAGAAGTGAAACTTGGGCACTCACCAAAAGAATGGAAGAGAAGCTGAAAACTACACAGCGAAGGATGGAACGAATTATATTAGGAATTAGACTGTTGGATAAGAAGAGAAACATGGATTAGGCAGCAAACTCAAGTAAAGGACATTCTTATTAAAACTAAAGAACTGAAATGGACTTGGACAGGACACAGCTCGAAGAAATAATGAGAGATGGACTAAGAAAATAACAGAACGGTACCAAAAAAGAACTAAAAGAAAACCTGGAAAACAACAATGGAGATGGAAAGATGAAATTGACGGGTTCGTAAATGGATAGCCATTGCACAAAACAGAAGGAACTGGAAAGTTGCTGGAGAGGCCTTCATGCTGCAGTGTATTGAGAATGGCTGATGATGATGCTAATTCTTCAGCCTTATCTTTATATGGAGATGCAATCAAAGGATATGAGAGAAAATATTTGGATGGAAAGAAGTTGCAGTCATTAGATTTGGCAAAAAAAAAAAAAAAAAGTGGTGGTGTGGGGCTTGACTACCATGTGGACAAAAAGACAGTTTCCTATTCCTAGCATTTTCAGATTTGAGTTTGTGTTGATTAATAATTTCTTTACAGTTTTTGTGATCTTTGGTAACAGCAGAAAATCAATCTAGAGATTTAGATACAACTGAATCTTGAAGAGACCCCCCCTCCACGTAATAAGGAAAATGACCCCTAGGTTCTTTTTCAGTTACCTTGAATTTGGTACTGTCCAAATGGTATTTTTTCTGGGATTACTGCCACCCAAATGCTGTACTTTGTATTTATCATTGATAAACACCAGTTATCATTTTTCAGACAGTTTACCTCATTTATCTAGGTATTTTTGAAGTAGCATGTCCTGGTTAATGTCATTATTCCCTGCACCATCATTTTTATCTTAGACATCAAACTTGAAATATCAATATCATTAATAAATATAAAAATAAGTAAAATGCATTAGTAGAGGCATTTGATGCAAGAAAGAAAGCTTATGCAGCATCAGCCAAAAAAAAAGAAAAAAAAAAAAAAAAAAACCACTTCCACTTCACCCCTCTGTTCGTTCAAAATACCTGTCCAGCTGAGCCTTAAACTTATTTAGGCTATCAACCTCCACAACAAGGGATGGAAGTCTGTTCCACCAACCAACCAACCACCCGCTGGCTAAAGGCAAATTTCCGCACGTCTGTCCTACATCTGTCTTTCCTCAATTTGAATTTATGCCCTGTCAGGTGATTATTCTGAGCTAGAGAAAGAATCCCATCAGCATTGACCATGCTCAAACCATTCAAGGCTTTATACACCTCTATCAGATCACCTCGCTAGTGCCTAGTCTCCAGACACTGTAATTTGCAAAACTTAAGCCTTTCTTCGTAAGAGCACCCCTTTGTTCCATTCACTAATCTTGTTGCCCTTCTCTGTACTCGTTCCAGCAACTCTACATCCTTCTTGAAATGAGGCCTCCAGACCTGTATACAGTACTCTAGGTGTGGCCTGACCATTGCCTTATACAAGGGAATAATCACCTCCTTATCCCTGCTGGAAAAATTCCTGTATATCATTGACAGTACTCCATGAGCTACTCTTGCAGCCCGTCTGCACTGCTCAGAGAACTTCATATCTGCCTGCACAACCACCCCCAAGTCCCTTTCATTCTCTACCACTGTCAGTGTAGTACCACAGAGTTGATACGTTGCTCTGGGGTTGCTGTTTCCCATGTGTAGTACTTTACATTTGTCAATGTTAAACTTCATTTGCCACCTCTCAGCCCATCTGCTCAACCTTTCCAGATCCTGTTGCAGCAGCATAGTGTCAGTAGTGTCCTTGACAACCCTGCCAACCTTTGTATCGTCTGCAAACTTGGACATTAAGCTTGATATACCATCATCAATATCATTTATAAATACAGAAAACAATAATGGGCCCAACACTGAGCCCTGAGGGACTCCACTAATAACATTAGTCCACGTTGAGCAGTGTCCATTGATTACCACTCTCTGTGTTCGCCCCCTCAACCAGCCCTTTATCCATAGCAGCAATTTGCCTCCAATGTCACACTGCTCTCCATGTGCAACAGTATCAAAAGCCTTTCTAAGATCCAACTATATAATATCAAAGTTATTCCCTGCATCATAGTATCCAATCAAATTGGTCAGCCAAGATTTCCCCTTAACAAAACCATGCTGTGTCGGAGCTATAACTGAAGTCTTGTCTAAATGATCCTGCAGTGCTTCTTTAACCAGTGCCTCCAGTAATTTTCCTGGAACAGAAGTTAAGCTCACAGGTCTATAATTACTTGTGTCAGCCTTTGATCCTCCTTTGTGAATTGGGGTCACATTTGCACATTTCCAGTCTATGGGTACCTCCCCTGAGTCCAAGGAAGCTCTCATAATTATGACTAAGGGTTTGCTTACTTCCTTTGCTGCCTCCTTTAATATAACTGGATAGATCCCATCCACCCCGGGTGCCTTTCTTGTGTTTATCTTCAATTTCTCCTCCACTTTACTCCCAGTTATTTCAAGATTCTGTAGCTTACTGCTAGAGTTGAATACACCTCTGGCATTCCCCTCGCTGAATAACTCCTCATGTGTGAATGTCAATGCAAAATATTCATTTAGTTTGTTAGCTACCTGAGCAGGATCATCAACAGTTGACCCATCAATATCAAGTGGACCAATCTGATTCATCCCCTTCCTTCTAGAGTTTACATAAGTAAAGAACTCTTTGCTGTTTTTCTTTGCATCCCTTGTCAAGGATTTCTCGTAATCTGCCTTCGCCTGCCTAACCTCCTTTGTAACTTGGTTGCATATCAACTTGTATCTTACATAGGCTTCTGTGTCATGTGTTAATTTGTAAGTATCCCATGCATTTTTCTTCTCTGCCATATGCCTCATTAGTTATCTGACATCCATTTTGGCCTAAACCTTGAACAATATTTCTTAGTTGGTATGTAAAGCCTAGTAGCTTCCAAGATAAGTTCTTTGAATGCTTCCCATTTTGAATTTGCTGTTGGTAACATCATCAGTTGGTCCCACTGTATAGAATTTAAATACTGTCTCAGTCCATCGTAGTTGCCTTTACGGAAGCAATAACCCTTCCCTTTACCCCCAATGGTAGTTACCTCTTTGAGTAAATCCCACTTCAGCACACTGTGATCACTGCCACCTAGTGGTTCATTTATCTGCAGATTCTTAATGCATGAAGAATCACTGCCGATAATCAAATCAAGAGTATTACTCTCTCTAGTTGCCTCCCGAACATGCTATGTAGAAAACAATCATCCAATAAATCCACAAAAGCCCTGCTAGTGTGTGAGTGACCAGCCCCCAAATTCCAGTCAATATCTGGGAAATTAAAATGCTCATTACTGAATGCTCTAGTGCTCCACTCATAACAGTAATCCACGAAGAGCAGTAATTATTAGTCACTCTCTCTTACACTTAAAATTACTACACTACCTTTTGTAAAAAATTTACTGATGTTTTCTCAGAAGAGGGTGTTTCTGAATCGTTTTGTAATGCTGGTTTCAAAAATGATTTCCATTTGTTTCCATCATATCTGGTTTCTTCAAAAATATTTTGATTTTTTACAAATTTTATTAATTTTGTCAGGATTTTGTGCACTGAAATTTTAACAAAATGCTACTTTTACCAAACTTATATTTAAATGCATGTTGAGAACACTATTAAAAAGGTACGTATAGTAAAAGTCCACTAAACACTCACCTCTCATTTTAAAAACTGATCCTGATGAGTCAAATGTTAATTTCTTTGATTTTCTTGCAGATCCTTCTACTTACAGTGCCTCTTCAGCATCCAGCAATAGTCAGCCATTATGTTGACATTCTACCTTCCTTGGTATTTCATCTCCATGTCTTTAATGTCCTGTGAAACCTCTCACTCTCAGTGGTCTCCGATAGTTTTTAAATTCTGTACAGTGGGATAAACTGACAATGTTACCAACAGTAAATTCTAAGTGAGAAGCATTCAAGGAATTAATTGTGGAAGCTACTAAAAGTGTCATACCTATTAAGAAATATTGTTCAAGGTTTAGGCCTAAATGGTTATCTAATGAACTAATGAGACTCGTAATAGAGAAGAAAAATGCATGGGATGCATATAAATTATCAAGTGACTCAGAAGCCTATGGCAGATATAAGCTAGTCTGTAATCAGGTGACAAAGGAGGTTAGGCAGGCGAAGGCAGATTACGAGAAATCCTTGGCAAAAGATGCTAAGAAAAACAGCAAGGATTTCTTTACTTATATAAACTCTAAAAGGAAGGGGATGAATCTGATTGGTCCACTTGACATCGATGGTTCAACTGTTGATGATCCTGCTCAGATAGCAAACAAACTGAATGAGTATTTTGCATCTACATTCACACATGAGGAATTATTAAGGTTTGAAAATGGCAGAAGGTTATCAAATTGTAGCAGGATACTTAATGATTTTGTAATAACTGAAAGCAAAGTGAAGGAGAAATTGTTGAAGTTAAACATAAGAAAAGCACCTGGGGTGAATGGGATCTATCCAGTTATATTAAAGGAGGCCGCAAAACAACTAAGCAAACCCTTAGCCATAATTATGAGAGCGTCCTTGGACTCAGGGGAGGTTCCCACGGACTGGAGATGTGCAAATGTATCCCCAATTCACAAAGGGGGATCGAAGGGTGACACGAGTAATTACAGACCAGTTAGTTTAACTTCTGTTCCGGGTAAAATAATGGAGTCACTGGTTAAAGATGCATTGCAGTATCATCTAGAGAAGACTGCAGCAATAATTCAGACACAGCATGGGTTTGTTAAGGGAAAGTCTTGTCTGACAAATTTGATAGGATATTATGATGTGGTTACAAAGGAACTGGATGCGAAAAATAATTTTGATATCATATATTTGGATTTCAGGAAAGCTTTTGACAGTGTTGCGCATGGAGCAGAATGGTATTAAGGGTAAGTTGCTACAATGGATAAAAGGATGGTTGAGTGGGAGAAGACAGAGGGTGGTAATCAATGGGTGCTGCTCTTCTTGGACTAATGTTATTAGTGGAGTCCCACAGGGTTCGGTGTTAGGTCCACTGTTGTTTTGGATATTTATCAATGATATTGATGAAGGTATATCAGGCTTAATGTCGAAGTTTGTAGATGATACAAAGGTTGGCAGGGTTGTTAATGACGGTAATGGCAGTGTGCTACTGCAACAGGATCTAGATAATTTGGGCAGATGGGCTAAGAAGTGGCAACTGAAGTTTAACCTTGACAAATGCAAAGTACTGCATATGGGTAGATGTAACCCCAGAGAAACGTACCAACTGTGTGGTACTACACTTAAGGTGGTAGAAAATGAGAAAGACCTGGGAGTAATTGTGCAGTCAGAGATGAAGTTTTCTGAGCAATGCAGACAGGCTGCCAGAGCAGGTCATGGGGTTTTGTCAATGATATATAGGAATTTTGCTAGCAGGGAAAAGGAGGTGATTATCCCTCTGTATAAGGCAATGGTCAGGCCACGCCTTGAGTACTGCGTACAGGTCTGGAGGCCTCATTTTAGGAAGAATGTAGATTTACTTGGGCATGTACAGAGAAGGGCAACAAGATTGGTGAGGGGAATGAAGGGATCCTCTTACCAAGAGAGGCTTAAATTCTGCAAATTGCAGTGGCTGGAGACTAGGCACCTGCGCGGTGATCTGATTGAGGTATATAAGGTGATTGAGGTGATCTGATTGAGGTATATAAGGCCTTGAATGGGTTGAGCACACCGAATTCTGATGGGATCCTTCCACTTGTTCAGAATACGAACCTAAGGGGGCATAAATACAAATCAAGAAAAGACAGATGTAGATTAGATGTGCGAAAATTTGCCTTTAGCCCACGGGTGGTTAATTGCTGGAACAAACTTCCATCTGTCGTTGTGGAAGTTGATAGGTTGAATAAATTTAAGGAGGAACTGGACAGGCATTTGGAGGGAATGGTGTGTTTTTTTTTTTTTTTTTAGCTGATGCTGCATAAGCCCATACACTTGATTTCTTGCATCACATGCCACTGCTGCTACTACTACTACTCTGTTCGTCACTAACACTTCCCAGGTTTTCAGGGAAGCGTTATATTTTGCGAGTGTGAAAAATGTACCTTGATACCCATGTTGCAGCCCAGCTTATTGAAGTTTGCTAACATATTTTCAACTATATTCAACTTGTAGCCTGGATCCTTGTTGTTCCGTAAGAAATTCTCAATAACAGACTTGAAGCTAATTCATGCCTGTTTTTCCTCTTTTATTCATAGTTCCCTGAAAATCTCAGTCCCTTATCAGTTTGCAGATTTCAGATCCAACAAAAATACCTTGTTTTAGCTTCTCTTTGGTGATTGATGGGAATTTAGTACAAAGGTAGTTGAAGCAGGGACCTTCCTGAAGTAAAGCTTTTATAAACTGTTTTATCAAACCCAGTTTGAAATGCAAGGGTGGAAGGAGGAGACTTGGGTGCCTAACAGTGGTTTATGAACTGTTCTTTGATCCAGTCAGCAAACTGCCCCTCTTTTCCCAGTATTTACTCCTAACTTAATACATTCAATAATACAACTCATGACATCAACTCAAGTGATTTGTGAAAAAATGTGTGATAGAAAAAAAACTAATAACATTTCGGAAATCAGCATTAAAAACTATTAGTTTACAAACATTGAAAACCACAAAGTCGTGTTATTTTATCTACCACAGTAATTTGTCCCTAATGCTACACTGCTTGAATTTGTGTAGCAGCTGCCTATGTGGAACAGTATCAATGGCCTTACTGAAATTTATGCATATGATGTACCAAATTTATTCTTTGTATCCAGTTACTTTATAGAAACTTCTTAGTGGCTAATCATTTTGGTCAGGCATGATCTCCCTTTAACAAATGAATACTGTGATTGCCTTTTAGCTCCATTCCTATTGAGATGATCTTGCATTATTTTAACAGTTACGTTGCCAAAAGGCTAATCTCCCAATTTCAAACATTTTTCTTTGAAAATAGTAGAATACCTTCAAACAAACTTTTGAAAGTAGTGCAAGTATTAACGAAGAATTAATTTGTATTAATATTTTAATAACTAAGAAATTTTATTAATAAAATTATTAATAAATTTAATTATTAATAAATATTAATTGACAGAAAAACCCACAAATGGCTGGATAGTTCTAATTCATATAATTTAAATACAGCCAAGTAGCAATAGCTGTTTTATTTTATGATTATTCAGTTACTGTGCAAAAGTAGCACTACTTTATAAAGGCCTGCAGATTTTTATAATAATTGAATTAGATAACATGAATTGTAGTAATTTCTTTAGCTCCATTTGACATCCATGGCAGAGGCCTTATTTTGTCACTGACATTCAGACTGGTTGCAACAGTGTGGTAACACTGTTCACTATTTTGAGAGATCTTGTGATATGGCACAGAATATTGATCTGGAAAGAGGTAGTATCAAGTATGTGATGATTTGCTTCTAGTTTATTTTCCTTGGGCAATAGTAGTGTTAGCAAGTTTTGTGTAATTTGTTCACTTGTGAATGTTTAAGTCTAGTAATTTAATCTTAAAAATATTTTTTAAAATACGTTACTTTTCCATAGTTTATATTATTCTTTTTATTATGATTTGGTTTGCTTGCAGTTTAGGTTCAGTTGATCAGTAGATTCCTACTATGTACTCCTAACTTACTACCTTCAATAATACAACTCATGACATCAACTCAAGCGATTTGTGAAATATATGTGATAGAAAAAAATGAATAATATTTCCGAAATCAGCATAAAAAACAGTTAGAACTATTAGTTGACCTTTGAATTATTCTTCTGAATAGGAGATACACTACATCACTATTCTATAGTCATTTCCCCTGAATCCTCCTCGATTTATAACAAGTTCCATTCTTGCACTTCCGTTGTAAGTTGAATATGAATAACAATGGTAATATAGGGGTGTGGTTTCCAAGGTTAATAAGAAAATAATATAGTAATAATAATAATAAATTTGATAAGAAAAGGGAAGTAAAAATTTCACAATTATGGACAATGAAATTATTCATTGAGTGAGGGAGAGAGAGGGGTGCTAGACTTTTCAGCAGATGGTGAAGGAACAGTGGAAGTCTTCTTGAAAAATTTGTGTAATGTTGACTGCACACTTTGCTTTTTCTTTTCATTGTAGATATCCCTGTAGCAAGCAAGGGCATCTTGAATAGTTTTGTACACATTTGAATATCTTTCGACATTTGGATCCATTTCTTCCAACATCTGTATTCCCTTATTAATTATGGCAAATGACTCTGCCATCTTTTTCTCTGAAACTTTCTTGCAGGCTCTGATGTTTCTTCTACATTTTTTCTCTCTCTGATGTCTTGTAGTTCCAGCTCAATCATTAGTCATCATCAGTCATCAATATTAGTTAATTCTTCTGTGTTTTCAACAAACTGCTCCACATCATTTGCATCCACTTTTATTTCCAGCTGCTCTCCAAGTTCTACAACTTCATTACTAATTTCGGTAATAGCATTATTCTTATCAAATGTAAAGACACGAATTTCCATGAGATTCTTCCATATGCCACTCATGCATTTATTAGTAACCTCATTCCGTGTTGCAGCTATGTTCATTGCGCAGTGCAAAATATTATAAGCCTTCCAAAATTCTCTCAAGAGTTTGCCTTCTTTGAGTAGCATTAATAGCCTGAGAAAATGCCTTTCGAAGGTAATAAGCTTTAAATGCAGCAATAATTCCTTGATCTAATGGTGATGTAGCATTCGGTGGAGGGTGCACTACTTTAACATCAGGGTGAATGTCATCCAGGTGCACTGGATGTCTGGGTGCATTAAAGTGATGTAGCATTCGGTGGAGGGTACACTACTTTAACATCAGGGTGAATGTCATCCAGGTGCACTGAATGTTTGGGTGCGTTATCCAACCTTAACAAAATGCTGTCTTTTTCATGACAATAATTCTTGACTTCTCTGATGAAATAATTTATGTACCAATTTTCAAACAACAGTATGGCCATCCACGTCTTTTTGTTATGCCGATAAAAAGCTGACAGGGTGTGTTTATTGTTATTTTTTAAAGCCCTTAGATTTTCAGAATGATAAATCATTAATGGTTTTAGCTTATATCCTGCTACATTTCCTCCAAAAAAGTAGGGTGACGTGATCTTTGAATGTATTAAATCCTGGCTTCATTTTAGCTTCTTTGTGGATGTGCATACGGTCATGCATTTTTTCCAAAATAACCTTCTTTCATCCACGTTGAAAATTTGCTTGGGCAGATAATCTCCCTCTTCAGCATTATGATTAAACTCTTCCTTAAAAGCTTCGGCATCTTCTATATCCGCACTAGTTGCTTACCCATATGCTTTCACATTATGCAAATTGTAATGTTTCCTAAACCTGTTGAACCATTCATGACCAACAAATGTTTCTTGGTAGTTATCTCCTGCATGTTTTGGAAAGGCTTCTTGCTTTAGTTTGAATAGCTAATAAGCTCAGGGGTACATGCTGCTAAGTTTGGTCCTCTATCCATGCAACTAATAACTTTACCATCTCATGAATAGGGCCTAGTTCTTTTTTTTTCATTATTATTGTTGAGTTGATAGGCGCTGATGCTTTTACTACTTCACGAATTCTATCTTTGTTCTTCATGATGATGGATATTGTCGAATGAGATAAGGTGAAGTCATATGGTGAAGCCAGTTCTGTTACAGATTTACCTTTTTCATGTTGTGTTATTAGCATTAGCATTAGCAGAGGCATATGATGCAAGAAAGCAAGCTTATTCAGCATCAGCCAAAAAAAAAAAAAAACAACCACTACTCCCATTTCACCCCTCCGTTCGTTCGAAATACCTGTCCACCTGAGCCTTAAATTTGTTTAGGCTATCAACTTCAACAACAAGCGATGGGAGTCTATTCCACAAACCAACTGCCCGCTGGCTAAAGGCAAATTTCCGCACATCTATCCGACATCCGTCCTTCCTCAATTTGAATTTATGCCCTCTCAGGTGATTATTCTGAGCAAGAGGAAGAATCCCATCAGCATTGAGCATGCTCAAGCCATTCAAAGCCTTATACACCTCTATCAGATCACCTCGCCGATGCCTAGTCTCCAGGCTCTGTAATTTGCAAAACTTAAGCCTTTCTTCGTAAGAGCAACCCTTTGTTCCATTCACTAATCTTGTTGCCCTTCTCTGTACTCGTTCCAGCAGCTCTACATCCTTCTTGAAATGAGGCCTCCAGACCTGTATACAGTACTCAAGGTGTGGCCTGACCAATGCCTTATACAAGGGAATAATCACATCCCTGTCCCTGCTAGAAAAATTCCTGTATATCATTGACAAGACACCATGAGCTACTCTTGCAGCTCGTCTGCACTGCTCAGAGAACTTCATATCTGCCTGCACAATTACCCCCAGGTCCTTTTCATTCTCTACCACTGTCAGCGTAGTACCACAGAGTTGATACGTTGATCTGGGGTTACTGTTTCCCATATGTAGTACTTTACATTTGTCAATGTTAAAGTTCATTTGCCACCTCTCAGCCCATCTGCTCAACCGTTCCAGATCCTGTTGCAGCAGCATAGTATCAGTAGTGTCCTTAACAACCCTGCCAACCTTGGTATCGTCTGCAAACTTGGACATTAAGCCTGATACACCATCAATATCATTTATAAATACAGAAAACAACAATGGACCCAACACTGAACCCTGAGGAACTCCACTAATAACATTAGTCCACGTTGAGCAGTGTCCATTGATTACCACTCTCTGTCTTCTGCCACTCAACCATCCCTTTATCCATAGCAGCAATTTGCCTCCAATGCCACACTTCTCCAATTTGTGCAGCAGTCTTCCATGCGCAACAGTATCAAAAGCCTTTCTAAGATCCAAATATATAATATCAAAGTTATTCCCTGCATCCAGTTCTTTTGTGACTACATCATAGTATCCAATCAAATTGGTCAGACAAGACCTGCCCTTAACAAAACCATGCTGTGTCTGAGCTATAACTGAATTCTTGTCCAGATGATCCTGCAGTGCTTCTTTAACCAGTGCCTCCATTAATTTTCCTGGAACCGAAGTTAAACTAACAGGTCTATAATTACTTGTGTCAGCCTTTGATCCTCCTTTGTGAATTGGGGTTACATTTGCACATCTCCAGTCCATGGGTACCTCCCCTGAGTCCAAAGAAGCTCTCATAATTATGGCTAGGGGTTTGCTTACTTCCTTTGCTGCCTCCTTTAATATAACTGGATGGATCCCATCCACCCCGGGTGCCTTTTTTATGTTTATCCTCAACAATTTCTCCTCCACTTTCCTCTCAGTTATTAGAAAATCATCTAGCTCACTGCCAACGTTTACTTCACCTACGACATTCCCCTTCCTGAATAACTCCTCATGTGTGAATGTAGATGCAAAATACTCGTTTAGATTGTTAGCCACCTGAGCTGGATCCTCAATTGTTTAACCATCAACATCCAGTGGACCAATCTGATTCATCCCTTTCCTTCTTGAGTTTAAATAGGTAAAGAACTCTTTTCTGTTTTTCTTTGCATCCTTTGCCAAGGATTTCTCATAATCTGCCTTTGCCTGTCTAATCTCCTTTGTGACTTGGTTACAGACCAACTTATATCTATCATAGGCTTCCATGTCACCCATTAATTTGTATGTATCCCATGCATTTTTCTTCTCTGCCATATGTCTCATTAGTTCATCTGACAACCATTTAGGCCTGAACCTTGAACAATATTTCTTGGTTGGTATGTAAAGCCTGGTAGCTTCCAAGATTAGTTCCTTGAATGCTTCCCATTTTGAATTTGCTGTTGGTAACATCATCAGTTGGTCCCACTGTATAGAATTTAAATACTCTCTCAGACCATCATAGTCGCCTTTACAAAAGCAAAAACCCTTCCCTTTACCTCTGATGGTAGTTACCTCCTTGAGTAAATCCCACTTCAGCACACTGTGATCACTGCCACCCAGTGGTTCCTTTACCTGCAGATTCCTAATGCATGAAGAATCACTACTGATAATCAGATCAAGAGTATTACTCCCTCTAGTTGCCTCCCGAACATGCTGATGTAGAAAACAATCATCCAATAAATCCACAAAAGCCTTTCTAGTGTGCGAGTGACCAACCCACAAATTCCAGTCAATATCTGGGAATATAAAATCTCCCATTATAAGACTCTCTGATTTACTGGCCCACTCTATTTCCCTGTACAGTTTCTTATTATACTCATCAGAGTCATTAGGCCTATAGCACACTCCTACTCTCAATTTTGATCTCCCAATGCTTATGTCACACCAAACTGACTTGACACTGCCCTATCCATCAATGTCGACTGGCTTCACTTCCTTGGATTTTATGTGTTTTTTAACTAATAGCATAACCCCTCCTCCCGTCCTGGCCTGTCTATCCTTTCTATACACATTGTACTCCCCAAATTCCAGTTCTGCATTCCTTATATCTGTGTGACACCACGTCTCTGATATCCCAACAATATCTGCCTTTGATGTTTTGAGCAATACCTCAAATTCATCAAATTTATTTACTAAACTCCTAGCATTGGTGTACACGCAAGTATACATGCACCTGTTTCTATTCTTAGCTACCCTAACACAACCCATGTGTTTACTTGTACCGCAATGACTTCCAGCAGTCTCTGAAATATCCTGCATCTTGTTTTTCAGGCTTCTGCTCATTCTAATAGAAGCAGTGCAAGAATCTCTTTCACCTCTTCCAGTGGCTACTGTTAATCCATTAGTCTTTGTCTCCCCCCAAGCTAGCAGTTTTCCGACCCACGTAACACTGCCTCGATAGCATCAGCAAATATTCTTGCACCCTTTCTATTTAAGTGTATCCCATCCCTGTAGAAGCAGTCTCTCCTGTTAACAAGTACATTCCAGGCTGAAAAAAATTCTACCCCTTGAGCCTTGCACAATCTTTCCAGGGCCGAATTGATCGACAAGGCTCTCATCATATACTCCCTCCTATCGTGTCTGGGCAGAATTGCAGACACTTTCAAATTCAACCCTACTTCACGGCTTTTTTTCAACAGTGACCTGTACTTGTTAAGTAATTCCGCTGGTCTCCTACTCTTAATATCATTAGTGCCAACGTGTACAACTATATCACCTTTTGTGCCCTTAAAAGATGATATCTGCTCTACAACGTCATCAACCTTTGCCCCTGGCAGACATACCCTGGTCCTGTTCCACCTATCCTTTTTACAAAGCATGTTCCCCGTTTCCCTGACAATAGAGTCACCAACAACTACTAGTTCCTGTGGGACCAGCGCATTCTGCCTTGGGGGCTGCTTCTGTGTTGCAAGATGACCAAGTGCAAGCTGTGGCGTTGATGTGGGCAGCTGATAGCTTGATGGGCCCCTCAATTTATTTCCTTCGAGGGCATCCACCCTGTCCTTTAAGGTCTCATATAGGCCCATAACAACGCTGAGTTGTCGCCTAATTTCCTTGCACTCCTTGCATCGTGCACACACAAAGACATCCCTCATGGCAGTATCATGTCCCGTACCCGATTGCTCCGCAAACATCAAGCAAACAGTGCATCTTAAAAGGCTGTGATTCAGAGGGCAACTGCCCCCCTCAGTTCTCCCCTGAGTCACAGCACTCCCATTAGCTTGAGCCTTTTGCTTTGCTGCTCTGGTCAGAGTCATGATTTCGATTTAAATGTCAATAAAATTACAATTTCAGAACAAAATTAAAACCTTAAACTTGTATCTTAACACAGTTATAACGCTATATTTATTTTTCAGTATCGAGTGTTATCTACGAGTTCCCTTTATATAACTTCCGTATCAAGTATGTATTAATTATTTGTTACGTTTGTACTCTAAGTCGTTATATATATATATATAGTTAAAAGTACAATTTAATTGACAATGAAGTTTAACAAGATTAATAGATCTACTGATTAATTGACAATATTATATTATGCACTATACTGTACAAAGCTAATGCTATCGAATTCCGGATATGCTGTATCGTGTTTCAGTAACGAGTGTTATCTACGAAGTTCCTTTGTATAACTTCCGTATCAAGTTATGTATTAATTATTTATTTTTACTAATTATTTATGTTCTGTAACCTAAGTGGTTATATGTATAGTTAAAAGTACAATTTAATTGCCAATGAAGTTCGACAAGATTAATAGATTTTACTGATTAATTTTCACGTAACAATGGCGGCTGTTTATGAACGGTAAACACGCGGATTTGGTACCCTTTCCGATACTAAGTAATACCTACAAATCTCTATCTAAGTTACTTTAACTTTAAGTACCGTAAATAGGAATGTAAAGCTACTCTAGAAATAAGTTAATATGTCAATATAAACTAATAAAGCAGAAAATAAATCAGAAAAAACTTCTCTGTTCCAAGAGCGGCAGAAAGGCACGTCCGCACATTATTTTCAACTTCGTCTCTAAGCTTATTATCTTTCTTTTCTTCTTGACAGGATATGGTGAATCAATTTTATGTTTGCTAGCCACATTAAATGAATGATAGTTTGGTACCCAAGATAACAAAAAGATTGGGAATCATATAGGGATAATATCACGTTCGCTAGCTCCGAAGAACAGAGAGAGACTGAGTCATATTGAGAGTAGCTAGGCTCAATGGCACTGTACTAAGCATGGGATGCCGTAATTGTCATAAGCAAGTGCGACTTATTGTTAGGACTCAATTCTATATATATATATATACAGGGTATTTCAAAAATGGTCAATAATTTAAAGGTGAAAAGTACAAACTAAAATAAGCAAAAAAGTCCCAGTGAACATTGGGCTGCAAATGAACCATTTTCGAGATGATGCACATTTTCTGTTAAGATCCTCCACTGACTATGGGAGCACTAGTTTAGCAAAAAGCTGTCAATCCTTTGCTAAGGGTGGTTTTATTAAACATAAGATAATACATTTTTAATTTTTGGTTTCAAAACCAAGGATTTTATAGATGTTACAGGATGTTCTTTCTAAGACCCTTCCCTCAACATCAGGTGTTATGTTTCTGGGCCTACCTGCTCGTACTCCATGTGCGAAGCTCCCATGTCCCTGTTGGGCTGCCTTCGTCAGGGAAATGCTTCTTGGTACAAACATGCAGCCTCGAGTGCATTGCTGTTGGCTTTACCATACATGAAGTGCATATCCGTATGCTCTTTGTTGCTGTAATCTCTTTCCACGTTGTCTATCCTTTGACAAGTACTAGTATGCCTGCTACGTCTCAGAGCATTGAGAGAGGGGAAATGCAGAGAATGAGCATAATGTAACCTAAACAAACAAGTCAGTGGTGGATCCTAACTCTGTACAGTTCACCTTGTCAGTGGTGGATCCCAACTAGAAATGTGCAATATCTCGAAAACGATTCACTTTAAGGACCCATGTTTACTAGGCTTTTTTTGCATATTGTAGTCTGTACAGTTCACCATTAAATTATTGACCATCACTTTTGAAATACCCTGTATATATATATATATCTTTTTAAAAAATTTTAAATTTCTATTTAATTTTTAAAATTTTCTTAAATTTAATAAA
The DNA here is from genome assembly GCF_048544385.1 of Mastigoproctus giganteus. Taxonomy (NCBI): domain Eukaryota; kingdom Metazoa; phylum Arthropoda; class Arachnida; order Uropygi; family Thelyphonidae; genus Mastigoproctus; species Mastigoproctus giganteus. The sequence goes on from NC_143578.1 coordinate 128,052,038, forward strand.
TGCAACTGTCTAACTACGAATAGTCGTTAGTCAGGATGAACTGATTGATTCCACATCAATTGGCAACATATCTGCACTTGTTTACAAAGCATTATGCACGATATGTGGAGCACTGCATACTCCCAAGATGTTAATTTTCATGTTCTTACTTAACTATTGAAAGACATTATTCTTGCCTTTTCTTGCAATGCCACCGAAGTTGGTGTTGCAGTTGTCACCAAAAAATGCTATTATCTTGTTGGTTAATTTATATTTCTCCAATATGGACTCATCACCAAATACAGAGGATGCAGAAAGGTCAGGGAATGACCACCACATATCCCGGAGCAGTGTGGCCTTAGTTGCTAATGCTCCTAAAAACCAAATAACAAACAAACAAACAAACAAAAATCCAATATGGACAGAATGTGATCCACTAATATCACAGACGTTTCCCCCATGATATTTTGGAATTCCAACAGTTTCATTTGTATTTCTTTTGTAGGCTTAAATTACCTCACCAAAAACTGGAACCAACTTCAGGCTTGAGTGATTTGATGAATCTACTATAACAAATACATATTTTGCTTCACATTAGTCACTTATCACATGAAATGCAAAAGGATCCACTGCATTCACAGCTATACTTTCACATGTTGTTCTTACACATGTGAATCTTTGAGAATAAGTTTGGTATGATGGTAGATGTGTAATCCACTGGATCTAAATGAATGGTTATGCTTGATGCTATGGAAAACTAGGAATCCTCCTTGTGAAGTGAGACATTTTCGTTCACCTTTTACATCTTGTTGTTTTGTCATGAAAGAGGTAGGTTTACAGTTAGCACTTTTTTGCTGCAACTGCTTCTTTTTAGCAATGTGCTGTGTAATGATTGTTTTCTACAGCAGCATGTTTGAGAGGCAACCAGAGGGAGTAATACCCTTAATCTGATTATCAGCAGTGATTATTCATGCATTAGGAATTTGCAGATAAAGGAACTACTGGATAACAGTGATTACAGTGTACTGATGTGGGATCTACTAAAGATGTAACTACCATCAAGGGTAAAGGGAAGGGCTTTTGTAAAGGTGACTACAGTGGTTTCAGACAATTTTTGAATTCTATACAGTGGGATCAGCTGATGATGTCACCAACTGCGAATTCTAAACGGGACGTCTTCAGGCAATTCAGGTTGCTAGAACCAGTACAGAAAAGGGCAACAAGATTGGTGAGAGGAACAAAGGGGTGCGCTTATGAAGAAAGGCTTAAGTTCTGCAATTTGCAGCATCTGGAGACTAGGCACCTGCGAGGTGATCTGATTGAGGTGTATAAGGCCTTGAATGGTTTGAGCAAGCTCAATGCTGATGTGATGCTGACTTAATCTTGGAGGCTACTAGGCTTTCCATACCAACTAAGAAATATTGTTTAAGGTTCAGGCCTAAATGGATGTTAGATGAATTAATGAGGCTCGTGGCAGAGAAGAAAAATGTGTGGGATGCATATAAATTATCAGGTGACACAGAAGCTTGTGGCAGATATAAACTAGTCTGTAATCAAGTCACAAAGGAGTTTAGGCAGGCGAAGGCAGATTACGAGAAATATTTGGCAAAGGATGCAAAAAAAACCAGCAAATGGTTCTTTACTTATGTAAACTCTAGAAGGAAAGGGATGAATCAGATTGGTCCACATAACATAGATGGACTGTTGATTATCTTGTTCAGCTAGCTGATAAACTGAATGAGTATTTTGCATCTACATTGACACATGAGTTATTCAAGGAGGGAAATGCTAGAAGCTTATCAGACTCTAACAGGGAACTGAGTGATTTTGTAATAACTGAGAGCAAAGTGGAGGAGAAATTGTTGAAGTTAAACATAAGGAAGGCACTTGGGGTGCATGGGATCTATCCAGTTATATTAAAGGAGGCAGCAAAGGAAGTAAGCGAACCCTTAGCCATAGTTAGCCATTAGCACACCCTCAATCCCCACGGATTGAAGGTGTGCTAATGTATCCCCAATACACATAGGGGGTTCAAAAGGTGACACAAATAACTATAGACCTGTTAGTTTAACTTGTGTTCCAGGGAAAATAAGAGTCACTGGTTAAAGAAACGTTGCAGGATCATCTAGACAAGACAGCAGTAATAATTCAGAAATAGCATGGATTTGTTAAGGGGAAGTCTTCTTGTCTGACCAATTTGATTGGATACTATGATACACAAAGGAACTGGACACAAAAAATAATTTTGATATCATATACAGCAATACCTTGCTTAGCATGGCTTCAAACAGTACGGGTTTCACTATAACACGGTTTTCAATTAAGTTTAAGTCAAAAATTTACTGTACATATTAAAACTAATTCAATAGCTTATATACTCTGCATATATGCTGCGTTGTTGTAGCCTAGGTATGTGTACCTATATGTTACGGTGCCAACTCTATTGTCTCACATGCACATGCCAATAGCTCCCCTCAGAAAATCAGCGGCAATGTGGAACAGTGTTCAATATATTCTTAATTCCATCCTGATGAGACGACACGATAGCTTTTCAAACTTTTCATTTCCCAATTTATTTTTTATCCCTTTTAAATACGATCAAATACAGTTGATTCTGGTTATTTGGAACACATCAGGACTAGTGCATTTTGGCCCGATTAAGCGGCTGCCACAATAATCCGAAGTTTCATGTAAATTGTTAAAAATAGAATGGACCCCCGCTTTACAATTGGTTCACTGTATAATCAAATCACGTTATGATGGACTCACCATAGTCAAGTACTAAGCGCCGATCATTGTGATCATGTTTATAAATTTAATTTTAATTCTATTTAATTCTACAGCGAAAATAGGAGGAATATTATCCACAGGCTATAAAAGTAAAGATTACCCTTTATTATCTTACTAATTAAAAAAATAAATGATACTTGAAAATCGGAAGAATATTTTCCACAGGTTTGCAAAATAAAAATAAATTTATGCCTACGTGCATAGCTTAATTAATATGTACTGTAATATGTATAAACTAACTAGTTGACATTTGTGGATGGGGGTTAAAATTTAAAACGGTAGAAAGATAAGCAATCAATAACAAAGAACACGGCACACACAAATTGCATGTAACTTGTAAAACGGTGTAACAAATTACGAAACTTTAAAAATAGGAATGAAGAGAAGATTCTGAAAATTAATTTTTTTATATGATTGAAGATTCCATGGAAGTATAAACACATTTCACCATAATAACTCACAGAATTCCAGCTGTCGGTATTATTGCAAATTCAATAAGTTCGAGTTTACTATCCGTTTATGATAGATTGCACTAACAGAAAAGCTCAATAAACAGGTGACTGCTAATTGTTTTTATTGTTTTATGGTTGTGACCTCCAGAAATCCGACCGAACCATTTGGTATGGTCGGAGACAATCGTAGGGTAATCTCCAGTCCTGCGGTCTCCAGCCCCGATTAAACGGCATGTTGTCCCAACGCAGCGAAGTATAAACCCTGGCTATTTTCTCGATTGTTTTTTTTTTTTTAAGATTTGCCCCAAATAAACAGCTGCCCCGATTAACCGGTGGCCCAAATAACCGGAATCCACTGTATATATCTGCATCTTGGCTAGAAATCTGCCAACAACATGTGTTCTGTTTGGCAGCATGTTTTGCCCCATTTGGCAAACAATATCACTGGTTTTGATTTGCAAATTCAGACAATTGCCGAAGACATTTGTGAAGATCAAAAAAAACTTGGGATTCAAAACTTTGGACACTGCCAAAGTATGCGACTGCGCAACTCTCCTTGAAATTGACAAGTAAACTGCATATGAAGAAGAGGAAAACAATTCTGAAGAGGATAACACTGAAGTGGCACCAAAAGAATTATGAACAGAATTGTAGAAGGTGTTTTGGCAGGTTGACCTTCAAGGCGATTATGAATGGAGATTCGAATGTTGAATGTACTATCAAGATAAGGCAAATTTTACAAGATGGGATTCGATGCTAGAAAGACTTGTACGCCAAGAAAAAGAAGAGATGACTTCACCAGACTTCATTATTGTAATACCTAAAAAATCAATAAAGCTTTTTTCTCTGCTCTCATGATGTTACCTTTTCATTAATATATATTTTTTATTTTTTATGTGTATATATATATATATATTTATTTCAAATCCTTTTAATTGGCTATCAAGCACAAATTGTTTATAGATTTATTATAATTTATTTATAGACTGTTTCTCTGGTACTCGTTAAATTAAAACCCATTATTATACCTCAGTCAGCACGATTTCACGTAACACGGAACAGTTTCGGTACCAATTATCAGTGCTGTGTGAGGTATTGCTGTACTTGGATTTCAGAAAAGCTTTTGATACTTTTGCACATGGAAGACTGCTGTACAAATTGGAGTAGTATGGCATTAAGAGCAATTTGCTACAATTGATAAAGGGATGGTTGATTGGGAGAAGACAGAGAGTGGTAATCAATGGACACTGCTCTTTGTTGACTAATGTTATTAGTGGAGTTCCCCAGGGTTTGGTGCTGGGCCCATTGTTCTTTTGTGTATTCACCAATGATATTGATGAAGGTATATCAGGCTCTTTTGTTCAAGTTCCAAGTTTGCAGATGATACAAAGGTTGGCAGGGTTGTTAATGACAGTAAAGACAGTATGCTACTGCAGCTGGATCCAGATAAGTTGGACAAATGGGTTGAGAAGTGGCAACTGCAGTTTAACATTGACAGATGTAAAATACTGCATATGGGTAGCAGTAATCCAAGAGAAACATACCAACTGTGTGGTATTACGCCCAGGGAGGTGGAGAGTGAAAAAGACCTGGGGCTAATTGTGTAGTCAGATATGAGTTTCACTGAGCAGAGCATGGAGTCTTGTCAATGATATATATGAACTTTTCTAGCAGGGACAAGGATGCAATTATCCCATCGTAGAAGGCAATGGTCAGGCCACACCTTGAATGCTGTGTACAGGTCTGGAGGCCTCATTTTAGGAAGGATGTAGAGTTGCTAGATTGAGTACAAAGATGGGCAACAAGATTGGTAAGGGGAATAAAGAGGTGCTCTTACCAAGATAGGCTTAAGTTCTGCAGATTGCAGTGCCTGGAGACTAGGCACATGCGAGGTGATCTGACTGAGATGTATAAGGCCTTGAATGAGTTAAGCAAGCTTAATGCTAGTGAGATTCTTCCTCTTGCTCAGGTTAAGAACCTGAGGGGGGGGGGGCATAGATTCAAATTGAGGAAAGACAGTTGTGCTGAAATTTGCCTTTAGCCAGCAGGTAGTTGATTGCTGGAACAGACTTCTATCTTTTGTTGTCTAAGTTGATAGTTTAAATAAATTTAAGCCTGAGATGGACAAGCATTTGGAGTGAATGGATGGGTGAAATTGGAGGGTTGGGTTTTTTTTTTTTTTGGCTGATGTGGCGTAAGCTTGCTTTCTTGCATCGTATGCCTCAACTGATGCTAATATTTGAACGACCATCATGCTCAATAGAAAATTCAGCTGTATGAACAGTGTATTAACATTATGACTCTCAGTTCGGAAAGGGAATTCTGGTTGTCATCTAACGAATCCTTATTGTCAACAAATTGAAATTATAATTAATTATTAGACCCTTCAAATAATTTTAAGAGTTTACATCACCACCAACACATCAATACTTTGAAAAACACCAAAGAAAATACTAGAATTCATTCGCACATGTCTTACGTCAGCCATGCCACACACAAAAGTCGACTCTCGTGTGTAGAATAAAGAAAGAAAAGAAAAATGGAATGTGTTTTTAAAAACGAGACATTTGGCATCCCGTTTACATTTTCTCAGAGAAGTAGGATGGATCAGTGGCTGAAAAAGGGGATAATTCCGTTAAAAACAGGACATCTGGTCATTCTAACTTAACTCCTTTGCTGGCTCCTTTAATATAATTAGATATATCCCATCTGACTGGAACCTGGTTCTTCAGGACTGGCTTCGCCGCAGCTTCGACAGTACCAAGATCATTGCATTCACAGACGATCTCGCCATCATCTTCTTGGGCCGATCTCGGCGAGCCCTTGAGACCACTGCAAACCACGTTCTTGACGACCTTGCCGACTGGACTCAAACCAATAAGCTATGAGTTAATCCAATAAAAACCAAAATGATGATCTTTGGATCCAAACTTGACCTTCGAAGGCCTCCCCAATTTAAAATCCAAGGCACGCAGTTACCTTTTGTGATCAAATCAGAGTCCTAAGGGTCATCATTGACCATAGACTTACTTTCCTCCCTCACCTTCAGAATCTCAACATAAAAGTAATAAACTTCTCAGTCTCAATAGTCAGGATCTCCAGGAGTGAGTGGGGGCTCTCCATGTGCACAATACTCCTTTACTACAAGGCGGTGTTCCTCCCCATAGTCACGTTCATTGCAGGGGCATGGTTTCACCAGGCAATTAAGTGTAAAATTGTGTTACACAGAGTTAAGTAATGCAGAATTGGAATTTGGGGAGTACAATGTGTACAGAAAAGAAGGGGAGGAGGGGTGATGCTGTTAGTTAAAAACACATAAAATCTAATCTAAGGAAGTGCATCCAGTTGACATGGGTGGACATTGCAGTGTTGAGTCAGTTTGTTGTTTTTGGTATTTATCAGTGATATTGATGAAGGTATTTCGGGGTTAATGTCTAAGTTTGCAGACGATAAGCAGGTTGGCAGGGTTGTTAATGACAGTCATGATAATACACTACTGCAACAGAATCTGGAAAAGTTGAGCAGATGGGGTGAGAGGTAGCAACTGAAGTTTAACATTGACATATGTAAAGTACTGCGTGTGGGTAGCAGTAACCCCAGAGTAATATATCAACTGGGTGGTACTACTCTCAGGGTAGTGGAGAATGAAAAGGACTTGGGGGTAATTGTGCAGTCAGATATGAAGTTTTCTGAGCAGTGTAGACAAGACTGCAAGAGCAGCTCATGGTGCCTTGTTAATGATACACAGGAATTTTGCTAGCAGGGATAAGGAGGTGATTGTCTCCTTTTATAAGGCAATGGTCAGGCACACCTTGAGTACTGTATACAGGTCTGGAGACCTCATTTTAGGAAGAATGTAGAGCTGCTGGAACGAGTACAGAGAAGGGCAATGAGATTGTGAGTGGAATAAAGGTTTGGTTGGTGTTACTCAAGAAAGGCTTAAGTTCTGCAAATTGCAGCTTCTGGAGACTAGGCCCTTGCGAGGTGATCTAATTGAGGTGTATAAGGCCTTGAATGGTTTGAGCAGGCTCAATGCTGATGGGATTCTTCCTCTTGCTCAGATTACTCACCTGAGGGGACATAAATTCAAATTGAGGAAAGACAATTGTAGAAGTGTGCGGAAATTTGCCTTTAGCCAGCAGATGGTTGATAGTTCGAACAAACTTCCATCTGTTGTTGTGGAGGTCAATAACTTAAATAAGTTCAAGGCAGAACTAGACAAACATTTGGAGTGATTGGATGGGTGAAATGGGAAGGTGTTTTTTTTTTTTTTTGGCTGATGCTATATAAATTAGCTTTCTTGCATCATATGCCTCTACTAATGCTAATGCAAAGCACTTCCCTTTTACCTTTGACAGTAGTTATGTCTTTAAGTAAAACTCACAACTGTACAGTGTGATCACTGCCTCCCAGTGGGTCTTTTACTTTCAGATTCTTAATGCATGAAGAATTTCTGCTGATAATCAGATCAAGAATATTGTTTTCTGTTGTTGCCTCTTTAATATGCCGCTGTAGAAAACAGTTATCCAATTAATTCACAAAAGTCTTGCTAGTGTGTGAGTGACCAATCCTCAAGTTTCTGTTAAAAGCTGGAAAGAATATTCTGATTTATTGCTCCCCAATTTTACTCTTTATAGTTGTTTGTTATACTCATCATAGTCATTAGGTCTGTAACAGACTCCTCTCATTTTAATTTTCCCTGTTCTTATGTAACACCAAACTGACTCAGTATTGCACTGGCCATCCATGTCGTTTGGATGCACTGCATTTAATTTAATATGCTTCTTAACTAAGAGCATAACCCCCCTCTTCTGTCCTTTCTGTACATATTGTACTCCTCATATTCAAACTTTGCATCCCTTACAAGCGACTGACACCATATCTCCAATATCCCTACGTGGCTTCATCAGTACATTTGACATCACCATAGTTAGGCGCATTATGGCCTTGTTGCCCTTGCATCGTAAAGCCTACAAACAAACAAACAACAGTACATTTGATGACTTTAAATTCATCAAGTTTACTATTAGTGTATATGGAGGTATACATGCACCTCTTCTTACTCTTAGTTCCCTAATCAAGTCCATCTATTTACTTGTTCCATGATGGCTCACAGCAGCACTCGAAATCCCCACCAGCTTGCTTTCCTGAATTCTGCCTATAGGTTATATTCCTATAGCCCCCACGAGCTTTGTTCACTCTTAGCTGCATCAGTTTCTCTTGGTTATCATAAAATTATTTTACTGTCAATCAGTATTAAACAGATGCCTGCTAATCTCTGAAAACTTCTTTTGTATATAGCACAAGGGTGGGGAACCTGTGGCCTTTTGTCTATTTCTCCCAAATGCGAAATCCACCTTTTTTTTTTTTGTTAGTTGTTGGCTCATCGGCTTCTGTGTCCATAATGCACCTCCCAAGGTGTTTGCACTACTGTGATCCAAGCCCAAGGCGGGATTCGAACCCGCGACCTTTGGGTTGCTATGCAGATACTTTACCCACCCGGCTAGCCCGGTCAGCAATTTTATGTATTCTTTTATTTTATAGCAATTTTATCTATTCTCTTTTTTATATATTGTTTTTCTCCTTATATAATTTAGTTTACAGTTTCAGTTTAAGGAAATGCAACATGAAAGAATGCACAGCTGTTGTAGATTCTCTGATTGAAGAATACAATGAAAGGTTTGCTGATTTTGAGAAATATGATCTCTCACTAAATCTAGCTTTTAAACCACACCTGTTGACTTACAGGTGGAATTAATTGAGCTCTCAGAAGATAATATTCTGAAGTCTATTTGATGCAAAGAAGGATCCCCTTCAAATATGGAAAAATGTTGTCGAATACCCACGTCTACGTCAAAATGCTTGTCGAATGCCATCTTGTTTTGGCACAAGTTGTTGTGAATGTTGTGAATACAACAAATAATTCACAACCTACTGTTGTGAATCGACATTTTCATATATAACACAAATTAAAGCAAGATTGAGATCTCGATGATGGATATTTACCTGGAGGACCAATTAAAACTCTGCTCAACGATGTTGGAATCAAATATCAGACTACTATCTGGCATTAAGCAGTCACAAAAAAGTAATGGTTTGTTGTCTAAATTCCATTTTTAGTTTTATCATCATCATTGTTAAACAAATGTCTCCGCAAATTTTTTTTGTTTAAATTCCTCATACAGGCTGTAATTAAAAGTTTAAATATGCCTACAAAAATATAATTTTTTTTTGTATATATTAAACTCTTAGCATGCAGCCTACTAGTATCTTGGTTAAATAAAATATGGCCTTCTGATGTAAAAAGGTTCCCCACCCCTGGTATAGCAGTTGCAAAATGTGTATATTGTAGATGCAAAATATTTATTTGTTTAGTTTGTCACCTGTCTGTAAAGGATCATCAATATCTGCAATTGTATCAAGTGGACCTGTGTTGAATTAATTCCTACCTTTTAGTATTAACATAAAGAATTCCTTGCCATTTTTTTGCATTTTTAGCTAACAACTTCTCATGAGGGGACCACTAGCATGGTTGACTCCTACCTAACTTGATTACACACTAATTTATGCTTACTAGGTTTCAGGTTCTCCTGATAATTTATAATAATTATTGTTTTTTCTTTTTATCTTTATTGGCATTTTTTAAAATTATTTTTTAGAATTTATAATTATTATTAGCAACGAATTGATGAGATTTTGGCATTTTGTTCTCCATTATCATCGACATCCATCATATTACTATGAAAAGCTAAGTAGCCTTTATGATTATCTTCCTAAATGCATTTCAAATTATATATTTGCAATTCTTGAAGGTTGATTCTGCTGAAAATAGTTTAAAAATGCCCGAACTTAATTATAAATACCTTTGCAAAAATAAATCATCTTCCTTAACAGTGCAGGCAACCCCCAGTATAACACGGTACTTTCTACAACACGGTTTTGCTCTAACACCATTGATTAAGTGCGACAATCCTCACACAACACGGTACTTATATAACACTGTTAGAGAATTGTGGCAAACCTCCCATAACACGGTATTTTTGAGCTTTTGTGCGGGGGAAAACTCTGCCATTATGTTGGATGTAATTTTTCAATATTTCCATTCATTTTTTGTGAATCCCCACTTAATCCTTATGCAAAAAAAAAAAAAAAAAAATTATTGGGAAATCCTCATATTTTACTTTAGCATTAACATTAGTAGAGGCATTTGATGCAAGAAAGCAAGCTTATGCAGCATCAGCCAAAAAAAAAAAAAAAAAAACCACTCCCTCTTCACCCCTCTGTTCGTTCAAAATACCTGTCCAGCTGAGCCTTAAACTTATTTAGGCTATCAACTTCCACGACAAGGGATGGAAGTCTGTTCCACCAACCAACCACTCGCTGGCTAAAGGCAAATTTCCGCACGTCTATCCTACATCTGTCTTTCCTCAATTTGAATTTATGCCCTCTCAGGTGATTATTCTGAGCGAGAGGAAGAATCCCATCAGCATTGAGCATGCTCAAACCATTCAATGCTTTATACACCGCTATCAGATCACCTCGCTGGTGCCTAGTCTCCAGACACTGTAATTTGCAAATCTTAAGCCTTTCTTCGTAAGAGCACCCCTTTGTTCCATTCACTAATCTTGTTGCCCTTCTCTGTACTCGTTCCAGCAGCTCTACATCCTTATTGAAATGAGGCCTCCAGGCCTGTATACAGTACTCTAGGTGTGGCCTGACCATTGCCTTATACAAGGGAATAATCACCTCCTTATCCCTGCTTGAAAAATTTCTATATATCATTGACAATACACCATGAGCTACTCTTGCAGCCCGTCTACACTTCTCAGAGAACTTCATATCTGCCTGCACAACCACCCCCCAGGTCCCTTTCATTCTCTACCACTGTCAGTGCAATACCACAGAGTTGATACGTTGCTCTGTGGTTGCTGTTTCCCATGTGTAGTACTTTACATTTGTCAATGTTAATCTTCATTTGCCACCTCTCAGCCCATCTGCTCAACCTTTCCAGATCCTGTTGCAGCAGCATAGTGTCAGTAGTGTCCTTGACAACCCTGCCAACCTTTGTATCGTCTGCAAACTTCGACATTAAGCTTGATATACCATCATCAATATCATTTATGAATACAGAAAACAATAATGGACCCAACACTGAGCCCTGAGGGACTCCACTAATAACATTAGTCCACGACGAGCAGTGTCCATTGATTACCACTCTCTGTCTTCTCCCCCTCAGCCAACCCTTTACCCACAGCAGCAATTTGCCTCCAATGTTACACTGCTCCAATTTGTGTAGCAGTCTTCCATGTGCAACAGTATCAAAAGCCTTTCTAAGAACCAAGTATATAATATCAAAGTTATTCCCTGCATCCAGTTCCTTTGTGACTGCATCATAGTATCCAATCAAATTGGTCAGGCAAGACTTCCCCTTAACAAAACCATGCTGTGTCCGAACTATAACTGAAGTCTTGTCTAAATGATCCTGCAGTGCTTCTTTAACTAGTGCCTCCATTAATTTTCCTGGAACAGAAGTTAAACTCACAGGTCTATAATTACTTGTGTCAGCCTTTGATCCTCCTTTGTGAATTGGGGTCACATTTGCACATCTCCAGTCTGTGGGTACCTCCCCTGAGTCCAAGGAAGCTCTCATAATTATGGCTAAGGGTTTGCTTACTTCCTTTGCTGCCTCCTTTAATATAACTGGATAGATCCCATCCACCCCGGGTGCCTTTCTTGTGTTTATCTTCAACAATTTCTCCTCCACTTTACTCTCAGTTATTACAAGATTCTCTAGCTTACTGCTAGAGTTGAATACACCTCTGGATTTCCCCTCACTAAATAACTCCTCATGTGTGAATGTCGATGCAAAATATTCATTTAGTTTATTAGCTACCTGAGCAGGATCATCAACAGTTGACCCATCGATATCAAGTGGACCAATCTGATTCATCCCCTTCCTTCTAGAGTTTACATAAGTAAAGAACTCTTTGCTGTTTTTCTTTGCATCCCTTGCCAAAGATTTCTCGTAATCTGCCTTCGCCTGACTAACCTCCTTTGTAACTTGGTTACAGATCAACTTGTATCTATCATAGGCTTCTGTGTCATGTGTTAATTTGTATGTATCCCATGCATGTTTCTTCTCTGCCATATGCCTCATCAGTTCATCTGACATCCATTTAGGCCTAAACCCTGAACAATATTTCTTAGTTGGTATGTAAAGTCTAGTAGCTTCCAAGATAAGTTCTTTGAATGCTTCCCATTTTGCATTTACTGTTGGTAACATCATCAGTTGGTCCCACTGTATAGAATTTAAATACTGTCTCAGTCCATCGTAGTTGCCTTTACGAAAGCAATAACCCTTCCCTTTACCCCTAATGGTAGTTACCTCTTTGAGTAAATCCCACTTCAGCACACTGTGATCACTGCCACCTAGTGGTTCATTTATCTGCAGATTCTTAATGCATGAAGAATCACTGCTGATAATCAAATCAAGAGTATTCCTCCCTCTAGTTGCCTCCCGAACATGCTGATGTAGAAAACAATCATCCAATAAATCCACAAAAGCCTTGCTAGTGTGTGAGTGACCAGCCCACAAATTCCAGTCAATATCTGGGAAATTAAAATCTCCCATTATAAGACTCTCTGATTTATTGGCCCACTCTATTTCCCTGTACAGTTTCTTATTATACTCATCAGAGTCATTAGGCCTATAGCACACTCCTACTCTCAATTTTGATCTCCCAATGCTTATGTCACACCAAACTGACTCGACACTGCACTGTCCAGCGATGTCCACTGGCCTCTCTTCATTGGATTTTATGTATTTCTTAACTAATAGCATAACCCCTCCTCCCTTCCTGTCCAGTCTATCTTTTCTGTAGACGTTGTACTCCCCAAATTCCAGTTCTGCATTCCTTATATCTGTGTGACACCAAGTCTCTGATATCCCAACAATATCTGCCTTTGATGTTTTGAGCAATACCTCAAATTCATCAAATTTATTTACTAAACTCCTAGCATTGGTGTACATGCAAGTATTCATGCACCTATTTCTATTCTTAGCTACCCTAACACAACCCATGTGTTTACTTGTACCGCAATGACTCCCAGCAGTCTCTGAAATATCCTGAATCTTGTTTTTCAGGCTTCTGCTCATTCCAATAGAAGTAGTGCAGTACTTTGTTGGGAAATCCCTGTGAAAAACCTAGATAGGTTCTGTGCTATTGAACTTGTTGAAAAACCTAGATTTCAAAGTTTTATCACTATTGGATAACATGCCAGGCCATCCAAAAGATTTAAGTCATCCAAACGTTGAAGTAATGTTCCTACCACTTAATACATCTTTAATTAGATCAAGGCATTATATCTACCCTTGAAACTCATTACATCAGAAAATCGTTGCAATGGATTTTGGAAAAAAATTGATTCCGAATTGAATTGATAGAAAATTGAAGTGTTGGAGGCATGGAAACATTTTTCAACTATGTTGGAATCATAGCTTTATCGCTCAAAGAAGTAAAACCGTCAACTATAAATGCGTGTTGGAAAAATATATGGCCAGAGTCAGTTCATTGTTGAACTGGCAGAAAATGGAATTGGTGCAATAGTAGAAGGGAAGGCTTTGATGATATGACTACTAAAGCCCTTCTGGGTAGCACTGTTGGTAGAATTGCTGTCATCTCCACATCAGTGGAAAAGACCTAAGTTCGAATCCGTAGATGACGAGAGGAATTTTTATGGGTGTTTTTCACAACGTGGCTGACTTAATCTCAGGTGAAGGCAGCATGATTTTTTCTCCCGAAAATCAGGTTTTTCATCCAGAAAAATGGAAAATCAACCTCAGAACACATGCAATTGGAACACACAGAGCAGCATAGCCTTAGTCGCCGATGCTCCCAAAAAAAAAAAAAAAAAAAAAAAATGATTACTGAAGACATTCAAGAATTACTGGTAGAAAAAGAGGCTGGTGAAGAGGATCTGTTGGAAATGGCATATTACAATCTTATTTTTTTGAATTCAGATTTTTTGACTACAAAGATCTAAAAATTCAAAAGGGAGCTTCAAAAATGCTTGGTCCATACAATGAAATTTACAAAGATCTATCAAGCAAAAGCAAACAAACCCATTTCCTTATAAGGGTTACCTGTTATATAAGGGTTACCTGTACTTATTCCTTTCAGTAAATTCTATATCAATATACTGGGTCTGCTGCCTAGTGTTTCCATACTGAAAGATTCTTAATACTTGTTGAATTACTACAGTTTGTTTGTTTGTTATTTGGTTTTTAGGAGCATTAGCAACTAAGGCCATATTGCTCCAGGGATATGCGGTGGTCATTCCCTGACCTTTCTGCATCGTCTGTATTTGGTGGTGACGGGCTCGAACCCCGGTCTAATCAAGAAGCGTGTGCTATGCACTGATGCTCCTTCTAACCTGGCTACGGAGGTGCCTGAATTACTACTGCTAATTGGATCATGAATATTTCTTTCTCTTATAGCCGCTATGACAAATCCAGACATGTTCTGCTACTGAGGAATCTGTCAGTCCATGAGTTCCAAATATTATCTCAGATGTTAAAATCTCCTATACAGTATGTTTTGATTTTCCAGTCAGTACATTAGACCTGTCACAGTCATTCAGCCTGTAAAATATTTTCTCATATTTTTTGTTTTCTCAGTCATTATGTTACATTAGACTGAATGTATTACACTGGCAACCAGTGTCTACTGGTTATAATGTTTTAGAACAGGGGTGTCAAACTCATTTGGGCTGCAGACTATTTCCCTAAGCTTAAAGATGCTTTTTAATTGCTCAGTTGTTGCTTGTTGCTGATTGATACTCGCAGCTGAGAATGCACTAATAACTAATTGAAAGGAAATAAAAGTCTGAATAAACAACAGAACAAATAATGAAAAGCAAGTTTATTCCAGATAATACAATATTTCAACGAGGAAATATACGTGAAATTAGATAATCTAGTCCTTTTTGCCAGACACTTGACTCCATTTGCTTGCAACCAGCTCTGCAAGATTTGGAGTCAAGGATTGAGAAGACAGCCTTCATTATGGAAGAAAGATTGGCATCGGTTAGCCTTGATTTTGATCTGTGGGCTGTTTTGTTAGCTTTCATATGCAAAAACAGTTGTTCACATAAATATGTGCTTGCAAAGTAACATAGAATTTGTGCGGCAAACTTTCTTATCTCTGGCTATTTTTGCCCTAAATACGAGTAGATTTTTGGGATCCCAACTTCTCTGTATTTCTCTTTTAAAATTAAGTCATTCTACAGATCAATTAGTTCCATTTGTATAGAAATGGGAGCTCTCTCGACATTAAAAGAAAAAGGATCTGTTAAAAGAAAAAAATCTTCTTGGTGCTCCTTGAAACCTTTAAAGCGCCTATCAAATTTGTCTTTAATCTTTTCTATTCTGTCACAATATTTTGAAAAAGTATAACTTTGACTCTGATTTTTCAACTGTTCACATATAGAAAAGTAAGTCAGAGTACCCTCTTTTAATTGATTTTTTTCCACACAATCAACTTTTTTTGAAAACTAGCCAGTGCATCGTGCATGTCTGTTATCAACTGATCTTTTCATTGTAGTTTGATGTTTAGATCGTTTAGGTGACCTGTAATATCTATTAGGAAGGCCAGATCTTGTACTCAAGACTGATCTTTCAGAAGCGATACATCCTGACATTTCATTTTTAGGAACAGTATTATTTCTTCCAAAAGTAAAAAAAAAAACTTTTTAGTACGTTGTGGGGAGACAACCAACGAACCTCTGTGTAGTACAGTAGCCCTTCAAATTCACTTTCCAAGTCCTTAAGAAGAAGAGCAAACTGGTGGTGATTCAGTCCTCTGGAACAGATGAAGTTCAGTCTTGAGCACATAGTCCATTTTCAGTATTTTCGAACACAGAACCTGCTGATGAATAATGCAGTGGAAAGATTGCAATTTTTGTTTATCCGGATACCCATCCTTCAGTTTTGCTTCTAGTGTTGATACAAATCCTTTGATGCTGGAGTGCCATTGGTAATCACAGCCACAAGTCACTTGAAAGGAAGCTTGTATTTCTCCAGAATGCTCCATATGGCATCATAATTGTCTTCACCAGTAGTAAAAAAAAGTGGAAAGTGTGTTTAGGGTCTAATGACACCAGGGATTTCCCCATCTTCACGTAGTATACATTGTCGTGTGTTACAGTATGCTGTAAAGGCCAGAGATATAAAAATGTATGGATATTGTAAGTGTAATGTCATGTACTGTTGTTCTTCTGACCTTTTAGCCATTGGGTCACTAATGGGACGCACTGTTGCCCACACTAAGCCCCGTGGAGGCAAGTCAAGTACACCAGTATTTTTATATAATACTCTGGCAGGTCCTGCCACCTAATTTCCTGAGATTTCAGTGGTAGGACCTTTAAAAAAAATTCAAAAAAAAAAATCTTGATGTGACACTGGAATTGGAAAAGCCAAAACGTTAATGAGTGCAGTTCAATTTTACATAGTTAAATTTAGACATGTGGGGCATACGCTGGTGTATAGACAGAGTACGGGGGAGACTGAAGGTTGGGGGAAAGACAGAAATATGGGGTCAATGGAGGAGACAACCCAAGTGATCAGTGTGGCATGCCCATGCCCCACCAGGCGAAGAAAGGGGGGGTGAGGGACAAGTTATCCTCTCCCCATCGGGGAGAGAGGGAAGGATAGGACCACACAAGGGAGTGTGGCTTGGAGTCAATGGCCACCTCATTATTGTGCACGTCAAGTCGTTATGTTCCTGCTGGAATGTCCGCACTGGGGAGAAGCATAAGGTGGGAGGGTCCCGTCCGGTAGATAATGCTCTCGTGAGAAGTCAGGTTCGTGTTGTCATACGTGGACATTTGTCTGGTCAAGTCTCTTTTCTGGTTGTCAGTTTAGGTTGTCCTGTCTGGTAGACGACACTCGTGGGAAGTCATATGCATACAGTTTATACATGGGGCAATTGTCCTGTCAGGTCTCTTCTCTGGTTGTCCGGGTTGGGTTGCAAGTTTAGTTTGGTTTAGTCACTTGTGAGATCAGAGTCTCTTTTGGTGAGATGTTGTTACTCTTTCAGATTTGTAGTCAGGTCACCGCAGTCACTTATGTTTGTCCCGTCAGGTCTCTTTCTGGTTGTAAGAGTCGGTTGTCAAATTTAGGTTGGTCTAGTCACTCGAGTGAACAAGGGAACATCTGGTCTTCAGAAGAGTTTCGTACTTCTTTGGATTTCCAGGTACTGGCTATTAAGGTCCTCGTCCTAGTTGCAGATGTCTATTTGTGAGTACTCTTACGGTGGTTGTGGATATGTTCTTCTTTGGGTGAAGAGATCCTGTGCATATTGGGTCATGGCTTTGTAGCTGTCCTCATTCTCTAGTAGATGATGTTCTTGGTTTTGTGGCACGAAGCGCAATTTAGTTATTATAAGACATCAAAGATCTTCGTAAAGTTGGCAGTGGTGCATCAGGCGTTCCCACGATTAGTAGTAGTGGATGGGAATCATTTCCAAAATCTCTTCAGTTACTTTCAAATTGCCATCGCAAACTCGAAGAAACAGTGCAACTTGCACCACGCCTTTAAATATTGTTACTTTCGTCAAGTGCAATCGAAAAACATTGAAACGTTGCTGATGCTTCCTGCAGTTGTTCACGTAAGTTGTCTTCTATCTAGGTTATCCTTTAAGCCACTGTGTTTCTTGACAACGAAATTTCTTGGTACACTTCCACATTTCCGGGACAGACATTTCAGCCGCTTTTATCATGCATTCCTTAACCACGGAGCCTTCACTCAAAGGTTTGGAATGTTTTGCCAGTAAATAGCTGATTTCATAACTGGCTTTCACTACCGATTCACTGCCTTCGTTAATTTTTGTAATTACATTTTGCTGCCTTTGAAGAGTGTTCTTCATATACTTTAGTTTTTCTTCTCTTAATTTATCCTTGAAGTGGGAAGATTTTGTGAATTGTATCATAGTGTCGTCATTTAATATTGTACTCTTTGACAACATTAATCGTTTCATTGCAAATAATACACAAAATTTTACCTTTTACCTCTGTGCAAAAGTAACTCAATTCCCATATTCCTTGGAATTGTCTCCTCTCATCAACAACCTTTCGTTTTCTGGTTGGCTTGGAAAGTGACATCACGTCAGAATCACATGTATATAAGAGTCACAACACAAAACTATTTGCTTACTGACTTTATTAAATATATATGGCAACACAAAGATTAGCTCACTTGCATTATGATGTTACCGACTAGAACAGTATGAAAGCCACAGTAAAACTGTCAGCACGTGAAACAATTGCTTAAATAGGAAATGGAAAATTCTGGAAATTGCGCAATCACAGAAAACAGTAGACAGCATTGGAAAGCAATAGAAACTCATTTTATAAACATTATTTTCTATGGAGGCAGTGTGGGCCGTAAAAAAAAAACTGTCGCACGGTGCATGCGGATCACGAGCCACCAGTTTGACACCCCTGTTTTAGAATCTGTGTTTTTAACTGTTAAGCATAATTCTGCCCCCTTCCTCTCTTGATCAAGTTAATTTTGAACTCCATGTTTCTTATATTCCTGAAATGTCAGTGTTTGATAACATAATCAGTGCTTCAGATTTGTTGAATTTTATTTATTGTAATTATAGTTCAAGAAAGGAAATGTATATCTGTCTGTGTGTTTTTAGTAACTCTAACATAGCCATTACTAGGATCAAGTGGTGCAAGAGTCAGTTTCACCTCTGCTTGTTGTATTAAACTACCGATCTGTGATCTCCCTCCCTCACATTCATCAGTAGTTTAACAACTCGCTTAACTTTATCTTGATAACATCAGAAAAGACAATTGAACCCCATTATAAAAACAAGTCACAATGAGAAAAATTCTGCTGTACAGAGAAATAGAGTGGGTAAATTAGAATGTCTTATAATGAGAGATTTTAACTTCTCAGATATTGACTGAAACTTGTGGATTGGTCACTCGCACATTAGCAAGACTTTTGTGGATTTATCGAATGACTGTTTTCTAAAGCATCATGTTCGAGAGTCAACCAGAGGGAGTAACACTTTTGATCTGATTATTCATGCATTAAGAATTTGCAGATAAAGTAACCACTAGGTTGCAGTGATCACAGTGTACTGATGTGGATAACTCCCATCAGAGTTAAAGGGAAGGGTTTTTACTTTTGTAAAGGCTACTACAGTGGTCTCAAACAGTTAAAATTCTATACAGAGGGACTAACGGATGAGGTTACCAACAGCAAATTCTAAATAGAAAGCATTCAAGGAATTAACTTGGAAGCTACTAGCCATTTCATACCAACTAAGAAATACTGTTCAAGGTTTAGGCCTAAATGGATGTCAGATGAACTAATGAGACTTGTGGCAGAGAAGAAAAATACATAGGATGCATATAAATTATCAGGTAACACAGAAGCCAATGGTAGATATAAGCTAGTCTGTAATCAGGTCACAAAGGATGTTAGGCAAGCAATGGCAGATTATAAGACATCTTTTCAAAGGATGCAATGGAAAAGCAGCGAAGGCTTCTTTACTTATATAAACTCTAGAAGGAAGGAGATGAATCAAATTGGTCCATTTGATATCGATGGTTCAACTGTTGATGATCCTGCTCATATAGCTGATAAACTTAGAGTATTTTCTCATTACGTTTGTCAGCTATCTGAGCTAACAAACTTAATGAGAATTCTGTAGGGAAGTGGAGGACAGAAGCTTATTAAACTCTAACAGGGAGCTAAATAACTTTGTAATAACTGAGAGAAAAATAGCGGAGAAATTGTTGAAGTTGAACATTAGAAAGGCACATGGGGGTGTATGGGATCTATCCAGTTATATTAAAGGAGACAGCAAATGAAGAAAGCAAATCCTTGCTTGCTTCATTTGCAAATCCATAACTATGAAAGTATCATTGGACTCAGGGGAGGTCTGCACGGACTGGAGATGTGCAAATGTATCCCTAATCAGAAAAGCGGGATCAAAGGGTGACACAAGTAATTAGAGACCTGTTAGTTTAACTTCTACTCCAGGAAAAATAGTCACTGGTTAAAGCAGCATTGCAGGATCATCTAGACAAGGCTGCAGTAATAATTCAGATACTGCATGGGTTTGTCAAGAGGAAGTCTTGTCTGATCAATTTGATTGGATACTATGATTTGGTCTGGATGCAAAGGAACTGGATGGAAAAAATAATTCTGATATCAAATTCTTGGATTTCAGGAATTCTTTTGATGCTGTTGCACATGGAAAACTACTGTAAAATTGGAGCAGTATGGCATTAAGGGCAAGTTGCTACAGAGGATAAAAGGATGGTTGAGTGGGAGAGGACAGTGCGTGGTAATCAGTGGACACTGCTCTTTGTGGACTAATGTTATTAGTGGAGTCCCCAAGGTTCGGTGTTGCTTCCATTGTTGTTTTGTATATTTATCAATGATATTGATGAAGGTATATCAGGCCTAATGTCCAAGTTTGCAGATGATACAGTGGTTGGCAGGGTTGTTAATGATAGTTTGCTACTGCAACAGGATCTAGAAAAGTTAGGCAGATGGGCTGAGAAGTGGCTACTAAAGTTTAACATTGACAAATAGCAATATCCCCAAAGAAACATACCAATTATGTGGTACTACACTCCAGTTAGTGGAGAATGAAAAAGACTTGGAGGTAGTTGTGCAGTCAGATATGAAGTTTTCTCACAGATAGGCTGCCAGAACAGGTAATGGAGTCTTTTCAATGATATGCAGGAATTTTGGTATCAGGGATAAGGTGATTATCCCTTTGTATAAGGCAATGGTCAAGCCTATCTTGAGTGCTACGTACAGGTCTGGAGACCTCATTTTAGGAACGATGTAGAGTTGCTCGAGCGAGTATAGTGAACGGCAGCAAGATTGGTGAGGGGAACGAAGGGGTGGTCTTACCAAGTAAGGCTTAAGTTCTGCAAATTGCAGCATCTGGAGACTAGGCACCTGTGAGGTGATCTGATTGAGGTGTAAAAGCCTTGAATGGTTTAAGCAGGCTGAGTTCTGATGGGATTCTTCCTCTTGCTCAGATTACAAACCGGGGCATATATTCAAATTGAGGAACGGCAGTTGTAGTATAGATGTGTGGAAGTTTGCCACTTTAGCCAGTGGGTGGTTGATTGCTGGAAAAAACGTTCATCTGTCATTGTGGAAGTTGGTAGCTTAAATGAATTAAAGGAAGAACTGGACAAACTTTTGGAGTGTATGGGTGGGTGAAATATGAAGTTTTTTTTTTTCCTGATGCTGTATAAGCTTGATTTCTTGCATCATATTCCTCTGCTAATGCTAATAAATCTCTCCAGGGCCAAATTTGTGGCAATGCTCTTATCATTAAAAAAAAAATCTGTTTATACTTCACATGATCATAGTGTGTTGTTTGCGTTAGCCACCACCAGTGGTTTCCTACATTTGCACCATAAGTACTCTTGTGAAGAAGTACAGAACCACTGTAAAGGCCGGAAAAGTTGGGTGTGTAGTATTGTGTTGGGTTCTGTTGTTGTTCTGGCTTTGGCAGCAGGGCCCCTAATGGGACGTCATGTTGCCTGTACACACTGCTAGGAGGTAGGTGTGCCATTATTTTCTGACTGGTCTCCTCCAGGGTCGCGTGAGTTTCCTGGACAGAGACCAAAAAAAAAAAAAAAAAAAAAAAAAAAGGTAGCATGTGGGGGAAGTGCAGGGTTTACATAAGAAAAAAAAGGAGGGGTGAAATTAAATGTGAGGGGATGGAGATGAAAGCATCCCCCTGGTTATTAGTTAACATTAATGTTCCCCTGGTTATCAGTGGAATATTGGTGCACCAGGTGAAAAGGGCAAAAGGAACCCAGGGTACAGGAGGAAAAGACACCTAATGAGGGTGCTAGGTGAAGTTGCCAATCGGTGTTGCAGTGGTTTTAGGCCACTGAATCATATCCAGTCTGAGGTTTGGGTTATCAACTTCCTGACAAATGCTGGAAATACTTAGATTAGCAGTCTTGAATTCCTGCTGAGCCATGTGGCTGGGTTAGCAAGGTCATCCTATCCACCATATGCAGGATTGGCAGCTCCTACCCTGACAGGTGGCAGGGTTTGCAATCCTATCCTGGAAGACCCGAGGTTAGCTTGTTCAGTTGATAATCCTAATCTGTCATAGGTTTGGTTAGTGTGATCCTACCCTCATGGAGAGTTAGCTGGTCATGTGAGTGTTTCTGGTCAGGCCAGTTAGGGCCAGGTTTAGGTTGCCAGTGATCTTGTCAGGTTGTCTGTTGTTGATGGACAAGTCCAGGAAGTAATGTCAGGTGCAGGAAGTAATTTCCAGTGAGGTAGTCCAGGAAGGAAGAATAATCTGTTCCAGTTTTGGACAGGTAGAGGAAGCAGAAGAGGTCTATATTGGAACATCAGTGTGTATGCCTAGGAAGGGCAGCAGAGGGATCTTTGAACTAAGAGTCATTGGCTTCTAGTGATCTTCTCTTTACAAACAGGTCCTGAGCAAATCATGAGAAGGCTTTGTAGTAATTCTTATCGTGTATGAGGGAAGTGTTCTGCTCGTGGGGAATGTCCTGAATCGTGGTATAATGGATCTTAGGTCTTCATATGAGGCACATTCATACACGATCCTCAATGCCACCGCAATGAAAGTGTGGATCCTCTGAGATACCCAGGGAGAACAGTTTACTCTTGATGGAGCCATGCCTCATTAGAAGAAAGGTTGTATGAAAGCCAGGAGAAAACTTGGCAGGTGGCTTAGGAAAGACTTGAGCAATATTAGGACCCTTAGGTGTCCCAAAATTTTCATAGGTGTTTTCATAATAGGACCCTTAGGTGCGTAAAACCATTTAGTCTGCCAAATCTGAAGCAGAAATGCAGCAAGGCACTCTTTCTCAAGCTTGGGATCAATGGTGAGATCTATAGTGAAGCCCAAAGAGGTGGCAGAGAAGCCTCTGGAGATACAGAAGTGAATACCATGACAAATAACCTCCAGGTTCAGGGGGAGGACGGCTACAAGAATCTGGAGGACTGGGTGGGGTGCTCACTGTACAGCAAGCATGGGTGATTGTTAGAAGGATGCTTCCTTGGATGGTTTACAGTTTTCTTTGGTTTCGACCGATGACTGCCCGAGGAAACCAGACCCCTGCAGCATGTGATCACAGGCAAGAATATAACTTTATGTAGGAGTGAGAGGGTGCACCATTTGAGGCCCCAATCACACTGGCTGACTCGAGCACCAAGGGCAGTGTATTTTCTTGCTTTTGTCTGTAGATATTGAAAAACGATAATCTAGAATAACACCCAGTTGTTTGAGTGGGTTCTGAGCTTAATGGTGTATCCGTCGATCTTGATCTGTGGTGGTCTTGATGGTTGGAGCCAAAAATCCATCCTTCTGAAAGGATGGGTTGTGTTTTGGCTGCAGAAATACAATGATTATGCTGCTTAACCCAATCTTGGAGAATCCTCTGAGCTTATTAGCGGAAGCCTCAAGAGAAGCCCTGGAGTTCTCAGCTATGGTAAGAATAAGGTCATCAGCATAGGTTTGAGCAGAGACATGGCCTAGGTCTAGACCAAGGAGCTCATCTAATATGATATTCCTTAGGAATGGGCCCAATATTATGCCTTGGGAGCATCCTCTGTATATGGAGCAGTTAATCTTCAAGCAGGGAGAAGATGCAGTGCTTCTTCTATCTGAGAGGTAACTTTAATGCACTGGTAGAGATTTAGTGGAAGCTGAGGTTGTTGAAGCCGGTTGAAGATGCTTGGCCACTAGAACCTGTCAAATGCTCTCGCGAAATCACTGGCTATGAACAAGGAAATGTTTTGTGATTGCAATTTTATCTGCAGTGATGAGGTGTTGGAGGGCATCCTCCATGGAGCATCCAGGATGGACCCATATTGGAAGTCAGAATGCATATAGGCAGTAGTGTTGGTTGAATCTGTAATGCAGGAGACTCAGATACCTTGCTTAGGATGGGGAAGAGAGTAATAGGCCTATATGAGTCAGGAAGTTCAGGTGGTTTCGCTGGATTCTTTAGAATAAGTTGTATGTTGGCAGTTTTCCAGTCAACTGGAAATTTTCCAGCCTGAAGACAGTGATTATATACGTTGAGAAGGAGTTGAGGATCAGTTTCACCGACTTTTTGATAATCTCAGGTTCAAGAAAATCTGGGCCAGGGCATTTTTTTATCTCTGTGTCTGCTGAGGGCAAGTTGTAATTTCTCCAGTGTGAAGTGCTTTTTGTATCGATTTGAGTGATAGGTGCTATTTTATTGGCACATCTCCTGCTGTTGCTGCATTTGTGAGTCCGCAGCAGGATGGAAGATGGTGTCTAAAACGTTGTTTATTGACTGTTCCTAGGAGGTAATCATCTGTCCTTTTGTTATGTTTAAGCTGGTAACTCCTCTCCTGGAGAGTTTATTGGTAGTGATGCGGTACACTATACCCCAGAGGTCAGTGTTGCCAGTCGTGGTAATTAAGTGTTCCAAGGATATCCAGTTTCGTTGCCTGGTGAGAGTAGTATAGTTATTTCTGACTTGTCTGTAGTCTTGGCGTAGAGCTTCGACTTCTCGGAGGGGCCAGGTACGGCGAGCACATTGAAAGGCTTTCCGTTGGGCGAGGACAGTGCACCACAGATTCTGTAGCTCAGGACACCACCAGGGAACATTGCACAAGCTGGGGATTTTCTTTTTTATAGACTGGTTACTGGCATTTATCAGGATATCCGCGACTCCTCTGGTGTTCATCAACATCTGTGTTACAGAGGTTTGCTGCATCTGTCTCTTGTAAAGATTACTGTAAAGTTGTGGCAAAGAGTTCCCAGTTTGCACTGTTTATGGCAAATTGATCAGTATTGTTCGCTGGTTTAAGCAATGAATAGTTGGCTAACAAATTCAGTATTCAGAATTGCTAATAAAAATTTACCTGATCATTCCAGAGTAATGCTTTCATTAAAATTGGATGCCGACGACACCTGGGATTCGCTGGATATCAAATACATTAAACCCCCGCTATTCGCGGTTTCGCGTATTTGCGATCGCTGATTTAAATATAAAATGAAACCTAAAAAAATGTGAATTTTAAAGCGCCGTGAACAGCGCTCAGTGGGTGGGTGGGTGGGGGGTAAGGGTGACAAAATCGCGAGCGTGGATGTTTCTCGCTAATCCTTGTTCAGTATGTGTTATGCGCTTGTCATGGAAGGTTTTGTCGTTTGCTTTTAATTTATATGCTTATAAATTGAATAAATTTATCAATTTATAAAATGATATGCTTGCAAAAGTGATAAATCTATCGTTTTGCAGTGTAAAACAGACTTTTTCGAGTGTGTTAACGGAAGAAAGTGACTTTATTGTGGACAAGTTCTTTTTTACTCGTACAAAAATATGGCTACGAATAACAAGGGAAATGTGAAAAGATCAAAGAAGGTGATGACATTAGCGAATAAAATTGAGTTATTAGACAAAATTTCTAATGGTGAAAGTGTCTCCTCAGTGGAAAAACATTAAAAAATCAATGAGTCAATGGTACAATCAATCAAAAAATCGGAAAAAAGAATCCGCCGTAGTGTCCGTGAAAATGCGCTAATTGCTTAAAAAATTTGCTCTGTAACTCGTGATGTTAAATTAGAAAAAATGGAAAAAGCTTTAAATCTGTGGATAGAAGACCGAACTCAAAATAAAATTCTGTTAAGTTCGCTCATCATTCGTGAAAAGGCAAAACCCCTTTATCAACACTTTAGCGAAACTGGTGATAGCACTGGCGGGATAAGTTTTTTTGCTAGCAAAGGCGCTGGTTTTAAAGATTTGTTTTGAAATTTCTAATAAATATTACATTTAATATTAAATTGTTTCTTATTTTCATTTCGATGCCATATGCTTGCATTTCACTATGTACTGTCTATGTACATAGTCATATTATGAAGGTATATATAATACATACATAGACAAAATTTTAGACTAGTTTTTCTTATATATTTCATACTTTGGAACGGAACCCTTTATTACTGTGGGAGCCATAACTCAGTATTCACGTTTTCGGTATTTGCGACATTTCTCAGGAACGTAACCCCAGCGAATAGCGGGGGTTTACTGTACTTGACTAGGGTAGAAAACTAGCATGATCAGTTAAATCAGAGGATTTTATAACTAATCACTTGCAGTAATATAGCTAATACCATATTTAGCATTTATGTTGGCTTGAGCCACAGCCAACTGAAATGCTTGTGGTATTGCTCTCCTGCTTTAATCACTTAGCTGTGTCAGGCCAACTCTCTCCTCTCCTACCTTTGCAAAATATCACACTCCTATTCCACCCTAATTTGCAGTTTTTCTCAAGATCATCTTATACTATTCTAAATAATTTCTTAGATTGTATGCTTAAATCATTAGTCCCAACCTATATGAATGTCACATTGTCTCATAACCTTCAAAAGTATGTGCATATATACAGTGGATGTTGCGTATTGTGATCACTTTGGGACTTAGTTAATTGATAGCAATAACTTAAGTGCTGTTTATTGATGCAGAGTGGAAAATGTGTATATAAAAAGTTGGAAGTGGAAAGAAAGAAAACATTAAAATCAAGCAATATAAAATACTTTAATTTGACTGTCCACTATTTCTTCATTTGAGAAAGTCATCATTAAAAATGAAACCATCATAATATTTCCAGAAATTCATACAAACTATTAAAAACAAATAAAGAAAATATTAAAATGAAGAATTAGAAAAGGGTTAATGCTGTACTGTAAAACAGTCAGATTGATAGAAGTACTGATACAGTACTTTCTTTCATGGAATAACAACACTGACAATACGATGAACTGTATGAAGCAAACACACATGTTGGAGTCAAGAACAAATCAGGTTGGTGTTATGTAATCACTTCTACTGCACATGTGTAAACTGCAGTTAGGCAAAAAAGTGATAAGAATAAATGCTGATTACAATAATCATAATCAGTGAGGTAATGAATATAATAGTATTTTTTACACAAATATGCAGAAAAACGATATAATGTTTGCTTTATAATGATATAATTTGTGTTTGCTTGGTTGGAGAGGTTTAGGTTTGAATTTAATTGGAGACTGGAAGAATTCTTAAACATATCTTTGGTCTAGGCTATAGTAGTTAGACTGTCCCAGGTGGAGGGATTTGAGTTTTATGAATTCCCCAATGAATTATATGTATTTTTCAGCATACACAACTTGTAAATAGGTTCATGAACATATAATACATGATAAAGTTAGGAACTTGAGGTAGCAAACATAGTTCTGCCATGGCCAAAGCAGTTAATGAACCAAGAAATGTAAAACCAATCCATCAGAACCATTTCTGCTTAGATGAGAATTCTGAAAAAGAAAAAAAATTTTGATTAATGCTTAATTAAAATACGCTATATCAATGTTTTCCAGCACATGTGGTCCACTTTCCTTGGTGGGGTTTAGTGATGGTCATAATGGAGACTCATAATAGACTATATGCAAATTATGTTTCAATAAGCATCAGAATCACGAGAGAGAGAGAGAGAGAGAGAACAAACAAAACTATTGCCTGAGTAGGAACAGCACTTTATTTTAGTTTTAGTAACATTGGATTGAATTCCTCAACTGTTGTTTCTTTGCTTTTTCTTTTTCAGTTTTCAACTGTGTTGTTGTCACAATCAACTAATTTGTATATAATTAATTATTATTTTAATTATTGAAATAGTCAGTTATTGAAATCAATTATTGATCATTTGATTATGCCCACTAGTAGGGGGCGCCTCCGTAGCCAGGTGGGAAGGAGCAGAAGTGCGTAGCACACGCTTCTTGATTAGACCGGGGTTCGAGCCCGTCACCACCAAATACGGAGGATGCAGAAAGGTCAGGAATGACCACCGCATATTCACGGAGCAATATGGCCTTAGTTGCTAATGCTCCTAAAAAAAAAAAAAAAAACCAAACCCACTAGTAGGGAATGTAAGCAAGCATTTATTTACCGTAGTGTTGGGGAGAACGAAAATTGTTAGAAAAAATCGTTAGAATAATATTATTACCACAGAGGAACCAGATAATATGCATAAAAATTAAGTTGTAAATTACAAATAGACCAGAAACATAATAAAATACTATATATAGTACAGTGGATAAGACAATGGATAAGCAAAGAATGTCCTAAAACTGGTGCAGCCAGAAAAGATCATTGGTATTGACAAAGAGTGGCACCCGCTGTGCTCTTTCCAGCTCTTGGTTGGCTTTGGTGGCATGATACTATCCTTTGTGATGTCTGTCCATTGGGGCTGATCCCCCAGTGACTAGAAGTTGACAGGCATTTCTGGTATGCGTCATAACCTGACAAAGAGAAAGCTACTGTGAAAGAAGTTTGAGGAGAAAGGATGGGACCCCCCCCCCCCCTTCTAGAATTAGAAACCAGAGCTGGCTGGTGGGGGCATTTTCCCTGTGTGTTGGTTTATGTTGTTGAATGATTATTTATTGTGAAAAGCTTCAACAAATTCTCTCCTTGTGTTTTTTTCCACACCCAGAGCATCAGGATTTTTCAGGTCAAAAGGAGTGGTTGAAAGATCTGAGTATCAAAGAAAAAAATAGGTATAGAATTTGTTTGTTTTTTTATTTTTCAATGTTTTTACCCTGAAGTTCAGTACACCTATTATATTTAATCTGTAACCTTTAAAAAAAATTCTTTAGGTTGGGCATCAAAGCGGGCTTCAACTGCTTTTAGCTCTTCGTCATCTTTAGAATATGTTCTAAGAAGATGAGAGTTTTATGACAGTTTCAGAGCAAATAGTAGTTACTTGGGGGTAGACCTGAGCTGTATGGTGGGGGGGTTTAATTGTTCAAATCCACATTCAGAAATTTTAGCCTGTGCAACCTGAGCTTTGTGCACAGATGCATTGTCATGCAGAAACAAAATCCGATGATCCAACTCTTCTCTTCTTTATTCCTGTATTGCCACTTTTAACTTTGGGTATTGCTGGCATAATATTTCCCTGTTATTGTGGTTTAGGTTTGAGGTAATCAAATATCAGCAATCTTTTTGTGTCCCAGAAAATTGAGGCCAGCACTTTACCAGCTGATGTTTTGGTTTGAAACTTTTCTAGGGTTGGAGATCCCTTGGGCTTTCACTGCATGCTCTCTGATATGGATTCAGGATCATAGTATCATAAAAATGTAGCCCAATTTTGTTGCCAGTCACCAAATGGTTTTGGAAAAATTAAATTTTCTTTTGATGACTTCACCCCGTTACATTTGTCATGAATGGAAAGGTTTCTGAAAATCCATATCTTGTGCTAACTGTGAACATTCCCAATTGCTTATGTATTATTGTCAGAATGCATCCATAGGAAATATTAAGTACTTCTTCAAGTTCAGACACTTTAATTCTTCTGTTTTCTAAATTTTTTTTTTTTCAATGAAGCCAGTTATTTCAGAATCGATTGCCTCCGATGGCCGACCAGACCTTGGATCATTCTCAATTGACTCTTTTCCTCTTTTGAACTCTTGCCATTCAACTTGCAATAATAGCTAAACTGGGTGATACTTCCCCAAAAACTTTAGTCATTCTTTCCTGGATTTCTTAAGTATTCCCACCTTTTTTTTGGTAAAAAATCTGATTACTGAATGAATGATGTGTGATTTGCTGGATATTCATTTTTCTGCTGCCTCCCAACATGAATAATAAAATTTTATAAACTGCATAAAACTGACAATTTTTTTTTTCCATGTTATTTTATAAGACATTAAGCTATCAAAATAACTTATTCTATAATTTATTATTACATTATATATATAAATAAATTTTCTGTTTATACTCCGGCACGACAACCAAGTCAGTAGAGTTTACAATAAATCGTCAATACAAATATTTATTGTATTTAGTAGTCACGGGCTTGAACCCCGGTCCACTCAAGGAAAGCATGCTATGCACTCTTGCTCCTGACCACTGGAGCACTGGGCTACATAAGGCCTAAAAAATGCTCTTGTTTATACTCCGACACGACCACCAGGTCAGTGGAGTTTACAATAAATCAATGAATACAAATTGTTAATTGTATTCAGCAGTCACGGGCTTGAACCCCTGACTACTCACAAAGAGCGGGTTGTACTGCACTCGCACTCCTGACCACTCAGCTACGTCAGCCTCCAAAGTTTAGGCTATCCAAATCTATAACAGCATAAAATGAAATATAAGGAAAGAACCCCCCTCCCTCCATCAAGCCCTGTATTCAAATTTTGTCAGAATGGGGGCTTCCATCCTCTGTTTTGCTACTTTTTACATTCTCTCTCACACACTGACTACTTCAAGAATTTCACATTCAGGCCTTGTGCCCAAAGCCAAAAAAATA
Organism: Mastigoproctus giganteus; assembly: GCF_048544385.1. Classification (NCBI taxonomy): domain Eukaryota; kingdom Metazoa; phylum Arthropoda; class Arachnida; order Uropygi; family Thelyphonidae; genus Mastigoproctus; species Mastigoproctus giganteus. The sequence goes on from NC_143578.1 coordinate 128,082,611, forward strand.
GCACAAAAGAGCAAACAATGGTGTTCACAGGGCACACAAGTTGTTGGATATTCTTTTCTTTATTACACACACACACACATACCAAGAGATGTGAAATGACAGGTACAGTGAAACCAACTTAAGGGAATTGCTGTAGGGATAAATGTAAGTTAATGGTAATGCATGTATACCTGGATTATTAGATTACATCTTCGAGCACAAGCAGTATGCAGATTAGAAATGACAAATTAAAAAATATATGAAAGTGATGGGTTGCTGTGTTCATCGTACAGATTGCCAGTCTATAAGAAAAAGGAAAGAAGAATAAAATATGAAGATTTTTGAAACCTCAAGGGAGGCGAAAACCTAAATCATATTATGGATAAAACACGGCTAATAAATTTAACCGTGAAGATAAGTAGTTGAATGATAAGTAATACAGGCAACGTTCGGTTTACGAACTTTTGATTTATGAACATTTGCTATAACGAACGTCACAATCATTCAAAATTTCTTAAAGTCGTCAATAGATAAGAGTTCCTTATAAAACAAAATGCCAAACAAATTGCACAATTTAAATAAATAAACTTTTAAAAAATTTATTTATTACAATAATTATCAGGAAATTGTTGAACTGGGCAATAAAATGGACCTTGATGTGACTGACGTGAGAGAGCTTTTGGACTTGCATTTTCAGGAATTAACAACCAATGAAATAATTGAAATAGAGACAGATCTAAATTCTGAAGTAACAGAAGAACATGATATTGCATAGCCTCCCAGAACATTTACAAGGCAGAAAATGGCTGCGGCTTTTAAATCAATTTCTGAGGCGTTGGCAATCTTTGAAGAACAAGATGCAAATATAGAAAGAATTGCAAAAGTGAAAAAAAAGGTGTTTGACTGTCTAGCATGCTACAGTGAGATTTTTGAAGAAGAAGAAGAAGAAAAAAAAATCTGAAATCTTCTATAAAAACATATTTTAAAAAACTGGAGAACCCAGCTGTTTCTTCATTATCAGACACCCTTCCATCTACCTCATCTGCACCTAGTGTCACTTATGTGGAAAAAATTGAATTCTGATGAAGATATTGATGAGTAAAAGTTGAATGCATATGTGTGTACAGTACATATGTTAGTACTCATTCTCTTTATTTCTAGGCGCCTCCGTAGCCAGGTGGGAAGGAGCAGCAGTGCGTAGCACACGCTTCTTGATTAGACCGGGGTTCGAGCCCGTCACCACCAAATACAGAGGATGCGGAAAGGTCAGGGAATGACCACCGCATATCCCCAGAGCAATATGGCCTTAGTTGCTAATGCTCCTAAAAAAAAAACCAAACAACAACAAACATCTCTTTATTTCTATTTTGTAACTCTGTTTTTAATTAAAATTAACAATTATGATATCTTGTTTTTTTATTCTTTTTTATTTTATTTTACGTTACATATTGTATACGATACACCATAAAACATACGTGCATTATAATGAAATATTGTATGGACCATTCGATGTTTAGTACATGGTTTTAATGCTTTAAAATGACTGCTAATTTATACAATGTTATCATAAAAGTTCAGGAATTCAAGATACACATACCGAACAAAACATATAACAAACAACGTCTTGGAATGGAACTCATTCGTTAACTGAGAGTTGCTTGTATATATATATAATATTCAACTTGATGCTAAGAGGTTTTATAGTAGACCAGCGCTATATCTTTGAATTCAGGGAAGGTCACTGTGGACTGGGAGTGTGTGAATATATCTCCAATTCACAAAGGGGAAATCAAGGAATGACACGAACAAATACAGACCTGTTAGCTTAAATTCTGTCCCAGGGAAAATAATGAAGTCATTGGTTAAAGAAGTAATTCAGGACCATCTAGACATAAAGACATGAATGAAATTATACTGCAGTCACAGCATGGATTTAGCATTAGCATTAGTAGAGGCATATGATGCAAGAAAGCAAGCTTATGCAGCATCAGCCAAAAAAAAATGCTCCCATTTCACCCCTCCATTCTTTCCAAATGCCTGTCCAGCTCAGCCTTAAATTTATTTTGGCTATCAACCTCCACAACCTGCTGGCTAAAGGCAAACTTCCGCACATCTATCCTACATCTGTCTTTCCTCAATTTGAATTTATGCCTTCTCAGGTGATTATTCTGAACGATACGAAGAATTCCTCAACATTGAGCATGCTCAAACCATTCAAGACTTTATACACCTCTATCAGATCACCTCGCCGGTGCCTAGTCTCCAGACACTGTAATTTGCAAAATGTAAGCCTTTCTTCGTAAGAGCACCCCTTTGTTCCATTCACTAATCTTGTTGCCCTTCTCTGTACTCCTTCCAGCATCTCTACATCCTTCTTGAAATGAGGCCTCCAGACCTGTATACAGTACTCTAGGTGCGGTCTGACCATTGCCTTATACAAGGGAATAATCACCTCCTTATCCCTGCTAGAAAAATTCCTATATATCATTGACAATACACCATGAGCTACTCTTGCAGCCCGTCTGCACTGCTCAGAAAACTTCATATCTGCCTGCACAACCACCCCCAGGTCCTTTTCATTCTCTACCACTGTCAGTGTAGTACCACAGAGTTGATACGTTGCTCTGGGGTTGCTGTTTCCCATATGTAGTACTTTACATTTGTCAATGTTAAACTTCATTTGCCACCTCTCAGCCCATTTGCTCAACCTTTCCAGATCCTGTTGCAGTAGCATAGTGTCAGTAGTGTCCTTGACAACCCTGCCAACCTTAGTATCATCTGCAAACTTGGACATTAAGCTTGATATACCATCATCAATATCATTTATAAATACAGAAAACAATAATGGACCCAATACTGAACCCAATATTGAACCCTGAGGGACTCCACTAATAACATTAGTCCACGATGAGCAGTGTCCATTGATTACCACTCTGTCTTCTTTCCCTCAACCACCCCTTTATACATAGCAGCAATTTGCCTCCAATGCCACACTACACCAATTTGTGCAGCAGTCTTCCATGTGCAACCGTATCAAAAGCCTTTCTAAGATTCAAGTATATAATATCAAAGTTATTCCCTGCATCCAGTTCTTTTGTGACTGCATCATAGTATCCAATCAAATCGGTTAGGCAAGACTTCCCCTTAACAAAACCATGCTGTGTCTGAGCTATAACTGAAGTCTTGTCTAGATGATCCTGCAGTGCTTCTTTAACCAGTGCCTCCATTAATTTTCCAGGAAGAGAAGTTAATCTAACAGGTCTATAATTACTTGTGTCGCCCTTTGATCCTCCTTTGTGAATTGGGGTCACATTTGCACATCTCCAGTCCATGGGTACTTCCCCTGAGTCCAAGGAAGCTCTCATAATTATGGCTAAGGGTTTGCTTACTTCCTTTGCTGCTTCCTTTAATATAACTGGATAGATCCCATCCACCCCGGGTGCCTTTCTTGTATTTATCTTCAACAATTTCTCCTCCACTTTACTCTCAGTTATTACAAATTTCTCTAGCTTACTGCCAGAGTTGAATACACCTCTGGCATTCCCCTCGCTGAATAACTCCTCATGTGTGAATGTCGATGCAAAATATTCATTCAGTTTGTTAGCTACCTGAGTAGGATCATCAACAGTTGACCCATCGATATCAAGTGGACCAATCTGATTCATCCCCTTCCTTCTAGAGGTTACATAAGTAAAGAACTCTTTGCTGTTTTTCTTTGCATCCCTTGCCAAAGATTTCTCGTAATCTGCCTTCGCCTGCCTAACCTCCTTTGCAACTTGGTTACAGATCAACTTGTATCTATCATAGGCTTCTGTGTCACTTGTTAATTTGTATGTATCCCATGCATTTTTATTCTCTGCCATATGTCTCATTAGTTCATCGGACATCCACTTAGGCCTAAACCTTGAACAATATTTCTTAGTTGGTATGTAAAGCCTAGTAGCTTCCAAGATAAGTTCTTTGAATGCTTCCCATTTTGAATTTGCTGTTGGTAACATCATCACTTGGTCCCACTGTATAGAATTTAAATACTTTCTCAGTCCATCATAGTCGCCTTTACGAAAGCAATAACCCTTTCCTTTACCCCTAATGGTAGTTACCTCTTTGAGTAAATCCCACTTCAGCACACTGTGATCACTGCCACCTAGTGGTTCATTTACCTGCAGATTCTTAATGCATGAAGAATCACTACTGATAATCAAATCAAGAGTATTACTCACCCTAATTGCCTCCTGAACATGCTGATGTAGGAAACAATTATCCAATAAATCCACAAAAGCCTTGCTAGTGTGTGAGTGACCAGTCCCCAAATTCCAGTCAATATCTGGGAAATTAAAATCCCCCATTATAAGACTCTCTGATTTACTGGCCCACTCTATTTCCCCGTACAGTTTCTTATTATACTCATCAGAGTCATTAGGCCTATAGCACACTCCTACTCTCAATTTTGATCTTCCAATGCTTATGTCACACCAAACTGACTCGACACTGCACTGTCCATCAATGTCGACTGGCTTCACTTCCTTGGATTTTATGCATTTCTTAACTAATAGCCCTCCTCCCTTCCTATCCTGTCTATCCTTTCTGTAGACATTGTACTCCCCAAATTCCAGTTCTGCATTCCTTATATCTGTGACACCACGTCTCTGAAACCCCCACAATATCTGCCTTTGATGTTTTGAGCGATACCTCAAATTCATCAAATTTATTTACTAAACTCCTAGCATTGGTGTACACTCAAGTATGCGTGCATCTGTTCTTTTTCTTAGCTACCCTAACACAACCTATGTGTTTATTTGTACCCCAATCATTCCCAGCAGTCTCTGAAATATCCTGCATCTTATTTTCCAGGCTGCAGCTCATTCCAATAGAAGCAGTGCAAGAATCACTTTCACCTCTGCCAGTGGCTATTGTTAATCTATTAGTCCTTGTATCCCCCCAATCTAGCAGTTTTCCGACCCACCTAACACTGCCTCGATAGCATCAGCAAACATTCTTGCACCCTTTCTATTTAAGTGTATCCGATCCCTGTAGAAGCAGTCTCTCCTGTTAACAAGTACAGACCAGGCTGAAAAACTTTGACCCATATCATCAGATAAACATGGATTTAAATTACCCCCCCCCTCCAACTAGCAGTTCTCTGAACCCTTAAGGTATCCTCAACAATACTGGCAAAAATCCGTATACCACCTTTGTCCAAATGAATACATCTCTACAAAATAGATTCTTTTTACCTACAAATGTAGGCTGCACTGATAAAAAAATTTCTTACCCTTGAGCCTTGTAGATTCTCTCAAGTCTTGAGTTAATCCACAAGGCTTTTGGCACATAATCACTCCTATCATGTGTGGGCAGAATTACATTCTGACGTAACTCGTGGCATTTTTTCAGCAGAGGCCTATATCTATCTAACGGCCGATCAGGTCATGTTTGTTTAATATTCTTAGTCCTCATGTGAAAAATAATGCTTTCTTTACCTCCCTTAAAATCTGGCAATCTGTTAGTAACATCATCAGTTGTCGCTACTGGCAAACACTAATATGCCAAAGGGAGATGAGTAGGTTTGTTTAAAATACATGTTGTAAAAAATTAATTAAAAAGAACAAAATAATAAACAAATAAAAATAATGAAAACTAGGGGGCTTTTTTCACCAACCCCCACTCATACTTTTCTACGTAATATATAGATGAATGATGGAGTAAGTCAAATCTTTTCTACGTAAAAGGCACACCCATCGAAATGCACTGATTGATATCTAATTTAATATATAAAAGAAAATAGAGTGTAAGAAAAAACTATATAAAAAGTAAAATTGTGTGAATGTTAAGTGAATGAAAGTTTGTGGGATGCTGACACTGGCCATTTGGATAATCCTCAGTTCAGTGTGGGACGGCTGCAAAAAGCACGCTCCAACACAGAGATCTCTTTCCCTATGTTATTTTATTCCTACCACGTGGGGGTGGTTGTCTCCTTCCCCCAATCCCCTTCCCCACTTTGCGTGTCCCCTGCCTCTCTTCCGCCAGGTGGTTCACCCCACCACCCACTTTCAACTCCCTCCTTCCGGACCAGATGGCATCCTATACCAGGGATTCCCTTAATATCTCCCGTTTCAAATAAGGTGCCTTGCTCGACTACTGCTCCCCTCTGTTCTCTACCCCTTTTATCCCACCCTCTTCCTATCTTCCTATTATCTCCTTTCCAACAAAAGAAAATTTTTTTTTTTTTTTTTGGGCTCACCTTGGTGCTTAGGCTACCCCAGGGATCGCCCCCGCAAGAGCTTTCTTATCTCCTAATGTGTCCTGGCCTGAGTCCCCGGTGTGGTGACGGAAACTTGGTGGTGTTAGTGGCTCTCTACAGGCCCCCAGGTTAAGTGGTCAGAGTAACAACACAACCAAAGGCGGATATAACGGTGGGCGCACCGAGCGTGCGCCCTGGGCCCCAACTTCTGAAGGGCCCACGCAAAATTCCAACAAATTATGTGAACTAATATGTTCAATTATTAGTTCAAAACTTTGTGATTATTATTATGCTATGATTAATTATATTATACATATATTATATTCAAATTTTCTTGGAAATAAAACATTAATAGTACATAATATTTTTTTATTTATTTAAAAAAATGGTTAACACGTATTTTTATTTTCCCTGTCTCTCTCTGTTTTTTTAAGGGGCCCAGTATTTTCTTCTGCGCCCGGGGCCTCAACCTACCTTAATCCGCTACTGAACACAATCCATACACTAACACACACACCCTGGCCTTATGCAGAGTACTGTATTCTACACAGAGTAAAAGTGCAAATTGGGGGACCCCCGTGCCCCAAGACAGTATGTCGCTATGATTGATATCTAATCAGGAAATGACCTATGTAATTATTTATCTGTGCATTTGTAGTGTGCAGCATTCTCAAGGTGGAATAAATATCACTGTAATTATTTACCTACGTTTACATAGGTCACTTAGGAAAAGGCATTAGCATTAGTAGAAGCATATGATGCAAGAAAGCAAGCTTATGCAGCATCAGCCAAAAAAAAAAAAAAATGCTCCCATTTCACCACTCCGTTCATTCCAAATAACTGGCCAGCTCAGCCTTAAATTTATTTAGGCTATCAACTTCCACAACAAAAGATGGAAGTCTGTTCCACCAATCAACTACCCGCTGTCTAAAGGCAAACTTCTGCACATCTGTCCTACAACTGTCTTTCCTCAATTTGAATTTATGCCCTCTCGGGATTATTCTGAGCAGGAGGAAAAATCCCATCAGCATTGAGCATGCTCAAACCATTCAAGGTTTTATACACCTCAATCAGATCACCTCGCAGATGCCTAGTCTCCAGACGCTGTAATCTGCAAAACTTACGCCTTTCTTCGTAAGAGCAACCCTTCGTTCCATTCACTAATCTTGTTGCCCTTCTCTGTACTCATTCCAACAGCTCTACATTCTTCTTAAAATGAGGCCTCCAGACCTGTATACAGTACTCAAGGTGTGGCATGACTATTGCCTTATTCAAGGGGATAATCACCTCCTTATCCGTGCTAGAAAAATTCCTGTATATCATTGACAAGACACCATGAGCTCTTGCAGGCTGTCTCTACTGCTCAGAAAATTTCATATCTGCTTACCCAGGTCTTTTTCATTCTCTACCACTGTCAGTGTAGTACCACAGAGTTGATATGTTACTCTGGAGTTACTGCTTCACATATGTAGTACTTTACAGTTGTCAATGATAAGCTTCATTTTGCTACCTCTCAGCCCATCTGCTCAACTTTTCTAGATCCTGTTGCAGCATACTGTCATTAGTGTCCTTAACAACCCTGCCAACCTTCGTATCATCTGCAAACTTGGACATTGAGCCTGATATACCATTATCAGTATCATTTATAAATACAGAAAACAACAGTGGACCCAACACTGAACCCTGAGGGACTCCACTAATAACATTAGTCCAAGAAGAGCAGAGTCCATTGATTACCACCTCTCCTGTTTTCTCCCACTCGACCATCCCTTTATCCATAGCATCAGTTTGCCTCCAATGCCACACTACTCCAATTTGTGCAGCAGTCTTCCATGTGCAACAGTATCAAAGCCTTTCTAAGATCCAAATATATGATATCAAAGTTAATCCCTGCATCCAGTTCATTTGTGACCACATCATAGTATCCAATCAAATTGGTCAGACAAGACGTCCCCTTAACAAACCCATGCTGTGTCCGAGCTATAACTGAAGTCTTGTCTAGATGATCCTGCAGTGCTTCCATTAATTTCCCTGGAACAGAAGTTAAACTAACTTGTCTATAATTACTTGTGTCGCCCTTTGATCCTACTTTGTGAATTGGGGTCACATTTGCACGTCTCCAGTCCATTGCCATCTCCTCCGAGCTGACACCATGCTGTAGCTTTTCTTAGCTGGCATGGTGGGGGATGCTGACACTGGCCATTTGGGTAATCCTCAGGTCAGTGTGTGACAGAGCTGTAAAAAGCACGCTACACCACAGAGATATCTTTCCCTATGTTGTTTTATTCCTACCACCTGGGGTCGTTGTCTCCTTCCCCCAATCCCCTTCCCCACTCTGGGTGTCCCCTGCCTCCCTTTCGCCTGGTGGTTCACCCCACCCCACCCCACCTCACACTTTTAACTGCCACCCTTCTTCTTCTTCAAAAGTGTTTCCATTTACAATGGGTTTCCTCAGCCTACAAGTTATTTCTTGTCAGGTATTTTTTTCCGCCATAAAGTGCAGTTCAAGGTGTCTTGGTAGGTTAAGCCTCGGGCTGTCATGCACTCCCGTACTCCATCCATCCATGTCCTCCTAGGTCTTCCTCTTCTCCTTCTTCCAGGAGGTATCCATTCCAGCATAGCCTTTGGATATCTGTTTTCTTGCATCTGTTTTACATGTCCATACCATGTTAGACGCTTTTCTTTGATAGTGTCAATAATAGTCTTTCTCACTTCCATTTTTTCCCTTATGTCTTCATTCCGTTTTCTGTCTCTTCTAGAAGTTCCTGCTGAGCGTCTCCAAAAATCCATTTCTGTGGAGAGTAATTTGTTTTCCGCTCGCCTATTCAATGTCCAGGTTTCCGCTCCATGCAATAGAAGACTTTGTACAATCGTTTGAAATATAAGTTTCTTTGTTTTATTTAGGATATTTTTGCTCCACAGAACAGAGTTTAACATGCCAATAGCCTTTCTGCCGTCTGTAATTCTCTTATTGATCTCTGCTTGGGATGATCCATCGCTTTGTAAGATTGATCCCAGATATTTGAATTTATCGACTTGTTTGATTTTAAAACTTGCAATATTTAGAACGTGTCCTGGCCCCGAACACAACATTTCAGTCTTGCTAAAATTTATTTTTAGACCCCATTGTTTATATTCCTCAAACAATTGGCGACATGCATACTTTGCATCTTCTAAGTCTTGTGCTATCACCACCTGATCATCTGCAAAAAGTAAATTGTGAATATAGGTGTTCTTATTAATCGGCAATCCCATTTTATTACATTTTTTTGACCAGGATCTTAGGCAGATGTCAATATAAATTTTGAAAAGTGTTGGCGACATGCAACAACCTTGTAATAAGCCTTTTGAAGTGTGGAATTCAGGTGACAAAGCTGATCCCACTTTAATTCTGCATCTATTATTCCTGTAAATTGCCTTAATAATGTTAATCAGTTGTCCATCAATATTTGCCTCTTTCAGTGCTTCCCAAAAGTTTTCTTGGAACACTGTCATATGGCTTTTCAAGGTCAATGAAAATCATAAAGATATTTTTTCCCTTTTGATTGGCATTTTTCAAGGATCTGTCGTACTGTTGAGATATGATCTATACTTGACCTCCCAGCTGAAAAACCACTTTGTTCTTCTGATACCTTGATTCGGGCTTCTAAATGGTTCCTGATCCATTTTCCAAGAATCTTTAACAGCGGGTTCAGGATGCATATTCCTTTGTAATTTGAACAGCTTTTCCGATCGCCCTTCTTATAAATTGATGTAATATATCCTGTTATCATTTCTTTCGGTATTTCTTCTCCTCTCAGTATACTATTTAACAGTTTTTGTATCAGAACAGCCACTCCTCTTCCTCCATATTTCAGAAGTTCCATATAAACTCCTCCAGGTCCAGTTGATTTGCCATTCCTTTCTTCCTTTAGCAGGAGTTCCACTTCCCTAACAGAAACTTTTAAGCCCGAGTCTTCTACACCAAAATCCTCCATCGTCTTGAACTCTTCCCGGTCTTCTTTTAAAAGTCCTTCAATTCTGTTTTCTCAAGTCTTTAAGGACCTTCCACGATTCCGCTGATTGCTCGAATCCCAATTTGCTATTAATAGTTGCACATTTCCTTTCCCATTCTTCATTTTTCGCTTCTACTACCAACCAACTGACTATTTTCTTTTTTTTCAACATAAATGTTCCTATATGCATCATTTCTATCACCCAGCCATTTCTGATATGCAAGTTTCTTTTCCTCTACAGCAACTCTTACTTTCTCTGTAATCCAGGTCTTTTTTGGTCCTTGGCTCTTCTTTTTGCCTAGGATTTCATGAGCTATTTTTTTAACAGTATTTTTTAAATATTCCTAGATTTCTTCAGTATTACCCTTTATCTCTATGTTAATTGCAGCATCCAGTCTTTGGGTGAAGTTGTTTCTAATGCTGTCGTCCTGGAGTAGGTCAATGTTAAATTGATCCACTTGTAGCATTTCTCCTTCCCTGCATTGTTGGTTGTCCACACATATTTTCTTAATACAGTTCCACCTCAGTGTTGTTTTAACAAGAAAATGGTCAGATCCACATTCAGCTCCTCTATAAACTCTGACATCTTTCAATACATATGTCCCTGAATGTTTTGAAATAATGTAATCTATAACTGATGTAATTTGTCTTGTCTCCTGTGACCAAGTATATTATATGGATATCCTTGTGTTGGAAAAATGTGTTGTTTATTCTCAAGTCGAACTGTTCACAAAGATTGCATAGTCTATCTCCATTGTCATTCCTCTCTTTCTCTCCAAATCTTCCAATAACTTTGCTATTTTGTTCAGTTCCTACTCTTGCATTGAAATCTCCCATTAGAAATATCTCTTTGTTCTTAGGAATTTTTTCTATTAGTTCTCTCAGATCCTCCCAAAATTCATCCTTCAAGGTATTGGTGGTGTCATTAGTTGGGGCATATATTCCCAAAATACATATTTCTCTCCCGTATATTTTCAGTCACCCTTCTTAGGCATAATTATGAGAGCTTCCTGAGGGAAGCAAATCCTTAGGCGTAATTATGAGAGCTTCCTGAGGGAAGCAAATCCTTAGGCGTAATTATGAGAGCTTCCTGAGGGAAGCTCTCATAATTATGCCTAAGGATTTGCTTACTTTCTTTGCTGCCTCCTTTAATATAACTGGATAGATCCCATCCACCCCAGGTGCCTTTTTTATGTTTATCTTCAACAATTTCTACTCCACTTTCCTCTCAGTTATTACAAAATCATCTAGCTGAATGGTAGAGTTTAATTCACCTCTGGCATTCCCCTTCCTGAATAACTCCTCATGTATGGATGTAGATGCAAAATACTCATATAGTTTGTTAGCCATCTGAGCAGGATCATCAACAGTTGAACCATCAATATCCAGTGGACCAATCTGATTCATCCCTTTCCTTCTAGAGTTTACCTAGGTAAAAAAACTCTGCTCTTTTTCTTTGAATCCTTTGCCAAAGATTTCTCATAATCTGCTTTTGCCTGCCTAATCTCCTTTGTGACTTGGTTACAGACCAGCTTATATCTATCATAGGCTTCCATGTCACTCATTAATTTATATGTATCCCATGCATTTTTCTTCTCTGCCACATGTCTCATTAGTTCATCTGACATCCATTTAGGGCTAAACCTTGAACAATATTTCTTAGTTGGTATGTAAAGCCTAGTAGCCTTCCAAGATTAATTCTTTGAATGCTTCCCATTTTGAATTTGCTGTTGGTAACATCATCAGTTGGCCCCACTGTATAGAATTTAAATACTGTCTCAGACCACCGTAGTCACCTTTACGAAAACCTTTCCCTTTACAAAAACCACTCCCGTTATCCCTGATGGTAGTTACCTCTTTAATTAAATCCCACTTCAGCACACTGTGATCACTGCCGCCCAGTGGTTCCTTTATCTGCAGATTCTTAATGCGTGAAGAATCACTACTGATAATCAGATCAAGAGTATTACTCCCTCTAGTTGCCTCCTGAACATGCTGATGTTGAAAACAATTATACAAAAATGCACAAAAGCCTTGCTAGTGTGTGAGTGAACAGCCCACAAATTCTAGTCAATATCCGGGAAATTAAAATCCCCCATTATAAGACACTGATTTACTGGCCCACTCTATTTCCCTGTACAGTTTTTTTATTATACTCATCAGAGTCATTAGGCCTATAACACACTCCCACTCTTAATTTTGATCTCCCAGTGCTTACGTCACACCAAACTGACTGGATACTCCACTGTCCAGCAATTTCGACTGGCTGCACTTCTTTGGATTTTATGTGTTTCTTAACTAATGGCGTAACCCCTCCTCCCTTCCTATCCCGTCCATCCTTCCTGTACACATTGTACTCTCCAAATACCAGTTCTGCATTCCTTATATCTGTGTGACACCACATCTCTGATATCCCAAAAATATCTGCTTTTGATGTTTTGACCAACACCTCAAATTCATCAAAATTATTTACCAAACTCCTACCATTGGTGTATACGCAACTATACAGCACCTGTTTCTATTCTTAGCTACCCTAAAGGCCTTTTGCTTCGGGTTCAATAATGCATGAGGAATATTGTTGCATCTGAAAGAGCAGGACTAAAATATTTACGAACTATACAAATATTAAATTATTTACAAAATGTTAAACTTTTTACAAATATAAAGAATTCATTAAAAAAATGTTACTATGGAATATCGAATGTTAGATAGTGAAGCATGTGCACGAGGTTGGTGAACGTTATGGAGGCAGTTGTCAATAATTAAATGTATTTACAGTGACGTAATTGCCTCACCCTCTTCTCCTATTGGCTTGAATAAATATCACTAGGAGGAAAACTTTTTTTAATGTATATAGAAGGATAATAATAATGATAATAAGGGATGGAATATGACAACAAACATTGTTGATAGATCACAACTGTGGGAATATATTGGGGTCGTATCATTTCCTAAATCCAGATGAATGCAAAAATATTATGCACAGGAGATACTGCAGTGAAAGGCTTCTAAATTTTCCTGAGTACTGAAACAAAAACTAATATGAATCCTGATAATCTAAATTCTTCTGAGATCCCAATAGTCTCTACCAGAAAATTATACCATTGAAATAGAGAATGTCACATTAGCATAGAGACCAAGAATTGAAACTGTATCAGATCCAACACCTGTATACCTGATTGTCTATTCCACCAGTTAGAAATTAATAGGAAAAAATCACCCTTTATTCAGGAAGGGTTGATAGGTTCCCCTAAACCTCATTCTTACTTTCAGTACAAGAGTGCCTCTGAACTTAGTTACAGCTGTCTACTTGCACTTCTCAGTATGGCTATAATCGCAAATGGCCTGTCATGGATTCCTTGCATACATTAATTGTAGTGCAAAGAAACACCAAATTACTGTATATTTACCTCTGAAACTGACATGTATTTACTGCTGGGAGAGCATTGTACTTACTTGCAAGCATGCCCGCAGTGGAAAGAAGAAAAAGAAATATAAAGATTAAAGACAGATAAACATATTGTACCAGGAGGCAAGAGAAATAGTGAAATATATAAATACTAATAAACATTGATGCGCTCAGAGGAGCTGTAGAGAGATCTTTAATCAGAATAGAAACTGAAATGATTATTTCATACGAACATTTATTTATTCCCTTTGCACACTATTTATTAAGCCCAAACACTTGCACAGAAAGATAAGTCAGCTGGTACCTCCTGTACAAAATCCCATAAAAAGAAATCTCAAACACGTGCGCACATGCACACACACACACGAAACACAAGAAAAAAAAATCAAGGTTGAAGGAGGTACTCGATGATTCAGAATTGGAACTCTGCAGAAGTAATGGACGCAGGATGGTGTCTATACTTCCTTAAAAAGGATAAATCCAAGGTTGAAAGGCAAGCCCCAGCATTTTTAAAGGCAGTTAACAGATCAATCGAGCTCAAATAATGGCTAAATTACTACATTGAAATTGTCTGAGTTTTCAGCAGATCTTTGTGGCCAGCCAGATTCCATTTCTAACTGTGCCACTTATGACCAGTGTTGTAGTCGTATGGTTAGAAGGTATACTCTGTGAATGTTACATATGCAGAGAGTATGCTATGCTTATTAATCGAATTCCAGAGGGTATACATGTCTACCCCACGTGCGTGCGCGTACACACACACACACACAGCATATTTATTTACTTATATATACAGCATATATATTAACAATAATAAAACTATAAGTATTGCCCAAGAGTCAGCTTATCTGTGTGTTTTTTCATATGCTTATCTGTGTGTTTTTTCATATGCTCATCTGTATGTTTTCTGTCGATCTTTCTGTGTGTGTCTGTTCCTTCACTTATTTGTGAGGTGGCGGGAGGTAGATTATCATGGCAGTAGGGCAGTCAGGCTGCCACGAATGCATTCTAACAATGTGGAGGAGTTTAACATCAGTATAATCAGTGGTGCCTCCGTAGCCAGGAGCAGCAGTGCGTAGCACATGCTTCTTGGTTAGACTGGGGTTCGAGCCCGTAACCACCAAATACAGAGGATGCGGAAAGGTCGGGGAATGACCACCACATATCACTGGAGCAATATGGCCTTAGTTGCTAATGCTCCTAAAAACCAAAATAACAAACAAACAAACTACAGTCAGTCAAGCACAATCAGTGACATAGTTAAGAACATCACAAAAAATATTGTCTATGCAGCTGAAATTAGAATTCTAAAAATATCTACAGTGAAACTTCCCTTTAACGGACAGCCATGGGGAACGAGAATGTGTCCGTTAGAGAGAAGTATCCGCTAACAAGAAGTCTGAGGGAGAAAAAAAAAGAAAGAGAAATCGCTAAACGTTTAATGTAAAATTAAATTAAAATATATAGATATTTTGAAAAATATTTTTGTAAATAATATACAATTACTTACACAAGAGATAAAGAAAAATCGTTAAGCGTTTAATGTAAAATTAAATTAAATTATATACAGATTTTGCACAATATTTTTGTAAATAATATACATACAATTTTGCTATGCATATTATGACTTTATCTTAAGAAAAATACATACAGTAATCACTTATTTTCTTCTGCACCTTCTTCCGGCTGATAATTTTGTTTCCAACATTTGTTTGGAGTGAAGAAACCATCGAAAGTCCTTCCGTATCTTCTTCAGTGGCGAAAAACATTTTTAAACGATTGATTTGTATGAGCTTTTCTTCTATTTTCATCTGTGGTTCATCGTTAATATGTTCTTCAACAGAATGACCTCCTTCCATTTCTTCATCCTCATGAATAACTTTTTGAAAAATATCGATGATAATGTCGTTGATATCTAGAGCACCATCCTCTGTAGTAAGGTTCGAGTCTATATCTTTGTAGCCAGTGTCACTTGTAGCGAAAGTATTGTACATTATCAATAGATGTTGAAGTTCTTGTTCTTCTTGGTGCTCCACATTGCTTTTCACAACTTCAATTTTTGCGTTTGAGAAGCCAGACTTTACAAATCAGTTCACGACAGTTTGTTTTCTAATTGCGTTTACTGAAGAGGAAATCCATTGAATCGTATCTAGGATGCTGAGTTTCTTTGCAAGGTCACTCGCACATGTTACATTGTTCGTGTTTGCAATGAGATGTCTTAAAACACGTTTTCTGTAGTGAAGTTTAAAATTTTTTATTATCCCTTGATCCAAGGGCTGACACTCTGTAGATGTGTTTGGTGGCAGAAAAACGATTTGAATGATACAATTCAATGTGCGGGTGAGATGCAGCATTATCCATGAAAAGAATAATTTTTCTGTTTTGACGAATCTTGTTTTGGTTAAAGTGACTTATCCATTCGCTCATGATATCTCGTGTCATCCACGCTTTTTTATTAGACTTCCAGTCAACATTCAAAAGATTCAACTTTATGCCCTTGAAACAACAAGGATTTTGTGGTTTTCCTATAACAAGAGGTTGTTCAAAGTCTCCCAGCATATTTGTACACAATAGTACAATCAAGCGTTCCTTAGCAATTTTTCCGCCCTGGCACTTTTCGTTTTTTAGATGCATTGTTTTTTCAGGAAGAGCTTTAAAAAACAACCCAATTTGACGGTCCACTCTGTTACAACCCCAATATCAACAGATCCACCTTCACCACTTACAGTTTTCCAAGAAATTTTATGCTGAGATTTGAACTTGTCTAGCCATCCCACAGAAGCTTTGAACTCATTTACTCCCATAGATTTTGCAACCTCCAAAGCCTTTTCCCTAATAATAGGCCCAGTAATGGAAATTTTTTTAGCACGTGCGCTGACAAAACCACTCATACGTAACATTGTCAATTTGAAGTCCAACAGTTTTCGGGAATGATTTTTGAACCTGATCATTTCCGTGTTGCCAAAATTGTTTGAGCAGTTCATTTTTTCCCTTTAGGATGTCGCTTACATGTGTCTTCCTGATTTTGAATTTTGCTGTGAGATTGCGAACACTATTTTTTTTGCCGATCATACGCATTAATGAGTTCGACTTTATCTTTTAAAGTTAAATGTTTACGAGAAGACATTGTGCACTTCACATGACACTGAACAAAACTGAAACTGAAAAGACGAAAGTCCGACCAAATCCCCCCCCCCCACCTTGCACACACCGAATTCATCAGAAGTTTTACACGTGCCTTAAAATTCTTGAAAAAGGGTTTAGAACCGCGACGTAAACTTTGATAAAATTCAGAGAATTGGAAATAGAAAATAAACACACAATTGAGGCAATACGTGGAAGAAAAGTTCCTAGAAAAAGGGCCGTGAGCTCGCCCGCTGTCCGTTATGAGGAGATCAAATTAAGTACTAATCTAAACGAAACAGTGCAGATTGTGTGTCCCCGTCCGTTACAGAGAATGTCCGCTAGACAGAAGCTGAAAACACGTTAAAACCAATAGAGCTGAGTTGGGGAATTTGAAAATGTCTGTTGTAGAGAGATGTCCATTAAAGAGAGGTGTCCGTTGGGAGAAGTTTCACTGTACTTGGTTTCCACCATATCTCAAACCATGATGTAATGCAGAATGCACAGCAGCAAAACAAGTTCAGAAGAAAACTTAAGAGTATATTTATAATCCCTTAACCTTTAAACATGCAAAAGGAAAAGTGGATCTTCTTTACATCTTCTGTTATCCAGTCAGCAGCAATAGTATGGTCTGGAAAATATAATGGATATGCTACTGCAGACTCATTTCGATAGCAAGTGTCCTTGTGGAAGCCCTTTCTAAAACCTCAGCAGCAGCATCTTATTCACCTTAATTTTACCACAGAAAGTTTTTACTTGTATAATTTGCCTTTACCAGTAGATAATAGCTCTCACTCTTACAAAGGTCCCTCAACATGGGTATCTGTATGTGGTGAGGGGGCCTCCCAGTGATGCTGCTGGTTCCCTGGATTAGCATCACTGCGATCCAGTGCCTACAGCCTAGGGTCCAGGCTGACATAAAAGGAATCTGCATGTTTGCCATATACCCCTATCCGTGGAAACTCGGAAAGGATGATCCTGATGGTTGAGGGGTCCCAGCTCCAACACACTTCTCATCGAAGTAAGGGCCATTTTGGTCCCTGCTCTGACGAGAAGGGTGGTCCTGGGATGGCTTGCCCAGAATCAGTTGGCTAGTAGGTTCACCTACAAGGGTTAACTGTTACTGTCATTTCCCTGTATGTTAAGGGGCACAGCAGTGGTGTGATGTCTGGGTAACTTTGGTGTCCCATTTGGATGCCATGAAGATTTCGGACCCTCGTCACTGAACCAAAACAAAAACACTGAATCCTGATAATGTAAACTTTTCTTCTGGGACCTCAACATGGTCTCTGCCAGGAAACAGTGACATGGACAATAATATACTACCACAGGACCAAAAAGACCAATAATAGAGGAGTTATCAGGACCTCTGGAAGCGTGGTGATAACCACACTTCCAGATAACCCACTACACTCCATTAGCAAAGATGCCACCCTTCTTTATGCAGAAGGGGTTTACTAGAAAGCTTAGTAGGCCTAGATCAGTAAAGCGGCTACTTTCTAGTTACCTTTTAATCAAAATGGTGTTTGGAATACTCCAGTTCAATATCAATACCTCCTAGTGCTCTGCCACTGAAATAAAGTGGGGGGGGGGACTAGAAGAGCCACCAGCAACCCAAGGAAAAATGGATGTCAAAGTCAAGGAGGTTCCAGATGACTCAGTGCTTGAACTATTCGCAGAAGGGGATGAAGTGGCCAGAGGACAGAATCCTTTCATTCCAAAAAAGGACAATCCAAGACTGAGAAAACAACATCCTCAGCTCTTTGGAAGTCAGCAAATGGACCCATCATATCTAAATAATGACTGTATTTAAAGTCATACAATGGAATTACTGTGGATTCCATCAGAATAGTAATGACATCAAGGTCTTCCTGCATAAGCATGGCCAGTTTGCTTTTGCAAACCAACTTGCTGTTCAATTATATGCAAAGACAGAGCTGGGGATGGACCTTCCCATGGAGGAGTTACCATTTCTGTTGGTAACCATACCCCTTTTAAAGCTATACAACTTACCACCAACTTAGAGGCAGTGGCAATTCAAACAACAGTAGGGTTTCTCTTAGCTGATTGCTCCATCTATTTTCCACCTGGGATTGACATCCCCCTATGCAGACCATCTTTCTCATTAAGCAGTTGCTGTCCCCCATTTCTATTACTAGAGGATTTTAGTGGACTTAATTCACTGTGAGATAGTGCTGACATCATCGAATGTGGTCAGACTATCAAGCATATGCTCAAAAACTATGGCCTGGCTCTTCTAAATGCAGCTTCTAACACATTTTTCATGCCTATCTGTACATTTACTCTTCTCTCCCTTCTCTCCCTGTTTGTACATGGATGGTTGAAGACAACCTTAATGGTCATAATCACTTCCCCATGTAAAGTGACACCATGCTACCTGTCTAGGATGCCATGATGGAAGATTGATCATGCTGACTGGAATGCTTTCAAGCATCTGGCAATGTTTAATACCACCACAGTCAGCAAGAGCTAATTAATGACAGTTGCAGGCAGGCAGCTGCAGTTGTAATTCCGAAGACATCTACCTGGTTTCCACCATTTCCAAAACCATGGCAGAATGTAGAGCACCAAGAAAGGCTCAAAACAAGGCATGGGGATTATTTTGTCATTATCCCACCACATAATCTAATAGCCTTCAGACACGCATGTTCCTAAGCACATTACGTTAGCTGTCAGAGTCAAAAGGAATCTTGGATCTGCTTCACATCTTTCACCACCCAGTGTTATCTTTGCTCATCTGGGACAAAGTCCAGAAAATGAAGGCCAGACGTTGCACACTACATAATTTCTAGAACATAATGGATGTGCAATTCTAGACCCAGCTACAATTGCGAATACCCTTGTGGAGACATTTGTTAAAATAAAGTAAACACTCCAATAGCAACCAATCATGCATGAAGAGGCCACAAACAAGTATCAAATTAAGTTTGTAATTGAAACATGGCAGTCTAGTCTGTGTAGGAACTGTAAAGAGGAAGTTGTTCTTGCTTGCATTATTTTCTGCTGAGGGCAGATGACTTTCCTGTGTGTGAGGACTGCAACACGATTTTAACCATTAGACATATTTTAATCAAATGTCCACATTTTAGACAAGAATGATTTAAATCTTTTGCCATTTTTAGCATCTGACTGAACCACATGTACTCATCAGATACTATCTGACAGTGACCATGTTGGCTGTTTTTAACTATTTAAAATTGATTAACTTGTTTAATTCTATTTAAAATATACTATTTTATTGCATATATTTTTAATACTTGCAATAAAATATATCATTTATGCCTTTTTTTTTTTTTTGGTAAACAATAAAAGGTGATTTTTTATTGTTTATCACACATAATATTTTATTTATTTACTGTCATTGGCACGTTATAGCATGTGTTGCTAATATGCCAATAAACTACAAACTCTTACAAAGGCTAGTGCTGTTGGACTGAATGACATCCATTATGGAATCATTAATATCTTTTGCCAAAATCTGTTCTTCACTTGCTCTTCCTATACAACAGAATATTCCTTGAAGAGCAGTTTCCAGATACCTGGTGCAAGGCAACTGTTCTTGCCTTTGCTAATTTAGGAAAGGGTCCCAAATTTCCAATAAACTGTTGTCCTGTTGCTCTAAGTCAGCGTTTCCCAAACTTTCTGCGCCCACGCCTCCCTTGACCTGTAAAATTTTCCCGGCGCCTCCCTTGAAGTAAAACATCCATAATTATGCAATTTCTAGTTCTTCAACCAAACTAGAATTTCTCCTATTGTGTGTGGTTTTTTACATTTTGCGATTCTGTAAGAAACTTGGTACAACGCTAGCAATGCATTTGATGGAACAGAAACTATTTTTTTGAAGGTTTGCTTTTGTTTATTAAACTCATGTATATATGTTATGTTATGAAAATTACATTTCTGTTAAACTTTTCCCGCCTCCTTTTGCACTAGTTCGTGGAGGCACGCCTCCCAGTTTGGAAATCGCTGCTCTAAGTAGTCCATTCCAAAATGGTGAATGCTCATCTTATATATAGTATCCTGAATCAAATTACCTCCTCTCCAGTATGCAGTATAGCTTTTGAAAGAACAGGTCCACTTTGGACCATTTGCTCAGACAGGAAACACTGTCTGAGTTGTTTTTCTAAAATGAAAGTGCGAGTGTTCATCTTCTTTGATATGGAAAAAGTGTATGACACAGCTAGGTAATTTGGCAATTTAAAAGACCTTTATAGTTAGGTCTAAGAGGTGACCTCCCTGTTTTCATTAAAAAGTTTTGAAGTTTATATAGGATCCACCCTCTCTTATCCTTTTGGCAAGAAGAGGGAGTACCCAAAGATTAGTCTTAAGTGTTTTGCTTTTTGCGAGGGTTAGAGTAAACAACTACCTCCAACTGGCAATGAATTTAGCATATTTTCCAAGTCACTAACTTGAGGGTCACTGAAAGACAAATGGAAGAAGACATTTATTGCCTACACTCATGTGTAGTGGCCAATGGCTTCAGGTTCTTGCTGCAGATCATTTGCATACATTTTTGTCACATTGAACCTGAATTGAGGCTTGAAAAAAATTCTATTCTTGTAGTACCAGAGACAGAATTCTTGGAAATATCAACAAAAAGTTGACATTTCAACAATTCATCAATTGTGCACAGAGGGTTAAGCATCATCCTTAATTTGTTTATATAGTAATGCCAGGAATATTGTAACTAAATTAAATGAATTTGAACATTTAATTAAGTCACTGCTATAATAGGAGACCTGGTGCCATCCACAGATAGAGGATGAATAATTTTGTGGTATATTTTGTTTGGATGAGATGGGGTGAGTTGAAGGGGAGTCATGCTTTTTATCAAGAGCTCCCTGAAAGTGATTAGACTGTATCCAGAGTCAGATATCAAGTTTAGGTGGAAGTTGAGTTTGTGTAGTGAAAGATGATGTGTGGTAGAGAGGGCATGGTAAAGTATATTACAGAACAAACGATTCTATGGGGTGTGACAAAAATCTCTATAGTCAACTTGAATGGGCAGACTAGTGTGATTGTCTGATTATGATCTACTTCAATCTGCCTCTTATAGATTGGAAATCATGGAGAGGCAATGCACCTTTTGGAAACAGATTTTTTTAGCCCTCTGGATGATTGTTATTTATACCAACATGCCAGAGAAAGTACAAGGAACTCTGATATCCTCAACTTGGTTCTCACCGAAGTTCCAAACTGTATCTAATATTTGACAATGCAGGAACCAAAAACAGGTAGTGACTACAGTGTCATAAAATGGGTAGTGTCCAAAGAAATTTCTGTAGTAAAGGGAAAAAGAGAGGGTTTCAATTTCAAGAAAAGGAACTTGATAAATTTAAGCAACAAGGGTCCGGGAAGAGAAGGGACTATAAGGGATTGAGGTATTTCTTGGGCTATATTAATTGGAGAGCCAACTGTAAGTTGCTGGATAATAGTTCATACAGGAAATATTCAAGGTATTTTTCCTGGAAGCTACCAGTGTATTTGTCCTGGGAGAAATTTTGGAAAAGAAAGATGCCCAAGTGGATGACCAGAGAGGTTAAGACTTTAATTGAACTAAAGAAAGAAGCATGAGACAATTATAGACTATTGTGAGATTAGCATTAGTAGAGGCATTTGATGCAAGAAAGCAAGCTTATGCAGCATCAGCCAAAAAAAAAAAAAAAAAAAAAACCACTTCCACTTCACCCCTCTGTTCGTTCAAAATACCTGTCCAGCTGAGCCTTAAACTTATTTAGGCTATCAACGAGATAGTTTTATATGAGTATTATAAGCATATATGCTTATAGTTTCCTCATACTAGTTTAGTACAAGGAATTGATGGTAAAGCAGACTAAAAACGGAGACAGTCTTTTCATGCATGAGAGTGAATCAGGCAGTTTCCTTACTTTAACTGTAAAAGTCATAGAAAACCCAACAAAAGTGCCAGACAAGTTGAATATGTATTTTGCAACATTTTTTTTCAGTTGGTGGACCATTTGAACCACGAGAGATTAATGAGAAGGATTTAAACTCCTACAAATTAAGTGATCAATCATGGAGAAACATTTATGGGGAAACCCCTGAATCTAAGTAAAAGTAATGCTCCAGGAATGGATGGTATGCATGCTTTTATACTCTAGACGCTGGGGATCATTAGACTCTGGGGATGTCCCCTGGACTGGATTAGTGCTAATGTATCCTAAATCCAGAAAAGAGGTGGAGAACTATGGGCCAATGAGTTTGATTTCAGTAACGGATAACATTGTGGAGTCTCTGATTAAGGATACAATACAGGATCATCTCAGTAGGAATGATATCCTTAATGGATCACAGCATGAGTTTTTGAGGGGTAAGCCTTGCACGAAAAAACTAGTTAATTATTATGACAAAGATATTAAACAGTTGGATGTAAGAAACAACTTTGACTTCACTAATGCTTTTGATATAGTTCCCAGGGAAAGGCTATTATGTAAATGGGAGCAAATTTGCATTAGTGGCGAGGTCCTTTGGACCAGTGTAGTAAGCAGAATCCCTCAGGGATTAATGTTGGGGCCACTTCTGTTTCTTACCTTTTTTAATGACATTGATGAAGAAGTGCAGGGGAAGTTGTCTTAAGAATTCAAAGTTTGCTGACGATTGAATAGTAGGAAGAGTAGTTAATGACATTAAATAATAATTAATAGTAACAACAGTTATTTTGAAGCTGTTTTGCTTCAGAATGGCTTAGATTTGGTGCACAAATGGTCTGAATAATGGCAGCTGAAGTTTAATGCTTCTAAATATAAATGGGACATTTGCAAGTGAGGAAAAGTATGTCATCATTATAGAAGACAATGATGTAACTATATTTAAAATAGTGTTCAGATCTTATATGAAAAAAAGACAACTTTTAGAAATGGTTCAGAGAAGGGCATCCAGATTGGTAAGGGGTGCTAATCGATGTCCATAGAAAGAACAGCTTGGTAACTAGATGTCTTGGTGGGGACCTGATAGAGGTATACAAGGCCACGAAGGGAATCAGTAAAATGAATGAACGAGGGAGGTATATTTTCACTGGTGGAAGTAAGAAGAATCAAGGGGCACAAATATAGAATTTTGGGGAGTAATGGAAGGTAAAGTTTACTTTCAGTTAGTGTGTTTTAGATCATTGGAGCCAACTGCCTACCACAGTGGTCAGGGTTGATATTTCGAAAGTTCCAAAATATCCAAGTAAAGTTCCAAGTGGAATTGGATAAGCACTGTTTGGTGATTGGGAGTATGAATGATAGATATTTTTTTTTTTTTTTTTGACAGATGCAGAAAAAACCTGCCTTTTTCATTTAGCTTTTATAATACTAATAGCAATTGGATCCCTGGCCACTTTGGAATTGGGCAAAATGTTTTGGATGATAGCACAGCCAAATCGGTTACTACTACATACATAATACCCATCAGACTGCCAAACATCCATTTGGCATTCATATCCAAGACCAACTCAGAGATTTAGGTGTCATAGTAGACACGGTTGTCTCATCACCATGCTTAATATCTGGGGAAAGACTAACACTCCATTTTCTGTCTGCCTTCATTTCTTCTCAGCACGCCAAGCTTAAGTCAGAAGTCAGTCTGCGAGATCTGCCATTATCTTTTCAGATGCTGTGATATCCAAGCAGATCCCCACCATCCCTCGTGAATGCAGAATATATACTGCAGAGTTACATGCCATAGTCTTGAATCACAGAAATCTACATCCACCAAAAGAGTATTACATATACCAATCCTCTCAGTTCATTACAGGCCTTATCAACAAGTGGACTTCTTATTGCTGCTAAGGGCTGCAACGAACTGATGAGGATTATAAAAAATAATTTGCGACAAATTATTTCTTATATTCCACATCCAGCCCTGTCCCGAGTGCAGCAGAGGCTACATCATCTTTTGTAACGAGATTTCTTCATTTGCTTTTGCTAGATCCCCAACCACATTGGGATCAAGGGAAATGATTTGGCTGACATTACAGCAAAATCAGCAACTCCCACAAATAACTCGGCCTCTCAGTCCTCTATATAGACTACAGGCAAATAATATGTAATGCACTAAATTCTCAATGAAAAGATTTGTGACATGGACAGATTATCAACAGATTATATCAGACTATGATCGAAACATTTCAGTCCAGTCTGCACAGGAATCTTAAAGAGGAAGTTGTATTTGCTCACCTCTGCATAGGACAAAGTCATCTGACACATTCTTTTCTGCCGAGGGTTGGTTACCCTCCTACGTGTGAGTACTGTGACACCATTTTAACTACAACATATTTTATGTGACTGGTAATTTTACTAGTAAATTAAAATATATGTTTTGCCACTTTTACGCATCTGACAGATTTTTAATTTGCCAGCTCATTTTAAATTTTTACAAATTATTAACATGTATATATAATATATAATGCAGATCATTTAGTTTTCAAGCTTATACCACTTTTTTTATTCTTATATATATTTTTCTAATTTTGTCTGATCTTGGGGCAATATAGCGTCATTATTGCATCATTAAAATCGAATCAATCATCCAACCATCTATCAGAGTGCAGTTACCATTTTGGGATCTGTGATTTGGTTTCCTGGTTTTCTGTCCATATCTTACCTTTACTGCTGTTTGCTAAACAGAGAATTTAATTTAAGCTTCATTATCAAAGCTGTGATATTGTATAATTATGAAGAATTATCAGTAGGACTGTTCAGTTTTTTTTTTTTTTTTTTAAATAGCATTTGCCACAAGATAATTTTGGGCTAATTTTCCAATTATTTTTTTCTAAATACAGTAAGTGCCGATTATAGTGATCATGTTTGCAAATTGAATTTTGATTCTAATAAATAGCGATGAAAATCGATAAATATTATCCAGAGGATATATAAATAAAGATATAAAGCAAAAATTTACACTTTATTACCAAAGGTTTATTACCAGTTAAATGATATGTGAAAATCGGAAGAAAATTGGAAGTTAGCAAAATAAAAATAAATTTATACCTACGTGCATAGCAAAGTGACATATTAAACATAACACTTTGTAATATGATTATAATTTAAAATAGTCACTTATTTTAGATTGCTTTAAATTAGCATTAGTAGAGGCATATGATGCAAGAAAGCAAGCTTATGCAGCATCAGCCAAAAAAAAAAAAAAAAACACTCCCATTTCACCCCTCTGTTTGATTCAAAATTCCTGTCCAGCTCAGCCTTAAATTTATTTAGGCTATCAACTTCCATAACAAAGACTGGAAGTCTGTTCCACCAACCAACTACCCGCTGTCTAAAGGCAAACTTCTGCACATCTATCCTACATCTGTCTTTCCTCAATTTGAATTTATGCCCTCTCAGGTGATTATTCTGAGCAAGAGGAAGAATCCCATTAGCATTGAGCATGCTCAAACCATTCAATGCTTTATACACCTCAATCAGATCACCTCGCAGGTGTATAGAATTTGAAAACTGTCTGAGACCACTGTAGTCACCTTTATAGAAGCAAAAACCCTTCCCTTTACCCCTGATGGTAGTTGCCTCTTTGAGTAAATCCCACTTCAGCACACTGTGATCACTGCCACCCAGTGGTTCCTTTATCTGCAGATTCTTAGTCCATGAAGAATCACTACTGATAATCAGATCAAGAGTATTACTCTCTCTAGTTGCCTCCTGAACATGCTGATGTAGAAAACAATCATCCAATAAATCCACAAAAGCCTTGCTAGTGTGTGAGTGACCAACCCAAAAATTCCAGTCAATATCTGGGAAATTAAAATTCCCCATTATAAGACTCTCTACAAATTATTACTACAGTCTATTTATAGATTTTTCAATATTGTATAACAGTCTATATTCATGATCACTTGCACCAGTTTCTTTCAATGCTGTCCTCCTATAGCTTCACCAGTTCGTTGTTTTGTAACTGCAGTTAGTTCGGGTTCATCTTCATTTTTCTCCTCCTCCTCGGCAACATTTTCACTAACAGACTGGCAATTTCTTTATCTGTTAAAGCTGTAGTAACTTGTAGAATACCATCTGTGTCCACCTGATCATTAAACTCCTGTTCACCCTTGTCTTCAGGCTTTTCATCGTGATCAGTATCATGACTTAGAATGAATAATTAATCCATGACATGAATAATTAGACATGAATAATTAATCCACATTTTTTGAAACAGTTTATATGCTTTGCGATATTGGATGATGTTCCCAAACCTTCATCTATAACTGGATGATTCTTTGCCTCATATCCGATCTATAAAAGTTCTTTTTATTATTCCCTGGTTGACAGGTTAAATCAGTGATGTGGTATTCGAAGGTAGAAAAACTAATTCAATGTTTTTGAAAGTCAACTTTGGGCGAGCTGGGCAGTTGTCCAAAGCCAGTGCAATTTTTTTGTTTTTCTTTTCCAGTTGTAAGTCCCATTTACGAAGATAATAATCTTCAAATAAAGAAGCTGTCATCCAAGCATTGGCATTATTGACATATTTAACAGACAGCTGTTTTACTCCTTTAAAACATCTAGGCAATTTACTCCTGCCTATAGCTAATGGCTTCATCTTGATTGTTCTCGTCATGTTGCATGTGAAAAGAACCGTAATCCTGTATTTGATCTTTTTTCCTGCAGATGCAGAGGAATTTTTAAAATTCATGCAATGGTCTGGGGTAGCCCTGTTTCATCTGTATTAAAAATGTCTTCAGGATTATAAGTGCTTAGCACAGTTTGCCAAGAGGTTTTCAACCAGGTGTCAGCTCCAAAACCATCAGAACCCTGTTTTACATTGTGAAGTTTTTTGTAAACAATATCATGCCTCTCTTTCCATCTTGTCAGCCATCCATCTGTCGCCTTGAACTCTTTGTGTAGTTTTTCAGAAAAATCATTAACTTTTTGAAGGAGAATGTTACAATTGATTGGTGCATTAAATGAGCTGGCCTGTTTGAACCCAAAGAACAGAGCTTCATCTATTGTTTAGCATTTCCCTTCATTCTTCCTTTTTCTGGTTTCACTAATGACATTAGTGTTTAATGTGTGAGGTGATTTTAATAATTTTGATAAAGATGAGGCACTCCTAATTTTACCGCTTCCCTTTGAGGCATACTACTTAAGTTTAATTTATCGTATGTTTCTATAATTCGTAACTTATCTGTTGCACTCAAATTCACTCTCTTACTGTTCATTTGACATTTTTTTTTTTTTGGTAGTAAAATTTAAAACAATAAAAAGATATGCGTCAATCAATAACAAAGCACACTTTGTTTGTGAGACGAAGTTTAGATATAGAAATGAAGAGCACATTTCAGTGGAGGGGAGACACATTTCGCCACAATAACATGAAAACACAGAGTTCCAGCTATCGGTATTATCACAAATGCAATAAGATCAAGTTTACTACCCATTTATTGCACTAACAGAACTGCATTAACAGAAAAACCCATAAACCAAAAACTTGAAATTGTTTTTATTGCTTTATGGTTGTGACCTCCAGAATTGTGCTTTATAAAAATATCAGAGAGGCATTCACAATTGATTCTTATAACTGAAGATGCGATTCTAATAAATGATGCAACTGTAGTGAATTTTATTGATTTGAATTGGTTCTTCGAAATTTGATTCTATAAAGTGGCTGATTCTAATAACTAGTGATCACCATAACCGGCACTTACTGTATATGTATTTTAAAAATTCTGAATCATTGACTTTTATCACCAAAAAGTGTCTTTCTGATGCTGGTTTGGACTTGACCTAACTCTCTACGTCACCCACCACTCCAGGCAATTTATTACAGTCATCTACAGTGTGCTGCCTGAAGGTAAACTTCACAAGATCCAGCCTTCTGTTACTCCCTTCTTCTGACATTATAACCCAGGGTGGGTCTTAGTCTTCTCAACGATGTTTCACCGGTAAGCCCTCCTAGAAGTCAAACTTCTCCAACTTCTTATTCTCGTGATCTTTAAGTCCTCTTCTATGTCATCCATCTGTCTTTTCCGTGGTCTTCGTCTTGCTCTCCTACTGGTTGGTTTCCACTTCATTATACTTTTAGCTGTTCTGCTGTCATCCGTTCTCATAACGTCCCAACCAGGCAAGTCTCTGGCTCTTCACAAATCTGACGATGTCTGCACCCTGAATAAGATGGTCTGTTACTCCCTACAATTTTATATTTGTGACCCACCAATCCAATGAAAACATGCTCCTCTTGTTCATTTCCCTGAAGCCCCTCGGGGGTCTTATCAGGTCCCCCCCCCCCAAAGATATCTAGTTTTGCAGTTGATTGACATTGACAATTGATTAGCAATTTTATGGACCTTTTTTGAACTCTTTTTAGAAGTTCTGTCATTCTTCAGGTGTAGCCTCCAGACTGGAATATAGTATTCTAAATGTGGCATCATCATTGTCTTATGTGGAGAGATAGTGACATTCTTTTTCCCAAATTTGAAGATCCACAGACAGAATGCTATGATGCCTTCACAGCTACCTGTTTACATGGAAATTTTCATAACTGAGTATACTCTAACCCATAATTTTTTTTTTTGTCCTGAAACCAATTTTAACTTCTCTTCCCCCAGTTAATAAATAACTTATGGATTTCGGTTCCGTAGGCAGAAAAAAAAAAAAAACCCTTACATTTAGATTGAACTTCACTGGCAATTGACCATACATGCAACCTGTCTAACTCATTTGAAGCAAAATGGCTTCAAAGCCATTTTGCTTCAAAACAACTCTAACTTCACTTAAGTGAAAAGTTAGTTGTTTCTTGCATGTAACTGTTTTATGATTTTCTTAATAATGAACTAGATTGGTCAGGCAAGACTTGCCCTTCACAAATCCATGTTGTGATCCAATAAGGATTCTTTTTCTGCCAAGATGATCTGTATTATATCCATAATGGCTTGTTGTGATCATTAACCATTTTTCTACCTTTAAACAATCATCAAACTTTGACAATTTCCCCTTGCACATCCTCATCATTAACCATTTTTTCTACCTTCAAATAATCCTTAAACTTTAACAATTTCCTCCTCCCTCATCATTACAGGAAGATTAGAAACAGGAGTGACTCCAATACTGATCCCTCATGATATCCACTTTCTGTATTGGTCCGCTCCAAGAAATATCCATTTATAACTACTCTCTCTACCCATCTTTTATCTAGATCCTAATCCAGTGAGGATCTTACCAGTAATCCCTGTTTGCCCTAATTTATAATAGCTTTCATGAAGAATCATGTAAAAGGCTTAAGTGAAGTTAGAGTTGTTTCTTGCATGTAACTGTCATAAAACAGTCATAACTGTTTTATGAATTTCTTAATAATGAACTAGATTGGTCAGGCAAGACTTGCCCTTCACAAATCCATGCTGTGATCCAATAAGGATTTTTTTCCTGCCAAGATCTGATTATATTAAGTATCACATCTGTATCACATTGTCTGCTGACGACGCTACTAGGAGACGGTCGTGTTCAAAGCCGCTAAGACGATTTTTCTTATTTATTGATTTGAAATTATTGTTTTTCTAAAACTTTTGATTTAAATTTAGTAGTATAACATTATTTTGTGATTTTCTGATTAATTTGGTGTATTTATTCTTTACTCGGCCTTGTAATGGCATAAAAGTATCGGTAAGGGTATCCACGTGTTTGCAACTCCGCTGAACGAGAAGTTCTTTAGCCATATTTAGCCGCGTGATTGAATATTTTTTACATCGAATTATTTCTGTAAGTAGCTTATAGACCTAGTAAGGATCGTTAGTTTATTCTGAATTGAGACAGCGAGATTTGAAAGTTAATTAATACTTAAGTGTCCGTAGATTTACCGTTCGTAACTTTTCCGCCTTTGTGATACGATAGTTATATACCGTACTAGATAGCGTTAGTTGAACTTCGTTAGCAGTTAAATTGTACTTTTAAATAAATACATATAACGTCTTAGATTACAAACGTAATATAATTAATTATATTTAACATAATTAATAACATAACATAATTAATTATAATTAATAAATTAATAGAATCATGACTCAGACCAGAGCAGCAAAGCAAAAGGCTCAAGCTAATGGAAGTGCTGTGGCTCAGAGCAGAACTGAGGGGGGCAGTTGTCCTCTGACTCACAGCCTTATAAAATGCACTGTTTGCTTGATGTTTGCAGAGCAATCGGGTATGGGACATGATACTGCCATGGGGGATGTCTTTGTGTGTGCGCGATGCAAGGAGTGTATCGATATCAGGCAACAACTCAGCGTTCTTGTGGGCCTATATGAGAGCTTGAAGGACAGGGTGGATGCCCTCGAAGAAACTAAATTGAGGGGCCCATCAAGCTCTCAGCTGCCCACATCAACGCCAGAGCTTGCACTTGGGCATCACGTGACACAGAGGCACCCCCAAGGCAGAATGCGCTGGTCCCGAAGGAACTAGTAGTTGTTGGTGACTCTATTGTCAGGGAAACGGGGAACATGCTTTGTAAAAAGGATAGGTGGAACAGGACCAGGGTATGTCTGCCAGGAGCAAAGGTTGATGACGTTGTAGAGCGAATATCATCTTTTAAGGGCACAAAAGGTGATATAGTTGTACACGTTGGCACTAATGATATTAAGAGTAGGAGACCGGCAGAATTACTTAACAAGTATACAGGTCACTGTTGAACAAAAGTCAAGAATTAGGGTTGAATTTGAAAGTGTCTGCAATTCTGCCCAGACACGATAGGAGGGAGTATATGATGAGAGCCTTGTCGATCAATTCGGCCCTGGAAAGATTGTGCAAGGCTCAAGGGGTAAAATTTTTTTCAGCCTGGACTGTACTTGTTAACAGGAGAGATTGCTTCTACAGGGATGGTATACACTTAAATAGAAAGGGTGCAAGAATATTTGCTGATGCTATCGAGGCAGTGTTAGGTGGGTCGGAAAACTGCTAGCTTGGGGGGAGACAAAGACCAATAGATTGACAGTAGCCACTGGCAGAGGTGAAAGAGATTCTTGCACTGCTTCTATTAGAATGAGCAGAAGCCTGAAAAACAAGATGCATGATATTTCAGAGACTGCTGGGAGCCATTGCGGTACAAGTAAACACATGGGTTGTGTTAGGGTAGCTAAGAATAGAAACAGGTGCAGGTATACTTGCGTGTACACCAATGCTAGGAGTTTAGTAAATAAATTTGATGAATTTGAGGTATTGCTCAAAACATCAAAGGCAGATATTGTTGGGATATCAGAGACGTGGTGTCACACAGATATAAGGATGCAGAACTGGAATTTGGGGAGTACAACTTCTACAGAAAGGATAGACAGGATAGAAAGGGAGGAGGGGTTATGCTATTAGTTAAGAAATACATAAAATCCAAGGAAGTGAAGCCAGTTGACATTGCTGGATAGTGCAGTGTCAAGTCAGTTTGGTGTGACATAAGCATTGGGAGATCAAAATTGAGAGTAGGAGTGTGCTATAGGCCTAATGACTCTGATGAGTATAATAAGAAACTGTACAGGGAAATAGAGTGGGCCAGTAAATCAGAGAGTCTTATAATGGGAGATTTTAATTTCCCAGATATTGACTGGAATTTGGGGGCTGGTCACTCACACACTAGCAGGGCTTTTGTGGATTTATTGGATGATTGTTTTCTACATCAGCATGTTCGGGAGGAAACTAGAGGGAGTAATACTCTTGATTTGATTATCAGCAGTGATTCTTCATGCATTAAGAACATGCAGATAAATGAACCACTAGGTGGCAGTGATCACAGTGTGCTGAAGTGGGATTTACTCAAAGAGGTAACTACCATTAGGGGTAAAGGGAAGGGTTATTGTTTCCGTAAAGGCGACTACGATGGACTGAGACAGTATTTAAATTCTATACAGTGGGACCAAGTGATGATGTTACCAACAGCAAATTCAAAATGGGAAGCATTCAAAGAACTTATCTTGGAAGCTACTAGGCTTTACATACCAACTAAGAAATATTGTTCAAGGTTTAGGCCAAAATGGATGTCAGATGAACTAATGAGGCATATGGCAGAGAAGAAAAATCCATGGGATACTTACAAATTAACACATGACACAGAAGCCTATGATAGATACTAGTTGATATGCAACCAAGTTGCAAAGGAGGTTAGGCAGGCGAAGGCAGATTACGAGAAATCCTTGGCAAGGGATGCAAAGAAAAACAGCAAAGAGTTCTTTACTTATGTAAACTCTAGAAGGAAGGGGATGAATCAAATTGGTCCACTTGATATTGATGGGTCAACTGTTGATGATCCTGCTCAGGTAGCTAACAAACTAAATGAATATTTTGCATCGACATTCACACATGAGGAGTTATTCAGCGAGGGGAATGCCAGAGGTGTATTCAACTCTAGCAGTAAGCTACAGAATCTTGAAATAACTGGGAGTAAAGTGGAGGAGAAACTGTTGAAGATAAACACAAGAAAGGCACCTGGGGTGGATGGGATCTATCCAGTTATATTAAAGGAGGCAGCAAAGGAAGTAAGCAAACCCTTAGCCATAATTATGAGAGCTTCCTTGGACTCAGGGGAGGTACCCATAGACTGGAAATGGGCAAATGTGACCCCAATTCACAAAGGAGGATCAAAAGCTGACACAATTAATTATAGACCTGTGAGCTTAACTTCTGTTCCAGGAAAATTAATGGAGGCACTGGTTAAAGAAGCACTGCAGGATCATTTAGACAAGACTTCAGTTATAGCTCGGAATGGTTTTGTTAAGGGGAAGTCTTTCCTGACCAATTTGATTGGATACTATGATGCAGTCACAGAAGAACTGGATGCAGAGAATAGCTTTGATGTTATATACTTGGATCTTAGAAAGGCTTTTGATACTGTTGCACATGGAAGACTGCTACCCAGATTGGAGCAGTGTGACATTGGAGGCAAATTGCTGCTATGGATAAAGGGGTGGTTGAGGGGGAGAAGACAGAGAGTGGTAATCAATGGACACTGCTCATCGTGGACTAATGTTATTAGTGGAGTCCCTCAGGCTCAGTGTTGGGTCCATTATTGTTTTCTGTATTTATAAATGATATTGATGATGGTATATCAAGCTTAATGTCCAAGTTTGCAGACGATACAAAGGTTGGCAGGGTTGTCAAGGACACTACTGACACTATGCTGCTGCAACAGGATCTGGAAAGGTTGAGCAGATGGGCTGAGAGGTGGCAAATGAAGTTTAACATTGACAAATGTAAAGTACTACACATGGGAAACAGCAACCCGAGAGCAACATATCAACTCTGTTGTACTACACTGACAGTGGTAGAGAATGAAAGGGACTTGGGGGTGGTTGTGCAGGCAGATATGAAGTTCTCTGAGCAGTGCAGACGGGCTGCAAGAGTAGCTCATGGAGTATTGTCAATGATATACAGGAATTTTTCCAGCAGGGATAAGGAGGTGATTATTCCCTTGTATAAGGCAATGGTCAGGCCACACCTAGAGTACTGTATACAGGTCTGGAGGCCTCATTTCAAGAAGGACGTAAAGCTGCTGGAACGAGTACAGAGAAGGGCAACAAGATTAGTGAATGGAACAAAGGGGTGCTCTTACGAAGAAAGGCTTAAGTTTTGCAAATTACAGTGTCTGGAGACTAGGCACCAGCGAGGTGATCTGATAGAGGTGTATAAAGCCTTGAATGGTTTGAGCATGCTCAATGCTGATGGGATTCTTCCTCTAGCTCAGAATAATCACCTGAGAGGGCATAAATTCAAATTGAGGAAAGACAGATGTAGGATAGACGTGCGGAAATTTGCCTTTAGGCAGCTGGTGGTTGGTTGGTGAACAGACTTCCATCCCTTGTAGTGGAGGTTGATAGCCTAAATAAGTTTAAGGCTCAGCTGGACTGGTATTTTGAACGAACAGAGGGGTGAAGTGGAAGTGGGGTTTTTTTTTTTTTTTGGCTGATGCTGCATAAGCTTGCTTTCTTGCATCAAATGCCTCTACTAATGCTAATATCCATAATGGCTATTCTTAATGAGTCTTGGGGATTGTCCTGGATTCTAATGATCTCGTTAACAAATGTTATAGTATTCGTATTAGCAATGGTCACATGGTGCAAGGAAGCCTATGGCTTATGCTGCACCAGCCAAAAATATAAAATAATAAAATAAGAATAATAACTAAGGGGGCTTTGCACCCTGCTCCCTGTGCTCAGCTTCTTTTGATAAAATAAAATACTTACAGAAGCTTTCAACTCTGTGTGTATCTCTCTCTCAACTATGAATATCGGTGCAGATACACCATAGATAACTCTTAAAAACTACGAACACAGTGTGAAAGGCATCATTTCATCTGTATCTTATATTGTGTATCTCACAGCGAGTTACCATATATTGCACTACCTCGAATAAGTAATGCTTCACTAATAGAGAAAACTGTTGTCACTTATTCTTGGTGGGCAACACCCACCACCACCCAGACGGCACCGTTTCAAAGCTAGTTGTCTTTTCATCGGTGGGTGCCTTGTTGTATTTAGTTTATTTAAATAAATATGTTACATATGGAAATCAAGAATGGTACTGCATGGTCATAGATAAATATAGCACGTGACCACGCTTTTAGAAGTTTGTTTTACCACAGTAAAACAAGCTTCTGTTATGTATTTGTTATGTATTACCACGTAACCTGCATCTCTCGTCTCCTGTTGGCTGAATAAATATGATTAGGAGGAAAATTATTTTAATGTATAGAAAGATTATAAAAAAAGAATAAAATAATCATAATAATAATAAAACAAGAATAAAATAATAAATAATTAATAAAAGAAAAGAAAATAGACAACCTATGCGTTTCCCTCCTCCTATAGGTAACTATCCGGCTGACCTTTGAAGTCCCTAAACTGTTTGCATCTACCACCCTTGTAGGTAACTTATTGCCTACATGGGTGGTAGATGCAGAATTGAAAAATAAAACTTCTTGCAATCCAGTCTAAACATCTTCCCTGTAACTTGAATTTATGGCCCCTAATTCTAGAATCATTTATAACCGACCATGAAAATTTCATCCTCATTTGTTTTACCTATGCCTCTCAGAGCCTTAAACACCTCCATCGTCTCCTCTAAAGTGCCTAGATTCCAAGCTCTGCAACCCACATATTCGAAGTCATTCTTCATATGGATGCCATTTTGCCACTCTCACCTGTCTTTGAACCCTTTCAAGAGGCTCATTGTCTTTCTTTAGGTGGGGTCTCCATACTTGAACACAGTATTCTATGTGCAGTAGTCTTACAATAGCCTTACATAATGGGATTATGACTTCCTTATTTCTATTAGCAAATGTTCGATAAATCATTGATAGGACACCATGGGCCTTCCTTGCAACCTGTCTACAATGCTCAGAGAACTCCATATGTGACCGTATCATAACATCCAAGTCCCTCTCCTCCACTGCTGTCTTTAGTTCAACTCCACCAAGTGTATAAATTATTTTTGGATTACTGTTCCCCAGGTGTAATACCTTACACTTTGCTGGATTAAAGCATAGCTGCCATTTTTGGCAGCTATGCTTTGAAGTCTATCTGGGTCATCCATCCCTGAAGTCTATCTGGGTCATTCTGAAGAAACTCTGCTGCGCGGCAATCATTAACTACTCTACCAATCTTTACATCATCTGCAAATTTAGACATCATTTCCTCTATCCATTCGTCAATGTCATTTATGAAAATCAAAAATAACAGTGGTCCTTGGGGAATCCCACCTCTTACATCAACCCAATCTGAGGAATAACCATTTATCACAACCCTCTGCCTCCTACCCTGAAGCCATGCGACTATCCATCTAAGGATTTTCCCTGTGATTCTAGCTTATAAAGTAACCACTCATGTAGGACTGAGTCAGATTCTTTGCTGAAATCGAAACACACAATGTCGAAATTATTCCCTAAATCCAGTTCATGAGCGACCTGTCAGAATAGCTAACCAAATTTGTTAAACATGATTTTCCCTTTACAAAACCATGCTGTATATCCTTCAGAATTCCATTTCCATCTAAATCAGTGGTGTCCAACCTTTTCCCCTACGGAGGCCATATTCAAAGTTAGATTTGTTTCGTGGGCTGCACTGAGTGATCTGAGGAAAAATTGTGTGTTACATTTTTCATATCTTGTTACATGTAAAAGAAAGTTTCTATTTTCATGTTGCCGTTTTTTTTTTTTTTTTTTAAATTTCCAGGCTATATAAAAAAAAAATGCAAATTCCCAACACCTTTATGTGCAACAAATCTGTCACAGATTTATTTTTTAGATTTTATTAAAACTATAAAAATGACTTATTTATTTTATTTTTTATTTTTTTAAATATTTTACTTTTGTTTTAAAAGAAATACTTTACTTTTGTTTTTAAATGGTCACTTTAGAAAATTTACAACCTGAAAAGATCACTGCTTTTCAGTATTAAGGTGAATAGATAAATATAATGATACCTCTGAAACTGAAAATATTCGAAAATTTTATTAAGTACAATACACAATAACATTTAATGAGATGATCGAAACTGGATGTTTTTAGATAATTGTTCAAAATTTGGTTGAAAATTTGTGATGCCAATTCTTAATATGGAATGAAGATGCTCCTCTGTTATTCTCTTTCTTTTTAAATATTTATTTGATTTCATGTGTGAAAATATTTGCTTTCAAACATGGTTGATCCGAACAAAGTAGCCATTTTCATGGAATTTTCTTCTTTTATTAGTGGAAAATCTTCAGATGGGAGAGCTTTATAGAATTAAAGTAGTTTATTTTTGCCGTCAATATACAGATAACCCTTGTATAACACGGTAGTCAGGTTCCGATAAAATCTTGTTTAGTGCGAAACGGTGTTATATATGGGACTAAGAACCAGTACAAAAAAAAGGGGGTTATGTTCCAAAAGCTAACAGAAATACACCACTTCGTTAACAATGTTAACAAAACTACACCATTCTAGATTTCGTGTATCTTCTGCTCTCTTTAAAAAATCATTAATCTGGGTTTGTTTTTGCTTTTGCTTGATCATCATAATCATCAGCCATTTTCAATCCACTGCAGGATGAAGGCCTCTCCAGCAATTTTCCAGTTCCTTCTGTTTTGTGCAGTAGCCATCCATTTACCACCCACAAACTCATGAATTTCATCTGTCAATCCCCGTCGTTGTCTTCCAGGTTTTCTTCTAGCTCCTCTTGGGTACCATCCTGTTATTTTCTTAGTCCATCAGTCATCATGTCTTCGAGCTATGTGTCCTGCCCAAGACCATTTTAGTTCTTTAGTTTTGATAAGAATGTGCTTTAATTGAGTTTGCTGCCTAATCCATGAGTTTGCTGCCTAATCTAACAGTGTGATTCCCAATATAATTCGTTCCATTCTTCGCTGTGTAGTTCTCAGCTTCTCTTCCATTTTTTTGGTGAGTGTCCAAGTTTCACTTCCATAAGTCATGGTGGGGAGCATACATTGGTTTATTATTTTACATTTCAGACAAATTGGGATATTGCTCCTCAGTATGTGACTATATTTCCTGAATGCTATTCGTCCAAAATTTATTCTTCTCTTGACTACCAGCCATTTATCATTATTACAGCCAGTGACTTGTCCCAGATAAGTATATGACTCCACCTTTTCAATTACAGCTCCTTCAATCATATCCCTTTCTGTGGCATACTTGTTCATCATTACTTTTGTTTTAGCCATATTCATCTTTAGTCCAAAATCCTTACTAACTGTCCATAACTGATTAAGATTTTCCTCTAATTCTCTGGGATCGTGGCTTATGACCACAATGTCATCTGCAAATCGTAAATGGTTTAGATACTCTCCATTCACACTGACTCCTTTCTGCGACCAGTCTAATCTTCTGAAAGCTTCCTCAAGGGCAGCAGTTTGTTTGTTTGTTATTTGGTTTTTAGGAGCATTAGTAACTAACACCCTATTGCTCCGGGATATGAGGTGGTCATTCCCTGACCTTTCTGCATCCTCCGTATTTGGTGGTGACGGGCTCGAACCCCGGTCTAATCAAGAAGTGTGTGCTACGCACTGCTGCTCCTTCCCACTTGGCTACGGAGACACCCCGGGCAGCAGTAAACAACTTCGGAGATATTGTGTCTCCTTGTCAAACTCCTTTCTGAATTTTAAATTTGCTACTGGCTTTGTGTAGTCTAATAAAGGAGGTAGCGTTCTCATATATTTTCTTCAAAATCGTAGTGTATGGGGTATCTATGCCTTTTCATAATCCACAAATGCCAGGCATAATGGTGTTTTATATTCTTTTGCTTTCTCCATTAGCTGTGATATTTCGTGAAGGTGATCCATAGTTGAAAATCCTGTCCTAAAGCTAGCTTGCTCTTTCGGTTGATTCTCATTAAGTATTCTTTCTAATCTGTTAGTAATCACCCATGTGAACAACAACTTGTAAATGTGGGGTAACAAGCTAATTGGTCTATAATTTCCAATTTCTGATTTATCTCCTTTCTTAAGCAGCAAAACTATGATTGCATTATTCCACTCCTTAGGCATCACATCTTTTCTAATGCATTTTGTGAAGAGCCTTGCCAGTTTTTGTGTCATGTCTCTTCCTCACAATTTTAAAAACGCAACAATAACTTCGTCTTCCCCCCGGGGCTTTCTGATTCTTCATTTCTTCAATGCACGTTCTATTTCATCAGGAAGGATATCGGGTATGTTGTATGTGTTGCTAATTTGTGATCCATCTTTCCCCACTGCTGGCATCATTCCCTCGCTCTTTGTTTAATTCTCTATAGTAGTCTTTTGCTATTTGAATTATGCCTTCTCTGCTATTTATAAGTACACCATCGGTATTCTTCAGTTTCAGTATCATTTGTATTTCTGTATTACTGCTCATGGCTGCTGATTTAAGTGCTTTGTTTTCCTTTAATGCTTGTTCTACTTTTCTTGTGTTTTCTTGATACATCTTTGTAAATTTCATGGTGTGGAACTAATCATATTTGAAGCTCCCTTTTGAACTTTGGACTCCTTTCAGTCAAAGAATCTGCATTCAAAAATAAATAAGCCTCTAATTGTTCTGCTAACTTTATGCCTTCCTGTATACCTTTTAGTTTAAAATTTCCAACTTCAGAATTTTCATCTGTGCTATCATCCTCTAATTGATTTGATTTGCCTTGAGGTATTGCTCAAAATATCAAAGGCAGATATTGTTGGGATATCAGAGACTTGGTGTCACACAGATATAAGGAATGCAGAACTGGAATTTGGGGAGTACAATGTCTATAGAAAGGATAGACTGGATAGGAAGGGAAGAGGGGTTATGCTATTAGTTAAGAAATACATAAAATCCAAGGAAGTGAAGCCACTGGACATCGCTGGACAGTGCAGTGTCGAGTCAGTTTGGTGTGACATAAGCATTGGGAGATCAAAATTGAGAGTAGGAGTGTGCTATAGGCCTAATGACTCTGAGTATAATAAGAAACTGAAAAGGAAATAGAGTGGGCCAGTAAATCAGAGAGTCTTATAATGGGAGATTTTAATTTCCCAGATATTGACTGCAGTTTGGGGGCTGGTCACTCACACACCAGCAAGGCTTTTGTGGATTTATTGGATGATTGTATTCTACATCAGCATGTTCGGGAGGCAACTAGAGGGAGGAATACTCTTGATTTGATTATCAGCAGTGATTCTTCATGCATTAAGAATCTGCAGATAAATGAACCACTAGGTGGCAGTGATCACAGTGTGCTGAAGTGGGATTTACTCAAAGAGGTAAGTACCATTAGGGGTAAAGGGAAGGGTTATTGCTTTCGTAAAGGCGACTACGATGGACTGAGACAGTATTTAAATTCTATACAGTGGGACCAAGTGATGATGTTACCAACAGCAAAAGAGAACACCAAGTTTTTTAGATGCACAGGAAGCAATATTTGTAATGTGCTTGTGCTAAAAGAGATTAGAAGTCAGGGAAATCCCCAGAAGAGATATATCATCTTGCCTATAAATTGGAATGTCACCAAAGATGAGCATAGGAGCTGAAGAATCCTTTTTGCGAGATATAAGGCAGGACTCAGTTTTAGAAGGATTGAAATCAACTGTTTTCTTTGCCCCACTGGAGAATTACCGAGATCAGCATTTAAGGAATTGGTAGCAGATATTCGAGAAGTTGAAGCTGATTGAGCAGGACAAGGTTTCTCAAACTGGAAAGTGGAATGCAATGTGCTATCATCAGCAAAACTGTGGATAGGATTTTCAGTCAATGGAAGAAGGTTATTGATGTACAAGAGGAAAAGAGCGGGGGAAAGAACTGAACCTTAGGGGACACCAGCATTAGTGAAGAAGTTAGAAGACAGAGAGCCATCTACCATCAGTGAGTAGTCAGAGAGAAAACTGAATAATCAATTACAAAAAACAGTTGGCAAACCATAAGATGGAAGTTTGTTCACAAGATCGTTATGCCAAACACGATTGAAAGTCTTTGAGTTGTCAAGAGCAACTGCTTCTGTTTCACCGAACTTTTTCGTTGAATTTGTCCATAAATGGTTAACATAAGCCAAAATATCACCAGAGGATCGACACTGACAGAATCCCTACTGGCAATCGTTCATCAGACGGAAGGATTCTATGTAGTTTAAATGTTGGCGGTTAATTGATTTCTTCATTACTTTAGAAAGAGTAGAAGTAATTTCAATGGGTCGATAATTGGATGGGAGAGATTTGTCACCCTTTTTAGGAATTGGCTTGATATGAGCAAATTTCCATGCAGAAGGAAAAACACCTTTGGAATAAGAAAGTGAAAAGGCCGGCAAAGAACAAGAGTAAGTTCAGGAGCACAGGTTTTCAGAACAAGTGGATAAAACCTGCAGGACTTGGAGCTTTTTTGAGCATCAAGATTTGTCAAAATCCTTCTGACGTCCTTTTGACGGAAGACCACAGTTGGCATTAAATGGAGCGTATTGGGAAGTGTTTTACCAAGATCATTAATACATGAGTTGAATGAAAAATGGGATGCTAGCAGGTCATCTTTATCTTTGGCCGAAGTAACAATCGAACCATATGGTTTTGACAGAGGTAGGAGCAGAAATGGGCAAAAGTTGCGGCCAATAGCTTTGGCAAGAGACTAGCATGCTTGCTTACCAGTTGGGCAAGAAGCAAGTTTTATACTCTTAGCCTATTAAAAATCTAGTTTGGACTGATTAATAACTGGTTTACAATTGTTCCGAGCCTTGGTGTAGGCAGAAAATGAAACTGAAGAATTGGAAACAAGCCAGTTACGATATGCAACATTCTTCTTTGAACAGCCATAACACTTTTATTGGAAAACCAAGGTTTAGATAAAGGACAAGATTTTAAAGTGGAGTGTGGAATAAAGGATTCCATTCCTACAAGAATGATTTCACTGACACGATCTGAGCAAACATTGACATCAGAAGTTTTGAAACAGTAATCTGATCAAGGAAAAGAAATCTCACAGATCATCCCATTTTGCATTCTTGTACATGATGCCATGAGATAA
This sequence comes from Mastigoproctus giganteus, assembly GCF_048544385.1. NCBI lineage: Eukaryota > Metazoa > Arthropoda > Arachnida > Uropygi > Thelyphonidae > Mastigoproctus > Mastigoproctus giganteus. The sequence continues at coordinate 128,124,792 of NC_143578.1, forward strand.
AGGCTCCATTGGAGAAGAGACAATCACCAAGTTGTGATCTGAGGTGTCTAAAGGACCTTTCACATCGACCATGTACTTAGAAGGGTTGTTTGTGAGAAAAAGATCAAGCATCTGTGACTAGAGAACTGAAGCAATCACCAAGGAAAATTACCTCACTGTTAGGAAAATTGGACTCAAGAAAGTCAAGTTGCAAAGAGAGTAAGTCAAAGAGCTTCAAGTGATTAGTGGAGTTGGGAGAATGGTAGAGACAACAGAGAAATTTGACAGGATGAGGTAGAGAGATTTTAAGCCAGACAAGATCGAAAAGAGGAGATTCCAAATTACCAAGTCTTTGATAGGGAATATCGGAACAGACACATGCACAAGTACCACCTTTGAGACAAACGGAATCATACATCGAATAATTTGGGCAACTGAGATGAGCAGTGGTTTTAACCAACCGATAACTGAGATTGTGTCATAAAAGGTACATGGGGTTTGACAGACTGCAAGTGGAAATGGACATTGTTGAGATTAGAACTGAGACAACATATATTTGTTAAATCGACTAGGAAGTGTTTGGGTGGTTTAGATCTTTTCGCAGATAAGCTAACTCTATTAGTTTGACATTTCATGGTGTATTCAATGGTAAGAAAAAGGTTGGGGGGGGACATGCTGTATGAATTAATGAAATTTTTGGATATGGCGTACACATGGTAAGAATATACCCAGGTTCTTCACATAATGTAGTCTCGATTCCCCCCCCCCCCCCCCGCATACACTACTCGGACTCCCTGCAGTCATTATCTGGCAGAGTAGAGGTAGCAAGATTATACACTAGCTGGTCCGGAAGCCTCCTAAAGGGTTACCAATAAGATTGATCCGGTGTACTAACTAGCAGCCGGGCTGTGACCACCATTTTAGAACTATACCCTCGAAATGTAAGAAAGTTTGGATCTCGCCATGATGTCCATCATAACCTCAGAAAACATCAGTCATACTGCATGATGGAAGAGATGGGGAAGGGTTCACTGAAACTTAGTTCTGGAGACTAAACATGGGTTTCACCACTTCAAGCCTCCAATAAGCAAAGTGGTGGTATTGCACTGGCTGATGAGAGTCATCCTACCTAGAATTGCCTGGTAAAACAGAGGGGTGGCATTCCTCCATGTGTTGTGGGTGCCACACCTCAACCCCTGCTTACGTTGGTACACATCTGGGTTGTCACTCCCAGTGTTATACCCAGGATTATTAACAGTCCCACCCTTATGAAAGTGCAAGTAGAGGATTTGACTGTCACAGACGGACCGGATTTGGCCGAAATTGGGTCCAGTTGACTTGAGGGTCACCCGAATATCAGTTCCATCAGTGTTTTAGACTCCCAGTTAGCAAATACAGCTTGTCTGGTATCTGACAGAATTTTTGCGACAACCTCAAGGACTTAACTGGCACTTACAGCATATAAATTTCTTGCCTAAATGGATGGCAGTTAAACTAATGAGACTTGTGGCAGAAAAGAAAAATGCATGGGATGCATATAAATTATCAGGTGACACAGAAGCCTATGGTAGATATAAGCCAGTCTGTAATCAAGTCACAAAGGAGGTTAGGCAAGCAAATGCAAATTACAAGAAATCTTTGGAAAAGGATGCTAAGAAAAACAGCAAATACCTTTTTACTTATGTAAACTCTATCAGGAAGATTAATCCGATTGGTCCACTTGATATCGATAGTTCGAATGTTCGACTGATGATCCTGCTGAAGGAGCTGACAAATTAAATAAGTATCCTACATCTACATTCACGCATTCTGAATTCTGTAGGGAAGAGGAGGCCAGAAGTTTTTCAAACTCTAATAGGGAGCTAAATGATTATTTTTTATGATAACTGAGAGCAAAATGGATGAGAAGTTGTTGATTTTAAGAAAAGAATCTGGGGTGGATGGGATCTATCCAGTTATGTTAAAGGAGGCAGCAAAGGAAGTAAGCAAATCCATAGTAACCATATCCTTGGATTCAGGGGAAGTCCCCATGGACTGGAGTTATGCAAATGTATTCCCAATTCAGAAAGGGGGATCAAAGGGTGACACGAGTAATTACAGACCTGTTAGTTAAACTTCTTTTCCAGCGAAATGATGGAGTCACTGGTTAAAGCATTGCAGGTTCATCTAGACTGCAGTTATAGTTCAGAGACAGCATAGGTTTATTGAGGGGAAGTCTTGTCTGACCAACTTGATTAGATACTAATGTGGTCAGAAAGTAACTGGATGCAAAAAATAATTTTGATATCATATACTTGAATATCAGGACAGCTTTTGTTACTGTTGGACATGGAAAAGTGCTATACAAATTAGAGCAGTATGGCATTAAGGGCATGTTGCTGCTATGGATAAAGGGATGGTTGAGTTGGAGAAGACAGAGTGGTAATCAATTGACACTGCTCTTTGTGGACTAATGTTATTAGTGGAGTACCCCTGGGTTCTGTGTTGGGTCTGTTGTTATTTTCTGTATTTATCAGTGATATTGATGCAAGTATATCAGGCTTAATGTCCACATTTTCAGATGATACAAATGTTGGCACGGTTGTTAATGACAGTATGCTACTGTAACAAGTTCGAGAAAAGTTCGGCAGATAGGCTAAGAAGTTGCATCTGATGTTTTTAACATTGACAAATGCAAATTATTGCATATGAGTAGCAGTACCCTCAGTAACGTACAAACTGTGTGGTACTACACTCAGGGTAGTGAAGAATGAAAAAGACTTAGTGGTAATTGTGCAGACAGACTGCCAGAGCAGCTCATGGTGTTTTGTCAGAGCTATTCAGGAATTTTGCTAGCAGGGATAAAGAGGTGATTATCCCTTTGTATAATGGTCAGGCCACACCTTGAGTACTGGAGTACAGGTCTGGAGACCTCATTTTAAGAAGGATATAGAGCTGCGGGAATTGAGTACAGAGAAGGGCAATGAGATTCGTGAGGGGGAACAAAGAATTGCTCTTAACAAGAAAGGCTTATGTTTTGCAAAATGCAGCATTTGGAGACTAAGCACTGAGATGGTCTGATTGAAGTGTATAAAGCCTTGAATGGTTTGAGCAGGCTGAATGCTGATGGGATTTTTTTGTCTTGCTCAGATTACAGACTTGTGGTGGCTTTAATTGAAATTGAGGAAAGACAATTATAGAATATATAGAATAGATCAGCTGAAATTTGCACTTTGCTAGCGGGTGGTTGATTGCTGGAACAAACTTCCATCTGTCATTTTGGAATTTGGTAGCTTAAATAAATTCAAGGAAGAACTGGACAAACATTTGGAGTGATTGGAAGTTGAAATGGGAAGGTTTTTTTTTTTTTTTGTGATGCTTTATAAGCTTGGTTTCTTGTACCATATGTCTCTATAAATGCTAATTTGCTGTGTGCACAGAGGCATGAAATGCAATGTTACACAATGTCATGTTTACAGATTGTTATTTTTATTTGGAGAAAAGTGGCCATGGAGGGAAAGTAGCTATGGGTACTTCTGTGAAGTCATGGACCCTTCTACTCTGGAACTATTAATTCAAATTGTACTTGCATGTGCTTCAGAATGATTTTGTACTGCAGCTCATTTTTCTGCGACATTCAGTGATCATGCATGATACATGATGGCACCATGCCACATACCGCTAGTATCATATTAGAGTTTTTTTCACATACTGTTTTTGCTCATATGGTTATCCTAATGATTGCATTAGGATAACTATATGATGACATTATCCTAATGTCATTGTATGGTTATCCTAATGATTACAGCTGTGGGTATTTTTGACTACCTCTTGAATCTAAGCTTGTAGCTATGTGACTTTTTCTTGTGGGGTTTCCTGATAGAGAAATTGTTCTACAGGAAAGAAACCTGCTGTGTTCATGGAATTAAGAGCCATGAATGTTCACTTGTGTAGAACTAGGCAGGGGCCCTATATGAAATAATCAGGAGGAAGAATGCAAGAGCTGGAGGATTCTGCACTAATTCACCAGTTTTATTATTACTAGCCACATAGTGCAGGGAAGCCTGAGGCTTATGCTGCACCAGCCAAAAAAAATTCCGAGTTATCCTGACAGAGAGGGAGTCAGAAGTAGAAGGGAATTGCCAAAAAAGAGAAGAATGATGATATCCAGCTCAGGACCCTGGGTGTGCCAAACCCATTCTCATCAGATGTGAGCCCTTCGGGGTATGATGGACCATTTCTGATCGAAGAGGACTCCAAGGTATTTTATAGGTGTATACATCTTCAGAGATGTGACGAAGTTGGATGATGAGCAGCCTATGGAGTGTACCTTTAATGAGCAACGTTTTGGTTGAGGAAATGGTAAGTTTGTGAGCCAAAGCCCATTCAGAAAGAACATTCATTACAGAGTTTGCTTGCAGCTCCAGGGCAGACCAGGAGGGACCCTTGGCAATGAGAACAAGGTTGGCCATTTATGAGAATATGGTGGTCTGATCAAATTTGTTGGAGAACCACTTATGCAAAACCATGTTCCCCATAGCTGGGTCCAAGATGGAACCATGAGGATAGCCTCTGGACATTGATCTGGTGATAAAGGGTCTTGATAGTAACCCTCCTGTTGATGCACTTGTAGATTTCAAATCATAGCCAACCTGTCTGATTGAGAATAGGCCTCTAGACCAAATCAGATGCCTTAACATCTACGAAGATGGCCTGGACACACACACACACACCGATGATCCAAAACATTATGATCAGTGAGTTGTTATGCAAATCAAAGCAACTGCAGGTGAACTGCAGTGTGTGTGCAAGGGTAACATTAATCAATGTTACCCTTGTTCTTCAGATGGGAAAGGCAACGGACTTAAGCGAGTTTGCCAAAGTCCAAATTGTAATGGCCAGAGCATATCTGAAATGGCACGGCTGGTGGGGCCTCATGGTCAGCTGTGGTTAGTGCCTACCGAAAATGTGCCGAGCAGGGAAAACCCACGAACCACCAGCGAGGTATTGGATGACCATGGCTCATCGATGCTCGAGGTGAGCAAAGGCTCTGCTGGATGGTACGTGGCGACTGTGGCACAACTCGCCAGTAATTTGAATTCTGGTGATGGGAGTAATGGGTCACAACGTGCAGTACATTGAACCCTGCTGAAAATGGGCTGCCTAGCTGCAGGCCACTTGGAGTGCCCATGCTAACTACGGTTGACTGGTGACAGTGCCTACAATAGGCATGCGAGCATCGAAACTGGACCTTGAGTGATTGGAAGAAGGTCGTCTGTTCCTATGAATCACGTTTTCTGTTGCACCTTGTGGACGGCTGGTTACGTGTGCATCATTTACCTGGGGAAGTGATGGTGCCTGAATGCATCGTGGGACGAAAACAAGCTGGTGGTGGCAGTGTCATACTTTGGCCGATGTTCTGCTGGGATACCCTGGGTCCAGTGAACCATGTGCCGGGCACTCTGACGTCTACCACCTACTCAAACATCATTGCTGACCAGGTACACCCTTTCATCGCAACGGTCTTCCCCTCTGGTGGTGCAGTCTTTCAGCAGGATAATGTGCCATTCTACTCTGCCCGGATTGTTCAAAACTGGTTTGTGGAACACGAAGAATTCCAGGATTGCCCTGGCCTCCAAATTCTCCAGACATCAGTCCCATCGAGCATCTGTGGTTTGTGTTGGAACAGCAGCTCCAATCTGCAGCGTCTCAACCACGGACCTTACAGGAGTTAAAGGATCTGCTGGTTATGTGTTCGTATCAGATACCACAAGACACATTTAGAAATCTTGTAGCTTCCATGTCTCGCCAAGTATGAGCTGTTTTGGCCTCACTTGGAGGACCAATACAGTCAGTCCTTGTATAGCTGTGTTCCTAGACACCATCGTGCAATGCAAAATAGTGCAATATAAACAACAGGCCCTATGGGAAAAATAGGGTTAGGTGCCGACCACCCAAGATTGAACACACATTTGTAACCAAATCATTACCAAACACAATAAATAGTCGAATAAAATACGTATTTTATTACGACTATTACGTAATAAAATATTGCTAATGCTTTTGCTTCTGTCGTAAGCAAACATGTTTTTTGTTTGATTTTCTATCAAAAGAGATGACAGTCGTTCCATCTCTTCCACTTCTTTGTGTCTTAATCTAATGGATTTTATTTACAGTTTGAGTTGTTCCTGCTATGAAAGTTGTTTTTATTTTCTCTGCATTCTTTGTAATTCTCGGCGTTGCCTCATTTAGGTCTGTAGCACGTACAATATCACATGGTCTTTCATTTCACTCAAAGCGTTTCACAATTTCATATTTTTTCTCTATCGACAGAGGCAGACTGGCCATAAGCCTTACCGGGGAAACCCCAGTGGGCCGGAGGCCGGTGTGATTTTGGCCATAAATGCTAGTATGAGGCCACTATAAATTTTTCCGGGGAAGAATTTTTGACCCAGTCTGCCTCTGTTTATCGATATTGCTTTTCTTTTTCTCTCTGAATCTGCAGTGTCTTCACCAGGACACTTTCTTTTCACACCTTTTAACTATTTTACTCATTTTTAGGGAATAAAGCACAATTACAAAACGAGGGGGCACGCTTGATACACATAAACAAAGCTGAACGCGTGTAGCAACTGAATAAACAACACCGTAAAGGCAGAGACACACTATGAACACGTCACATTTTACTAAAGCACATTTCTGGGGGTTACTACTATAAAACAAAAACTATTTCCAGCTGCGTTCCTGCTAGTGGAATCTGCTATAAACTGGTAGTAAACTCAATCTAATCGCATTTGTGATTATATCGATAGCTGGATTTGTGTGGGTTTTTACGTTATTATGGTGAAATGTGTTTCCCCTTCACTGAAATAAAAAACAAATACATTTTCAGAATCTTCTCTTTGTTCCTATCGTGTTGCGTTCTGTTGGGGTGATTCAGCGTTCGACTGCCATTTCTTCTAAACACAAAGGCGAATCGTGCATAAGCGAATTCAGTTCGTGTTATATAAGATATCGTTCCCCTATTTATAAATCATATATGATCAAATTCATGTAGTGTAAACACGTGTTATACGGGGACTGACTTTATCTTATTAGTAGATAGTCATAATGTTTTAGCTCATCGGTGTATATAGAGTCGGAGACTTCTCTCTTCGTTCGCAGTTGAAGCAAGGAATCAGTGGTGAACAACTTCATTTAATCTTGGTTGTTCCTCCACTTTATCTTAGTAGTTGGCTTGAATTCTGGTGAGGAGGAGGAGGCTTTCAAACACTTTCCCACTGATGGGGAGAAGTGCAACAGGCTGGTAACAAGCCTTCCCAGCAAGGTTCTGCCAGGTAGATGCCATTGACATACTTCTGAGTGTTTTGTATTGGTCAGAGAGAGGGAGAGAGTTTCAACTTGGTGGAGGAGACCCCTGCTGCAAGTTCTCTGTAAGGTGCCAGCTTGCAGTCTTCAGTTTTGATCAGCATTGACAGCTCTACAGTCCAACGGACACTCTTGGGGAGTTTGTGTTTCACCATTGACTTGTTACACTCAGATGTGATTGTGGTGATTACCAGGTTAGCTGATCAGCTGCATACAACCCTCCAAGCGGTGCTGTTGCAGGAGGGATTTGAAGGCAGCATTGAAGGTGTCCCAATTTGCAGACTTGCTAGTGTATCTAAGAATGTCTGAGACGTGAAAAGTAATGATCGTATGGTCACTAGTAGAAAGAAACTTATGAACCTTCCAGTTGGAAATTCTCTCACTAGCTAGGAGGACTATGGTAACGTCAATGTTCGATCAGAAATTTGGGACCTCCATGGTTAAGGCCAGTTCATTAACCCTGTCACTGAAGTTGCTGATAGAATCGACGTCCTCTTTAGAGACATCTTCGATAACGATTCCCTTGTCTGTTATTGTCCTTACTTTTTTAGCCCTGATATTAGACAGCTGCAGCTTGATTGAGGATAGGACTCTGGATTTCAGTTCTTTGGTTTTGCTAAGAGGGCATTTCTGGCTGGCCTTATTGAAGACAAAGTCCTTTATGACCCTGGGTGGGAAGAGGCAAGGGTTGCTTCAGCATAAGAAATGCTAGGAGTGTTCTGTCATCTGTAGTGGTAGAACACTTGTCAGAATCTGATTGAGACTGCAGGTTCTTTGCTTGGGAAGGCTATCGGTGAGTTTATGAAAAACAGTTGTGTGCTTTCAGTTGTTCGTTCTCCGACTGGAGCATGTAGACTATTTTTTGATGATACTTCAGGATTTGTAGAGCACGAGGAAGGATTCCCTGGCAATAATGTCTTGCTTACTAGCAAGAATAAGCTTGACCTTACAATGCAGATATGGTATCATATCATGATATGATCTATCAGGCAATGATGATTGTGAGGATGATGCAGTTGGTGATTAGTTTTCTGTTTATTCGTGGAGTGGGCTTGGTGACCTTAAGAGGGTTCCTGATATTAGTCTTCTCATTTGAAGGTACATAGTGTATAGTGTTTGATTGTCAAGCGGTACTGCCCCCCTCCCAACACTGTAAAGTATTGTATACTCTGTAAAGGCCAAAGATAGTGAGTTTTAGTGTTGGACTGTGTTGTTCTGTTCCTCTGGTTATTTAGCCGCAGGTCCCCTAGTGGGACCCCACTTTGCTTGTCCTCTGTCCTGGGAAGGCAGCTAGTTGTAGTAAGAAATGTTGTTTTGGCTCTCACATTTTCTTTCCAGGAGTTCTGTAATGGTTCTTTCAGTCCAATCCACATTTCAATAATCTGTATCTTCTGACTGTGGCTATGATCCTTTCAATGTCATTAGCTTTTCCAGTTGCGATCTAGCTGAAATATGGTCCAGGGCAGAACCAGCTGCCTGGAAACTCCATTCTTTGTTTTCACTGTCATATCTGTTACCGGGTTGTAAGACTTGATTCTGTTGAGGGGACTCTATTGTAGATCTAGTCTTCATTCTGCTTTCCTTGCTGGAGGCGTATCCAGGTTTTCTTCATCATCTCAGTTATTAATAGAATCATTATTCAGTATTAGCTTGTTTTAAGCAAATTGCAGGCTGCAGGTCCTTAGGCTCAGCTTCAGAATCTGAGGTCATAATTTCAGTATCATCTCGTTTATGTTGTGGTTTGCATTTTTGATGTTTCGATTTTTATATACAGTAGAACGTCAGTTATCTGGATTAATTGATGTTAGACATCTTCCGGATAATTTTCCAGTAAGAATAAATTTATTTAATTGTAAGGTAAGATTAAATTTATTTAATCTTATATTATGATTAAATAAAATAAGATTAGTTAAATAAAAAAAAAAAAATTATAAACCAATCTCTGAAAACAGAAACATCCATCCAGGCATTTTTGTGCTTTTTATATAAAGCAGGAAAATTAGAAATATTCTTAAATGCTCTTGGTTTTTTCAACTTAACGATAACGAGCACGGACAATCTGTGCATCCCAGTGGCGTTTGCACCCATAGCAATTGTAACTCGTTCTTTTCTCATCTTAAAACTTGGTGCAAGCATTTCTCTTTTAGTGGCTAGGGTTTTTCTTGATAATGCTTTCCATAATAAGCCTGTCTCATCAACATTATAAACATTTTCTTTCTCACAATTTGTTATAACTGAAGCAAACTTACTTTTCAAAGGACACCACTGCCAATTCGTCTGCAGGAAGTTTCTCGCCTTGAATATCTAGTTCACATATACCGTGTCTCAGTTTAAAGTTTTTCAGCCAACCTGTGCTTGTCTTAAAATCTTCATTACCTATTAATTTTCGCCTAAAATCCGATGCTTTTTCACACATGGGGCCAGACACTGGTTCACCTAAACTTTGCTCTGAAAAAAACAAAACAAAAAAAAAATAATAATAATAATAAATAAATATAGTGTACTCTCTAAAGTGGCATTTCAGGTTTTGACTTTTTTTCTTTTTCACTTCTAGATCCTCCTCCTTCATAGTCAACACAAATTCTATTATATCATTGGAATTTTTCTTGATGTTGTAAATTGTTGAAGTTCCCACATTAACTCTTTGGAGAGATATCCTAAATTTTCGCCATTTATTTGTTATGGCAGCAGTGACAGCCAAAAATTATCTCATGATTGTAACCACATAGCAATTTAGAATTCTCAGATTTTAATAAAAATTGTATAAAAATAAAGCTTTGCTTACCTTCTCACATGGGATGGTGTTGCAGGACCCATAATAAAAAAATAAAAGCTAGAAACTGATATGAATTTTGACGGCGACCCTCCATCTACATCGTTTCCTTTGGTCTCCCTAGAAACCGCTTTTTGCCCTGTACACAGGGCCTCGACTTACGATGACATCGACATCCGATATTCTCAGGAACCGATATACTATCCATACGGTCTTTTATTTTAAGGACCAATGATATTTGCAAGTACTGATGGCTTTCCGATATAGCTGGAAATTTTCAGATGCGTGCCTCACTGAACATAACTCGTACGATTGTTCTCAACCAATTAGTGTCTTTGTTATTGAAAAACGTTATCGTTCAATGTGTGGTGCGTGGAACATCACTCATATGATCGTTTCAGATCTATGACAATCTGAAACTTCAAGCTCCAGTGGCAGTACTGTGCGCTTTGTGAAGACTTTAAAGCCAGCAGAGGCTGGTTCGAGTGCTTCAAAAAAAAAAAAAAAAAAAAAGGCTGAATATCAAAAGCGTTGAAAGGTGTGGGGAGGCATCCAGTACTGATAAAGCAGCTGAGACCTTTAAAATTGAATTCCAAGAATTAGTTGATCAGGAGGGTTATCTTTCCCAGCAGGTTTTTAACATTTATGAAATCGGCTCTTCTGGAAGCAAATGCCCGGGAACACGTACATCACTAAGGATGAGGCTAGTTTACCTGGACATAAGCCTATGAAAGATGGGCTCACTCTTCTGTTGGGTGCCAATGCCTCTTGAGATTTTAAGCTGAAGCCTTTGTTTGTGTATTACTCTAATACCCCCATAGTATTAGAGTGATACACAAACACAAATACCCCCATAGTATTTAAACAACAAAAAGTTGACAAATGCGTGCTGGGAGTGTTTTGGCACAGTAACAAGAAGGCCTGGGTTACAGGATATATCCTCAATGAATAGGAGCTTGAAGAGAAAAATAGGGGCAGAGGGTCCTCTTCGTGTAGCACTTCAGTTGATTAAATTTTTGTGAGAGTGAAGTCTGCCACATTGGGATAGTTCTCTTCCTCCTCGCTAACAGTGCAACTTGTAAGAAAATGTCACTGATCGATACTGCTAATTTTTTTTGTATAAAGGTTTTGCCCTCTGCTACTCATTTGGAATAGTGGCAGGAACTGTGAGAGTGTGTCACATTTCTACTTGGCTGCTGATTTTTTTTGTGATCATTGGTAATTATTTGAGTTGTCACTGATCGATACTTCAGTATAGAGGCTTTGCCATCTGCTACTCATTTGAAGTAGTGGCGGAAACTGTGAAAGTGTCATGTTTTTACTTGGCTGCTGATTTTTTTTTTTTTTTGTGATTATTGATGATTTTTTGAGTTGTTTAGTGTTAATTCGTTTTGGGGTTATTTCTGAACCTCTTTTGACATTTGCTGTATATTCGGTGTTTTTGTATTTGTTTTTTTGAGAAAAAAATCGTTTAATTTATATCTCTTGGTGGCTGGTAATGACAGCATCAGCATGGCCACCATTGTGTTAGCATTACAGATTATTGTTAATGAGATTTATTTGCATTTCTAACTGTTGTTATTTCTAATACTGTATCTAAGATGTGTCATAAACTCTCTTTGACACCAGAATTAATTTCAATTGTAGTTTGTTTAACATTCTAACATTTTTATATTTAACTGCATTCTTATTTTTGTGCTAGTTTGAGGTGATTCGAAGCTGACAGCCATTGTGTGGCAATTTATAGCATTGTTTACATTTAAGAATTCTGTTTTGCAATTTATAATGCAAAACACATTATAGATTGATTAAACCTGGGCAATGAATAACGTTGCTTAGGTTTAAGCAATTTTGGCATATTTTGGCTTTTCTTTTGCTCAGTGTGTTTAAATTAATTGATTGCTCTTGTTATTTAATAGATTTTGATTTGTTCTTTATTTACAGTAGTTGAATTTAATTTTATTTTAAACCCTCTGCAGATTGGGGGGGAGGAGAGGCTACCTCTCCTTTATTACCTCCTAAAGTGCCTTCATCTCAATCTGAATTAAGAAAACTGTCTGAATTTAGGTATGTTTGAGGACCTGTTACAAGAGAGCTGTCAAAAATTGTTTCTGATATAAACATGCAGTTGCAATTGCACTCTGATAGAGAGCTTCCCTTTGATTCTTCTGAGGTTAATTCTAAATCAGACACAGTGGATTCCAGTTATTTGGGCCACCGGTTAATCGGGGCAGCCGTTTATTTGGGGCAAATCTTAAAAAACAGAACCCAATCGAGAAAATAGCCAGGGTTTACTTTGCTTAATTGGGACAACATGCCATTTAATTGAGGCAGGAGACCACAGCACTGGAGATTACCCAACGATTGTCTCCGACCATACCACGTGGTTTGGTCGGATTTCTGGAGGTCACAACCATAAAACAATAAAAACAATTAGCAGTCACTTGTTTATTGGGCCTTTCTGTTTATGCAATCTATCATAAACAGATAGTAAACTCAGTCTTATTGGGTTTGCGATAATACCGACAGCTGGAATTCTGTGGGTTATTATGGTGAAATGTGTTTACGCTTCTATGGAATCTTCAATCATATAAAAAATTTATTTTCAAAATCTTCTCTTCATTCCTATTTTTAAAGCTTCGTAACTTGTTACTCCGTTCTCACTTGCTACTCCGTTCTCACTTGCGCGTATCATGTTACTTGCAATTTGTGTGTGTGTGTGTGCCGTGTTCTTTGTTATTGATTGCTTATCTTTTTACTGTTTTAAATTTTAACCCCCACCCACAAATGTCAGTGAACAGAAATGTTAACTACTTATCATGTACATATTACAGTATGAGATACAATTAAAACGATGCCCTCTACGCTACATACGTAGTTCAAATATATGGTTTAACTATGGTGTATTTTCACCGATACTATATAGTTAATATCACGGTAGGTATTAATTATTCTGATTATCACGTATATTCTTCCGATTTTCATGTATCATTTAATTTTTAATTGGTAAGGTAATAAAGGTAAATTTGTGCCTAATATATCTTTACTTTTATAGCCTGTGGATAATATTCTTGTTATTTTCACTAATTAGAATCGCTGTTTAATAGAATTAAAATTCAATTCACAAACATGATCACGGTGACTGGCGCTTACTACACATCGTATAGTGAATGGTACTTTACTATGGTGACTCCATCGTAACGTGATTTGATTGTACAGTGAACCAATTGTAAAGCGGGGGTCCATTGTATCTTTAACTTTTTTTACGTGAAACTTCAGATAATCGGGGCAGCCGCTTAATCGGGCCAAAATGCACTAGTCCCGATGTGTCCCAAATAACCGGAATCGACTGTATTAACCTTAAACCAGGTATTGAAAAAGGTTTGCAAAATTTGCTGATTGATAATGTACAGGATGTATCCTTAGTTTATGGGAGTGTTTCTTGTATATGAGACAGGACATTGGGTATTTTTTCTTCAGTGAAAGCAATAAAGTGACTGAAGTTACTGGTAATTTAATAATGGAAAAGTTGTCAAACCTTGAGAGTGTTGCTATGTCGTCATTAATTGAAAACGAGGTTGAAGGCTGTAAACTAGGAGGTTAGCAGTAGACCTAATTTATTGAATAGTGTTGTGAAGTTTTTTTTCGGCTTTGTTTCCTCTTAAAGATCACAGATCTCCAGTTCCTGATTCAAATGATAAAAATATGCAAATAAAGTTAATAACTCTGAGTTGCAAATTGCTTCTGCACGTACTTTTGCTGACGTTGCTCGAGATGGGGCACAAACTAGGGATGTGTCAGCAGACATAAAAGACAATGTTATTTTTCAAGCTAATGATAACAGTGATTTGAAGACAAGGGTGAATGTTAAGAACCTAGTAACCAAGACTTTGAAATCTGAATTTAAAAATGTGACGGTGAAATCTTTAAGATTAGCTGGGAATCATGGTATTGTTCTTGAGACTGCTTGCAAAACATATATTAGCATATTTCTGCTTCTAGCACTCTCGTTTCTGCTGGTGTTACTTCGGAAGCTCTCAGGAAGGAATATCCTTCACTTCTTATTTATGATAGTTCCAAAAGAACTGTCTAAGAAAGTACTGTTCAGAAGACATATATTGCAAGGACTTATAGGATTATGGTTTTATGGAAGAAGAAATTCTTCCAAAAATTTTCAGACATATTTCATCTAAGAGCAAAATTTATCTTGCTTTTGGATCACATAAATTTAGATATTTTACAATACAGTAGGGTGTCAGTCATCCTTAATAATTGATGCCGGGCCTCTTCTGGATAGCCAAATTTTCTGGATTATCGAACCGGAAAATTTTTCCGGTAAGATTAAATTCCTTTTTAATCTTACCGGTAGGTAAAAATCGTAAGGTAAGATTAAATTAATTTAATCTTACTTACGATTAAATAAAATAAGATTAATTAAATTAAAAAACAATTATAAACCAATCTCGGAAAACAGAAACATCCATCCAGGCATTTTTATGATTTTTATACAAAACAGGAAAATCAGAAAGATTTTTAAATGCTCTTGGTTTTTTCGACTTACTGATGAGCATGGACAATTTGGGCATCCCAGTGGCATTTGCTCACATACCAATTGTAATTCCCTCTTTTCTCATCTTAAAACTCGGTACAGGCATTTCTGTTTTAGTGTCTAGGGTTTTCTTGTTATGCTTTCCATTATAAGCCCATCTCATCAACATAATAAACGTTTTCTTTCTCATAATTTGATATAACTGAAGCAAAGTTACTTTTCAAAGGACTCTGTTGCTGATTCATCTGTAGAAAGTTTCTCACACTGAATATCTAGTTCACATATACAGTGTCTCAGTTTAAAGTTTTTCCACCGACCTGTGCTTGCCTTAAAATCTTCATTACCTATTAATTTTTGATTAAAATCCAATGCTTTTTCACAGAACATTGGGCCAGACACTGGTTCACCTAAACTTCGCTCTGAAGAAAACAAAAAAAAAAAAATAATAAAAAAATAAATAAATTTAGTACACTCTCTAAAGTCGAAAAAAAAAGTTTTTGCCTTTTTTTTTTTTACTTCTAGATCCTCCTTCACTATCCATAATTGACACAAATTCTGTTATATCATTGGAATTTTTCTTGATGTCGTAAATTGTTGTTTAATGTCCCCACATTAAACTCTTTGGAGAGATTTCCTAAATTTTCACTTTTTATAATTCTATTAATAATTTCCGTTTTTTGTTGCAATATTAAAACCACAAGTTTTCTTTTTATTCACATTTTACTGTAAAAAATTGAGAAAAATAATAAATCACACAGTTTCGGGCTGATATTGTTCTTACCGAATCTGGAGCTAAACTAATGTGAAATTCACTCATGGTTTCCCAAGAAAACCCAGTAGTTTGTGATATTTTTCTAAAGCATATTTCTGAAGATCACATAGTTCACAACCATAAAACAATAAAAACAATTTGCAGTTTTCAGTTTATTGGGCTTTTTGTTTGTACAATCTGTTATAAACAGGTAGTAAACTCGATCTTTTGCTTATTATAATCAAAATTCGATTTGCAAATGTGATCACTATAACCGGAGCTTACTGTACTACTGCTATTTCAAAAAGAAGAAAGATCAACCTTTCAGATTATTCCAGAAAACCGATGTTCTACTGTACAATCGATTGGAATGATACAGTGAACCATATTTTGGACAGATTATTTCCCATAGATAATCCTGCTGGTGATTCTGAGAAATATTCTAGAATCCAGAACGACAATTTGCAATACATTTCCGATTCTCAGGATAGACTATGTCCTGGAGTGGACATGGTGGAGAATATTTTTATAATGAGGTTTATTAAATTAAGAATGCACGTTTTTATGTTATTATACAATAAAAGTTTATTGGGGGGTTTAGGAGGCTACTCTTGGAGCCTGTCTGCACTGTTCAGAAACTTCATATCTGACTACACCATTACCCCAGGTTGATTTCATTCTTCACTACCCTCAGTTTAGTACCGCACAATTCGTATATTACTCTCGGGTTACTGCTACCCATATGCAGTACAATAAGTTCCCGACATATAACAGATACGTTCCAGAACTTCTTACGTAAGTCAAGTTTTATCTAACTCTGGAATGACTAAAAACTTATTACTACTATATCCCTGATATGCCAAAATTACAAAAACCACATATCCTCAGTAGAATGAAGAAAAAAAGTTATATATTTTTCAATTAATTAGTTATATATTTTTTATACACCTTATATATTAGTTATATAAGCATGCAAGAATAGATAAGTCTGATAAAGTTTGCATAGATGGGGGTGAAAATTACACAAAGTGCCAAGGGCTAGCACGGTAAGGATAGTAGAAAAAAGAAGTAATGTAGATTTGAAAAAGGTGAAAGAATGTTAATATCCTAAAAGTTATGATGAAGTAAGAAAATTAAAGCCAATTTGGAGGCGAAGTAACTGTAAAGTAAAAAGAGTAATACCAAAGAGTTAAACAAAGTAAAGAAAAAAAAATAATAAAAAAATAAAATAAAATAAAAAGGTGGTATAGCTGTCATCAGATATGGGTCGGCAAATACAGGGATGGCAAAAATGCAAAATCTGATGTCAGCAGAAGTAAATATTGATACAGTAGGTGGTAGATGACTCATCAACGGTGCAATACCACTACATTGCTTATTGGAGGCTTGAAGTGGTGAAACCCATGTTTAGTCTCTAGAGCAAAGTTTTCGGCAACCCCCCCCCCCCACTTCTCTTTTAACCCATGCACGGTACTAAGTACTATAGGTTTTGATACCTTTCTTGTTTGGGGTTTTCATAAAAAAAAAAAAAAAAAAAGTAGAATCCCATTAATCGAGACCCTGATGATCCAGACATTCTGTTAATCCGGACTGGATTTTCGGTCAGGAAAAATGTCAGTGAACAGAAAAAAAATATATTTCTGTTCACTGACATTTTGGAGGGGGTTTAAAATTTAAAACAGTGAAAAAGATAAGCAATCAATAACAAAGAACACCACACACAAATTGCAACTAACACGATACGCTCAGGTGAAAACGGAGTAACAAGTTACAAAACTTAAAAAATAGGAATGAAGAGAACATTCTGAAAATTTATTTATGTGTTTGATATGATTGAAGATTTCATGGATGGATGCCAGCTGTCGGTATTATCACAAATTCAATAAGATTGTATTTACTATCCATTTATAATAGATTGCACTAACTGAAAAGCCTAATAAACAGGGGACTGCTAATTATTTTATGGTTGTGACCTGTAGAAATCTGACTGTACCATGTGGTATGGCCAGAGACAATCGTAGACAATCGATCCATTTCACATGCTCCTTACACATTGTCCACGTGTACACCTTACCTCAGTTCTTTAGTGTGTTTTTTCCATTTTTACTTGAGTTTTTTATTTATTGAAGGCAACAAAAAGAAAGTGTTACTTTGTCAATGGAACTAAAACTGAACACGCTTTTTCGCATTGATAAGGGGGAAAGTTTAAAAAAGATCGCTCTCGATACAGGGGGTGGCAGAACAAACTGTTTCCAATTGGGGGGGAAAAAAAAAAAATAGGAAAGCAATCGAAAACTTTTGTGCAAAAATGGTGGCCAAAGACAGCTTATGAAATAAAGCTGCCATTAAGCAGGCAAATATGAAAATTTGGATGAGGCCTTATACATTTGGTTTTGTCAAGGACCAGAGCAAGGAGTTCCTCTTTCAGGCCCAATCCTTGAATCAAGGGCTCTTAGCCTTAACGAATGGCTAAGACGTGACCCGTCTTTTACTGCGAATTTGGGATGGTTATCAAGGTGGAAGGATCATCATTGAATTCGACAGCTCGGAATTACAGTTTAAGTCTTTCTGGTGATTGTGTTGCAAGCAAAGAATTTAAATTACAGTTTCTCAAGTTTATTAATAAAGAAAACTTACTTCAATCCCAAATTTTTAATGCTCACGAGACTGGTTTATTTTTCAAAATGTTACCCAAAATAACACTTGTCTCAAAACTTGACTCTTCAGCTAAAGGACATAAATCAAATAAGGAAAGAGGTTTGCTTTTGTGTAGTAATTCATCCAGGAATTTAAAGTTACCACTGTTAGTCATAGGAAAATCTTCTAAGCCCTGTGCTCTTAAAAATGTGAACTTGAATGCCCTCCCAGCTAAGTACACGTCACAAAAATCAGCTTGGATGAGCTCAGCTCTTTTTAAAGATTGGTTTTCATCTTGTTTGTTCCCTTAGTTAAAAAATATTTAAGGGATCAAGGACTGGAAGAAAAAGCAGTTTTATCCATTGATAATGCTCCACCTCACCCAGCAGAAGAACAACTGAGATCTGGCGACATCTTTGTAAAATTTTTGGCACCCAACGTTAACAGGGTGCCTCCGTAGCCAGGTGGGCAGGAGCAGCAGTGCATAGCACACACTTCTTGATTACACCGGGGTTCGAGCCCATGACCACCAAATACGGAGAATGCGGAAAGGTCAGGGAATGACCAGCACATATCCCCGGACTAGTATGGCCTTAGTTGCTAATGCTCCTAAAAACCAAATAACAACAACAACCAACGTTACAGGACTATTACAGCCTATGGATTAAGGAGTTATAGAGGCTGTGAAGCGACGGTACAGAAAGAAGGTGATAATCTCATTGTTAGAACAACAAGAGGCACTTGAAGAAAAATCAAACTTTATGGCCTTCTTAAAAATGTCAACATAATAAAGACAGTAATTTATTTTTCTGCTGCAGCTTGGGATGAAACTGACAAGACTACCCTTATCAAATGCTAGAAAAAACTTTGGCCTGATATTCCAATGGAAAGATCTGTGGAGGAAATGGATATTTCTTCAGATCCTGTTGATGACAATGATGGTAATGATTTTGTTCAGTTATTTCAACATCTAGGGGGTTGTTCAGATGTAACAAATGAAGACATCGCCCCATGGATAATGTGTGATAATGATCTAGAACATCAGATCGTCACTGAGGAAGACATTGTGCAAGCATGCTCATCATCATCATTGTAAGCTAATGAAGATGACAACTCCCATGATGAAGTGTATGAGAAAACAACTGGCGCGAGTCACACTGAAGCAACCAGAATGCTGGAGAAGCTACTGATTTATTTTGAGAGACAGAATAACACATCAGCTGTTGAGCTTCTGACCTTGAAGCAGGTGTGAGATCATGCAGCCCGAAAGCGAGTTTCAAAATTAAAGCAAAAAAACATTGAGGATTATTTCAAGTAAACTTTTTGAAAATAGTTATTTATTGTAATATTTTTGCGTTTAATTTTGTGTAATATAATGTTCTAAATTAAAACTTTATTGCTTTCTACAGTATTTTGTTTACTTACCATATTCTTTTACTTATATTAAAGCAAAAAAACATTGAGGATTATTTCAAGTAAACTTTTTGAAAATAGTTATTTATTGTAATATTTTTGCGTTTAATTTTGTGTAATATAATGTTCTAAATTAAAACTTTATTGCTTTCTACAGTATTTTGTTTACTTACCATATTCTTTTACTTTAAAATATTGTTTTATTAATTTAATGTAAAAACCAATTTAGTTAAAGTTTTGTTATTTAGTAGCTTTAAATAAAAACTGCTCCGTGAAAAGATAACTGGTACGTTTCAGTTATTCCGGACTTTCACTAATCCGGACTGTGGTCCTGTCAAGTCCGGATTAACGGGATTCTACTGTACATGGTCAGGTAATTCATCAGGGGACTGCACCTGACCATGTATCAGGAACTGCACATCTATACTTGTCCATAACAGTAGAAGAAATGTGAAATTAAGCCAAAAAGCAAAAAGACAAAAAAATTAGCACATTCTTTTACAGTATGGACAAGGTAGTCCCAACACAGTGTCAATGATATGAAATTCATTAAGGTAAAAATAAGGATGAGGCTAAAAAATATAATTAAGTGTTTTCAGAGTGGAAAAAAGGTTTTGAAATATATGTAGATTTTTGATTGAATATGGAAAAATATTTTATCGTTGGAATTTTGTAGAGATTAGAAGAATTTAAAATCCAGTGGCAGATAAAAATAACTCCATCACTTGTGAATTTTGCAAATAATGTGTTTTGCACTGCATTATGGGTTGCAGAAATGTTTGAAATGCATTTGTTAGATGGGATATATGTACTGGTGTTCAAAGAAAGTGCACCACCTAGGAATTTCACATTTCTAACCTTTTTTCATGATAGGATGTTACATTAATGACTAGCATCACGAATAGAAATATAAACAAAAGATATTTATTAATAGTTAAGGCAGAGTTAAGTAATATTTAACAAGTGCTCTCAAAATATTTCAATATGAGCATTTGCAACCTCTATACAACAGTTTTGGTAAACACGACAATTATGGCTGAAATGTTATCAGAAGCCCTCAATTTGCTTCAGTTTATCATTTTAAATGGAAAACAAAATAAAAAGTTCACCAGGTGCAAACTAATATTTAATTGAACTGCCTCTGGCCCCGATGATAGCAGCACACCATTGAGGCATTGACAAGATCAATTTCTGAAGATAATCAACTGGTAGTTCGTGGTTCCAAACACGAATTATGGCTTCCTGAAGTTCACGAAGGGTCTTTGGTTTCTTTCTGGCAACTGCAGATTCCATATGATGCCAATAGTTCTCTATAGGATTCAGGTCGGGGCTGTTTCCTGGCCAGCTAAGAGTTGTAATGGACCGTTCTTCCAACTGTTTTTTCACATGTAACAAATGTAAACACATTACTGTCTAACCTCTAATGCAGAAATGAAACTAAAGTAACTACAGAAGTGCCTACGTACACTTTTCACCCAATGACAAGGAGCAGAGTCGTCCTGAAAGATGCATTTACTTGGAAGGTTGAAATGATCTCTAATGGTTGGCAGCAATTTGCTTTCCAATATAGCCAGGTATCCATTGGCATTTACAGAACCTTTTATAAACTGCAGGTGACCTCCTCTGCAATACAAAATGTACCCCCATATTATTTGGCTGGTAGGGACTTTCATTGTAGACACCATACAGTTTGGATGGTATTCTTCACCCTGTGTACGGCGAATCATTTGACTCCCATCAGAGCCATGCTGGTTGAATTTCTTCTCATCCGAGAAAATAGTCGACTTGCACTGCTCAGGGATCCATTTCACATGCTCATGCTCCTGACACCAAATTAATCAGGCCTTTTTCATTTTTTGTGTGAGGAGGGACGACGGGCTACAAGTCCATTTTTGAAGAGGCATCTTCTGACTGTTACTGAACTTACTACCACTCCTGTATGTTCTTCCCATTCTCTTTTCAGCTTAGACGAAGAAGCTTTATGGTTTTTAAGGCAAAA
Source organism: Mastigoproctus giganteus (assembly GCF_048544385.1). Taxonomy (NCBI): domain Eukaryota; kingdom Metazoa; phylum Arthropoda; class Arachnida; order Uropygi; family Thelyphonidae; genus Mastigoproctus; species Mastigoproctus giganteus. The sequence goes on from NC_143578.1 coordinate 128,146,240, forward strand.
GCTCTTCAAAACGTGGTCCTGTTTTGGCATAGAGACTCGTTTGCATCCAGTTCCTTTTTTCCTATCAGCAGATTCAGTATTCTTGAGTTTGGAAAGAAATCTACTCACTGTCGACTGATTACAAGACACTCCATAAGCAGTATGACGGGAAGACTTCCTCACGTAAAGCAACAATAGCACTCTTTCTTCGTGGTGTCAACTGCATGTAACTCGCCATCCTGACACAAGCGAGGAATGACTGCAACTCTTGCAGAGCATTCTTATATAGCTGAAAGTAACAGCTGATGCAATATTACATCATCACCTATGCGTGTCAATCTTATCTTACGTTATTCGGATGACAATAACAATTTTAAGGAGTGATGCACTTTCTTTGAACACCAGTGTATCTCTGTGAATGAAATCCAATTAAAAGACTCCACCTGATATACCTAATTGCCATAAATATCTTCCCAAAGGGTAAAATGCTGAAATTACAGTCTTGCAACGATCTGGCATAGAGTTAATCAACTTCTAGATATGCATTTGCCCAATTTCATAGTACCACACTCTTACAATGCTCTCCGGCAGCTGAATCTTGTTGGCTTCTTCTGAGCAGTTTTAGACGACATTTATGTACCAGCAATTTTTAATAGGGTTAAAATCTGGACTGTTGTTGGGCCAGTTCAACAGTGTAATGCTAGCATTTCTGAGGCATGACTGCACTTTAAGGGAGTAAAACAAGGGAAAACATTGGTGTAAATATGTTTGAAGTCTTGTGAGACAAGAAGACAAACTCAGCATTAAATCTAAATAGCATATATAATAACTCATCATTAAATCTAAATAGCATAAAACTTACCAGTTTTGCTGTGTGGCAGGGTGCTGAGTTCTGTTAAAAAATGCACTTTATGACATCTGTGTGGTGATTCCTAATAATGGGTTTCATTGACTCCTCCAAAATAGCAGGGTAGGTTTTTGCTTCGCTGTTTCATTAATAAACTTAATTCGTCTCATCCCTTTGTTATGCATCCCTAGACCATCTGACCGGCGGGAAACTTTACAATCGGCGTTGTGTAGTCAGGATGCTAAGGTTTTATTTTTTGTCTTCTGACATATCACTTCCCATCATTCATCAGAAAAGATGACAGTGTCCCATTGCCCATGAAATATACATTTTAGCCCAAGCAAGTAATTTCTTCCTCATTTGTTGGGTGAACAAAGGCTTCTTGGACCAACAGGCATACAGACCACATTCCGAAAGCTGTCAATGGATAGTTCGTATACTTGTTTCAAAACCAGAGGCCATCTCAAAGTCCAGTTTTAGATCAGGAGCACAAGCATGGCGATTACGAAAGCTTAGTGGTTTCAAATATTGACCTTGGGAAGGCATATTCACTCTCTAATGGCCTAATCCAGGTCTTCTCTTCACATCACCAGTTTTTGTGCTTTAATTTCAGCACTCGGGACACTGTTGACTGATGGCAGCCTATTTTATCAGTGATAGCACATGTAGAAAGCCCTTGGACAGAGCCATAGCTACACTTTTTTGCTTGGTATCAACTGAACACATGGAGCCATGCTACTCCTGTGCAAAACAGGATACTAATGAACATGTATACCCTTCCAATGCCATATTTATAGAAACACCTGATGCAGTACCTTGCAATTATTGTCAAATGCTATTGAAGCTTTATCTGACGCAATACCTTTGCTTTGCGACAAACAAAATGATTGTAATCAAACAATATCTTACGTTTCACTTACAAATGCTACTTTTTTTAAGGTGATGCAGTTTTTTTGTCCGCCACTGTAAATAGTAACAAGCCCATGGTATAGTGAGAGGTATTAAATTGGAAGTAGAAAGTAGAAAGGTAAAAAAAGTACACAAAAAGTTATTAAAACATACAGGGCTAGCTGGGGTTGTAAAGCCAACCTTTTAGTAAGGGTCCTGGCTTTATAAACAGTTAGTATAAAAAGGAGATAAATACCAAATGCTTGTACTGCAGGGAAAAAGCAGGCGAAAAAATATATATCTCAAAACAGGTCTAAAAACCGAAAGTATAATAAGAAAGGGAATGATACCTGGAGTTTTCAAGTAAAATGTAGTGGAAGGAAGACGGTAGGAAAATAAAGCACACATATTTAGTAGAGTAGATGGATGTATCTAAAGCATAACTACAGGATAAAGCAATTTATCCTGTAGTATAATACAGGATAGCAATCTAAAGCATAACTATAGGATAACTTAGCTACAAGATAAAGCAATTTATAGCAGTATAACACACTCAATAGTGAGATCTAAAGAAGTGGAAATAGATACGGAAATAGTGACCTCTATAGTCTTATTTTGAATAAATAAGGACATAGAGATACAGAGTAGCATTAGAAAAGAAAGGGTATAAAGTAAATATGTGGTTGGAATAAAAGGACTTTATCGATATAAAGTCAAAAGATATAGAAAAATAAAACAGTTCATAGATAAATAAAAAGTGTTGAACATAGCCGTAATAAAATGAATAGAAAGTAGACCAAGTGATATGGCTACTATATACTTAGCAAAAAAGGATGTCGTATAATCCTAGTATATAAATCAAAATTATACCAATTAGGGGAGTATTGCTTACACATAAAACCTTTTTAATATCCAGGAAATGATAATTACATATGTAAGCATAAATAGCAGGAAATATGCAAAGAACACCATAAAATCCTGAGATGGAGAAGCCAGATGAAGACTTAAGAATTATAACCTGTAACCCAAGATGGAGTGAAACAAAACTGAAGTAAAATCAGTAATCATTTCTGTAAAAAAAAAATAAATGTATTGTTGATAGTGACATAAATCCACAGGTAGTTACAGATATGAATCCGAAGGTGAACAGGCATCGTAATAAGAATCCATAGGGGGTTTTTGATGAGGAAATCCAGTTTAAATCCAGTGATGAAAGAATAGGAAATGAATCTGAGGATGTATATAACTAGATGACTGTAGACCCAACGGTGGGATACTTAGGCCTCAAATCACAAGGACACTGTAGATAATTAAAAAAAAAATTGTAATATACGTGAATAAAGAGTCACAAAGATCCATGGAATTGAAGAATCCAAAAATGAACAAGTACTGAAAAAAAATTTCAGTAGTAAAGAATATGCACAATAGTGAATGAAATTAGTGTACATCTAGAGCAAATAAATCCAAAGGTGTCATGACAAATGATGGTGATTGGATCACCATCGTGACTGTCATGATAGATGATAGTGTCTGGATCACCATCATCTATCATGACATTGTAAAAGCTATCTCAAATGCCTACAAACTGTACAGTAACTGCTACACACCATACTGCAATCTTAAGAAACATATAGAAGAATTAATAGACATCTCGGCTAGCATCTTTTGCAAGAAATTTTACTGTAATCAACTTAAAAATGAAATAAAAAATAGTTCCGCTTTTACTCCCTGCTGAACTGAACCCTACCCTTTCTGTCTATGATTGCCAAATTCCATAAACAACCTGTATGCTTCAGATTCATTACATGTTCAACAGTAGATTTATTTATTTTTACAGAAATGATTATTGATATTACTTCAATCTTGTTTCACTCCATCTTGGACTACAGGTTATAATTCTTAAGTCTTAGTCTGGCCTCTCAAAATCTGGATTTTATGTTGTTCTTTGCATATTTCCTGTTTTTATGCTTACATATCTAATTACTCATTTCCTGGCTATACCCTCCTAATTGGTATAATTTACTCATTTTATGGCTTTACCCTCCTAATTGATATAATTTCGATTTATATACTAGGATTATACGACATCCTTCTTTTGCTAAATATATAGTAGCCATATCACTTGGTCTACTTTCTATTCGTTTTATTACGGCTATGTTCAATACTTTTTATTTATCTACGAACTGTTTTATTTTTGTATATCTTTTGACTTTGTCGGTAAAGTCCTTTTATTCCAACCACATATTTATGTTATACAATCTCTTTTCTAATGCTATTCTTATGTATCTCTATGCTCTTATTTGTTCAAAATACACTATAGAGGTCACTATTTCCATATCTATTTCCACTTCTTCACAGCTCTCTATCAAGTCCGTTATGCTGCTATAAATTGCTTTATCCTGTAGTTAAGTCACTAATGCTTTAGATACATTAATCTACTCTACTAAATATGTGCGCCTTATTTTCCTGCTGTCTTCCTTCCACTATGTTTTACTTGAAAACTCCAGCTATCATTCCCTTTCTTATTATACTTTCGATTTTTAGACCTGTTTGACTTAAATTTTTTTGCCTGCTTTTTCCCTGCAGTACAAGCATTTGATATTTATCTCCGTTTTATACTAACTGTTTATAAACCCTGTACTTTTTACCTTTGTACACTCTATTTCTACATTTCTTCCCGTTCGCAGAGATATTAGTGCAATACGAGGGCGATAAGAGCGTTCCAGCTATCCTCGTTCTATCACTATTTTCGTCTTTATTTAACTACGCCTTTCTCTCTTCCCCATCCTCAATTTAATACCTCTCCCTATACTGTGTGCATGTTACTATTTATTTTAAATTCTTCTAATCTCCACAAAATTCCAACACTAAAATATTTTTCCATATTTACTCAAAAATCTACATATGCAATGGGGTATGCTAGAACGAAAATAATTGATTTTAGAACCTCGTTTGTTATAGCATCTGTTCGTTCTGTCATACATTAAAATATATATATTTAGGGGTAATCCGGTCTAGGCCCATAGTTTAGAGCAAAGTTACCATCCAATACAATGATTTAAATAGGAAAAATATAATACAAAATGAAAAATATAAGTGTAAAAATAATATAAAATTATTTTGTTTAACTTTTATACACTGTACATAAAATTTGAAAAGCATAAACAATGTTTCCTTAGTGAAAAATATGAACAAACTTTCCCTAATAAAAAGCATAAACAATCTAACGCACATGAAAAAGATAAACAATCTTTCCCTAGTGAAAACTATAATTGAACTTTCCATAAAAAATCTTTCGCACATGAAAAGCATAAACAATATTTCCCCAGTGAAAATATAAACAACCTTCCCTAATAAAAATAATAAATATCACATAGAGGTGTATCGTTCCTACTCATCTTGGGTGACTGTCCTGTGGGAAGTTTATTAGTTGGAGGGCATTTGGCCCACCTTTTTGAAGAATGAATCCAGGGTTGACTGCTTTATCCTCGATTTTGGGACCCTCCAAAATGGGCCATCAAGGTGTCATTAAAATGATTAAGTATTAGCATTAGTAGAGGCATTTGATGCAAGAAAGCAAGCTTATGCAGCATCAGCCAAAAAAAAAAAAAAAAACCCACTTCCACTTCACCCCTCTGTTCGTTCAAAATACCTGTCCAGCTGAGCCTTAAACTTATTTAGGCTATCAACCTCCACCACAAGGGATGGAAGTCTGTTCCACCAACCAACCATCCGCTGGCTAAAGGCAAATTTCCGCACGTCTATCCTACATCTGTCTTTCCTCAATTTGAATTTATGTCCTCTCAGATGATTTTTCTGAGCAAGAGGAAGAATCCCATCAGCATTGAGCATGCTTAAACCATTCAAGGCTTTATACACCTCTATCAGATCACCTCGCTGGTGCCTAGTCTCCAGACACTGTAATTTGCAAAACTTAAGCCTTTCTTCGTAAGAGCACCCCTTTGTTCCATTCACTAATATTGTTGCCCTTCTCTGTACTCGTTCCAGCAGCTCTACATCCTTCTTGAAATGAGGCCTCCAGACCTGTATACAGTACTGTAGGTGTGGCCTGACCATTGCCTTATACAATGGAATAATCACCTCCTTATCCCTGCTGGAAAAATTCCTGTATATCATTGACAATACTCCATGAGCTACTCTTGCAGCCCGTCTGCACTGCTCAGAGAAATTCATATCTGCCTGCACAACCACCCCCAAGTCCCTTTCATTCTCTACCACTGTCAGTGTATTACCACAGAGTTGATACGTTGCTCTGGGGTTGCTGTTTCCCATGTGTAGTACTTTACATTTGTCAATGTTAAACTTCATTTGCCACCTCTCAGCCCATCTGCTCAACCTTTCCAGATCCTGTTACAGCAGCATAGTGTCAGTAGTGTCCTTGACAACCCTGCCAACCTTTGTATCGTCTGCAAACTTGAACATTAAGCTTGATATACCATCATCAATATCATTTATAAATACAGAAAACAATAATGGACCCAACACTGAGCCCTGAGGGACTCCACTAATAACATTAGTCCACGATGAGCAGTGTCCATTGATTACCACTCTCTGTCTTCTCCCCCTCAACCACCCCTTTATCCATAGCAGCAATTTGCCTCCAATGTCACACTGCTCCAATTTGTGTAGCAGTCTTCCATGTGCAACAGTATCAAAAGCCTTTCTAAGATCCAAGTATATAATATCAAAGTTATTCCCTGCATCCAGTTCTTTTGTGACTGCATCATAATATCCAATCAAGTTGGTCAGGCAAGACTTCCCCCTAACAAAACCATGCTGTGTCTGAGCTATAACTGAAGTCTTGTCTAAATGATCCTGCAGTGCTTCTTTAACCAGTGCCTCCATTAATTTTCCTGGAACAGAAGTTAAGCTCACAGGTCTATAATTACTTGTGTCAGCCTTTGATCCTCCTTTGTGAATTGGGGTCACATTTGCACATTTCCAGCCTATAGGTACCTCCCCTGAGTCCAAGGAAGCTCTCATAATTATGGCTAAGGGTTTGCTTACTTCCTTTGCTGCCTCCTTTAATATAACTGGATAGATCCCATCCACCCCGGGTGCCTTTCTTGTGTTTATCTTCAACAGTTTCTCCTCCACTTTACTGCCAGTTATTTCAAGATTCTGTAGCTTTCTGCTAGAGTTGAATACACCTCTGGCATTCCCCTTGCTGAATAACTCCTCATGTGTGAATGTCGATGCAAAATATTCATTTAGTTTGTTAGCTACCTGAGCAGGATCATCAACAGTTGACCCATCAATATTAAGTGGACCAATCTGATTCATCCCCTTCCTTCTAGAGTTTACATAAGTAAAGAACTCTTTGCTGTTTTTCTTTGCATCCCTTGCCAAGGATTTCTCGTAATCTGCCTTCGCCTGCCTAACCTCCTTTGTAACTTGGTTGCATATCAACTTGTATCTATCATAGGCTTCTGTGTCATGTGTTATTTTGTAAGTATCCCATGCATTTTTCTTCTCTGCCATATGCCTCATTAGTTCATCTGACATCCATTTTGGCCTAAACCTTGAACAATATTTCTTAGTTGGTATGTAAAGCCTAGTAGCTTCCAAGATAAGTTCTTTGAATGCTTCCCATTTTGAATTTGCTGTTGGTAACATCAACAGTTGGTCCCACTGTATAGAATTTAAATACTGTCTCAGTCCATCGTAGTCGCCTTTACGGAAACAATAACCCTTCCCTTTACCCCTAATGGTAGTTACCTCTTTGAATAAATCCCACTTCAGCACACTGTGATCACTGCCACCTAGTGGTTCATTTATCTGCAGATTCTTAATGCATGAAGAATCACTGCTGATAATCAAATCAAGAGTATTACTCCCTCTAGTTGCCTCCCGAACATGCTGATGTAGAAAACAATCATCCAATAAATCCACAAAAGCCCTGCTAGTGTGTGAGTAACCAGCCCCCAAATTCCAGTCAATATCTGGGAAATTAAAATCTCCCATTATAAGACTCTCTGATTTACTGGCCCACTCTATTTCCCTGTACAGTTCCTTATTATACTCATCAGAGTCATTAGGCCTATAGCACACTCCTACTCTAAATTTTGATCTCCCATTGCTTATGTCACACCAAACTGACTCAACACTGCACTGTCCAGCGATGTCGACTGGCTTCACTTCCTTGGTTTTTATGTGTTTCTTAACTAATAGCATAACCCCTCCCCCCCTTCCTATCCTGTCTATCCTTTCTGTAGACGTTGTACTCCCCAAATTGCAGTTCTGCATCCCTTATATCTGTGTGACACCACGTCTCTGATATCCCAACAATATCTGCCTTTGATGTTTTGAGCAATACCTCAAATTTATTTACTAAATTCCTAGCATTGGTGTACACGCAAGTATACCTGCACCTGTTTCTATTCTTAGCTACCCTAACACAGCCCATATGTTTACTTGTACCGCAATGGCTCCCAGCAGTCTCTGAAACAAATTGCATCTTGTTTTTCAGGCTTCTGCTCATTCTAATAGAAGCAGTGCAAGAATCTCTTTCACCTCTGCCAGTGGCTACTGTCAATCTATTGGTCTTTGTCTCCCCCCAAGCTAGCAGTTTTCCGACCCATATTTAAGGCCCATTTCCACAGTGGCAATATCTGGGTGATAATCTTTTATAAATTTGGACAGTTTATTCCAGCAAGAGAATATCTCTTTAAGGTCCTCAGCTGGAATGCTGTGACTTTTTTCCTTGTCCACGTCGGCTTTTCTCTTCTTCAGTGCCTCTTCGTTGTGAAGCTCTGCAACTCCTCAAATGATAGCTCCTTCCTGTGGTCCTCCACCAATTCCTCATTGATCTCCAGGCCCATGGAGCTGCCCAGACACACAATTTCCTGCACAACAGGCTCTTCCTCCAACTGCTGAAATCCTTCAGTCTTGGAGCCACAGCATCAGGCCACAATGGCCACCAAGTCAAATTCAAGCCCCTAACAGAAACCTTCCAAGCAACCACAGTTAGGAAAACAGCATCCGCTTTATTGAAGTGACCCTTCCAAAAGTCCTTCAGAGTCACATCACTGGAAGAAGTGGCCTCAAAACATTTTTTGAGCAGTGCTTTAGTGTAAATTTTTTTTAAAATTTGCCATCACCTGCTAGTCCATAGGCTGAAGGAGAGATGTCATATTAGGTGTCAAGAAGTGAACCTTGATAAAAGTGAACTCATCTGGTAATTCTTCCATCAAATTAGGAGGGTGGATGACCAAAGGAACCTTCAGTGGAAGATCCTTCTCCCTAAGGTAGTCACGGACAGTGGGCCAAACACCTCGGTTAACCAGTCGGAGAAAAGACTCCTGGTCACCAAAGCCTTGTGCTTGGAACACAAAACTCCAAGGTGGTTTTTCCTGATGTTTTTAAAAAGTCCTGGGGTTCTCTGAATGGTACACAAGCAGTGGTTTCATCTTGCAGTCACCCAAAGCATTGGCACAAAAGAGCAATGTAAGCCGGTCTTTCATTGACTTACGGCCAGGCAAGGTGGTCCCTTCCTTCGTAATATATATTCTGTGTGGCTTTCTCTTCCAGAAAAGGCCAGTTCATCGCAATTAAACACTTGCTGCGAAAGAAAGCCTCCATCCTCAGTTATTTTCTTAAATTTCTCACAATGTTGCTTAGCAGCGTCCCTATCTGCACTGGCAGCCTCACCATGCCTCACAACATTGTGTGATCCAGTCCTTTTCCTAAATCTGGTAAACCACCCCTTGGTGCCAAAAAACTCCTTCACAGAACCAGTACTTGTACTAGGAGCCTTAGCACCAAGTTCCTGAAACAATTGTTTGGCATTTTCACAAATAATCACCTCACTGACACTATCACCTGCCATTTGTTTTTCATTAATCCACACTAATAGAAGAGTTTCTATCTTTTCCATGATATTACAACGTTAACTGCTTAACCTAAAGATTCCCTTCACGACCTGTGCACTTTTTATTTCTTCCTTGTTTTTTAAAATTGTACTGATTGTTGATTTAGCCATACCATATTCAGCACTTAGACCTCCTACACTTTTTCCACTTTCTCGCTTGGAAATTATTTCTTTCTTAATGTTTAAGTTAATTAGCTTTCTCACTCTATTTTGCCAGCTCATGGCTAAAATTATATAGCAGAATAATTAAAAAATATTTTTTCATGGCTAAAGGGCAATAAGCTGATAACTGAACCTTACAAACGATAACAAAGATGATAACTGACACTCTAATCAAAGCGGGAAGGCCCTGACACGTCATGTGCACGGGCGTGCTACGTTGGCCGATGTATTCCTCCGCATTCGTTGTAACATCTGTGTACATTGTAGCATCCTGATTTTATTGATAAAATTGTTCATTATAGCATTCGTTCGTTGTAGCATACCTGACTGTATTTCAAAACCTTTTTCCCCGCTGAAAACACTTAATTATATTTTTTAGCCTTATCCTTATTTTTACCCTAATAATTTTCATGTCATTGGCACTGCTTTGGGACTACCTTGTCCATACTGTAAAAGAATGTGGTATTTTATTTTCTTTTAGCTTTTTTTGCACATTTCTTCTACTGTTATGTAGAAGTATAGAAATGCAGTTCCTGATACATGGTCAGGTGTAGTCCCCTGATGAATTACCTGACCATGTATCAATATTTACTTCTGCTGACATCAGATTTTGCATTTTTGGCATCCCTGTGTTCAACTTATAACTAAATTTGCCAACCCATATCTGATCACAGCTGTACGACCTTTTATTTTATTTTATTTTATTTTTTACTTTAGTTTGTTTAATTATTTGGTATTAATATTTTTACTTTACAGTTCCTTTGCCTCCAAATTGGCTTTGCAATTCAGCCCATAATTTTCTTAATTCATTATAACTTTTAGAATATAAACATTCTTTTGCCTTTTTTCAAATCTACATTACTTCTATTTTCTACTATCCTTACCCTTCTAGTCCTTGGCACTTTGTGTAATTTTCACCTCCATCTATGCAAACTTTATCAGACTTATCTATTCTTACATGCTTATATGCTTTTGCATCCTTTTACTGCTGCTTTGCACTTTTGGTACATTTGTCTCATACCTTGCTTATTCATTTTTTATTTTCATTTTTCCATCAACCGTTACTTTGAATTTAAGTTACATTTAATATATTAGTTATATCTATATAGATATAGTTATATATTTTTAATTAGTTCAGTTAAAAACTTTATCTGGGGACAGTGGTGAAATAGCCAGAGTGGGGCATAAGAAATCATAAAAGGAAGAAAAAAACGCATGTTTTTGTACTGTAAAAAGTGATATGTATTTTATATCTTTGGTTATTATAGTTGACTTCATTGGTGCCGATCCATTCACCATTCTCGTATTCTGTCTTTGTCCTTTATTATTGTGTTCACTGTTGACACTGACACATCTAAATTCCATGCAATATTTGTTAATGTTTGACCATTTTCATACATTCTTATCAATTTAATTTTCTGATCCAAATCGCTTGTTTTCCTTTTCTTGGTTGATTTGCTACTACTGCTGTCACTTATTCTCTTAGTCGACACCATGATAAGGGTTAAAATGAAATTTTCATAATCAACTTCACAGGATTAAGGTGGAAACACACTATTATCACCTCACGCGAGCTCACATTTTTCTAAAGAACATTTCTGGAGGTTACTACCATAAAACAATTTGCAGTTTCCAGTTTATTGGGCTTTTCTGTTAGCGCAATCTATTATAAACAGGTAGCAAACTCGATCTTATTGCATTTGTGGTAATGCCAATGGCTGGAATTCTGTGGGTTTTTTACATTATTATGGTGAAATGTGTGGCTCGTTCACTGAGATCTTCAGCCATATAAAAATTCATGAATAAATTTTCAGAAGCTTCTCTTCATTCCTATTTTTTAATCTTTGTAAACTTGTTACTCCATATCTGACTTGTGCAATTTGCACGTACTGTGTTTGTCTTTATTCATTGCTTATTTTTTTAATTATTACTTTTTCCAATATTTTAAATTTTACAATTAAAAAAAAAAAAAAAAAGTGAAAGGAAAATTGCGTAAGTCCAAAGTTACATAACTCGGGTTTACGTAAGTCAGGGACTTACTGTACTTTGCATTTGTCAATGTTAAACTTCAGTTGCCACCTCCCAGCTCATCTTCTCAACTTTTATAGATCCTGTTGCAGTTGGGTACCATCCATACTGTCTTTAACAACCCTACCAACCTTCATATCGTCTGCAAACTTAGAAATTAAACCTGATATACCTTCATAAATATCATTAAATATAGAAAACAACAGGGGAACTCCACTAATAACATTAGTTCATGAAGAGCAGTGTCCACTGATTACCACTCTGGCTTCTCCCACTCAACCACCTATTATCTGTTGTAGCAACATGCCCTTAATGCCATACTGTTCCAAATTGTACAGTAGTCTTCCATGTGCAACAGTATCAAAAGCTTTCCTAAAATCCAAGTATATGATATCAAAATTATTTTTTGCATCCAGTTCTTTTGTTACCACGTCATAGTATCCAAACAAATTGGGCAGACCAGACTTTCCCTTAACAAACCTATGCTGTGTCTGAACTATAGCTGCAGTCTTGTGTAGATCGGTGTTTCTCAACCTTTTTTTTAAATGTCGCCCCATAAAGGGCTTTTTTAGACAATTTTTTTTCCTAATTGCCTCCCCACCCATGAAATTTTAAACAATAAAATGCTTTATACTTCTTTTATTAAATGTGATCCGTGAGCCTCATGCTTCTTAGCTAAAAGTTCAATGTTCAGTATGATGTTAGTAAATTTAATTCTGTCTCCTCTTGAACATATCAATTGTTTCTTTCCTTTGTTAATATTTTATTTACTGAACTAAACCCGCTTTCAGCCCTATAAGACATTGGATAATGAAGAAGTACTTTGGCCATTTCAGACCACATTGTTGAATAAAGACGTTTATTTATTTTTTGATCCCCACAACTCAGCCATTCCACCTTTTTCGAATTTATTAGCATTAGCATTAGTAGAGGCATTTGATGCAAGAAAGCAAGCTTATGCAGCATCAGCCAAAAAAAAAATAATAAATAAAATAAATAAATAAATAAATAAAAAATAACCACTTCCACTTCACCCCTCTGTTCGTTCGAAATACCTGTTCAGCTGAGCCTTAAACTTATTTAGGCTATCAACTTCCACGACAAGGGATGGAAGTCTGTTCCACCAACCAACCACCCGCTGGCTAAAGGCAAATTTCCGCACGTCTATCCTACATCTGTCTTTCCTCAATTTGAAGGTGATTAATCTGAGCAAGAGGAAGAATCCCATCAGCATTGGGCATGCTCAAACCATTCAAGGCTTTATACAACTCTATCAGATCACCTCGCTGGTGCCTAGTCTCCAAGCACTGTAATTTGCAAAACTTAAGCCTTTCTTCGTAAGAGCACCCCTTTGTTCCATTCACTAATCTTGTTGCCCTTCTCTGTACTCGTTCCAGCAGCTCTACATCCTTCTTGAAATGAGGCCTCCAGGCCGGTATACTGTACTCTAGGTGTGGCCTGACCATTGCCTTATACAAGGGAATAATCACCTCCTTATCCCTGCTAGAAAAATTCCTATATATCATTGACAATACACCATGAGCTACTCTTGCAGCCCGTCTGCACTGCTCAGAAAACTTCATATCTGCCTGCACAACCACCCCCAGGTCCTTTTCATTCTCTACCACTGTCAGCGTAGTACCACAGAGTTGATACGTTGCTCTGGGGTTGCTGTTTCCCATATGTAGTACTTTACATTTGTCAATGTTAAACTTCATTTGCCACCTCTCAGCCCATCTGCTCAACCTTTCCAGATCCTGCTGCAGTAGCATAGTGTCAGTAGTGTCCTTGACAACCCTGCCAACCTTAGTATCGTCTGCAAACTTGGACATTAAACTTGATATACCATCATCACTACAGAAAACAATACTATACTATCTTCACTACAGAAAACAATACTGAACCCAATACTGAACACTGAGGGACTCCACTAATAACATTAGTCCACAATGAGCAGTGTCCATTTATTACCCCTCTCTGTCTTCTCCCCCTCAACCACCCCTTTATCCATAGCAGCAATTTGCCTCCAATGCCACACTGCTCCAATTTGTGTAGCAGTCTTCCATGTGCAACAGTATCAAAAGCCTTTCTAAGATAAGCCTTTCTAAGCCTTTCCACGTATATAATAACAAAGTTATTCCCTGCATCCAGTTCTTTTTTGACTGCATCATAGTATCCAATCAAATTGGTCAGGCAAGACTTACCCTTAACAAAACCATGCTGTGTCCAAGCTATAACTGAAGTCTTGTCTAGATGATCCTGCAGTGCTTCTTTAACCAGTGCCTCCATTAATTTTCCGGGAACAGAAGTTTTCTTTGTTGTATTGAAGAATTACCTGGAGATCAACATTTAAGGAAATGGCCTGAATTTTTTCATGGAGAAGAACAAGGTATCTCAAACTGGTAGGCAGAACATAGGGTGCTATTATCAGTAAAATTATGGATAAGATTTGCAGTCAGCAGAAGAAAGTCATTAATATTCAAGAAGAAAAGAGTGGGCGGCGGGAACCAAACCTTGATATATGTAGCATTAGTTGAGAAGTTAGACAAACAACTATCTGCCATTACCCATAGTGAGTGGTCAGCAGGGAAACTGGCTACCTGTCTGCAAATAGCAGAAGGCGGATGCTAAACATGTCCAAAGATGAATAACATAAGCCAAGATATCACCAGTAGAATCAAGACTGATGGAACCCATGATGGTGTGATTTGATTTTGGTTTTTATGGTGCAAGAACTCACAGGTCTATAATTGCTTGTGTCAGCCTTTGATCCTCCTTTGTGAATTGGGGTCACATTTGCACATCTCCAGTCCATGGGTACCTCCCCTGAGTATATTTGCATTCTTCATTACATTTTAATTCAATGAGTTCTTGAATTTATTCACTAGCAGGCCCAGCATTGCATCCAGTTGGAACTAACATCTGTGGTTTCACTTCAAAAGAAACTACATCTAAAAATCTATTTTTCTTTTCACCATTTAAAGAACACATGATATGAATAGTTCTTAAGATCATTCTCACTGAGAGATTCATTGAATTCAGCCAACTTCTGCATACCATGAAATTGTTTTCTCATTAAATTGTTCTCAAATAGTTCCAGTTTTTGAGGCTTTTAATATGCGTTTGCAGTCTATCACTGAATTAAGTTCCCTTGAAGTTGAAGTGAAATTTCAGGTTTTTCAAGTTTTCAAAAAATCCAAGCCATACAGTATATGTTGTTTTTGTGTTTGCTGATTGTGAGGTTTCAGTATGTGAGGCTTCTTTTACATACTTCTGTATGTAAAAGAAGCTTCACATATTGTTCTTCATTATAAACACAAAATTTTCTGAAAAGGCAATCATATTTGCTATGTGACGTTATTTTATTGATGGTTTTAATAGCTATACTGAGAGATTGATAAAGAAATGGACTAATTTTTTTCAACCAGATGAACTCAGTGCACAATGCAGTGTATTGCAAGATGTTCAGGACATAATTCCTTTAGTTGGGCTATAAAACTTGTCTTCCAGTCATGGAGGTAGCACCATCAGTGGCACAGGATACCAAATTTTCCAGTGGTACTTGTTTTTAATCAAGCAGTGTTTTTACAGTCAGTTTCTATAGATTTTACAAACAACATCTCTTCTTGCAATTGACAGTTATCATCGAAATAATGAATATGCCATTAGAAGGGCGTTATTTTCGGTAACTGTGGATTCATCAGTCCGAATAGAAAATTTTCATATCTTTAGTTTGTCAATTAGCTGCTCTTCAATGTAAACTGGCATCCCATCGATTCTTTTTCAAATTGAATCGTTGCTCAATGGCAATGCTTTTAAAATTTGTTGAAATTACAGTCTCTAATGCAGGTCATATAACATCTCAACAATGTATGAGGACTACCAGTTTTTGCAATGATTTCTGCAATTTTATAAGACATGGTCATTCCATCATCATTTGTTTGTGTGCTCTTCTTAAATAAGGAAGAAACAGTGTTACATTGCTCAAAATTCTGCTTTAAATTTTTAAAATATTCAATACGTTTAAGAACTTTATCAGATGTTTCCTTTTTAAGTGATCTAAAAGTTTTGATGGTTTCATAGCCTCATTTGGAAAAAAAGAACTATTACACATCAGACGCATAGGCTGTCTACAATCAAATGGACTTTCAATTAAATCATAAGCTAGATGTTTATCCTGATACTCTTGACACTTTTTCTTTACAGCACTTGACATGATTAATGTGGGTTGAATAACTACAAAGAATTAAGTATAATAAATATAAACTACTTTTGTTTAACTTTCATAGCCCATGTCACTCACAAAAGCACGGTGGATCAAAAATAAACAACTTCCAAAAGGAAACAATAAAGCAATACTAATTGCCGTTTAGAAAGTAGAAACAACAGACTGAAACATTTCCTCATCCCATTCATGCCTCATATTGACCAATGAAACAAAAGAATAAATAAATAAATCATGCTGCCACCAAGCTTGTAGCTGTCAGAAAGGTGCAAATGGCAAGGATTTCAGAGACACTTAAGCATTTTAAGGCCTATGAAAAGCAAAGGTGGATGAATTAAATCACACCCACTATCTTTCTTTTATCAAGATTTCTCACTCACGCCTAATATAATATACAGCCAGGCCTCACATAATGCGAGTTCAATTAACACATTTTTCAGTTACTCCTATTTGAAAAAAATTATACCACTTTTAGACAATGCAAATTTCCAGTTAACGATCTTTTTTATGTGATAGTTGAAAAAGATTTGAATCACGCGTTAAGCTTACCGCATGTCGGATGGGCAGTAAACAAAAGTTTGCCTGCTGCTCGCCTCAGTGTGTTCCCTCAACCATCGGAAGAATATGTGTTACTTGTTTATCTCACACTAATAAAGTCAATGCCAGACTTGTATTTAAAAATTCTGATTTTTAAATGAGCCAGATGAAAATGTTACCGCAAAGGAGATCACGGTAAGAGAACTAGATGAAATCTTTCATCTAGTTCTCTTATCTAGAGAACTAGATGAAATCTTTCATCTAGTTCTCTTATCGCCGAGAACATTTGAGGTTCTCTGCGATATTTATTTCACCGGGTCCAGAGAAGATTGTTGTCGGCTATGGAAATTGATTAATGAAAATAAAAAGTCAACACTGTTCAAATATTTCTGTAATAAATTGTTCCTTCATTGTGTATTTTATGTCAGAGGTTCCCAAACTTTCTCGGTTCACAGCGCCCTTAGTGTCTCAGTAATTTTTTCACGGTGCACCTAGAACAAAAGAAATACCTAACAGTTCCGTTTATTAAGTAGTTAGGTCCAAACAACTTAATAAGAAATGTCGAAACTGTGAACTACCTCAAGCTAGTAGTTCGTGCGGTGTCAGACAGATGTCGAGTATCGCTGTGTTTCCCTCGAAAATTAGCAATCTTTTTTTATGTGATAGTTGAAAAAGATTTGAATGTTTTCATCCGAGGGATTGGTATTTTCGACCAATAGGCACTTATTTCTCAGTAATCTTATGTTTTTGATCTTGATATGCCAGTGTTCCCTTCTGATATTTTCTCTCACAGTGTTTCATATGTCTTGACTGGAAGGAATATTGCTGTCAGGTAACCCTTGTAGTGTCTAAACGTGATCTTCTAGTATTGTTGATTGCGGAGGAGAAGCAAATCGAGTTCTATCTTTTTGAACAATAATCTGCATTGTAGAGGTTTGAAGAAGCTGATGACCACTGCCTGTGTCAGCAGCACCTCTAACAATATCTGCAAATGAGCCTGTTTGGGCTGGTCCCAAAAAAGATTATTGAAATGATTGGCTTTGATCTGGAACTCTGCTGATTTAGCTTTCAGATGTTCATTTTCAATACACAGCTGTCGTGACCACCTCAAGGTCTGACTACAGACCTTGAATGTACGTCAAGACCATCTTGGTAATTTTGCTGTTCTCCACAGCAATATATTCCCCCAATGCTTTCTTTATCTTTGAAAATTTGTTGAATACAGATGTTGATATCAAGAGGCTTAGATAAATCAAGGCCCTCAGTAAACATTATTTTGTTCAGCAGTAGCAGATGTTTGAGAATCATCAGTGTTTTTATTTGCAGCTTTTTGCGAGCTACATCCCCTGGTATCTGAGATAATTGCTGTTTCCTTGGGGGTGACACTAGTCACAATGAGTAATAATCACTTTAGGACACTTCTTGGTACATTTGCTTGTTGTTTCTGTACCCAATATAGCTGGACATTCAGGAACATTGTCCGTTGACTTCTGTTCTTTTTTAGCAGTACTTGCTGTCCTTGTAGCTTGATCTGAAGAAGATTCACTAAACTCCTTCTCACTCTTTTTGCCAGTTTGTTTACCTGTACATTCAGCAGCTGGCCTGGCTGTGGAATCAGAATCCAAGTCAGTGAGAACCTCATGTCATTTCTTCCAGGCTGACTTTGCAGGGACCTTAGCAACCTTCTTGGATCCATGATCAGTTGGAAAGTCCGATAGTTCTATCTCAAAATTCTGGGACAAAGAAAATTTTTCATCCAAATTAACGTATAGAGAAATTTAGTGTGATTACAGGATATCTTAAAACTAAAAGTGCTGTTCCAATGTCTGGAGAGTAAAAATGTACACAAAATTGAGTTGTCCTCTTCCAATATCCACACTGAAAGGAAAAAAAAGACTATGTAAAACTCACAAGGACACCACCACCAATTTTCTGGACCAAAAAAAAAATATACATTCAGTCCTCGTATACCACTTGTTTACACTACACGAATTCGATCATACACGATTTATTAATAGGGGAACGATATCTTATATAACACGAACCGAATTCGCTTATGCACGATTCGCCTTTGTGTTTACAAGAAATGGCAGTCGAACACAGAATCACTCCAACCGAACGCAACACAATAGGAATGAAGAGAAGATTCTGAAAATGTATTTATGTTTTTTATATTAGTGAAGGGGAAACACATTTCACCATAATAACGTAAAAAACAACACAATTCTAGCTATCGGTATAATCGCAAATGCAATTAGATCGAGTTTACTGCTAGTTTATAATAGATTCCACTAGCAGAAACGCAACTGGAAATTGTTTTTATTGTTTTATGGTAGTAACCCCTAGAAATGTGCTTTAGTAAAATGTGAGGTGTTAATAGTGTATCTCTGCCTTTACGGTGTTGTTTATTCAGTTGCTACATGTGCACAGCTTTGTTTATGTGTATCAAGCGTGCCCCCTCGTTTTGTAATTGTGCTTTATTCCCTAAAAATGAGTAAAATACTTAAAAGTGTGAAAAGGAAGCGTCCTGGTGAAGACACTGCAGATTCAGAAAGAAAAAGAAAAGCAATATTGATAAACAGAGGCGGACTGGGTCAAAAATTCTTACCTGGGAAAATTTAGAGTGGCCTCATACTATGGTTTATAGCCAAAATCACGCCGGCCTCCGGCCCACCGGGGTTTCCCGGGTAAGGCTTATGGCCAGTAAGCCTCTGTCGATAGAGAAAAAATGAAATTATGAAACACTTTGAGCGAAATGAAAGACCATGTGATATTGCACGTGCTACCGACCTAAATGAGGCAAAGCTGAGAATTACAAAGAATACAGAGAAAATAAAAACAACTTCCATAGCAGGAACAACTCAGTGTAATTAAAATCCATTAGATTAAGACACAAAGAATTGGAAGAGATGGAATTGGGAGAGATGGGATGGAACAAAAAAACAAGTTTGCTTACGATAGAAGCAAAAGCATTAGCAATATTTTATTACGTAATAGTCGTAATAAAATACTTACGTATTTTATTACGACTATTATAAGACTGGCCATAAGCCTTACCGGGGTTTCCCCGGTAAGGCTTATGGCCAGTCTGCCTCTGTCAATAGAGGAAAAAATATGAATTTGTGAAACACTTTGAGTGAAATGAAAGACCATGTGATATTGCACGTGCTACAGACCTAAATGAGGCAACGCCAAGAATTACAAAGAATGCAGAGAAAATAAAAACAATTTTTATAGCAGGAACAACTCAAAGTGTAATTAAAATCCATTAGATTAAGACACAAAGAATTGGAAGAGATGGAACGGCTGTCATCTGTTGTGTCAAACAGATGACAGCCGTTATTATTACGTTAATAGTCGTAATAAAATACGTATTTTATTATGATTATTTATTGTTTGGTAATGTTTTGGTTACAAATGTGTGTTCAGTCTTGGGTGGTCAGCACCTAACCCTATTTTTCCCATAGGGACTGTTGTTTATATTGAGCGAAATGAAAGCAACGATTTTGCATTGCACGAGGGGTTCTAGGAACACAACTATTGTGCAATACGAGGACTGACTGTACACACACACACACACCGGTGTTCAAAGAAAGTGCATCACCTAGGAATTTCACATTTCTAACCCTTTTTCGTGATGGTACGTTACATTAATAACTAATATCACAAATAGAAATATAAACAAAAGATATTTATTAATAGTTAAAGCAAAACTAAGTAATATTTGACAGGTGCTCTCAAAATATTCCAACAATTATGGCTGAAATGTTATCAGAAGCTCTCAAATTGCTTCAGTTAATCATTTTAAATGAAAAACAAAATGAAAAGTTCACCGGGTGCAAACTAATATTTAGTTTAACCGACTCTGCCCAGATGACAGCAACACACCGTCGAGGCATTGACAAGATCAATTTCTGAAGATATTCAACTGATAGTTCATGGTTCCAAACACGAATTATGGCTTCCTGAAGTTCACAAAGGGTTTTTTAGTTTCTTTCTGGCAACTGCAGATTCCACACAATGCCAACAGTTCTCTATAGGATTCAGGTCAGGGCTGTTTCCTGGCCAGCTAAGAGTTGTAATGGACTGTTCTTTCAACTATTTTTTCACATGTAACAAATGTAAACACGTTACTGTCTAACCTCTAATGCAGAAATGAAACTAAAGTAACTACAGAAGTTCCTACCTACACTTTTCACCCAGTAACATGGAGCAGAGTCGTCCTGAAAGATGCAGTTATTTGGCAGGTTGAAATGGTCTCTAATGGTTGGCGGCAATTTGCATTCCAGTATAGCCAGGTATCTGTTGGCATTCACGGAACCTTTTATAAACTGCAGCTGACCTACTCTGCGATACAAAATGCACCTCCATATCATTTGGCTGGTAGGGAATTTCACTGTAGACACCATACAGTCTGGATGTTATTCTTCACCCTGTCTACTGTGAATCGTTTGTCTCCCATCAGAGCCATGCAGGTTGAATTTCTTCTCATCCAAGAAAATAATCGACTTCTACTGTTCGGGGGTCCATTTCACATGCTCCTTACACCCAATTAATTGGGCCTTTTTTTTATTTGTGTGAGGAGGGGCTTCTTCTTAAGATGATGGGCTACAAATCCATCTTTGAAAAGATCTCTTCTGACTGTTACTGCACTTGCTACCACTCCTGTATGTTCTTCCCATTGTCTTTTCAGCTCAGATGAAGAAGCTTTACGGTTTTGTAATTATTATTAGCTATATGGTGCAAGGAAGCTTGAGGCTTATGCTGCACCAGCCAAAAAAAAATTCCCGAGTTACCCTGAGAGAGAGAGAGAGAGAGAGAAGTAAAAGGGAATCACTAAGAAAGAGAAGAATGATGATATCCAGCTCAGGACCTTGGGTGTGCCAAGCCTATACTCACCAGATGTGAGCCCCTTTTAAGGCATAAGCACTTCAAAATGTCCTGTTTTAGTGCAGAGACTCGTTTATGTCCGGGTCCGTTTTTTCCTATCAGCAGACCCAGTATTCTTTAGTTTGGAAAGAAATCTGCTCACTGTCAACTGATTACAAGACATTCTATAAGCAATATGACGGGAAGAACATTCTTCCTCACATAAAGCAACAATAGCATTCTTTCTTCATGGCGTCAACTGCTAGTAAGTTGCCATCCTGACACAAGCAAGGAATGACTGCAACACATGCAGAGCGTGCTTATATAGCTGAAAGTAACAGCTGATGCAATATTACATCATCACCCATGTGTGTCAATCTTATCTGATACAATCTCTGAGAAATATTGGCATATACTTACGTTATTCGGATGACAATTACAAATTTAAGGGGTGATGCACTTTCTTTGAACACCAGTGTGTATGTAAAAAAAAAAGTAAAGTGCAGCCATTATCAACCCACTGCAAAATGGAAGCCTCCTCAACTATTCACGCTGAGGGAAATGGACCATAATCTGCCACGCTGGTCCAGTGCGGGTTGGCAGATCGACCGTATTCAACAGTCAGGGGCTTGAACCCCGGTCTACTCAAAGAGCGTGTGCTACTGCATTCCCGCTCCTGCCTGCTCGGCTACGGAGGCCGTTTTTATGTATATATACATACACGGAGGCCGTGTGTGTATATATATATATATATATATATATATATATATACATACATATATATATACATACATATGAGTTTTTCAATGTAACTGTTTAAAATAATAGTTTAAAGAGTTACACAGAAAAGAGGTATACAGTAGATGAAGTGGTTTCAGCGAAAGCAAGTTTAATAAATTAGGTATGACAGATGCACCTATGCATACTTAATTAAATTAGTATTATTACAATTTATATATATAATATTTATTATAGCCTAAGTAAAATAAGTACATACTATTTAATTGGTCAGTATGTTAGTTATTGTATTAGAGGCCAAAAATGTAAAAAACTGAATCTACTCATGTATATGAATACGAAAATATGTATATTAACATGCAGACCACAGTCTATAAGGCTATAATAAATAGTATAACGACGGATGTAATGTACAATTGATTATAGCTGGTATTAATCCAATCTGGTTTATATTACATTATATATAAAAAGTTTATAAATACTCCTATCATCGATATACAGTGAAACTTCCCTTTAACGGACAGCCATGGGGAACGAGAATGTGTCCGTTAGAGAGAAGTGTCCGCTAACAAGAAGTCTGAGGGAGGAAAAAAAAAGAAAGAAAGAAAAATCGTTAAATGTTTAATGTAAAATTAAATTAAATTATATACAGATTTTGCACAATACTTTTTTAAATAATATACATACAATTGTTCTATGCATATTATGACTTTATCTTAAGAAAAATACATACACTAAACACTTATTTTCTTGCACCTTCTTCCGGCTGATAATTTTGTTTTCAACATTTGTTTGGAGTGAAGAAACCATCGAAAGTCCTTCAGTATCTTCTTCAGTGGCGAAAAACATTTTTAAACGATTGATTTGTAGGAGCGCTTCTTCTATTTTCATCGCTGCTTTGTCGTTAATATGTTCTTCGACAGAATGACCTTCCATTTCTTCATCCTCATGAGGAACTTCTTGAAAAATATCGATGATAATGTCGTTGATATCTAGAGCACCATCTTCTGTAGTGAGGTTCGAGTCTACATCTTTGTAGCCAGGGTCACTAGTAGCGGAAGTATCGTACATTATCAATAGATGTTTAAGTTCTTGGTGCTCCACATTGCTTTTCACAACTTCAATTTTTGCGTTTGAGAAGCCAGACTTTACAAAACAGTTCACGACAGTTTGTTTTCTAATTGCGTTTACTGAAGAGGAAATCCATTGAATTGCATCTAGGATGCTGAGTTTCTTTGCAAGGTCACTCGCACATGTTACATCATTCATGTTTGCAATGAGATGTCTTAAAACACATTTTCTGTAGTGAAGTTTAAAATTTTTTATTATCTTTTGATCCAAGGGCTGACACTCTGCAGATGTGTTTGGTGGCAGAAAAATGATTTGAATGTTGGACAATTCAATGTGCGGGTGAGATGCAGCATTATCCATGAAAAGAATAATTTTTCTGTTTTGACGAATCATGTTTTGGTTAAAGTGACTTATCCATTCGCTCATGATATCTCGTGTCATCCGTGCTTTTTTATTAGATTTCCAGTCAACATTCAAAAGATTCAACTTTATGCCCTTGAAACAACCTTGAAAGGATTTTGTGGTTTTCCTATAAAAAGAGGTTGTTCAAAGTCTCCCAGCATATTTGTACACAATAGTACAGTCACGCGTTCTTTGAAAATTTTTCCGCCCTGGCACTTTTCGTTTTTTACTCATTGTTTTTTCAGGAAGAGCTTTAAAAAACAACCCTGTTTCGTAACAGTTGTAAATATCCTTAGCTTCAAAGTCATGACATAAATCTTCCAATTTGATGGTCCACTCTGTTACAACCCCAGTATCAACAGATCCACCTTCACCACTTACGGTTTTCTAAGAAATTTTATGCCGAGTTTTGAACTTGTCTAGCCATCCCACAGAAGCTTTGAACTCATTTACTTCCATAGATTTCACAATCTCCAAAGCCTTTTCCCTAATAATAGGCCCATTAATGGGAATTTTTTTAGCATGTGCGCGACAAAACCACTCATGTGTAACATTGTCAATTGGAAGTCCAACAGTTTTCGGGAATGATTTTTGAACCTGATCATTTCCGTGTTGCCAAAATTGTTTGAGCAGTTCATTTTTTTCCTTTAGGATGTCGCTTACCTGCGTCTTCCCGATTTTGAATTTTGCAGCGAGATTGCCCCTCGACGTGGGCACCTGTACATGGTGAGGGGACCTCCCAGTGATGCTGCTGGACTTCCAGACTAGCATCACTGGGATCCAACGCCCACAGCCCAAGTTCCAGGCTTACATCAATGGAATCTTTTACCGTTACCCCCAGGGGCTCACATCTGGTGAGTATGGGCTTGGCACACCCAGGGTCGTGAGCTGGATATCATCATTTTTCTTTTTCTTGGTGATTCCTTTCTACTTCTCTCTCTTTCAGGGTAATAGGGAAATTTTTTTTTTTTTTGGCCGGTTCAGCATAAACCTCAGGCTTCCTTGCACCATATGGCTATTATTAATAATAATAATAATAATAATCTACTTTGAGGTAACATTTTGATCTAGCTCATTTAAAAATTTGAATTTTTAAACGCAAGTCTGCACTGACTTTATTAGCAGAAGATAAACAAGTAACACGTCATCTTCCGATGGTTGATGTAACACATCGAGGCGGGCAGCAGGAAAATGTTTGTTTATTGCCTGTCCGATGCACGATTCAAATATTTTTCAACTATCGCATAAAAAAAAAAGATCGTATTAAATGGAAATTTGCATCGTGTAAAGTGAAAGTGGTATCTTTTTAAGCCTGCTGGGCTAGCCGCGTGGGTAAAGTGCCTGCCTGTTCGAAGGTTCGATTCCCACCTCGGGCTTGGATCAGAGTAGAAAATGCAAAAAAACTTGGGAGGTGCAATATGGCTACAGAAGCCAATGTGCCAACAACTAACAAAAAAAAAAAAAAAAAAATTTTTTTTTTTCAAATAGCAGTAACTGAAAAACGTGTTAATCAAACTCGCATTATGCGAGGCCTGGCTGTATAGCATCAGCGAAAAAAACATGCACACCCTCTCATTTCGCCCATCCACTCGCTCCAAATGTTTGTCTAGTTCTGCCTTAAATCTGTTTAAGCTATGAACTTGTACAACGACGCATGGAAGTTTGTTCCTGCTGGCTAAAGTCAAACTTCCGCACGTCTATCCTACTACTGTCTTTCCTCAATTTGAATTTATGCCCTCTCAGGTGATTATTCTGAGCAAGAGAAAAAATCCCATCAGCATTGAGCATGCTCAAACCATTCAAGGCTTTCTACACCTCAATCAGATCACCCCGTAAGTGCATAGTCTCCAGACACTATAATTTGCAAAACTTAAGCCTTTCTTCGTAAGAGCAACCCTTCATTCCATTCACTAATCTTGTTGCCCTTCTCTGTACTTGCTCTAACAGCTCTATATCCTTCTTAAAATGAGGCCTCCAGACTTGTATACGGTACTCAAGGTGTGGCCTGACCATTGCCTTATACAAGGGGATAATTGGATCCTAGAAAAATTCCTGTATATCATTGACAAGACACCATGAGCTACTCTTACAGACTGTCTGCACTGCTTAGAAAATTTCATATCTGCCTGCACAATTACCCCCAGGTCCTTTTCACTCTCTACTACTCAGAGATTTAGCACAGTTGATATGCTACTCTGGTGTTACTGCTTCCAGTATGCAGTACTTTACATTTGTCAATGTTAAACTTCAGTTGCCACCTCTCAGCCCATCTCAACTTTTCTAGTTTCTGTTGCAGCAGTGTACTGTCATTAACAACCCTGCTGACTTTCGTAATGTCTGAAAACTCGGACATTAAGCCTGATATACCATCATCAATATCATTAATCAATACAGAAAACAACAATGGACCCAACACTGAACACTGGTGGACTCCACTAATAACATATAGCAGTGTCCATTGATTATGACTCTCTCTTCTCCCTCTCAACCATCCCTTTCTCCATAGCAGCAATTTGCCTCCAATGCCACACTGCTCTAATTTGTGCAGCAGTCTTCCGTGTGCATCAGTATCAAAAGCCTTTCTAAGATACAAATATAAATACCAAAATTAATTTTTGCATTAAATTTCTTTGACTCCATCATAGTATCCAATCAAATTGGTCAGACAAGACTTCCCCTTAAAAAACCAATGCTGTGTCCGACCTATAACTGAACTCTTGTCTAGATGATCCTGCAATGGTTCTTTAACCAGTGCCTCCATTAATGTCCCTGTAACAGAAGTTAAACTAACTGGTCTGTAATTACCTGTGTCTCCCTTTGATCCTCCTTTGTGGATTGGGGTTACATTTGCACATCTCCAGTCCATGGCGACCACCCCTGAGTCCAAGGAAGCTCTCATAATTATGGCTAAGGGTTTGCTTACTCCTTTAATATAACTGGATAGATTCCAGTTATATTAAAGAAGTATATAAACATAAGCAAGGCACCCCAGGTGCCTTTCTTATGTTTATATTCAATGATTTCTTCTCCAATTTACTCTCAGTTATTACAAGATTATCTAGCTTACTGGCAGAGTGTAATACATCTCTGGCATTCCCCTCCCTGAATAACTTCTCATGTTTGGATGTAGTTGCAAAATATTCATTTGTTTGTTAGCTACCTGAGCAGGATCATCAACAGTGTAATCATCGATATCAAGTGGACCAATCTGATTCATCCCCTTCCTTCTAGAGTTTACATAAGTAAAGAACTCTTTGCTGTTTTTATTTGCATCTTTCGCCAAAGATTTCTCGTAATCTGCTTTTGCCTGCCTAATCTCCTTTGTGACTTGGTTACAGACCAGCTTACATCTATCATAGGCTTCTGTGTCACATGTTAATTTATATTAATCCCATGAATTTTTCTTCTCCGCCATATGTCCAATTGGTTCATCTGACATCCATTTAGGCCTAAATCTTGAACAATATTTCTTAGTTGGTATGAAAAGCCCAGTAACTTTCAAGATTATTTCTTTGAATGCTTCCCATTTTGAATTTGCCGTTGGTAACATCATCAGTTGGTTCCATCGTATAGAATTTAAATACTGTCTCAGACCACCATAGTCACCTTTACAAAAGCAAAAACCTTTCCCTTTACCCCTGATGGTAGTTACCTCTTTGAGTAAATCCCACTTCAGCACACTGTGATCATTGCCACCTGGTGGATCCTTTATCTGCAGATTCTTCATGCATGAAGAATCACTACTGATAATCAGATCAACAGCATTATTCCCTCTAGTTGCTTCCCGAACATGCTGATGTAGAAAACAATCATCCAATAAATCCACAAAAGCCTTGGTAGTGTGCGAGTGACCCCCACAAATTCCAGTCAATCTCTGGGAAATTAAACTTCTCCATTATAAAACACTCTGATTTACTGGCCCACTCTATTTTTCTGCACAATTGCTCATTATACTCATCAGATTCGTTAAGCCTATAACACACACCTACTCTCATTTTTCTTTTCCCAGTGCTTATGTCATACCAAACAGACTCAACATTAATTGGATGTGCATCCTTAGATTTTGTGTTTCTTAACTAACAGCATAACTCCTCCTCTCTTCCTGTCCTGTCTATCCTTTCTGTACATTTTCTTTTCTATTCCCCAAATTCCAATTCTGCACTGATTATGTCTTGTGTGACACCACATCTGAAGGGGGTTGCCTGAAAACATAAAATTATAGTGCATAATCCACAGCTAACTAAAAAAGCTAACACACAGCAGAATCACGGTATCACAGTACTGCAAGTATCACAGTACTGCAAGTATAGTTGTACTTTGCACCGGTGGAACTCTGATCTGATAGAAGTAAGGAGATCTGATCCGTCATGTGAGTTAAATGATTGTTTCAAAGAGCCAGGTGATGTAGAGCAAAAATGTAATTAAATACTTTGAAAAGCGACTATACAGAAAAGAATTAGATATCTTAAATGATCAAAAAGTGTAAGTTGAACTCCTACTGGACTTCGTAGATATAAAGGAAAGTCAAGATCCTTGGGAAACTGATGCAATGTTTGTTTAGAAGGTATTATTCTTGATAGTTTGAAAGAAGCCTCCTTAAAAATGTCGATTAAAATTTCTGAGAAGTCTGTGATTCATTTTGGATCATATAAGCTGATTTGGGAGTGATTTATAAATTGATATTAGATAACAGTGGGAAACTGTAATTAAGGGAGAAAAAAGAATGTACTGCAAACAAGCAAACAAAAAAAAAAAAACAACAAGTTTTCTATTTTTTTAAAATTTAACTTCCAAACAAAAATGTCTGAATTCAGCCCTGGATCAACCCTGGATCAATGGGTTTACCGAACCCAGGATTTCTTATTAATGGGATATACCAAACCCCTACAATTCAGCACTAGTTAGGTTAAAACATTTTAAACTTGGTCATAGTGTTAAGAAGCCTTGTTCTGATAGGACAGTGGGATGTTTGCACCATTTCAGGAAATGTTGAGACCTTTGTTTACTGAAGATGAATAGGTTCAGGAGAGATTCAGAGAGATGGGAAATAGTAGGGACAAGACAAAGCCGAGTGGGTAAAGTACCTGCCCGGCAACCCAAAGGTCGCGGGTTCGATTCCCGCCTCGGGCTTGGATCAAAGTACTGCAAAAACCTTGGGAGGTGCAATATGGCCACAGAAGCCGATGCGCCAACAACTACCAAATCAAAAAAAAAAAACAAGACAAAGCAGATAAATTCACTATGACAGAATCAAAGGCGGCACTGTGCAGAGTTGTAGCTATCATGGTGCAAGAATTACTAAAGCACGAGGATTCATGAAGAGATCATCTGAAGTGCAGAGCTCATCGCTATCATCTCCACCACTTATGTCGAGCTTTGATCAGATCTCGATTATGTTACGTAGCCCTAGTTTATGACTGCTCAAAAGATCGTTATCATGTCTCAACTCAGTAGAACATAGTGTGTTAAAGATTGCCTTTGAAGTGTTCAGGAGATCGCTCGTTCAAAGCCTATAAAGCCAGTAAATTTCCAGTTCACCTTTAGAGAAGGATGCTAATTATGCCACTGAAATGCAGTCTCTCTTCTTATCCCATGTGGTTACACATCTGTGATCCTCAGTTGGTAGTCCATTTCAGAAATAAACCTACCGGAATTTATCTACAAGAGTTAATTCAACAGTGGGATATGCATTTGACTAATCCTTATCAAGCAGAAATGGTACTGCCTGTATGGAAAATGTTCATATGCTTCTGTGATAGCTCCTGCTGTCTTTGGGTTGTTATTATTGTAGTAGGGTTTTAGGAACATCAGCATCTAAGGCCACATTGCTCTGTATATACTGTCTGTAAATTGCGTGTGCTTTTATGTTTGATTTTCTCTTTGCTGGACGAAAAGCCTGAGTTTCCAGGAGAAAAAGACATCCTGGCCTTGCCTGAGACTACTATCTCACCCACTTTGTGAAAAAGGCCCATAAAAATTCCTCACTTTAGTGGCGGGACTCAAACTGTGGTCTTTTCCACCTGGTGTGGGGAGGATGGCCATTCTACCAACTGTGCTATGTCGTTGGAGTAAACATTCCCCAGAAAGTCAAATGTTTCAAAAACTACATGCAGCCCACTCCTTGACCAATGTACTAACCATTGCAAATTTATACTGATGGCTCCAAAATTGATGGAGCTGTGGGAGCTGTAGTGGTCTTTCCTGCATTAACTGATTCTTTCTCACTTCCACTGCACAACTATGCTAGTAAGAAAGCTTTGACCTTTCTTACTAATGTTTTCAGCATGAGGGCCATAATCTATACTGATTCTTTGAGTGTAGTGACTGTTCTCCAAGATAATTTGCATTCTTCACATCCATTTTTAAAACAAGATCTCAGATACAGCAGCTTGATAACAATAGAGTCTGTCATTCTGTTGATTACTGTTGATAATGCTAGAATACTGAGAAATGAGCATGCAGATAAAGCAACAAGAAACTACCTTTGATCGCATTCAGATTACAAAATCAGTCTTACACTGACTATGTGATGAAAAGTGGACAGAAATTTGCCATAACCAGATTTATAACAAGTTTTGAAACAAAGCAGAATCTACAACTGAGGATTTCCAGTTTCTGATCAAACAGACATAAGCAGTTGTGCTTGCCATGACATGTATTGGTCATACCCATCTCATTGATTTCTGTTAATTGCTTGCAGATGATCCTTCACATTACTTGCACTGGGGCTGATCACTAACTGTAAAATATATTTAAATTGAATGCGATCATTATCAGTCTGCTGGATTCTGCATCCTTCTGATTCCCTCTCTTAGTAACTTGCAGGACTTTTGAGCAGACTCATATGAGTGCTATTCAATAAAGAGTGATCATAATTTTTCATGAACAACTATACTGCTTGCTATTTCTAGCTGAGCTGTGGAATATAAGATGAAACTAAGCTGCATCACATAGTAACTGTGCAGTTGACTCTTGCACATGGTGTGACCTTAGTGGAGTGGTCGGTCAAGATTATGCATCAGTTTTGCATACGTAAGAATGGATTGGCCCCCAAGGAACTGTATACTGTTCTTAAATTGTGTTTCTGTCTCAAGAAAGCAGATGAGGCATATGAAAGTTAAGAGGCTTATGGTGAATCTATGCTTCCATATAGCACAGCTCACAGGTAGTTCAGAATGTTTAAAGATAAACGTGATTCAATCACAAATACAGCAGTCCTGCAGCTCCAACCACTGCTCTCATCACAAACCATAAATACTGCTTCTGTTATCATGATAAAAGATTGTTGTATAACAGTAAGGCAACTGGCATAGATGTTGAGAATATCAGTAGGAAGCATGCACGGTATTCTCCATGACCTTTTGCATATAACACATGGTTGTGCACGTTGGGTTCCAAGACAACTCACACCCTTACAACAGCAGTTTCGCACAGAGGTTTGTCAGGAGCTGCAACGGATGGTTATTGAAGATGGTGAGACTCTGAGCAAGGTGATAGCGGCAGATGAAACTGGCTTCATCATTTAGACCCAGAGAGAGTAAGCAACAAAGCTGTTTAGAAGTCTGCACCAACAGAGAAAGAAGCAAAAGTTGTGGCTTCTGCAGGGAAGATTATGGTCATCTCGTTTTTTGGCATTCAAGGAATGGTTTACCAGCATGTTGTGCCACGCGATATGACCTGTTACAGGATCTTACTACAGAACTGTACTGCACACTTTGCAGGCTCATATTCGTGAAATGCAACCACAACTGCCCACAGTTGTTGGATGCTGCATTACGACAATGTGAGGCCTCACATTTCTTATAGTGTCACTGAGTACTTAGCCAGCATTAATGTCAAATATTATTCCTCATCTTCTACCAGCCTTGACCGTGCACCCTGCTATTTTCCCCCAATGTTAAAGGAGGAGCTGTGAGGAAAACGTTTCCAGTCATTTCACATTTCCAGAGATTCTCAAAGGCATGTCAAAAAATGGCTTCCACCATGTTTTTGAAGAATGGCAGAAACGTTGGTCTAAGTGCATTTCGTCAAATGTGGATTACTCTGAAAAATGCCATCGAGATATGATCACTAATGATGCTTGATAAATTAATAACAAAATAGGTACAGTAAGACCTCCATATCAATGGGAGATACATTCCAAGACTTACCGTGGATATAAACGAACACCCGCTGACCCCATATATAACGTGATTTTCCTGTACATACAAACATATAATAAATTTTAATCGCTAAATTAAACACACAGTAAAACATTAAATATGGTAATAGTAAAGTACAGCAGACTCTCAATTTACCAGAATCGGATTAACCTGGGACACTTCCGACTTCAAATTAAAAAAAAAAAAAAAAATCAACCAGAAATCATAAAATTCAAGTAATAACTAGAATAGGTATAAACAGATATGTTGAAAGTCGTAAATAAGCGACAAGAACCGGCATTATAAGTCGTCATTGGGAGATTAGTGTACCCATCATCTGGCAACCCCTGCTGCCTTCACACCTACTGCTCAAAGAAAAAAAAAAAGAGACCAAATGTTTAGTTTGATTTAGTGCGTTGCGTCGACTGTTGTGTTCCGCTGCACCGCAAAAGAACAAATTTTGTTTCGTTATTTATGTCAGGGATGTCGGAATTTTTTTTTTTTGTTTAGAAATCATGAAAATGATGGGCAAACGCAAGAGTTGTGCTTTCAATTAAACAAAAACCTGAAATTATTCAAGTTTGAAAACGGTGCATCCGTTAAAACTCTAAAGAACCATTACAATCTTGGTGACCAAACCATACGGGGCATCGTAAAAAATAAAGGGAAGCATCATATTGAGCAAGCGAGTAGTACGTATTAAGATTTTTCGTTTTTTTTTTCTGTTGTTAATCGTGGATAACTGAATCAGCAGATACCGGGGCACAACTGTATGTTATGAAAAAAATTATCATTTTTTATTGAACAGCCTTCGCATTATGGGACAACTCCAGTCTAATTGAGATTTTGATATACAGGGTGTCCCAAAAATATTGGTACAAACGTTTAGAGGCAGTAGGTAACATCTAAAGGAATGTGAATCGCATAGGAATCCATAACTGGAAATGTCACAGGAAAGTTAGCAGAGGCACAAGAAGCAGAAATGACACAAAGCAGTAATTAGTGGCAAACATTTATTTGACATAATATTAACACTGGAGTACGAGATGGATGCATTTCATGATGTTACAACAGTTGCTCGAAGGTTCCACCATGAGACGTGATGCATGTGTGACACCGAAGCAGCATGGATTGGCGGACACGGTTGAACACATTGGAGTTTCTTTGACAGTAGCAGCAGCACAGACGAGTCTCGCCACGAGATCCATTTCCATCTCCACAGGTGATTCATACATGATAGGTTTGAGGGCCCCCACAGAAAGAAATCAAGGCTCGATAAATCAGGTGAGCATTGGGGCCAGGTAATGGATCCACCACGGCCAATTCATCGATGGGCAGGCGCCCCGTCATGTTGAAACCAAATGTTGCGTCTCACATTTGCTGGAACATCTTCAAGTAACCCTGGTAGAACTTGTTCAAGAAAGATCCGATATTTAGCAGAGTTCATGCAGGACAGTAACAGGTATGGGCCGACTAAGCAGTCACCGACCATACCCGCCCACACATTTATTGCAAAGCGATGTTGTGCCGCATTGGGGCGCACACCGTGTGGGCCTTCTGCTAATCCATACACTAGGTGCATGTCTGCCAGCTCACATTTCGTATATCGATGCATGCTCTTCATGCAGCGACTACTGCTTGAATGAGTAAACCAGAAATTTTCCCTCTCGAGAACTGATGAACAGCTCCGTGAACCGACTTACAGTGACGTTTCCGGTATGAGTTCCTATGCGATTCACATTCCTTTAAATCAAGGATTCCCAACCTTTTTTTGCTTGTGGACCCCCTGAGTCCTAACTTTACGTATGTGGACCCCCATATACGCATATGTAATATTCCTAAATGAAATATTTATTTGTCGATTAGTAAAAGCTAATAATTAAACAATTCCAATATAATATAAAAAATGTAAATTACAGATTTTGAAAATTTTAATTGATAAAGCTGAAACACATTTTTACTTGTAATGACAGAATTAGTAAAAAAAAAAAGTATTATTTCAAACAGCATATATAAATTTATTCCTAAGGCTATTAAATAGGATCCCATTAAATAGGCCCTACTGTTGAGATCCTTGTGGCTGATGTTTTGATATTAGCATTTTAATGTCTGGCTCCAATTTTGTGAGAGTCAGATGAAGATCACCTCTATATCAAGTCGATTATGATTTTTTGTTAACAACTGTGTTACACGACTAAAGCCAGATTCCACAAGATAAGATGATGGGAAAACAATGACATACATTTTTGCTTTCTCCCATAAAAGCAGATATTTACATGCAATGTCACTATTCTTCCATACATCATGCTTTCCTTTTTTGAATAGACTTCGGACTGTCTCGTCAGACCGCAATTCAACATGTTCCTCTTGTAAATCAATTTCAACATTAGCAACATTTACCTCAAATGGAATCAGCACCCAATCTTGGATGGTCAGTTCTAGTAGGTCCTTGAACCGAACTTGCATGTCTTCATAAATTTTTTTTAAATGATCAACATACACAACACAATCATCATCTTTTAAATCACTGCTAACTGAAGCAAGGTTTGGAAACTGGTCAAACGCACGGCGTGAGATATTAAGACTGTACAATTTGAGTTTTCCTAGGAATGCATTAATGGCTTCTTTGCTAGATATTAAATCACAATTATGTCCTTGCTGCAGCTTATTAAGAGAATTTCAGTTTTTCAAACACATCTGAGAGGTAAAATATGTCTGTTTTAATGGCAACCAACTGTTTTTCAATCTCTTTTTTGTTTAGAAATGATACAATACTGTCCCAAAGGACGACGAAGACAATTGCCTTTAGACACCCATCGCACCTCTGTATGCGGTACAAGACGGTCAAATCCTTCTTCATTTTCATCACAAAATTTGCAAAAGAGATGATCTTGAAGAGCATTAGCCTTAATGAGGTTGACAGCTTTTATTACAAGAGTTAAGACTTCATGAAGATGTCCACTCAATATCTTTGCCACTAGATGTTGGCGGTGAATCACACAATCTATGCAAAATACTTTTGGCAATGTATTTTTTAAATGAGTGATAAACCCTCTGTACCTACCGACCATGGAAGGAGCGCCATCAGTAGCACAAGCCATTAAATTTTCGAGTGGAATATTTTTCTCTAAAATAAGACTGGACTTCCTTAAATATTGTTTCACCTTTAGTATCTGTTTTGAGGAATCTTGCAAAAAGAATTTCCTCTCTGAGTTGATTATCATCCATACATCTTACATATGTCAATAAAAGTGCTTCGTTGCCCATCAATGTTGATTCATCGAGTTGCATTGCAAACTGTTTCACTCGTAATTGAGCAATAAGTTGATTTTCTACATCTTCAGAATAATATTTATTATTAACCTCAAATATTTAATGTTGGAAATGCTTGTAGGTACTAATGGAAATATAGTTCACTAGAATAATAATGTCCAATAACACAAACAATAGATTTCACCACAATGATGCCGATTACTCACTATAGAATGAAATGACTGCCTCTGACTGACTGACTCTTTCTAGATTAGTCGGTGCTTAAATAATGTTTTCTTCTTCGAGAATTTTCTATGAAAAGAAATTTTTTTTTTTTTTTTTTGCGTCAACTAAAGAAGGTTCCAGAAAATACGAGTATCTTCTAACTGCGAATTTCTGGACTTTTCTATGACATTACTTTATTTTATTATTATTATTTTTATTTATTTTTATTTAACAAATTATTTTATTTATAATATTTTTTCACGAACCCCTTAGCTCATATTATGGACCCCCGAAATACAATTTTTTTTTTCTTGTAGACGCCCTCAAAGCTTCTATGGACCCCGGTTGGGAAACGCTGCTTTAGATGTTACCTACTTTCCCTAAACGTTTGTACCAATATTTTTGAGACACCCTGTATGTGAAATTGGTTAATTTATATATGCATTTCAATGGAATGTTCATTATCATTCCATAGTAATAACAAAAAAAAAAAAAAAAAAAGTACAGAAAAAACCTTGCTGTGCACACCTGAGACTAACTAAATCACAGAGTGGGGAGGAAAAAAAATAAAAAAAACAAATTAATTAAAAAATGCCATAAAAGTTCTTGTCATTAGCATTAGTAGAGGCACATGATGCAAGAAAACAAGCTTATACAACATCAGCCAAAAAAAAAAAAAAAAACCATTTCACTGATCCATTCATTCCAAATATTTGTCTAGTTCTGCCTTGAATTTATTTAAGCTTTCAGCTTCCACAGCAACAGTTGGAAATCTGTTCCAGCAATGAACTACCTGCTGGCTAAAGGCAAACATCCACACATCTATTCTGCAACTGTCTTTCCTCAATTGAATCTATGCCCCCTCAGGTTTGTAATCTGAGCAAGAGAAAAAATCCCATCAGCATTGAGCCTGCTCAATCCGTTCAACGCCTTATACACCTCAATCAGATCACCTCACAGGTGCCTAGTCTCCAGAAGCTGCAATTTGCAGAACTTGAGCCTTTCTTCATAAGAGCACCCCTTTGTTCCATTCACTAATCTGATTGCCTTTCTCTGTACTCTTTCCAGCAACTCTACAGCCTTCTTTAAATGAGGCCTCCAGACATGTATGCTACTCAGGGCGTGGCCTGACCATTGCATTATACAAGGGGATAATCACCTCCTTATTCCTTCTTGCAAAATTCCTATATATCATTGACAAGACCCCATGACCTTCTCTGGAAGCCTGTCTGCATTGCTCAGAAAACTTCATATCTGACTGCACAATTACCCCCAGGTCTCTTTCATTCTCCACTACCCTGAGTGCAACACCTCCCAGTTGGTACATTTCTCTGGGGGTTACTGTTCTTTGCATTTGTCAATGTTAAACTTCAGTTGCCACTTATCAGCCCAACTTTTTCAGTTCTTATTGCAGCAGCATACTGTCATTACTGTTATTAACAACCCTGCCAACCTTTGTATCATCTTAAACTGAGATTAAGCTTGATATATCTTCATCAATATCATTGATATATATATATATATATACAAAACAACAATGGGCCCAACACCGAACCCTGAGGGACACCACTAATAACATTAGTCCACATAGAGCAGTATCCATTGATTACCACTCTCTGTCTTTTCACACTCAACCATCCTTTTATCCTTTGTAGCAAAATGGGGAAAATACTCTTCTCATTATATAGTGCTTTTTAGAAGGTGTTTTCCTTTGATATTTTGAAAGAAATCTCTTACTGAGCCTAGATCATATAGGCCAATTGTCCTTCTCCCAGTTTAAAGAACAGATACACGGTATGTGGAATGGTGGTTATTTTCAGCAAGGCAGTATGGTAAATCTACTGGGGTTGCAATCTCAGACATGATATATACCTTGTAGCATCCCATTACAAAATATGCTTTTGGTATCTTATTGATTTTAATTGGGTGTTTTGATGGAATATGCTGGGAAGATTTCAGATCATGGAGTACCAATGTGATATTTATAATGCAGTGTGAAGCTGTTTTTTGCATAATAAATGTGAGTCATAATTAAATATCAAAATTAGCTCCTCAGAATTCTAGAATAGGTAAAGAAAGGAAGGGTAAAGGCATTTTCTTGGCATTTCGTATTATATGAAATATTTAAATGAAAACTGGAATGACTGATTTAGTGGCTTATGCTGATGGTATTAGTCATTATACATAGGAAAAGAAGACTGCGAATTGAACACGGACCGAATACAGCAATGAGAAGAATTGTTGAATTGGCCAAGGCTCATAAATTGAAGATCTATGACAAAACTAAGATGGTGTTAATGAAGGGGGATGGTTGAGTGGAAGTAGACATCCGACCTTAAAAGTAGACGTGCAGCCCAATTCATATAACTGCTTGATTAAGTAACTTAAAAGGCAAATTTACTGATGCTGAAATAAGGAAAACAGTATGTATAATTGAGAATAAAAGGAAGATTTTAGACCTATTGTACAAGTGAATTTTTCCACCCAAAGTTAGCATTAGCATTAGTAGAGGCATTTGATGCAAGAAAGCAAGCTTATGCAGCATCAGCCAAAAAAAAAAAAAAAAACTCCCACTTCCACTTCACCCCTCTGTTCGTTCAAAATACCTGTCCAGCTGAGAAACTTATTTAGGCTATCAACCTCCACCACAAGGGATGGAAGTCTGTTCCACCAACCAACCACTCGCTGGCTAAAGGCAAATTTCCGCACGTCTATCCTACATCTGTCTTTCCTCAATTTGAATTTATGCCCTCTCAGGTGATTTTTCTGAGCTAGAGAAAGAATCCCATCAGCATTGAGCATGCTTAAACCATTCAAGGCTTTATACACCTCTATCAGATCACCTCGCTGGTGCCTAGTCTCCAGACACTGTAATTTGCAAAACTTAAGCCTTTCTTCGTAAGAGCACCCCTTTGTTCCATTCGCTAATCTTGTTGCCCTTCTCTGTACTCGTTCCAGCAGCTCTACATCCTTCTTGAAATGAGGCGTCCAGACCTGTATACAGTACTCTAGGTGTGGCCTGACCATTGCCTTATACAATGGAATAATCACCTCCTTATCCCTGCTGGAAAAATTCCTGTATATCATTGACAATACTCCATGAGCTACTCTTGCAGCCCGTCTGCACTGCTCAGAGAACTTCATATCTGCCTGCACAACCACCCCCAGGTCCCTTTCATTCTTTACCACTGTCAGTGTAGTACCACAGAGTTGATACGTTGCTCTGGGGTTGCTGTTTCCCATGTGTAGTACTTTACATTTGTCAATGTTAAACTTCATTTGCCACCTCTCAGCCCATCTGCTCAACCTTTCCAGATCCTGTTGCAGCAGCATAGTGTCAGTAGTGTCCTTGACAACCCTGCCAACCTTTGTATCGTCTGCAAACTTGGACATTAAGCTTGATATACCATCATCAATATCACTTATAAATACAGAAAACAATAATGGACCCAACACTGAGCCCTGAGGGACTCCACTAATAACATTAGTCCACGATGAGCAGTGTCCATTGATTACCACTCTCTGTCTTCTCCCCCTCAACCACCCCTTTATCCATAGCAGCAATTTGCCTCCAATGTCACACTGCTCCAATTTGTGTAGCAGTCTTCCATGTGCAACAGTATCAAAAGCCTTTCTAAGATCCAAGTATATAATATCAAAGTTATTCCCTGCATCCAGTTCTTTTGTGACTGCATCATAGTATCCAATCAAGTTGGTCAGGCAAGACTTCCCCTTAACAAAACCATGCTGTGTCTGAGCTATAACTGAAGTCTTGTCTAAATGATCCTGCAGTGCTTCTTTAAGCAGTGCCTCCATTAATTTTCCTGGAACAGAAGTTAAGCTCACAGGTCTATAATTACTTGTGTCAGCCTTAGTTTTATTATGCATGTGGAGCTTGGTGTTGAAGAATATAGAACTCTGTGTGTAGATGCTGATATCTGCTGAGAGTGTGTCCGTGACTGCTAGGAGTGATGCAGCCGTGTTTACCAGTCTCATTTGAGGCGCCTCCATAGCCAGGTGGGAAGGAGCAGCAGTGCGTAGCACACGCTTCTTGATTAGACCGGGGTTCGAGCCCGTCACCACCAAATATGGAGGATGCGGAAAGGTCAGGGAATGAACACCGCCTATCCCAGAGCAATATGGCCTTAGTTGCTAATGCTCCTAAAAACCAAATAACAAACAAACAAACAGTCTCATTCGATGCCGTTCAGGTACTTGGTGCATGTGAACCAATAAATTTGTGCGGATTTATGTATTTAATTTATTTTGTAAGATCCTGTCCTAGAATCGACAAAGATTATGATAGATGAGATATGAAAGAGGAAAGAAAAGATTTCATTCAGTTAGAAGGACATAGTAGGAAAGATGAGACAGTGAAGACAAGAACCATGCCACACACACTGACAGGTTTTTGTCTTGTGTAGATACAGTTGCCATAAATAGGAAGTGACTGGTTTTTTGGGCTTTTCAGTACTGTTATCGCAAAGGACGTTGACCTGAGCAAGACTGTCTGAATTGGATATATTGGATGGCAGTGTCTGCGTCTGTGGAACAAAAGAGGACACTGATCACATTATGTTTGAACGTGTTCATTGTAGGTACTTGCATACTAACTCTTCTGTAGGAGTGGGATGGGTACCTTTGAATGCATTTGCAACTACATTTACATTTCAGATTTAAATATGTACTATATTTTTATTGATTTTATTAAAAAAGTTTTTGCAAATTGATAGGAAGGTTATATGTATTTTTTTTAAATACAGTTTACATCTGATTTTATATATACATTGTGTGAAATGTGAAATATTGTGAAGAAATTGTTCAGTCTGTGAGTATGAGTGCATATTTTTGAAATACTGGTAATCCACCCAACCTGGGGCAGGGGCAGTAACTGATGTTACTGTTTGATTTTCAAGTCGTGGCATGGGGCCAAGTGATCAGTAGATAAATTCTTATGTTATTTAAGAATTACATGTGGATGTGGATGATATGATTGCTCAGCATAGTTCTGTCTCTAATTTTTTAACCCCTTCATGGATTATCCCGAGATATCTTGTTTTTAGTTTTAAAAGTTATTTGAAACTACACGAAATATCTCAGGATACAATAATACCCAAAGCAAACAATAATACTTCCAAATTTAGGATAGAAATGTATTTTCTTGGGCATTTTTCTGGCTAATTTTCTATTAGCCAGATAAATCCTGAGATTTCTCGGGATTTTATTTCGTGTGGCAGCAGATGACTGGCTTTCATTTTACTTATATTTACTTGTTGTACAGTAATGTCAGAACAGTAGCACGCATTCCTATGTGTCACCAGTAAGCCAAATAAAATTTGCCATCCTAAATGCTGAATACTGATAAGCGTTAACCAATTAGAAAACTATATTGAAAAATATTTCGGCATCATCTTGAACTGCCACCCGCAAGCGACGTTTACCTCGCCTATCCACTTGCGGTGGCCATGTATCAGAATGTAGTTATTTCACGATTATTGCTTGTGGTGGGAGGTTACTGCATGTGTGTTCCACTCGATTTTATAAATTTATTAATATAATGAGTAGTGAAGTGTGTTTTTTTGTTCCTTTCTTTTAACTCAAGCGCTGATTCATTAAAAAAATCTGTATAATTTGCAAACTTTTTGGCATACTCAAGATAACTTGGGATAGCCCAATCATCATCATCAACAGCCATTTTCAATCCACTGCAGGATGAAGGCCTCTCCAGCAACTTTCCAGTTCCTTCTGTTTTGAGCACTGGCAATCCATTTACTACCCAAAAACTCATGAATTTCATCTATCCATCTCCGCCTTTGTCTTCCAGGTTTTCTTCTAGCTCCTCTTGGGTACCATTCTGTTATTTTCTTACTCCATCTGTCATCATGTCTTCGAGCTGTGTGTCCTGCCCAAGACCATTTTAGTTCTTTAGTTTTGATAAGAATGTCCTTTACTTGAGTTTGCTGCCTAATCCATGTGTTTCTCTTCTTATCTAACAGTCTGATCCCCAATATGATTCGTTCCATTCTTGGGATTATTAATTCTCGACATGACTTGCAATAAAGGATTGTTCTATGATACTGCACTTTCTACACTTGCACTTTGCCTTCCAGATCGTGGTTTATCATTGCCGAAACATGTTTCTTTAAACTTTTTCATCCAGTTAGTTATGGAATTCCTGTGTGGCGAATCTTTGTAGTGCGTTCTAAACTTAGTTGTACTGCAATTACAGACTTTAAATTGGCGAACCACAGCACACAATTGAAGCCATTTGGTCCAGCCTTATTCTTCTTCTTCTTCAAAAAAAAAAAATAATAAAATAATAATAATAATAATAATAATAAAAGTTTTGAAAAGTACAATAAAATAAATGAATCAATCTTAGTACATAAACTTCACTAAATTACTTTTCTAATGCCCTTTTTCAGACATGATTTTTATCATGTATAGAAAGGAAGTTAGAAGTTATGAAAATTTAAAACTGCACAAGGACTTTATGATGACCCTTTATGTCTCAATTTTTTATTTTTTGTTATACAAGCAACTCCTGTATAACACGGTTTCGCTCTAACATGATTGATAATTTGCGGCAATCGTCACACAACACGGTTAGAGAATTTCAGTAAACCTCACGTAATGGTATTTTTGAGCTTCTGTGCAGGGCAATAAAACCTCTGCTATTACGTTGAATGTAATTTTTCAACATTTTCACTGTTTTTGAATTCTCGCTAGTCAAAAAAAAATATTCAGAAATCCTTCTTTTTATTTTGTTGGGAAATCTCTGTGTTACATTCTGTGCTATTGAAATTGTAGAAAATTCTAAATTTCAAAGTTTTATTACTACTGGATAACACGCCAGGCCATCCAAAACATTTAAGTCATCCAAATGTTGAAGTTAAGTTCCTAACACCACAGTTGTATTATGTTAATACTTCTTTTATTCAACCATTAAATCAAGGCATTATATTCACCTTTAAAACTCATTACATCAGAAAATTGTTACAATGGATTTTGGAAAAATATTGATCCCGAATCTGTTGAAGTAATGGAGGCATGGATATATTTCTCAATTATGGACTGTATCGGAATTATAGCTTTATCACTGAAAGAAGTAAAACTGTCAACAGGTGTGTGTTGGAAAAATGTATGACCAGAGTTAGATCATTCAGGAAAATCTGATAGAACTGGCAGAAAATGGAATCAGTGCAATAGTAGAACTTGCTATGTTTTGATGATATGACTACTGAAGGCCTCATGGGTAGCACAGTTGATAGAATCGCTCTCCTCCCGACACTGGGTGGAAACAGGACAGGTTGGTGACAGGAGGAATTTTTATGGGTCTTTTTCACAATGTGGTTGAGTTAGTCGGGCCAGGGTTTTTTGTCGAGCAAAACAGAAAATCGACCTTAAGACATGCAATTTATAGACAATATACACAGTAACTTGGCCTTATTTGTTGATGCTCCTAAAAAACATAAAAAAAGATAAGATTACTGAAGACGTTCAAGAATTACTGATAGAAAATGAGGCTGGTGAAGCGGATTTGGTGGAAGTGGCATCGGAGCCAAAGCCAAATCAATTCACAAGATTGATAGCTCAAATAAAAATTATAAACTTCCAAATTTTTTACTAAAAAGCATATGGGAAGGCATAAAGTTGCCTGATCGATTAGAATCTGATTTTTTGAATGCAGATTCTTGAATGAAAGGAGCTCAAAGTTCAAAATGGAGCTTCAAAAATGCTTAGTTTCATATGATGAAATTCACAAAGATTTATCAAGCAAAAGCAAACAAACCCAGATTACTAATTTTTTAAAGGAAGCAGAATGGTCTATTTTTGTTAGTTTTGTTAATGAAATAGTATTTGTATTAGCTTTTGGAATAAAACCCTCTTTTGTTACTTTTTCTTAGTCCCATATAACACGGTTTCTCACAACATGATATTTAATAGGAACTTAACTACCGTGGTATATGAGGGTTACCTGTACTCATAATGTCAGATTGTACTCGTACAAGAATCTGATGTTATTGTTAACCAGCATATTCACTAAAAAAATTTTTATGTACTTCAAATAGATACACTGATCAGCCAAAACATTATGACCAGCGAATCATTATGCAAATCGAAGCACTGCAGTTGAATTACAACATGGTATAAAAAACATCTGATACTGCTCCATTAATCAGTGTTACTCTTGTTCTTCAGATGGGAAATACAGCTGACTTAGCGGGTTTGACAAAGGTCAGATTGTAATGGCCGGACGACTGGGTCAGATCATATCCAAAACGGCATGGCTGGTGGGGTGCTCACTGTCAGCCATGGTTAGTACCTACCGAAAGTGGTCAGAGGAGAGGAAACCGTGAGGTGTTGGACCACCGGAACTCATTGATGCTTCAGGTGAGTAAAAGCCACAGGCCGCTCTGAGTGCCCATGCTAACCACGGTTCACCGGTGATAGCTCATAAAATGGGCAAGCGAGCATCAAGACTGGATCTTGTGTGATTGAAAGAAGGTTGTCTGGTCTGATGAATCATGTTTCCTGTTGCACCATGTGGACAGCCGGGTATGTGTGCATTGTTTACCTGGGAAAGTGATGTCACCTGGATGCACCGTTAGACGAAACAAGCTGGTGGTGTCAGCAGCTTTGGATGATGTTATGCTGGGATACCCTGGGTCCAGGCATTCTAACGTCTACCACCTACCTAAAAAAACATTGCTGACAAGGTATACCCTTTCATGGCAACGTTCTTCCCTTCCGGCTGTGCCATCTTTCAACAGTATAATGCATCATGCCACACCGCCCGGATTGTTTGAGACTGGTTTGATGAACATGAGGAAGGCTTCCAGGTATTGCACCGGCTTCCAAATTCCTCAGGCATCAGTCCCATCAAGCATCTGTGGTTTG
Source organism: Mastigoproctus giganteus (assembly GCF_048544385.1). Lineage (NCBI taxonomy): Eukaryota > Metazoa > Arthropoda > Arachnida > Uropygi > Thelyphonidae > Mastigoproctus > Mastigoproctus giganteus. Next base: position 128,190,396 of record NC_143578.1, read on the forward strand.
TGTTGGAACAGCAACTCCGATCTGCGGCGTCTCAACCACGGACCTTACAGGAGTTAAAAGGACCTGCTGGTTACGTGTTGGTACCAGACACATTTACAAATCTTGTAGCGTCTATGCCTCGCCGGGTACGAGCTGTTTTGGCTGCACTTCGCATACCAACATCACTTGGCTCATCGGTGTAGATGCCCGAAGAGGGGATATTAAACACAATATGAATACATGAATACCTCGAACAATGTCGTTAATGTCGTTAGAAAAAACGACTTTAACTGAATCACCACTAAATTGGGAATAGTTTTAATGGAAAAAATAATGAATGTGGGAGTATCATAAGGATTTTTTTATAAGAAATAATTATGCATGATCAGTTAGAATAATAATAAGTACAAATAGTAATGACAGACTAAGAACAAAATTAATTGATAAACATTATTTTGAAATAATGAAAGCTAGAATATTTTACTGATTAAAGAAAAATCTATCTAACTAATTTGCACCATTTTGTTTTTCTTTTCTTTTTGGAGTGTTTGGTGGTAACACTCAATGGAAATTTCTAACACTCGTTGGGCATTAATGCTATGCTCTACATTTGGATCATGATTCGTAATTAAGTTTTTTTTTGTTTTTTTTTTTTTATGTGAACCCCAAACACAAGCGGTATTAGAACCTATGGTACTTAGTACCGTGCTTGGGTTGGAGGTTGAGAAGACGAAAGAAGATATTTGTTGACATTGGACTTGAACTTCTGTAGATTGTAATTTTCAGGAAATAGGTATGAAGGAAGGTTATTCCAGAAAACTCCAGTTGAATGAATAAATGACGAAGATGAAAAGTTGGTTCTGTGGGTTTGAAGTTGGACAGTAAATGGAAGTTGGCTGGTGGCGGCACGTGTTCGGACTGTTTTGAAGGAGAGAGCTGGAATTATAGAAAGCAAATCAGAAGAACAGTGCCCATGGAAGTATCTGTAGAAGAGGCATGCAGCAGAAACAGTACGTCTATGAGAGAGCAAGTGGAGAGACTCTGTTAGAGATAAATCATTAATTACCGTAACTGCCCTCTTCTGAATGGAATCAAGAAGCTTGAGAGAGGTTACGGGGGCACCACCCCAGATGTGGGAACAATATTCCATGGCAGGGCGGATTTGCGATTTATACAGAGTGAGCGGCTGTTTGGAAGAAAAGTAACGCCGAGAGCAAAAGAGAAAACCAAGTTTTTTAGATGCAGAGGAAGCAATATTTGTAATGTGCTTGTGCCAAGAGAGATTAGAAGTCAGGGTAATCCCCCAAAAAAGATATATCATTTTGCCTAAAATCGGAGTGTCACTAAAGATAAGCATAGGAGCAGAAGAATCCTTTTTGCGAGATATAAGACAAGACTGAGTTTTAGAAGGGTTGAAATCAACTGAGTTGTCTTTGCCCCACTGGAGAATTACCTGAAGATCGGCATTTAAAGAATTGGTAGCAGATTTTCGAGAAGTTGAAGCTGATTGAGCAGGACAAGGTTTCTCAAAATGGAAAGTGGAATGCAGTGTGCTATCATCGGCAAAACTATGGATAGGATTTCCAGTCAATGGAAGGTCATTGATATACAAGAGGAAAAGAGTGGGGGAAAGAACTGAACCTTGGGGGACACCGGCATTAGTGGAGAAGTTAGAAGACAGAGAGCCATCTACCAACACCCTCAGTGAGCGATAAGAGAGAAAACTGGATAACCAATTACTAAAAACAGTTGGCAAACCATAATATGGAAGCTTGTTTAGGAGACCTTTATGCCAAACACGATCAAAAGCCTTTGAGATGTCAAGAGCAACTACTTGTGCTTCACCGAACCTTTCCATTGAATTAGCCCATAAATGGGTAATATAAGCTAGAATATTGGATCAACCAGTGGATGCACCAGTGGATCAACATTGATGGAATACATACTGGCGATCGTTGATCAGACGGAAGGTTTCTAGGTAGTTTAAGAGTTGCCAGTTAATTCATTTCTCCCTTACCTTAGAAAGGGTAGAAGTAATTGCAATGGGACGATAACTGGATGGGAGGGATTTGTCACCCTTTTCAGGAACTGGCTGGATATGAGCAAATTGCCAAGCAGAAGGAAAAACACCTTTGGAATAAGAAAGTGAAAAAAGGTGGCAAAGAATAGGAGTAAATTCAGGAGCACAGGTTTTGAGAACAAGTGGAGAAATACCATCAGGACCTGGAGCTTTCTTAGCATCAAGATTCATCAAAATCCTTCTGATATCCTTTTCACGGAGGACCACAGGAGGCATTGATTGGAGCGTGTTGGGAATGGTGGGAGGTGTTTTACCAAGATCATTAATACATGAGCTGGAAGAAAAATGGGATGCTAGCAGGTCAGCTTTATCCTTGGTTGAAGTGACAACAGAACCATCTGGTTTGGACAGAGGTGGGAGCAGAGATGGGCAAAAGTTGCGGCCAATAGTTTTGGCAAGAGACCAGAATGCTTGGCTAACATTAGGGCAAGAAGCAAGTTTTCTACTCTTATCCTGTTGAAACTCTAGTTTGGACTGATTAATAACTGCTTTACAATTGTTGCGAGCTTTGGTGTAGGCAGAAAATGAAACTGAAGAATTAGAAACAAGCCAATTATGATATGCAACGTTCTTCTCTTGAACAGCCTTAACACATTTATTGGAAAACCAAGGTTTAGATAAAGGACGAGATTTTAAAGTGGAGTGTGGGATAAAGGATTCCATTCCTGCAAGAATAATATCACTGACACGATCTGAACAAACGTTGACATCAGAAGTTTTGAAACAGTAATCCGACCACGGAAAAGAAGAAAAGAAGTCTTCCAGGTCATCCCATTTTGCATTCTTGTAATGCCAAACAACACGAAGTTGGGAATAGCCATGAGATAAAGGTTCCTTTGGAGAAGAGACAATCACCAAGTTGTGATCTGAAGTGCCTAAAGGACCTCTCACTTCAACCGTGTACTTAGAAGGGTTGTTTGTGAGAAAAACATCAAGCGTATTGGGTTTATGATTAGGATTGTCCGGTATTCTTGTAGGTAAATGAACAATCTGTGCTAGGTCATTAGTAATTGCAAAAGCCTCAGCAAGAGCTCCAAGTGATTAGTGGAGTTGGGAGAACGGTAGAGACAACAGATGAATTTGACACGAGGTAGAGAGATTTTAAGCCTCATTTTACACAATGAGGTAAAGAGATTTTAAGAACGAAGAGAGGAAATTCCAAATTGCCAAGTCTCTGACAGGGAATATCAAAACGGACATATGCACAAGTACCACCTTTGAGGCGAAAGGAATCATACAGCGAATAATTTGGACATCTAGATGAGCAGTAGTTGAATCAACCGATAATTGAGATTCTGTCAGAAACAGTACATGGGGTTTGGCAGACTGCAAGTGGAAATGGGCATCGTTGAGATTAGAATTGAGACCACGTATATTTGTGAAATGAATTAGGAAGTGCTTGGGAGGTTTTGATCTTTTCGCTGATAAGCTTACTCTATTTGTTTGAAAATTCATGGTGTATTCAATAGTAAGAAAAAGTGGGGCAATGCTGTATGAAGTAATGAAATTTTTGGATATGGCATACACATGGTAAGAATATACTCATATCCTTGACGTAACGTGGCCCAGGCGCCTCCGTAGCCAGGTGGGAAGGAGCAGCAGTGCGTAGTCACACGCTTCTTGATTAGACCGGGGTTCGAGCCCGTTACCACCAAATACAGAGGAAGTGGAAAGGTCAGGGAATGACCACCGCATATTCCGGAGCAATATGGCCTTAGTTGCTAATGCTCCTGAAAACCAAATAACTAACTAACTAACTATAACGTGGCCTCGACAATGCCTCTCATACACACTACTCTGACTCCCTTCAGTCACTATCTGGCAGAGTAGAGGTAGCAAGATTATTCCCTAGCTGATGTGGAAGACTCCTAGAAAGTTACCATTAAGTTCGGTCCCGTGTACTAACTAGCGGCTGGACTGTGAACACAGTTTCAGAGCTGTACCCTCAAAATGTAAGGAAGATTCGATCTCGCCTTGATGTTCATCATAATCTGAAAAGTCATCAGTCATACTGCATGATGGAAGAGATGGGGAAGGGTTGACCAGAACTTAGCTCTGGAGTCTAAACATGAGTTCCACCACTTCAAGCCTCCAATAAGCAAAGTGGTGGTATTGCACCGGTTGATGAGAGGCATCTGTCACCTAGTATTGCCTGATAACACAGGAGCGGCATTCCTTCATGTGGTGTGGACACCACACCTTGACCCCTGCTTACTTTAGTTCACTCCTGGGTAGTCACCCACTGCGTGCTTGTGTTTGGAGGTTATACTGAGGATTACTAACAGTCCCACCATCGTGAACGTGCAAGCAGAGGATTTGGCTGTTACAGACCGTCTGGACTTCACCGAAATTGGGTCCACTTGATTTGAGTGACACCCAGAATATCAGTTCCATCAGTGTTTTAGACTCCCACATAGGAAGTACAGCTTGTCTAGCATATCTGAGAGAATGTCTGTTATAAGCTCAAGGACCATATTCATCAATATGCAATCGACCGTTAGCCATTTCCAAAGACGAATCCAAGATTGTGTCGAATTTTGATTATGTCTTCGGAAAAATCCTGAATTTCGGTCTCATAGCCACAGGAATCATTTGCGCAATTAGGCAAACCTTGCTTCCACAGTGCTCTCATGTTACTCACTAACTTCGAACCATACTTTGATTATGTTTTTGATACTATTTCTGATGTAATTTTTCCAGAATTGTGCCAAAGATGGTGCGGCTTCTCCGGATGTATCCTTTATTGCTTGAGAAAAAGTTTGTCTAAAATTATATGCTTTAAACGTTGCAATGAAACCCCATTGGTTGCAGTAGATATGTGTTTGGTGGAAGACAATAAATTTTAGCATTTTCGTTAAAGTCACAAAGTCCGGTTGGATGCCCTGCTGCATTATCCAACAACAACAAAGCTTTAAAATCCATGTTGCTCTCTTTGCAGCAACGTTTGACTGCAAGACAAAGGTAAGTTTTAAACCCTCTTTAAAGTAAGTTTGTGTTGCCCAAGCTTTTTTATTTGAAAGGCATACTGGGAGCGCCTACTTTGCATAACTGCTAAGTGCTAATGGGTGTCTTGCATGATACACAAGCATGGACTTTTGGTTGAGTTTTTTCGTTTTCTGATAGAAAAGTTCTAGAAGGCATTTTTTTTTTTTTTTTTCCCAAAACAGACCTGTTTCATCAACTTTTAAAATTTGGTTATATTTGTCCCCACATTTTTAAATAATTTGTATAAATTCTTTACGAAAGTTTTCATTAGCAGATTTGTCTGCACCTGCACTTTCACATAGAATACGGACATTATGAATCCCCAACCGTTTTTTAAAATGAAAGAACCAACCACAACTTGCCGAAAATGTGTCATCAGTTCTCTGTTACATTTCCTTTAAGTGCATTGAAAAGACTCATAGCTTCCATTTGAATTTCCATTTGACGTAACGGAATTCACTTCTGATTCGAATCCTCTATCTATATCGATAGCAGATGTTCCATATTTACCATTAGAGAGCTCTTTTTCTTTACGATTGTTTTCGAGGAAATAGAGTTGGTAGTTTTCCATACTCTTTGTACTGATTCTTTTCTTTTACAATTCTTCTTATAGATGATTAATTTTTTCCTTTGTCTCGTGCGAGTTTGGCAAAGGAAGCGCCTTCTTCGTGGCATTTTATTTCAAGTTTCTCTTCTAATTTCAACCATTTACTTTGCTTTGGCTTTGTATCATCACACTTTCTTTTCTCGCTCATAATAAAGGGATCATTGAGAGAAAAAAAAATCACAAAAAGGTTACACCCGTGAAGAAGCTGAACTTTGACCTTGGAAGTAAGTGATGCCAATACTTATATATAGTACATATGAGCATTGTATAAGCTTGCAACAAGATCTAGAATAAGCGAGTGATGTAAATTTGTGGAGATCATACTAGAAAATTTTAGAAAAATGTCGGCCATATGTGACGTGACCACATTATCAATTGCAATCACAGATTATAAACCGCACTACAGTGAATCTCGTACTGATTGGAGCCATACTGTTCGAAGTATTGCTGTTTTTATTTATATTTCGAAGAAATTCTAATTGCAGAAATTACTGAAGTCTATTGGCTACTGCCGATGTTATCCGGGTACACATGTTGCACATTTGAAGCCATACACCTCCATAAAAAAAATTCATGGCACATTGATAACTGAGAACTTTGTATTGGTTTCCATATTAACAAGGGTTTAACCCACAATTCACTCAGCCATACTTTGCTTCTGGGCTGGCATGAAATATCTAGAGTAGCTTTTCGCTGCTTACTTCAGTTGGCATAGTAGTTAAACTGCTTAGGTAGTATCAGATAAAAATGTATAAATTTACAGAAGCGACAGATAAGACAAGTGGCCCAGCGATTTGCTTGGCCAGTTGTTTCTGTATTGTAATACTGTTCTTCTAATTGCTGTTCTGGGGATATTAGCACAAACAATAAAAACACAAATTCTAAAAAATAAATAAAAATGTCCAAATTATTCACTGTATGATTCTTTTTTCTTCAAAGGTTTTACTTGTGCATGTGTCCACTCTGATATTCCCTGTCAGAGACTGAGTAATTTGGAATCTCCTCTTTTCATTCGTTGGCTTAACATCTCTTTACCACATTTTGTCTTTCTTCTGTCACCTCTATAGTTCTATTCACCCCACTAATCACTTGGAATTCTTTGATGCCCTCTCTTTTAAACTAGACTTTCTCCAGTCCAACTAAATTTTCCTTGGTGATTTTACTGTTCAGAACCCCAGCTGGCTTCCATTTTCTAGTCACATGGACCCATCTGGTCAAGATGCTGAGGCTTTTATAATTACTAATGATCTCTCACAGATGTTCATTTTCTTACCAGACAATCCTAACAACACAGCCAAAATGCTAGATCTTTTTCTCATAAATAACCTTTCTGAGGTACACAGTTGATTAGTGGTCCTTTAAGCACCTCATATTGCAACTTGCTGATGGTCTCTTCCCCAATGGGAACATTTCTCTCTTGGCCATTCACAACCTCATGTTGTTAATGTAATTACAAGAGTGCAAAATGGGATGATCTGCGAGTTTTATTTTCCTTGGTCGGATTACTGTTTCAAATCTGATGTCATCGTTTGCTAAGATCGTGTCAGTGTATTTTATTTTTGTTGGGATGAAATCCTTTATTCTACGCTCCACCTTAAAATCTCATCCTTTCTCCAAAATATAAAGAAATATTTTGGTGAAAGGGCTTCGAAATATAAAGGGTTTGATTTACTAATAAATGTGCTAAGGCTATTCAAGGATATTGCATTTGGCTTATATGCATCCCTTCAGGTTCATTTTCTTCCTACACCAAAGCTTGCAACAATTGTAAAGCAGTTATTAATCAGTCCAAACTAGATTTCGGACAGGTTAAGAGTAGAAAACTTGCATCTTGTCCAAATGGTAATCGAACATTCGAGCATTCTTGCCAAAGCTATTGGCAGCAACTTTTGCCCATATCTATTTTCACCTGTGCTGGAACCCGATGGTTCTATTGTCATGTCAATGAAAGGTAAAGCTGAATCGCTAGCATCCTACCTTTCTTCAGAAATTTTCCCTCTCGCAAACTAATGAACAGCACCGTGAATCGCATAGGAACCTATAACCGGAAACGTCACCGTAAGTCGGTACACGGCGCTGTTCATCGGTTCGCGAGAGGGAAAATTTCTGGTTTACTCATTCAAGCAGTAGTCGCTGCACGAAGAGCATGCATCAATATACGAACTGTGAGCTGGCAGACGTCTTGCACCTAATGTATGGATTAGCAGAGGGCAATGGATGAGCCACTCAACGAATTTATGGAGAACGCTTCCCAGACAGACATGTACCGGACTACCATTTGTTTCCACGTGTGCATCAAAATTTGCGTGATTATGGGTCATTTAGAGGTAACAAGAGTAGTGCGGGCAGACCACATTTGACACGAACTTGCGCCATGGAAGAAAGTGTGTTGAATGCTGTCCAGAATAATCCTACTACCAGCACACATGCCGTTGCCTCTGCCTTAGGAGTGTCTCATTGCAGTGTACAGTGTGTCTGGCACCATGATTCCTTTCATCTCCAAAGGGCTCAGTTACTTCTCCCCCAAGATCATCCTGCATGTGTGGGTGGCTTTTGCACAGTGCTTTCTCCAAGTAAGTGTTCAAGACTTGAATTTTCCAGCCTATGTTTTGGTCACAGATGAGGCTTATTTCACTTGGGAAGGCCTATTCAATCAGCACAATGCTCATGTGTGGGCAGGTATGGTCGGTGACTGCTTAGTCGGCCCATACCTGTTACCATCTCGCATGAACTCCGCTAAATATCGGATCTTTCTTGAACAAGTTCTGCCAGGGTTACTTGACGATGTTCCAGCAAATGTGAGACACAACATTTGGTTTTAACATGACGGGGTGCCTGCCCATTATGGAAGGTGTGTTCGTGACCATTTGAACAGGCGTTTTGGGGGTCGATGGATTGGCCGTGGTGGACCCGTTGCCTGGCCCCCACGCTCACCTGATTTATCGAGCCTTGATTTCTTTCTGTGGGGGGCCCTCAAATCTATTGTGCATGAATCGCCTGTGGAGACGGAAACGGATCTCGTGATGAGACTCGTCTGCGCTGCTGCTACTGTGAAAGAAACTCCAGGTGTGTCCGCCAATCCATGCTGTGTCGGTGTCACGCACACATCGCGTCTAATGATGGAACCTTCGAGCATCTGTTGTAACATCATGAAATGCATCTATCTCGTACTCCATTGTTAATATTATGTCAAATGTTTGCCACTAATTACTGTCTTGTGCCATTCCTGCTTCTTGTGCCTCTACTGCTACTTTCCCGTGACGTTTCCAGTGATGGGTCTCTATGCTATTCACATTCCTTTAGATGTTACCTACCTGCCCCAAACGTTTGTACCAATATTTTTGAGACACCTTGTGTATATACACACACACACACACACACACACACACACACACACACACACACACACACACACACACACACACACACACACACACACACACACACACAGTAGACTCGATTTTCCTGGATAAATGGTAAAAAAAAAAATATTCCCGGACAATTGATTTCCCGGTTAATCTAAAAATACAGCAAGTCCCCGACGCACGTAAGAGATACGTTCCAGGACTTCTTACGTAAGTCGTGTTTCGCTTAACTCAGGAATAACTAATAAAATATTGCTACTATACCTGGTTGTGCCAGAGTACAAAAACCACATAATATCCTCAGAAGAATGAAGAAAATAGTTATATATTTTTAATTAGTTCAATTAAAAACTTTATCTGGGGACAGCGGGGAAGTAGCGGAGTGGCACATAACAAAAAAGAAAACATAAAAGGAAGAAAAAAATGCATGTTATTGAATTTTATCCCGGGGGCTCACATCTGGTGAGTATGGGCTTTGCAAACCCACGGTCCTGAGCTGGATATCACCATTCTTCTCTTTCTTGGTGATTCTTTTCTACTTCTCTCTCTGTCAGGATAACTCTGGAATTTATTTATTTTTTTGGCTGGTACAGTATAAGCCTCGGGCTTCATTGCATCATATGGCTAATAATAATAATAATAATAAAAAACTGTAAAAACTGATACGTATTTCCTAGACTTGGTTATTATTATAGTTGAACTTCATTGGTGCCGACCACTTCTCGTATTCTGTTTCTCCTTTATTGTGTTCACCATTGCCAATGACAAATTTTAAATCGGAATTCTGCGTGATACTTGTTAATGTTTCGCCATTTTCATACATCCATAAGGATTATTTTAAAATTTTCTGATCTAACTCGATCACATTCCTTTTCTTGATAGATTTACTGGTACCGCTGTGACTTGTTCTCTTAGTCGGCACCGTGATAACAGACAAAATGAAAATTTCTGTAAAGAACTTCACAGGGTTAATGGGAAAACTCACTATTATCACTTCGCGCAAGCTCACATTTTACCAAAGCACATTTCTGGAGGTCATTGTCATAAAACAATTTGGCCTTTTCTGTTAGTCCAGCTAATTATAAACGGGTAGTAAACTCGATCTTATTGCATTTGCGATAATACTGATAGCTGTGATTCAGTGGGTTTTTACATTATTATGATGAAATGTGTGTCCCCTTCACTGATATATCCAGTCTTAAAAAATATATATAAAAAACGTAACTTAAGTCCGAAGCTACGTAAATCGGGGATGTACTATATTGAAAAATGTTCAGCAACCTACGTAAAAAGTATGGCGATATATAAAAAACTTAACACGTACTCTGGCGTGTTCAATACGCGAGAGTTATTTTTTAAGATTTCGATTTTAAATCTAATAGCTTCCCTTGATTTTTTTCAGTGTCATGTATGGTTTGGTCATCAACATTATAGTAGTTCTTTAGATATTTAACAGATGCATCGTTTTCAGACTTTTGAATAATTTCAAGTTTTTGTTTAGTTGAAAGCCCAACGCTTGCGTTTGCCCAACATTTTTACGATTTTTAAATAAAACAAACAAAAAAATATACAGTGAAACTTCCCTTTAACGGACAGCCATGGGGAACGAAAATGTGTCCGTTAAAGAGAAGTGTCCGCTAACAAGAAGTCTGAGGGAGAAAAAAAAAAAAAAAAAAAAATCGTTAAACGTTTAATGTAAAATTAAATTAAATTATATACAGATTTTGCACAATGTTTTTGTAAAAAATATACATACAATTGTGCTATGCATATTATGACTTTTTCTTATGAAAAATACATATAGTAATCACTTATTTTCTTCTCCACCTTCTTCCGGCTGATAATTTTGTTTCAACATTTGTTTGGAGTGAAGAAACCATCGAAAGCCCTTCAGTAAGATACTTCAGCAGCGAAAAACATTTTTAAACAATTGATTTGTATGAGCACTTCTATTTTCATCGGTGGTTCGTCAATATGTTCTTCGGCATAATGACCATCCGTTTCTTCATCCTCATAAGGAACTTCTTGAAAAATATCGATGATAATGTCGTTGATATCTAGAGCACCATTTTCTGTAGTGAGGTTCGAGTCTATATCTTTGTAGCCAGGGTCACTTGTAGCTGAAGTATCGTACATTATCAACAGATGTTGAAGTTCTTTTTCGTCTTGGTGCTCCACATTGCTGTTCACAACTTCAATTTTTGCGTTTGAGAAGCCAGACTTTACAAAACAGTTCGCAACAGTTTGTTTTCTAATTGCGTTTACTGAAGAGGAAATCCATTGAATCGCATCTAGGATGCTGATTTTCTTTGCAAGGTCACTCGCACGTTACATTGTTCATGTTTGCAATGAGATGTCTTAAAACACGTTTTCTGTAGTGAAGTTTAAAATTTTTTATTATCCCTTGATCCAAGGGCTGACACTCTGCAGATGTGTTTGGTGGCAGAAAAATGATTTGAATGTTGGACAATTCAATGTGCGGGTGAGATGCAGCATTATCCATGAAAAGAATAATTTTTCTGTTTTGACGAATCATGTTTTGGTTAAAGTGACTTATCCATTCGCTCATGATAACTCGTGTCATCCACGCTTTTTTATTAGACTTCCAATCAACATTTAAGATTCAACTTTATGCCCTTGAACCAACGAGGATTTTGTGGTTTTCCTATAACAAGAGGTTGTTCAAAGTCTCCCAGCATATTTGTACACAATAGTACAGTCAAACGTCCCTTAGAAATTTTTCCGCCCTGGCACTTTTTGTTTTTTATTCTCATTGTTTTTTCAGGAAGAACTTTAAAAAACAACCCCGTTTTGTCACAGTTGTAAACATCCTTAGCTTCAAAATCACGACATAAATCTTCCAATTTGATGGTCCACTCTGTTACAACCCCAGTATCAACAGATCCACCTTCACCACTTCCGGTTTTCCAAGAAATTTTATGCCGAGTTTCGAACTTGTCTAGCCATCCCACAGAAGCTTTGAACTCATTTACTTCCATAGATTTTGGAACCTCCAAAGCCTTTTTCCTAATAATAGGCCCATTAATGGGAATTTTTTTAGCACGTTTGCAACAAACCCACTCATACGTAACATTGTCAATTTGAAGTCCAACAGTTTTCGGGAATGATTTTTGAACCTGATCATTTCCGTGTTGCCAAAATTGTTTGAGCAGTTCATTTTTTTTTCTTTAGGATGTCGCTTACCTGCGTCTTCCCGATTTTGAGTTTTGCAGCGAGAGTGCCCCTCGACGTGGGCACCTGTACATAGTGAGGGGACCTCCCAGTGACGCTGCTGGACTTCCAGACTAGCATCACTGGGATCCAACGCCCACAGCCAGGTTCCAGGCTTACATCAATGGAATCCGGTCTGTTTGCCGTGCGCTGCGACCCGTGGAAATTCGGAAAGGGGGATCCTGGTGGTTGAGGGGCCCAGCTTCAATACACCACTTTGGCCCCTGCTTCAACAAGACGGGTGGTCCTGGAAGGCCCGGCTAGGATCAATCGGCTAGTAGGCTCGCCTGCGAGGGTCAGCCGTGTCAATGCCACGCCCCTACCCTCATGGTCCGAGGGACAGGATTCAGGCTGGTGGCGGTACGGGTATAGTGTCTGGGTAGCCCTGGCGTTCCACTCCCGAGCGCATTTATTGCATGCCAGGTAGTGGGCGTCCCTTTGGGCTCCGTGGTGGGTGGGGAGCCCGGGCACTGAACAATTTAAAAAACTCCATGAATCCTGATAAACTTATTTCTTCAGGGGCCCCAACCCGGTCCCTATCTGAAAATATAGACACTGACAGCACTATTGCTTCAAAGAGGCAGCGGACTGAACTACCATCAGGTCCCACGGTTTTTAATCATGCACTCCACTAATGAAAAACCGATTGGTAAAATGTCACCTTTCTTTATACAGAAAGGGTTAGATGGGTTAGCTGGTTCACCCAAATCAGTTAAGAGGCTCCGTTCTGGGGATCTCTTGATTGAAACTAAAAATGACAGGCAATCTGAACATCTACTCAGAGTAACATCAATCGGAGGAAGCCCTGTAACCGTGACACCACACAGAACACTAAATTCATCGAGAGGTGTAAATTCAGAGTGGGACCTTCTCGACGTTACCGAGGAGGAAATCTGCTCGGAATTGAAGTCCCAGGGAGTTATTGCCGTCAAAAGAATTAGTGCGCGTAGGGATGGGAAACTGGTTAAAACCAGAAACATTATCCTGACATTCAATTCACCTAAATCTCCTGATGAGATTAAAGCTGGATACATAAACTGCCCCATGCGTCCATATGTTCTGAACCCTTTATGTTGTTTCAAATGCCAGAAATATGGATACTCGCAAATGGCCTGCAGTGGTTCCCTTGCATGCGCTCGATGTGGTGCAAAGGACCACGAAATAACTGGAAATTCAGCTACAAAAGCCGCATGTATTAACTGCAATGGAGAACACCCTGCATATTCAAGAGCTTGCCAGCGGTGGAAGGAAGAAAAGGAAATACAACGACTAAAGGTAGAACTTAACATCTCATACCAAGAGGCTGGGAAAGCAGTTAAACCAGTAAGTAGCGTCAAAGCAACATACGCCGAAAAGGTATCCAATAAATGCTCGATTGGCACCCAAACGGATATGACTGTGCCACCAAAAGAGTCATTCACGCCCATCGCTCGCTATCTATTAAGTTCAGTAAAACCAGCACAGAAATCTCAGTCAGCTGCCTCTCCAATATCGGTACCTCCCAGTGCTCAAGCACTATCAAAAGCGAGCACTAAAGTAACAGTACAAAAAAATCAAGAGCCCGTGCCAGGACAAGAAAAAATGGATGTCGAAACCAAGGAGTTACATGACGATTCAGTCTTGGAACTCTTTACGGAGGAAGAGATGGACACAGGACAGTGCCCTTTCTTCCCCAAAAAAGACAAATCCAAGACTGATAAAAGTAAGCCCTCAGCACCTCGGAAGCCACCTGATGGACCCACCAAGCCAAAATACTGGCTAAAATCCTACAGTGGAACTGTTGTGGATTCCGACGAAACATTAGTGACATCAAGGCACTTCTGCAAAAGTACAAGCCATCGTGCTTTTGTGTACAGGAAACCTATTTAACGGCAAATGATGACCCCACCATACGTAACATTACAATCATTCGTAAAGACAGAACTGGGGACGGTCCTGCTCATGGATTAGTTGCAAACCTCGTGAGCAACCAGATTCCCTTTCAGCCTTTGCAACTTACAACCAACGTAGAGGCTGTAGCAATTCGCCTTAAAGTGGGGTTCTTATTAACTGTTTGCTCTCTTTATTTACCACCTGGTATTGACATCCTCCAGGAAGAACTTGATGATCTCGTCATGCAATTGCCTCCCCCTTTATTATTTCTTGGAGACTTTAATGGACATAACACTCTGTGGGGTAGTACTAACATTAACGGAAGGGGACGAGTCATAGAGCGCATGCTCACTGACAATGGCCTCTCCCTTCTCAATGTGGGAACACACACTTTCTTCCACATGCCTACACGTACTTTTTCTGCCATTGATCTTTCTATCTGCTCCCCTTCCCTCCTTTCTTCAGCTATATGGGAGGTGGAAGAAAACCCATATGGAAGTGATCACTTCCCCGTGATAACCACCTTAACTAGTGGTAGACCGTGTCAGCCATTTAGTTTACCGCGGTGGAAGATTGATCAGGTTGACTGGAATGCCTTTTGACATCTGGCAAATCTTGACATCGCTACAGTCAGTCGGGAACATATCAATGATGCAGTCGCGTACGTTACAGAAAGTATTGTCCAATCAGCTACAATTGCAATCCCAAAAACATCCAGCCGGTTTCCTCAATTTCCTAAACCTTGGTGGAATTCAGAGTGCACAACAGCAAAAAAGGCACAAAACAAAGCCTGGGGGATATTTCGTCGATATCCCACGACCGATAATCTAAATATCATTTAAACGTGCACGTGCAAAAGCACGTTATATCCAACGTCAGAGCCAACGGAAATCTTGGATCCGTTTTACATCATCCATAACCCAGACTGCCAGCTCAAAAGTAGTCTGGGACAAGATCCGGAAAATGAAGGGAAAATACCCACCGTGCCCTTCGGTGATTCTCGAGCACAATGGATGTCTAATTGCAGACCGAACTGCAGTTGTAAACACTAGGGGAAACATTTGCCAAATATCTGCGATAACCTCATTCCCTCCAGAGTTTTTGGTCTTGAAAGAGAAATGTGAGAAACAGCCATTAAACTTCTCGTCAAAAGGACTTGAACCATATAACAAGCCCTTTACACAGGAAGAGTTAAATGCAGCACTCTTTCTTACGCATGCAAATGCTGTCGGGCCCGATGACATCCACTACGAAATGATAAAACATCTGTCACCGCATTCTAAAAATCACCTATTAATTTTGTTTAACAGAATTTTTCTTAATAAACAATTTCCGGATTTCTGGCGGAAAGCAATCGTTCTTGCTTTCCCAAAACCAGGAAAAGATCCTAGATATCCAAATAACTATTGCCCTATTGCTCTGACAAGCTGTTTGTGCAAGGTCCTGGAAAGAATGGTTAATGCCCGCCTTGTGTGGTATTTGGAATCTAATGATCTGCTTTCCAGGACACAGTGCAGCTTCCGAAGAGACAGAATCACTTTGGATCATTTAATCCGACTTGAAACATACATTCGTGACTCTTTTCTTAAATCCGAGCATCTGGTAGCAGTTTTCTTTGATATTGAAAAAGCGTACGACACAGCCTGGCGATTTGGAATATTAAAAGACCTCTACAACTTTGGTCTTAGGGGTAACCTTCCTCTTTTTATCAAAAACTTCCTTTCGAATCATCATTTTCAAGCGCCTAGGATCCACTCTCGAGAGAGAGTTCTGTCAGGAAGAGGGAGTCCCACAAGGGTCCGTTCTAAGTGTCATGCTTTTTTGCAATCAAAATAAACTCTATCAAGGAACAACTTCCGCCCACGATAAACAATGCCCTTTGTGTTGACGACTTTACTATATTTTGTCATTCGTGCAATATGAGGGTCATTGAAAGGCAACTGCAGAAAACCATTGATCACCTTACATCTTGGTCATTGGCTAATGGGTTCAGATTTTCATCACAGAAGACCGTTTGTGTACACTTCTGTCGCAAACGTAATCTTCATCCTGAACCAGATTTAAGGCTTGGACAAAATAACATCCCAAGTTGTAGCAGAAGTCAAATTCCTTGGACTTATTTTCGACAAAAAGTTGACATTTCTTCAACATATTCGTCAGCTCAGGACAAGGTGTGTTAAAGGGCTTAACATCCTTCGTGCCCTTTCGTCAACTTCATGGGGCGCAGATCACTCTACCCTTCTTCGTCTCTACCGAGCCCTTGTCCGTTCTAAATTCGATTATGGGTCCCAGGTATATGGATCTGCTAGAGAGAGTGTACTTCGGTGGTTAGATCCACCGAAGTACACTCAGGCCATTCGGACAGCCACAGGAGCATTCCGCACATCTCCAGTCCAAAGCCTCTACGTTGAAGCAAATGAACCATCCCTATCTTTTCGACGTAAGCAGTTGTCTTTACATTACACCTTTAAATTGAAAGCCCTGCCTGATCATCCCACGTGGGCATCAGTTTTTGAGCCACGTTGGGAAAATCTCTATAACGCCCATCGGACTGCCAACAGACCTTTTGGTATTCGGATTCAAGGGCTATTAAATGAACTAAACATGACGGTAGACAACGTTGCCCAGTCACCAAGGCAACTCCTTCCACCCTGGTATGCACATTTGCCAAAGTGTGACTTCTCCCTCAAGATCATGGAGAAGGCTAATACACCGGCGGCCGTCTATCAACAACTCTTCGCATCACATAGAGAGCAGTACTCTGACTTTCTGCCATTCTATACAGATGGCTCAAAGTCAGAATCTTATGTGGGATCTGCTGTCGTATTTCCTCAAACGACGTTATCATTCAAGATCCCGCAAGAAGCTAGCATTTATACTGCAGAGTTGCATGCAATTGAAATAGCCCTTGAGTTCATTATAAATAGTGATTACCAAAGGTATATGATTTACTGTGATTCATTGAGCGTGTTAGAGGCTCTTGTATCGATGAGGTACAACTCTCATCCGGTCCTGTCCCGGATCTGGCAGATGCTTTGTTCTGCCTTTGAAACAGAATTTGACATTCGCTTTTGCTGGATCCCAACCCACATTGGGATCCGGGGAAATGAATTAGCTGATACTGCTGCCAAATCAGCCATTTCCCTGGATAGTCATTGCCTGTCAGTCCCCTATACAGACTACAGGCAAATAATATGGTCTAAATTATATTCCCAATGGCAAGACTCTTGGCTCGGACAGACCGCGAATAAACTACACCACATTAAGCCTGTAATCATGCAATGGCAGTCCAGTCTACGCAAGGTGCGAAGAGAGGAAGTTGTTCTTGCTCGGCTCCGAATAGGTCATAGCCATCTAACACACTCCTTTTTGCTGAGGGCGGATGGCCCACCTATGTGTGAGACTTTAACTGTTTCTCACGTTTTTATTGTATGTCCTGTTTTTAGACAATCTTTTTCTAGAACTTTTAATAATCTGGCTGAACCCTTTACACTCGGTCAGATTTTAGGTGACAGAGACAACATGTCTGACGTTTTTAATTTTTTACACTCGATTAATTTATACACAAAGATTTAAGTTTATATTTTTTACATTTTTGACACGGTAGCCTGTTCTAAGGCTGACCAATATTTTTGATTTGGCGCATTATGGCCACAGCTGCAAATGCGCCATTAAAAACCAAACCAAACCAAAGCAGCGAGCGTGCGAACACTATTTTTTTGCTGATCGATCATACGCATTAATGAGTTCGACTTTATCTTTTAAAGTTAAATGTTTACGAGAAGACATTGTGCACTTCACACGACACTGAACAAAACTGAAACTGAAAAGCCGAAAGGCCGACCATATCCCCCCCCCCTTGCACACACCGAATTCATCAGAAGTTTTACACGTGCCTTAAAATTCTTGAAAAAGGGTTTAGAACCGCGACGTAAACCTTGATAAAATTCAGAGAATCGGAAATAGAAAATAAACACACGATTGAGGCAATACGTGGATTGATTTTTGATTTGGTAGTTGTTGGCGCATCGGCTTCTGTGGCCATATTGCACCTCCCAAGGTTTTTGCAGTACTTTGATCCAAGCCCGAGGCGGGAATCGAACCCGCGACCTTTGGGTTGCCAGGCAGGTACTTTACCCACTCGGCTAGCCCGGTCGGCGCAATACGTGGGAGAAAAGTTCCTAGAAAGAGGGCCGTAAGCTCGCCCGCTGTCCGTTATGGGGAGATCAAATTAAGTGCTAATCTGAACGAAACAGTGCAGATTGCCTGTCCGCGTCCGTTACAGAGAATGTCCGCTAGACAGAAGCTGCAAACACGTTAAAACCAATAGCGGTGAGTTGGGGAATTTGAAAATGTCTGTTGTAGAGAGATGTCCGTTAACGAGAGGTGTCCGTTAGGAGAAGTTTCACTGTAGTTACTATAAAAAAAAATAAATTCCGACGTCCCTGACATACATAACGGAAAAAAAATTGGCCTTTTGCGGTGCGACGGAATACAACAATCGATGCAACGCACTAAAAGTGGTTTTCAACCTTTTTTAAATAACGGTACCCCTAAGTAATTTATTTTATTTTGCGGCACCCCTACTCAATTTTTTGCCTGTTAGATCCGATTCTCTCTCTCTCTCTATATATATATATATATATAATAAAAAAATATATGTTATATGATATTTATTATAATAATATAATTATAAAAAGTACATTTCATAATACAAATTATATATATACAGTATATAATTTTATTCTTTATATAGAGGTACTAAGTAAACATCAATTATAAATCACTACAAAATTAAAAAGATACTGTACATCTTTTTATAATGAAATAAATATATAAATTAAAAAAATAATAATAAAGTTTAAGTAACTTAAACCCAAATTATGTTGCACCCCGGTTGAAAACTACTGCACTGAAACAAACTAAACATTTGGACTCTTTTTTTTTTTTTTTTCCTTTTTGAGCTGCTGGTGTGAAGACAGCGGGTGTTGCAAGATAATAGGTATACTAATCTCCTAATGACGACTTATAATGCCGTCATTAGGCATTATAAGTCGCTTATTTACTTAACAGATGTTTGCAAACTTGCAAAACATCTGTTTATACTAATTCTATTTATTACTTGAATTTTATGATTTCTGGTTGTTTGTTTTTTTTAATTTGGAATCTTGAAGTGTTCCGGTTAATCCGATCCCGGTAAAGGGAGAGTCTGCTGTATACTTTGTTATTAGGAATTGTAATTTTGTTTATAGTTATATTATTGTAATAACTATCATATAACGTATATTTTTTTTAATATTAAAAAAAGGCCGAAAACCACTGTTCTATCTTATGGGCCTGATATAGCCGAATGGTCAGGAGTGAGGTGCAGTAGGAAGCACCCTTTGTGTGGGCCAGGTTTCAATCCCGTGACTGCTAAATGCGATTAATGTTTATTCTGATAATTGATTGTAAACTCTTAGCCTGGCGGTCGTGCCGGAGTTTATATAAACAATAGTGTTTTTTTTTTTTTTTTTTTGTTGATGAACTTGTGTGGGGAGTGGATGTAATGTTTATTATTTTCTTGTTAATTATCTTTTATTTAATTTTTATTCTCAATGCATGTGTTTATTTAATTATTCCCTGTATTCTACTATGCCTCCCCCCCGTTTTGTCCCCTCCCACTTTACACCTGACTTGTTAAACTGTCAGAAGATTCTAGACTCTAGGGGGTCTCAATATTATAAGTATTCCTCCTCTGGACTGGCTGATGTTCAAAATGACTGACAAACTCATATGTGTTAAATATAACAATATTTATTGACACTTTTTACATGGTAATCAAACAACAACAAATAACTAGTACTTTAATCAGTGGGACCTTGTTAGACTGCTACCAATTAACTGTGTACATATTTTGTAATCAAAACTACCAATTCTAATGTACCATTGTTTCTTCATGTACCTCAACATTGGTTCCAACAGGTCCAGGTAATTATTACATTTCATAATCCACAAATCAGTATCCCTACTGTTTAACTGTCCAAGTAGGTCAATAAGTGACAATCAGCATACGAATAGACAAATGTAAGTCACTATGTGTCCCCCTTCCAAAATTATTATGTAATACACATACTTCAGTCAGAAATCTCTTTCGACCACAGATCAACCAGCCAACAATAATCAACCAAAATTAATTAATAATCTTCCCGTTTAACTAACCCACAATTCATTAATTAATTCTTGACACTCAATTGTCTACCTGTTTAAACAATTACCATCACAATAAATTATACTCTCAATAATTCAAAATTCAACCTTCAACACTAGTTAGTAATCTACTTGCCACTTGTTATACATTCTACCTTCAATCCTTTGTTACTTAATTAATCATTTCCCCCTAATCTACTATTATGTCAGAACTCCCCTTCCAACCACAGATTAACTTTAATGCACTACTCTTGTTTCCTCTACTAATTTGAATTATCTATCTGTCTCTCTCTCTCTCTTTGTATTCCAATTATACGTACATCTATATTTTTTTTGTTTAGCATTCTCCCCTAAATTTTTAACGTTCTTCTAGAGTCCTTTCCATTACTAAGTTAAAGATTTTTCTGTACTTAACTAGCACTTACTCAATTCGCTGAGCATTTCTCCCTGCTAGGTTCTCTCTCTCTCAGCTCTGAAGCGTAGTCTGGAAGGCGAATGGTTGGTTGTTCATCCGTGGGACACACCAATCTACCTGGGGTTCGCTCTTCCGTGGGTATTGCTCTGCTGAGTTGAAAAGGATCCTTTCTTACGTCATTCTCTAGAATTCTCCTTGGGCGCTCTACTTCCTTTCTCCATAAACAGCATCAGCTTCTCACACTGTTGTAGTATTCATTTGTTACTGCTGTATCTTCTTTCCTCCACAAGGACACATTCCTTCCCCAACTTTAGACAAAAAAAATTCTCACAATTAAAATTTCCTTCCCATTACTAAGCTATCACCCCAGAACTGCAGCCACAACCACCATCCAAACTCGACCACGACTCTCCTCAGAATGCTCCAAAAAAACTTCTCTCTCTGCTCTCTTCAAAATTCCCCCCTTTTCTCCCTGACCAATCGCTGACCTTTTCATCCCTTCCCCTGTAATTCCCATTCTTCCCCTATACTCTTCCGTGGGTGTGTCTTCCATCATTTATATGAGAAGTCTTCCGGTTTCAGCAATTTCTAGAACTTTCTAGAAACGTAAACGGAAGTTCCGGTCAGCCTAGATGTTTCCAGATCTTCTTTGTGACCTCACATCCACACCCATTTATTCGTCGTGCTTCACCTGCCATTAATCGCCCCATGAAATTTTTAAAAGCGCACTCCATTACTCAGTGCCTTCTCTATTGCGTACTGCCCCTTTCTCAAGTGGGATTTGTTTTGGTCTATTGTTTCTTCCGGATGGAGTGCTGCCTATGCCCAGTGTACATCAACTACGAACTGCTCCAGATCGGAGCTCCTATTGTTTCGCGTGTTCGAAACGCTTGCCCCCCGTTGCTACGTTAATCCTCCTCTTACTTAAAGTAATAGGCGAAATGAGCACAATTAAGCCTGGGACTTCGGCTTAATCGCTTCGGCGCTGAATTATCCTATTGAAATCTACTATTATTAGTTTGGACCTGATATATTTTCAAATGGTTGTCTATATTAAAATACTAATAATTTTTCAATATTAATAACCATTATTAAATAAGATTTGTAAGGACAGGTCCTTACACTTGTAAACCACCTCCTACCATTCCCAGTACACTCCATTCAATACCTCCTGCAGTCTTCTCTCAAAGGTAGGCGCCTTCGTAGCCAGGTGGGAAGGAGCAGCAGTGCGTAGCATACGCTTCTTGATTAGACCGGGGTTCGAGCCCGTCACCACCAAATACGGAGGATGCGGAAAAGTCAGGGAATGACCACCGCCTATCCCCGAGCAATATGGCCTTAGTTGCTAATGCTCCTAAAAACCAAATAACAACATAACATCTCTCAAAAGTATGTCAGAAGGATGTTGAACAATCTTGATACTAAGAAAGCTCAGGTCCTGATGGTATATCTGCACTTGTTCTCAAAATGCAGCTCCTGTAGCCGAGTGGACCGGGGTTCAAGCCCATGACCACTAAATTCGATTAAAGTTTCTACTGATGATTTATTGTATATTCCCATGAACTGGTGGTCGTGCCGGAGTATAAACAAGAACATTTTTTCTGTGTTGCCTTTTTTTTTTTTTTTTTACTTTCTTATTCCAAAAGTGTTTTCCTACTGCTTGGAAATTTGCTCATATCCAGCCAGTTCCTGAAAAGGGTGACAAATCCCTCCCATCCAATTACTACTCTTTCTAAAGTAATGGAGAAATAAATTAACCGTCAACTCTTAAACTGTCTAGAAACCTTTCATTTGATCAATGATCACTAGTATGGATTCCTCAGGTCGATCCACTGGTGATATACTGGATTATGTTACCCATCTTGCTTTCTGGAGACTAGGCACCTGCAAGGTCATCTGATTGAAATTTATAAGGCTTTGAATGGTTTGAGCATGCTCAGTGCTGTTGCGATTCGTCTTCTTGCTCAGATTAATCGCCTGAGTGGACATAGATTCAGATCGAGGAAAGAGAGTTGTGGGATAGATGTGCGGAAATTTGCCTTTAGCCAGCTCGTGGTTGATTGCTGGAACAAACTTCCATCTGTCGTTGTAGAAGTTGACAGCTTAAATACATTCAAGGCAGAATTAGAAAAACATTTGGAGCGAATGGATGGGTGAAATGGGAAAGGTTTTTTTTTTTTTTTTTGGCTAATGCTGTCTAAGCTTGCTTTCTTGCATCATATGTCTCTGTTAATGCTAATCTATGGACAAATTCAATGGAAATGTTTGGTGAAACTCCAAGCAGTTGCTCTTGACATTTCAAAGGCCTTTGATCATGTTTGACATAAAGGTCTTCTAAATGAGCTTCCATCTTGTGGTTTGCCAGCTGTTTTTTTGTAATTGGGTATTCAGTTTTCTCTCTGACCACTCACTGCGAGTAATGGTAGCTGACTCTCTGTTTTCTAACTTCACCACTAATTTCCTCTTGTATATTAATGACCTTCTTCCATTGTCCAGAAATCCTATCCATAGGTTTGCTGATGATAGCGCATTGCGTTCCACTCCACCTTCCAGTTTGAAAAACCTTGCCCTGCACAAACAGTTTCAACTTCTCGAATATCCACTGCCAATTCCTTAAATGCTGATGTGGACTGGGACAAAGATAACATAGTTGATTTCAATCCTTCTAAAAACCAGTCCTGTCTTATTTCTCGCAAAAAAAGGATTCTTCTGCACCTTTACTCATCTTCTATGACACTCAGAATATTAGACAGCATCACATGTCTCTATTAGGAATTATTCTGACATCTGTTCTCACTTGGAATAAGTACATTTCAAATGTTGCTTGCTCTGCATCTAAAAAGTGGATTTGGCGTATCGTAGCCGTAGTCTCTCATGCGCCAAAAAAACAAAATGAAATCAAATCAAAAATCTAAAAAGCTGGGCATTGCTCTCGGCATTTCTTTTCTTCCAAACAGCTGTTCACTCTGTACGAATCGCACGTCCGCGCTACAATGGAAAATTGTTGCCACATCTGGAGCTGTGTCTCCATTAACTGTCTCTCAGGCTTCTAGACTCCATTAAAAAGAAGGCAGTTGTGTTAATTAATAACCAAGCTCTTACAGAAGCGCTCCACTCTCTTATAGATGTTCTGTTTCTACAGAATGCATTTTGTATAGATAATTCTATTATGGTCACTGTTTTTCTGAATTGGCTTCTATAATTTCCCCTCTCTTTTCGAAACCAGTCCATACACGTGCCGCAACCAGTCAACATCCTTTGGAACAACCTCCCTTCATACATATTTCCTGAAAATTCCAATCTACAGAAATTCTAGTCTAATGTCAACAAGTATTTTCACGGTACTAAATACCATAGGTTCAAATACCGCTTGTGCTTGGGTTCTCGTAAATATAATAATAATAATAAAATAAAAAAAGATCATTAAACACAAATGTTTCCGGTTTATTTCCGTGCTTGTTACTTTTTTTCGAACGTTTCTTTATGTGATGTGA
The DNA here is from genome assembly GCF_048544385.1 of Mastigoproctus giganteus. Taxonomy (NCBI): domain Eukaryota; kingdom Metazoa; phylum Arthropoda; class Arachnida; order Uropygi; family Thelyphonidae; genus Mastigoproctus; species Mastigoproctus giganteus. The sequence goes on from NC_143578.1 coordinate 128,214,613, forward strand.
TGTATACTGTTCCTTTTTCTACTTCAAGTTTTTTTTTTTTTTTATCCTTTATGTCTAACTTACCTTAAATCAACAAACATGTTATTTTCCTTATGCCCATGACACTCTTTCTGTCACCAGACAACCCTTTCACTCGTCGTGCGCTGGCCTGGCCTTTAAAGCGTCTACAGTCAGTCGTCTGAGATGGAAAGTAGGCCAGTGAAGCTTGCAGCGCTCGGGCGGGGTGAATGACCGCGTTGGCATGGAAAGGTCTTCGATTTTTTCTAACCCCCCCCCCCGTCACTTATTCCTTATTTTGAAGTGCACGTATAGTGCTGTTTCACTATTTGAAGAGTTATATATATATATATATATAATTTTCAACATACTGAAAAAAAAATTTATGTTGTTGATTCAGTTTTTATAGTTACTAGATGCTGCATATCTAAGCTTGGGTGCAGTGTTTAGCATAATACGTAAGTGTACGGATAATTATTATTCGAGACATGAAAAGCTTAGGTGCAATGAGGGTTATGCTGTATTCAAAGCATGAAAATATGAGCTGGTTTGTCACATGTTTGTAGCACACTTTTTTACAGGATGCCCGCATAACGCAACTTTCCTTAAATACCAAAAGTAGTTTATACATGGAACTTTTTCTTGAAATTACAGTGGTAATATTTAATTTTTAAAAAATGCTTGAAAAAAATCTTGCGACTGCACATTATATTTGGTTTTCCATGATTCTCTTAATAACCCGGGGGAAAAAAAAGTTCCACATTAACGATTCATTTACCCTTCTGAAAATTAAGCTAAGCTATACATACGATCTAGATCTACCTTCTGAGTTTTAAACCACGGCTTGGGGGGGGGGACAAGAATTCTTCCCCCGAAAGGATTTTGTAACAAAAAAAAAACAAAAAATATAAAAATAATAATAAGTATATATATGTATATATATATATAGAGCCCACTTTATTTTTCCCGGTTACAGATTTTATATCCAGTTCTAAACCATGGTTTTTCCGCAATTATTTTTCATTGTTGAAAATATTCTCACATGGTGCTTATAAGGCTTTCACCGCTTCAGGTTTGTGGGTTTAGCTTTGGGCGTACTATTTAAATTGAAATTTTGATAAACATGGTATTAGTTGGTAACAAGTTAGGTAATGTGCACAATACTTTAAATTTCAATATTGTGTTATAGGCTTGGCAAACCAGGGTCCTGAGCTGGATATCATCATTCTTCTCTTTCTTGGTGATTCACTTCTACTTCTCTCTCATGGTAATGTGGGGATTTTTTTTTTTTTTTTTTTTGTTTATTTGCAAATAAACAGACATTCTGTTTTCATTTCATTATAGGCGCCTCCATAGCCAGGTGGGCAGGAGCAGCAGTGCGTAGCACATGCTTCTTGATTAGACCGGGGTTCGAGCCCGTGACCACCAAATACGGAGGATGCGGAAAGGTCAGGGAATGACCACCGCATATCCCCGGAGCAATATGGCCTTAGTTGCTAATGCTCCTAAATAACAAACATTTCATTGTACTATGAATTACGAGAAATTATTATTTTATGTCCCTCTCTCCGGAATGCTCTTTGAACTTGAATAACTCAAAGACAATAAGCTTATAACCTGATTCCTTTTCAAACAAATTTTTCGACCGATTATCGAAATGTCTGTTATTATTTTAACAGTTAAGCAAAAAAAAAAAAAAAAAAAAAAAACTGTTGAGTAACAGTTTCATTTACAGTTTTGGCGAAATATTTGCCACGGGTACACTAGAATTACAATAATTGTAATTTTTTTGTGTGCAATAATTGTAATTTTTTTATATTTATAAAAAAATTTATATTTTATTTTATTTTATATTTTATTCTATATTTTATTTATAATAATTGTAAATTTTTTTCATTGTTTAAAATAAATTTTATTACCCAAGCCTGTCCCATGATACCTTGCCATCAGCGAAGGGAGCCATTTCTTCTTCTCTGAAACAGTTTTGGCGAAATATTCGCTACGTGTATTCTAGTTATTATAGTTTGCCTTACAAAAGCGTCTTTTCTTGTAGGCAGCTCCCATTCTCACTTGGTGTATGTGAGACTCCAGGTCGAGCTGTCTAATCATTCCGTAGTGCTTTGGTTTCACCGAAACGCGCACAGCTGACAAAATACAGTACTGTATAGACGTTCATGTTGCGTCTGCTAGACGCCACCGTCTGAGTTTCCAATCGTAGGAGGGATGAATGACCTTGAAAATTCCAAAGATACAGATAACTTATTATTGCTTTCTCTCATTTATTTTCGTTTGACGTTTTGTAATTCTGTTTAGCAAATCATAATTAATAGAATGGAACAAACTTTTTTCATTTGAAACAGCTGAAAAATTTGTTTTTTTATAATTCATTAAAACAAAAGGTGTCTCACAGATGCCAGTTGAGGGTATTTGTTTCATATAGTGTCAGGAGTAATGGCGAGTTAAATATACTTCAGGGGTTAAAAACTTCAATAAATAAATCCCATTCTGAAAGCAAAATCCTTCCTTCCAACTTTTTATTAAATTGACACAATGTTTACTAAATTAACAGAATTCATTCTACCAATTCTGCATTCTAGCTCCATGACTAAATTAGTTTGACAACACTTGGCACACAGCAAAAGAAGCAGGCTGACTTCATTGAAAACAGAATTAATGGAAAAACACAATTCTGATTTCACTTGTGACTGTTCAGGAAATATCTCAATTTGCATGGTGGGGAAAACCTACTCAAAAAATCATATTAACATGTTTGCTTCTTTTTATATTTGTGAGCGTCTTGTACATGTGCCTTTTGGCACTTCTGTAGGGCTCTGGAACAAGTGGGCAGTGCTCTTTAGTAAATGGATAAAAATCCTTGAAGAATCATCAGTCGAGGTAACATTGACCTGTAGCATTCTAACACTAACAGATGTATTTGAATGAGATTCAGAATCTTCATCACTTGAATAGAATTCTCTTTCAGTATCAGATGAGATATAAAGATTTTTCAAGTAATGCCCTAGTGTTTCAGATATATGGGATCCTCAATAAAGGACAACAGTTTTGAATGCATATAAACTTTTGATATAGTGTGCTGGCATTGGAGAGTTCAGTGTCATTAAACATGTAAGACTGGAAGTTATTTCAGTAAAAACATAATGAATATACACTCCCTGTGCATCCATGACTTCACAGATGTTGATTGAAGTTTGTGATAACTTTAGCGAGTTGTGATGCCCTTCACAGCAACTGTGATTTGACCTTTAATTTCTTCAGTGCTGTGTGGATTATTTCTGGTATTACATATTAGCCATCAGGAATCCCTCAAGCAAATAATCACATGGATTCAAATCCATTGAGCGATGGCCAAGACCATCCAATCAATCTTACATTGTTTAGGATATCATATATCAATTACAAATTGCCTTGTCATTAAACTTTGCCTTGTCATTTCCTTTTTGACTCCCATACTTGAAGTGTTGCAGTGAAGTAGTCTTAAAGGAGTTTGATGAAATTGCACACGTATTTTTGGGATGTAAAGGCATTGCTATGAGTATGAGGGTTCTCACTGTCCCATGCATATCCTGTTTATTGACATAGTCATTCAAGTGGAAGTGCACTTTGTTGGTTGTCCAGGAATACTGGCTTGACAGTTTCAAATGATGAAATTGCACACCACCCAGTCTGTTATTAGTCTTACAGCTATCTCCATGAGTATATGGGGATTATCACTGTCTCGTCCATATCCTATTTAGTAGTAGTAGTAGTGGCAAATGATGCAATAAAGCAAGCTTATATAGCATCAACCAACCAAAAAAAAAAAAAAAAAACAGTGATACACACTTCACCAATCCATACTATCCAGGAATTTGTTTAGTTTTTCCTTGAATTTATTCAAACCATCCACTTCCACAACAGATAGAAACCTTTTCCAACAATCAGCTACCCTTTGGCTAAAGGCAAACTTCCACACACCTATCCTGCAACCATCCTTCATCAACTAGGAAGTGTATCCAGTTGACATTGATGGACAGTGCAATGTTGAGTCAGTTTGGCATGACATAAGCATTGGAAAGAGAAAATGAGAGCAGGAATGTGTTATATTCGTAATGACTCTGATGAGTATAACTAACAATTGTGCAGAGAAATAGAGTGGGCTAGTAAATCAGAATGTCTTGTAATGGGAAATTTCAACTTTCCAGATATTGACTGGAACTTGTGGGTTGGTCACTCGCACACTAGCAAGACTTTTATGAATTTTTTGGATGATTGTTTTCTACAGCAACATGTTTGAGGGGCAACCAGAGGGAGTAATACTCTTGATCTGATTATCAGCAGTGATTATTCATGCATTAAGAATTTTCAGATAAAGGAACTACTAGGTGACAGTGATCATAGTGTATGATGTGGGACTTACTTAAATATGTAACTACCATCAAGGGTAAAGGGAAGGGTTTTTGCTTTAGTAAAGGTGACTACTGTGATCTCAGAAAGTTTTTAAATTCTATGCAGTGGGATCAACTTACGATGTTAACAACAGAGAATTCTAAATGGGTAGCCTTCAAGTAATTAATCTTGGAAGCTACTAGGCTTATTATACCAACTAAGAAATACTGTTCAAGATTAAAGCCTAAATGGACATCAGATGAACTAATGAGGCTTGTGGCAGAGAAGAAAAATGCATAGTATGCATATAAATTATCAGGTTACACAAAAGCCTATGGTAGATATAAGCCAGTCTGTAATCAAGTCACAAAGGAGATTAGGCAAGTGAAGGCTGATTACAAGAAATCTTTGGCAAAGGATGCAAAGAAAAACTACAGACTTGTTTACTTGTGTAAACTCTAGAAAGAAGGAGATGAATCAGTTTGGTCCACTTGATATCAATGGTTCGACTGTTGATGATCCTGCTCAGAAAGCGGACAAACTGAATGAGTATTTTGCTTATGGATTCACACATGAGGAATTCTGTAAGTAAGGGGAGGACAGATGTTTACTAAACTAACAGGAAGCTGAATGACTTTGTAATAATGAAGAGCAAAGTGGAGGAGAAGTTATTGAAGTTAAACATAAAAAAAAACGCACCTCGGGTGGATGGAATCAATCCAGTTATATTGAAGGAGGCACCGAGGGAAGTAAGCAAATCGTTAGCCATAATTATGATTGCATCCTTAGATTCAGGGGAGTTCCAGTGGACTGGAGACGTGCAAATGTATCCCCAATTCACAAAGGGGGTTTAAAGAGTGATGCAGATAATTACAGACCTGTTAGTTTAACTTCTGTTCCAGGGAAAATAATGGAGTCACTGGTTAAAGAAGCATTGTAGGATCATCTGGACAGGACTGCAGTAATAGTTCAGACACAGCATGGTTTTGTTAAGGGGAGGTTTTGTCTGACCAATTTGATTGGATACTACGATATGGTCACAAAGGAACTGGGTGCAAAAAATAATTTTGGAGTATTAAATAAAAAATAATACTTGGATTTCAGGTATATTTTTGATACTTTTGTACATGGAAGACTGCTGTACAAATTGGAGTGGTATGGCATTAAGGCCAAGTTGCTACAAGGGATAAAGGGATGGTTGAGTAGGAGACAACAGAGAGTGGTAATCAGTTGACACTGCTCTTCGTGGACTAATGTTATTAGTGGAGTCCCCAGGGTTTGGTGTTGAGTCTGTTGTTGTTTTGTATTTTTATCAATGATATTGATGAAGGTATATCAAACTTAATGTCGAAGTTTGCAGATGGTACAAAGGTTGCCAGTGTTGTTATTGACAGTAAAGACAGTATGCTACTTCAGCAGAATATAGAAAAGTTAGGCAGATGGGCTGAGAAGTGAAAACTGAAGTTTAAATTTGACAAATCAAAGGTACTGCACATGGGTAGTAAGTAACCCAAAAGAAATGTACTGACTGTGTGGTACTACACTCAGGGAAGTGGAGAATAAAAAAGACCTGAGGGTAATTGTACAGTCAGATATGAAGTTCTTTGAGCAGTGTAGACGGGCTGCTAGAGCAGGTTATGTGGAGTCTTGTCAATGATATATAGGAATTTTGTTTGCAGAGACAATGAGGTGATTATCGCTTTGTATAAGGCAATGGTCAGGCCAAACTTGCATACTGCATGCAGGTCTGGAGGCCTCATTTTAGGAGGGATATGGAGTTGCTAGAACCATTACAAAGGAGGACAAGAAGATTGGTGAGAGGAACAAGGGGCTGCTCTTGCCAAGAAAGGCTTAAGTCCTGCAGGTTGCACCATTTGGGGACTAGGCACCTGCAAGGTGATCTGATTGAGGTGTATAAGGTTTTGAATGGTTTGAGCAGGCTTGATGCTAATGGAATTCTTCCTCTTGCTCATATTATGAACTTGAGGGGGCACAGATTCAAATTGAGGAAAGACAGTTGTAGAATAGATGTGCGGAAATTTGCCTTTAGCCAGCGGGTAGTTGATTGCTGGAATGGACTTTCATCTGTTGTTGTTGTGGAAGTTGATAACTTAAATAAATTTAAGGCTGCACTAGACAAACGTTTCGAGTAACTGGATGGGTGAATTGGAAAGTTTTTTTTTTTTTTTTTTTTTGGCTGATGGTGTATAAGCTTGTTTTCTTGTATCATATAACTGAACTAATGCTAATGTTAACTTAAATTTATGACTCCATGTGTGTAGTCTCAGCAAGTGGAAGAATGCCTTTCACATTCAGCGTACTCAATCCATTCAAGGCCTTAAACACCTCTATTAGATCACCCACAGGTGCCTAGTCTCCAGTCACTGCATTTGTAGAACTGAAGCCTTTATAGGTAAGAGCATCCTTTTGTTCGGTTTATGAATCTGGTTGCCATAGTCATTAAAGTGGAGGTGCACTTCGTATTGGCAAATCATGTGTAGTGAATAATTTTGCAGTGCCATGCATATTCAGTTTTTTGACATGGCCGAAGTGCCTTTCATTGATGAATCATGTAGTGAATATTTGGTATTGTTGTTTGGATATCAGTGAAATGAAAAAAAAAGGCTAAATTTCTCTCTTTGTTGATGTCAGTCAGGGATTATTGCACCTGTATTTTGTATGAAAACAATTTTAAGTCTTGTCAAAAAATAGGAAAATTGTATGTTTGTTTTAAACATAGCCGTCACACGTTGTAGCAATCATTTCACACATTTTGCTTGAATTATGATTGATTTCTTCCTGCACACGTGTAATATTTTCAGGCACTTTCTCATGGACTTCTTTCTGCCTATAATGTGCTTCTTATTGTTTATCACAGAACAAGACTACACAAACTTCTTTACTCACTATGAAATTATTCATCTTTCCAGAAGTTTTATGGAACCAAACTGTAATTTAAATTTGTGCTTCAGTGTAACAAAACTGACAGTTTGCTAAAAACCTTTTTGCATAATAAATTTGCTGCTCAGTAATGTTTGCCACTGAGCAGCACAAAGAAAGGGATTTTAATTCAAAATCTTCACCAAGAACCGGGTTAATGCTATGGCCAAACTGGCCATGGCCGGCGGGCCCTCACTTGGAGGGGGCGTGATTTTCAGTGTAAATATTTTCTAAAATAGTGATAAAAATTTCTAATAATAATAATAATAATAAACCAAGAAAATTTGTAATATAAAAGCATACTTAAACTTAACTAGTTTAATGTTTAAATTTTATTCGTATACCTTTTTATTGTACAATAAATAAGTTAAAAGTTTCTATTAAAATTGTTTTTATTTTTACTTTATTTTTCAAGTCATAAAATATTTTTGACCTCTTATTTTACATTTTTATCAAGGAATTATTATTCACAATATAAATATAAAAACATATGTATTATTTGTATTAATATGTATGTGCAATATATATACAAGGGGATATCAAATAGTTCGTACCCTATCCTAGATAAAACTTCAGTAGGAAGATGCCATTTTAATATACGTTGTCTACATATTCAATAACTAACATGTGAAATTTCATTCCCATAGGTGATCGAACACCAGAGGTGGAGCCAGGAATCTGAGAAAGGACACTATGGTTGACAAAGTGGAGCATCAAGTAGTGATCAATTTCCTCCATTTGCAGAGCAAGAAAGCTCAGGAAATTGATGAAGAAATGAAAACTGTGTAAGGGCAGAATTGCCCATACTATGACACTGTAAAAAAGTGGAAACAGGAGTTCCAGTGTGGTCGTACAATTGTCTTTGACAAGCCAAGACAAGGAAGGCCATCAACATCCACAGACAGTGAGACAGTTGAAAAGGCTGAGTAGCTGGTGCTGAGTGACAGACGTGTGGCAATTTATTTCATCGTAAATGTAGTGGGAATTAGTTAAGGGTCTGCACGATGGGTTCCAAGATTGCTGATGCCTTTGCAGAAGCAATGTTGAATGCAGTGTTCTTGCAAACTATTGGATTTGTGTGATGTGGATATTGAGAATGTTTTTAGCGTGAACCCACCGTATTCTCCTGACCTAGCATCGTCAAACTTCTTGTTTCGAGAAATTAAGAAACCATTGCTTGGACTCCGCTATGATTCATCTCAGGAGGTCTTCAATGAAGTGGAATCTTGGTTTCAGGCAAAAAAGTGCAGATTCTATGATCAAGGCATTAAACAACTGGATCCATAGATGGTAGAAATGTGTTACTATACATGGAAAATACATAGAAAAGGATTAAAGTTCCTGTGAAGTTTCACATTTCTAGGGATATTATTTCTAGATGAGGGTACGAAATTTTTGATACCCCTTCATATATATATATATATATATATATATATATATATGGATACAGGTAGTTCCTGACTTTACGAGTTAATTCATTCCTAGCACACAGTCATATAGCGGGAATTTATTTCCCATAGACATAATGTTAAAAATAGGGATTACGTTCTCAACAATGAAATTAGTTAGCTTATTAGTTTATGTTTAAACAATGATTGATTTATCCAAAGAAATGAAAATGTAGCCTGTAAAATCCAGCATTTGTAAGTCATGAATAATTTCTTTATAATAATGAAGAAATTATTTATGACTTACAAATGTTAAACAATGTTTATTCTTCATCATCATTGACTAAATGCCCACTGTTTGATTACTCATTATTGGCCCGGCACTCGTTTGTTTGATGTACAAGGAGTAATCGTAATCTTCTCTTTTCTTTATAAATTTCAATAGCATGCATAAGCATTTTTTAACGGAATGCACAAATTGCAACTAACACGATTTGCGCAGTGTAACAAGTTTATGAAGCTTTAAAAAAAAAAGAATGAAGAGAAGATTCTGAAAATTTATTTATGTTTTTTATATAATTGAAGATTTCAAAGGGGAAACACATTTCACCATAATGTGAAAAACCACACAATTCAAGCTATCAGTATTTTTGCAAATGCAATAACATTGAGTTTAATACCTGTTTATAATTGCTTGCAGTAACAAAAAAGCCCAATGAACCGGAAAGTGCAAGTTGTTTTTATTATTTTATGTGTACGACCAGTGGTGTGTTCGGGCTGGAACGACTTTTTGGTACATTTTTTCTAAATGTCATAATAGAAAATCATTAAATTTATACACCTAATATTATGAAACAATGGCATAATCAAAGGGGTGGCAAAAATAATATCTATTTTACCCATTGCTGCTAAAAATATATATTAATAGTAATCTTCAAAATTAATAGATTTCTTTAAAATTTATTTAAAAGCAAAAATATAAATTTTGCAATGAAACTTGAACGTTTCTTACTAAAGTACAATGTGTTAGATAAAGAGATCCAACGAATGACATATACTGTGATCAGTGTGAATGCTGCATTTTGATTTGCCGTGAGCTGAAATCTAGAACTGGTTTTTCTATGAACCGTGAGTCTGAAGTCTGATTCAGTTACTGTACAGTCGATGTGGCATTATCATATAGTCTTCTGGAGAACGACGAAGGGGATTTTTTTAATATTATTTTGATATATTATTTTAAATACTGAACACTATTTTTTATATTATTTTGGAGTTTTGTTTTCGCCTTTTCCTTTTGAAATTTTTATTTAATAGTTATAAAAAAAATACTGAACAAATATTCTAATCTTTGACTTATTTATTTTTGCAAATGAAAAATGTGTAGGTAACTATTTGTGGTCCTTGAGGTTGTCACAGACATTTTCTCAGATATGCCAGACCAGCTGTACTTGCTACCTGGGAGACTAAAACATTGATGGAACTGATATTCGGTGAAACTCAAGTCAAGTGGACCACATTTCGGCAAAGTCTGGACGGTCTGTGATAGCCAAATCTTCTGCTTCCACCTTCATGATGGTAGGACTGTTAGTAATCCTGGGTATAACTTCCATGTACAAGAACATGGTGGGTGACCACCCAGGTGTGAACCAACGTAAGTAGGGGTCGAAGTGTGGCACCCAGACCAAATGGAGGAATGCCACCCCCCCTTTGTGTTACCAAGCAGTACTAGGTGGTATATGACTCTCATCAAACAGTGCAATACCACCACTTTCCTTATTGGAGGCTTGAAGTGGTGGAACTCATGTTTAGTCTTCAGAGCTATGTTCCGGGCAACCCTTCCCCATCTCTTCCAGCATGCAGTATGACTGATTACTTTTGAGGTTATGATGAACATCATGGCAGGATCCAATCTTCAGTCCAGCCGCTAGTTAGTACACCAGACCGAACCTGTTGGTAACCCTTTAGGAGGCTTCCGGATTAGCTAGTGTATAATCTTGCTACCTCTACTCTGCCAGATAGTGACTGGAGGGTTGTTATGTTGTTATTTGGTTTTTAGGAGCGTTAGCAACTAAAGCCATGTTGCTCCAGGGATATGCGGTGGTCATTTCCTGACCTTTCCGCATCCTCTGTATTTGGTGTTCACGGGCTTGAACCCCGGTCTGATCAAGAAGCGTGTGCTACGCACTGCTGCTCCTGCCCACCTGGCTATGCAGGCACCGTGACTGGAGGGAGTCTGAGTAGTGTGTATGCAGGGTGCATTGTTGAGGCCACGTTATGTTATAGATCTGGGTATATTCTTACCATGTGTACGCCATATCCAAAAATTTCATTACTTCATACAGCATGATCCACCAACTTTTTCTTACTATTGAATACACCACGAATTGTCAAACTAATAGAGTAAGCTTATATGTGAAAAGATCTAAAACTCCCAAACACTTCCTAATTCATTTCACAAATATACGTGGTCTCAATTCTAATCTCAACAATGTCCATTTCCACTTGCAGTCTGCCAAACCCCATGTACTGTTTCTGACAGAATCTCAATTATCGGTTGATTCAACTACTGCTCATCTCAGTTGCCCAAATTATTCGATGTATGATTCCTTTTGCCTCAAAGGTGGTACTTGTGCATATGTCCGTTCCGATATTCCCCATCAGAGACTTGGTAATTTGTAATCTCCTTTTTTCTATCTTCTCTGGCTTAAAATCTCTCTACCTCACTGTTTCAAATTCATCTGTTGTCTCTACAGTTCTCCCAACTCCACTAATCATGTGGGGCTCTTTGACTTCCTCTTTTGCAACTTAACTTTCTCCAGTCCAACTTTCCTAACAGTGAGGTAATTTTCCTTGGTGATTTTAATGTTCACAACTCCAGCTGGCTTCCGTTTTCTAGTCACACCGACCCAGCTGGCCGAGATGCTGAGGCTTTTGCAATTACTAATGACCTTGCAAAGATTGTTCATTTACCTACAAGAATATCGGACAATCCTAACAATACAGCCAACACGCTTGATCTTTTTCTCACAAGGGCCCTTCTAAGTACACGGTCGAAGTGAGTGGGCCTTTAGGCAACTCAGATCACAACTTGGTTATTGTTTCTTCTCCAATGGAGCCTTTATCTCAGTGGCTATTCCTAACCTCATATTGTTTGGCATTACAAGAATGCAAAATGGGATAACCTGCAAGATTTCTTTTCTTCTTTTTCTTGGTTGGATTACAGTTTCCAAATTTTTGATGTCAACATTTGCTCAGATCATGTCTTTGAAATTATTCTTGCAGGAATGGAATCTTTATCCCACACTCCACTTTAAATTCTCGTTCTTTATCTAAACCTTGGGTTTCCAATAAATGTGCTAAGGCTGTTCAAGAGAAGAACGTTGCATATCGTAATTGGCTTGTTTCTAATTCTTCAGTTTCATTTTCTGCCTACACCAAAGCTTGCAACGATTGTAAAGCAGTTATAAATCAGTCCAAACTAGAGTTTGAACAGGCGAAGAGTAGAAAACTTGCTTCTTGCCCTAATGGTAGCTGAGCATTCTGGTCTATTGCCAAAGCTATTGGCTGCAACTTTTGCCCATCTCTGTTCCTACCTCTGTCCAAACCAGATGGTTCTGTTGTCACTTCAGCCAAGGATAATGCTGACCTGCTAGCATCCCATTTTTCTTCCAGCTCATGTATTAATGATCTTGGTAAAACACCTCCCAGTATTCCCAACACACTCGATTCAATGCCTCCTGTGGTCTTCTGTCAAAAGGATGTCAGAAGGATTTTGAATGAATCTTGATGCTAAGCTCCAGGTCCCGATGGTATTTCTTCACTTGTTCTCAAAACCTGTGCTCCTGAACTTACTCCTGTTCTTTGCTGCCTTTTTTTTCACTTTCTTATTCCAAATGTGTTTTTCCTTCTGCTTGGAAATTTGCTCGTATCCAGCCAGTTCCTAAAAAGGGTGACAAATCCCTCCCATCCAATTATTGTCCCATTGCAATTACTTCTACTCTTTCTAAAGTAATGGAGAAATCAATTAACCGGCAACTCTTAAACTACCTAGAAACCTTCCATCTGATCAACGTTCGCCAGTATGGATTTCGTCAGTGTCGATCCGCTGATGATATTCTGGCTTATGTTACCCATTTATGGACTAATTCAATGGAAAAGTTTGGTGAAACACAAGCAGTTGCTCTTGACATCTCAAAGGCTTTCGATCGTGTTTGGCCTAAAGGTCTTCCAAATAAGCTTCCGTCTTATGATCTGCCAACTGTTTATTGTAATTGGTTTCCTGTTTTATCTCTGATCGTTTACTAAAGGTGATGGTAGATGGCTCTCTGCCTTCTAACTTCTCCACTAATGCCGTTGTCCCCCCAAGGTTTAGTTCTTTTCCTCTTGTATATTAATGATCTTCTTCCCTTGACTGGAAATCTTATCCATAGTTTTGCCGATAATAGCACATTGCATTCCACTTTCCATTTTGAGAAACCTTGCCCTGCTCAAGTAGTGTCAACTCCTCGAATATCTGCTACCAATTCCTTAAATGCCGATTTCCAGTGGGGCAAAGACAACTTAGTTGATTTAATCCTTCTAAAACTCAGTCTTGTCTTATATCTCGCAAAAAATATTCTTCTGCTCCTATGCTTATCTTTGGTGACACTCTAGGCAAAATCATATACTTCTTTTGGGCATTACCCTGACTTCTAATCTCTCTTGGCACAAGCACGTTACAAATATTGCTTCCTCTGCATCTAAAAAACTTGGTTTTCTTTCGCTCTCGGCATTACTTTTCTTCCGAACAGCTGTTCACTCTGTACAAATCGCAAATCTGCTCCGCCATGGAATATTGTTCCCACATCTTGTGGTGGTGCCCCGAAAACTCTCTCTGGCTTCTTGATTCCGTTTAGAAGAGGGCAGTTAGGTTAATTAATGATTCATCTCTAACAGGGTCTCTCCACTCACTGTTTCATAGACATACTGCTTCTGCCGCATGCCTCTTCTACAGATATTTCCATGGGCACTGTTCTTCTGAATTGGCTTCTATAATTCTCGCTCCCTCTCTCTCTCTCTCTCTCTCTCTCTCTCTCAAAACTGTCTGAACCCGTGCCGCCACCAGCTAACATCCATTTACTGTCCAACTTCAAACTTACAGAACCAAGTTTTCATCTTCCTCATTTATTCATTCATCTGCTATTTTCTGGAACAATCTTCCTTCATACGTATTTCCTGAAAATTACAGTCTACAGAAGTTCAAGTCCAATGCCAACAATATCTTCTTTCGTCTTCTCAACTTCCAACCCAAGCATGGTACTAAGTAGTATAGGTTCTAATTCCTTTCTTATTTGGGGTTTACATAAAAGAAAGAAAAAAAAAAGAAAAATGAATCGACAAGCGTTCTGGTGCTTTTTTTTTAGCAATACACCTCTTTGTGACGTACAGAAATGTGCTTTAGAAAAATATCACAAGCCATTCAGAATTGGTTCTTATTACAGAACATATGATAACGATGAAAGTGTAGTGCATTTTAATGATTTGAATTGGTAACTAATACTATTGACACTATAAAAACAACAGTTTAGAGAGTTATATAGTGAAATTTTAAATTTCGAGGTTGTGGAACAAATTACCAAAAAACAACATGTTATTGGGTTCACAACATGATATTTGCACAATGCGATGGTGTCTCTGGAACAGATTAAAGTCGTAAAGTGGGGTACACTGTATTGTATAGTTACGTGCGTGGTTTGAAATGCATAATTTATGAATGGTTAACAGTAATTTTTTTTTTTTTTTTGCAATTAATGTTCATATTTTGTTGATACTTGGAAAAAAAAACTCGTAAAGCAGGACTGCCTGTATATATATACAGGGTGATTCACTACCAGTGCAACAAACTTGGAGGAGGTATAGGGGACACAAAGACGAATCGGAATCACATAGCATTGCAGGGTCCGAAATGCCTTCGTCATGCGGTAGAGGACGTTGAATGGGAGGTTGCGTGAAATGCGATCCCGCTGGAAGTCAGCATGGTGCGCCGCTCTGCGCTTGTATCAGGAACGTTTCCTGCACAGATGTGCTCCTCATCATACGATTTTCGCACGTGTGCACAGAAGGTTACGTGAGACTGGTTGTTTCATGAGAGGTACCATGAATTGAGAGCGAACGACGAGGACGCTAGACAATGAGGAGAATGTCCTACGTCTTGCAGATGGCAATCCGAGTACGAGTACTCGAGTGATAGACCAACGATTGGGTATTTCCCAATCCACTGTATGGAGGATACTGTCAACAAACCAAATGAGTTCATACCATCTGCAACACATCCAATCATTGGAGCTTGCGGATTATCCACTCCGGAGGACTTTTGCTACTTTGTTTCGTCAACAGAGTGCGGCAGACAGCGCATTTGCTGTGTCCGTTTGTTCACGGATGAGGCAAGTTTCACAAGAGAGGGAACCTTCAATCAAATAATGCCCATTTGTGGGCTTTGGAGAACCCGCATGGTACGCGAACATGTGCAACTCAACGCTGTTTCTCTGTCAATGTTTGGGCTGGCATTGTTGGAGACCACCTCATTGGACCGTACCTTCTGCCCCCTCATCTGGACGGTAGGGCATACTTGATCTTTCTACAACAAGTCCTGCCCGAACTTATTGAAGAAGCACATGTTCCTCAGTCGTTGTGCCTCTCAAAGTGGTTCCAGCATGATGGGGCTAGGCGCCTCCGTAGCCAGGTGGGAAGGAGCAGCAGTGCGTAGCACATGCTTCTTGATTAGACCGGGGTTCAAGCCCGTCACCACCAAATACGGAGGATGCAGAAAGATCAGGGAATGACCACCGCATATCCCGGAGCAATATGGCCTTAGTTGCTAATGCTCCTAAAAACCAAATAACAACAACATGATGGGGCTCCCTCACTTTACACCATGACGTCCGCCAACACCTAAACGTTACATTTGGACAGCATTGGATAGGTCGTGGTGGTCCGGTTCATTGGCCTGCGAGATCACCAGACCTATCATGCCTGGACTTCTTCTGCTGGCGTCAAATGAAGACATTGGTGTACGAGACTCCCGTTGATTCAGGGGAAGACCTCGTCGCTCGCATTTCTGTACCTGCCGGGGAGATTTGAGACATGCCAGTAATCTTCCGGAACGTTAAGAATTCCATGCGGCGGCGCTGTGTGAAGCCTGTGTGACTGCTGCTTCTGGTCGAACCTTCGAACACCTTCTGTAGCATGGCTTTTTGCCAATGTAAAACTTGTCATTAAAATGATTTCTGTTACATTAACGAGTTGCTGTTTCTGTTCTTTTTCTTTGCCTACGCGACCTCCCGCATGACGAACGCATTTCGGACCCTGCAATGCTATGTGATTCCGATTCGTCTTTGTGCCCCCTACACCTCCTGCAAGTTTGTCGCACTGGTAGTGAATCACCCTGTATATGGCCTGGGAAGGGGCCTCAAACTTAAATATGGCTAGTAGCCTATTTCGTCCTTAATTCGACCCTATTTTCGCCTACATGCTTTATCCCTCCATACTTTCAAAGAATTTGTCTAGTTCTTCCTTGAATTTATTCAAACCAACCACTCTAATATGATACAGTATGACTCTTTGGTTGCATGACAGCCTTAACACTCTTAAGCATAACACTTAACAATTTCTGGTAGTTGTTGGCTGGAATTTGTTGCCTTTCTTCCCTCAAAGCAGCTGCTAGAGCTGGTTTGGAAGAATGGCATTTTGGCTAATCCAGTCTAATCCACTTCTATACTTCATCCAACAGGTATTAATTGGGGTTTGAGGTTGTGCTCTTGCCATCCAGACCAATTTTTCAACATTGTTTCCTTCAAACAAGTGCCGTATGACATGGAGCCTTCTTATGTATCACTGAATGGGCCAGTTTCTGTAGATTAGGTAGCACATAATTAATTATCCAGGTAAGTCATTTACATTGTTTTTTAGGGGCACTACCACTAATGGACCAATCTGAACTAGCTGAAACAGCTTTACTGCTTCCACTACACTTCAAGTTGAGATGTTACACTTTGTTAGACAGTACTGTCTGTGCAGTATTCACACTCAGGCATGCTGTTTCAGTGTGTGTGTGTCTGTGCGCGCCCATGCATGCCTCGAGATTTGTTACTGAATTGATATACAGCAGGCCCCCGTTATAACGCAGTTCGCTTTATGCTGATTCGCTATAACGCTGTTCTTATATTATAACCCGTATCTGATTATAACGCTGTCACAGATCATTATAACGCTCTTTTACAGATTTCATTTTTGACATATTAACGAAATCGTTTCATTTGATGGAGTCGATAGCTTGAAAATGAATAGCAAACAGTATTAAAACGTTTTCCACGACGACTTGAGAAATTTTCCCACGCTCAGTAAAATTTTCTCGCACGCTAATTTAGTTTCAGTACAGTGACTTGTAACGTAGTTCCGCGATCAACATTTTAAGAAATGATCAAGTATATTGCTTGTAATATTTGCGTTATATGCATTTATCCGGTCTAGTCATCACTCAGTAGAGTATTAGACATCGTGCGTAACAGAAAGTTTACTTGAACATTGTATCATAATTAATTCAACCAACGCGGTTACATTTTCGAAGAGCTAATAATGACCGACAGGAATGAAAAAGCAACGTCTGGGCGCAGTACGAAGACTATAAATGTAAGAAAAAGACTGAATTTGAAAAGTAAATTAGACGTTTTGAAGCGAATCGATTCTGGTCAACGACAAACGGATGTGTGCCATAATTTAGGACTTGCAACTTTAACTGTAAGAACAATTATAAAAAAATAAAGAATTAATTTTTGCAGCGGGAAAGATAGCTGTTCCACTGCAAGCAACTAGGACTAGGCCGGCTATTAGGATTGAAATGGAAAGACTTTAATTTTATTGAAGATAATATTCCAATGCAGAATAAAGTTAAATATTAAAAAGAGAGAGAAAGAGATTAGCCAATATGATGATCTGAAGAAAACTCGCCTAAAAAAAAAAAAAAAAATATGTGGAACCATTTAAAACTGGTAAGGGCTGGTTGAATAGATTTAAAATCCAGGGAGAAGCCGCAAGTGCAGATCAAGGAGCCGAAACTTTCAAAAAAGAACTTTTGTTAAAATTATTAAAGAGGGGTATTATGTGTTATAATTCTCAATAAGTTTTTAACATAGATGAAGCAGGACTTTTGTGGAAACGAATGCCTAAAAGAAGTTTCATATTGAAAGAAGAAAAAACATGCCAGGTTTCAAAGCGGTGAAGGATCGGTTGAATTTATTGTTGGTTTTAACGCTGCGGGGGATTAAAATTAATACCCCTTTTAGTTTATTTGGAAGAGGGCCAAAGTTCAACTCAAAATCCACACATTTTTCATGATTAAATTCATCAATTAAATTAAATTCATTATTTTAATTGGAATTTTAAATTTACTTTTGATACGCAAGTAGTTACCACATAATTATACATATGCAATGCAGAATATTTTATATGTGCAAATATTTGAATATTAAATATTTTGACCAACATTTGTGCATCTTTTCATTACTGTTTATTATTCATTAGGAAATATCCTATGGCACTGACCGCAGCTCATAAATACATATAGGTGACAAAGAACACGTGTCAGATATTTTTAGTTTCATACAAACAATCAACATATACCATCTGCTGTAAATAATAGTATAATACCGCAGAAACAGTTAACCTTTCACATTCAAATAAGATTTATATAAAGAGAACATTGTATAATCAATTAACTGGCGCACTATGATCTCCGTTGTCGATGCGCCAATAAACACCAAAACAACAACAACAACCTTATGGGAAAGCGGCGCTCACTTAGCGCTCTGTTTTTCCGGAACGAATGATCAGCGTTAAGCGGGGGTCACCTGTATACTACTATTCAACCAATGGCTATTTCAGCTCTGTACAGTTGGTAGATGTACTGACAGATATACCCGTGATGAGACCTGCATGACATGCATGAGGCACGAATTATTCTTTATGATTTATCAACCGAATTACACAAATGAGTTTTATGTAATTCATTTGAATGTTTGTAATTCATTTATTTGGGCCACCAAAACTGTTTTGTTTTAGGTGTTCATGCACATGAAATTACAGATCTGGCATCCTGCCAGTATCCTTTTTTGTGTGAGATTTGAATCTTAGTATTTTCCTGCTAATAAGCATCAGAGAGAGAAATCTTTTATGAAATTCTTCACCTAAAGAAAAAACAGTACATTGTAAAGAGTAGCATAGTAGTAAAGAGTTTTAATCAGTAGCATGGTGGAAATTGCAGTGTTGTAATTAAATTGCCTATGAGTATCATTGGCAGTCAAGTATAAAAGTGCAGTTTTAGAGAGAGAGAGAGAGAGAGAGAGAGAGAGAGAGAGAGAGAGAGTGATCTATATTGCAACAAAGATATATACTTACATGTTCCCATCATGGCGCATTAGCCAGGGGTTAACAATATAATATAAAGACAAAGTTGCCTGAATAAAAAAAAAATAATAAAAAATAAAAGAGTAAAAATAATAATTGTTTAGTATTGAGTTAATTTGAAAAAAATTAGAAAAATTTCATATAGCTGAGAAAATAAAAATCAAACGTATTAAAAATATAGAGAAATGAATTGAATATACTAAACATTAAGTGAGTTATACAGACCATTAGTTATAAAATACATAAGATAAGAGTATACAGGCAACCCCCATATAATACAGTACTTATGCAACATGGTCTCGCTCTAACACGATTGATAAAATTGTAGTAATTTCGGTAAACTTCGCATAATGTTATTTTTGAGCTTTTGTGGGGGGAGGGAACCCTGTTATTATGTTGAATGTAATTTTTCAACCTTTCAATTCTTTTTGAATCTCTGCTGTTGACTTGTTAGTCAAAAAAAAATTATTGAGAAATCCCTTTATTTTATTTTGTTGGGAAATTACCATGTTATGTTCTGTTTCATTTTTCCACCAGTTCATGTCTTGAACAGGTGGAAAAATCTAGATTTCACAAGTTTTATTGATATTGGATAGCACACCAGGCCATCCAAAAGATTTAAGTCATCCAAATGTCGAAGTTATGTTCCTACCATCACAGTTGTACTAGGTTAATTCAACTTCCAATGTCGAAGTTATGTTCCTACCATCACAGTTGTACTGGGTTAATTCAACTTCCAACTTCTTTCATTCAGCCATTAGATCAAGGCATAATATCCACCTTTAACTCATTAAATCAGAAAATTGTTGCAATGGATTTTGGATAAAAATGATTCCAAATCTATTGGAGTAATGGAGGCATGGAAAAATTTCTAAATTTTCATTTTCAGTATCAGAATCATAGCTTTATTGCTGAAAGAAGTAAAACCATCAATGTTAAACACATGTGGAAAAATGTATGGCCACTCAGTTTATTCAGGAAATATGGTCAAACCTGCAGAAAATGGAATCAATGCATTAGTAGAACTTGCTACGTCGGTGGGAGGGGAAGGTTTTGATGATATGACTATTGATGCCCTCGTGGGTAGCACGGTTGATAGAATTGCCCTCCTCCCCCACACTGGGTGGAAAAGACCTGAGTCTGAATCCAGTCGATGATGGAGGGAATTTTTATCGATCTTTTTCACAACGTGGCTGAGTTAGCTGGGCTCAGGCGAGGGTGGTTTTTTTCCTCCCGGAACTCATTTTTAGCATTAGCATTAGCATTAGTAGAGGCATTTGATGCAAGAAAGCAAGCTTATGCAGCATCAGCCAAAAAAAAAAAAAAAAAAAAAAACCACTTCCACTTCACCCCTCTGTTCGTTCAAAATACCTGTCCAGCTGAGCCTTAAACTTATTTAGGCTATCAACTTCCACAACAAGGGATGGAAGTCTGTTCCACCAACCAACCACCCGCTGCCTAAAGGCAAATTTCCGCACGTCTATCCTACATCTGTCTTTCCTCAATTTGAAGGTGATTAATCTGAGCAAGAGGAAGAATCCCATCAGCATTCAGCATGCTCAAACAATTCAAGGCTTTATACACCTCTATCAGATCACCTCGCTGGTGCCTAGTCTCCAGACACTGTAATTTGCAAAACTTAAGCCTTTCTTCGTAAGAGCACCCCTTTGTTCCATTCACTAATCTTGTTGCCCTTCTCTATACTCGTTCCAGCAGCTCTACATCCTTCTTGAAATGAGGCCTCCAGACCTGTATACAGTACTCTAGGTGTGGCCTGACCATTGCCTTATAAAAGGGAATAATCACCTCCTTATCCCTGCTAGAAAAATTCCTATATATCATTGACAATACACCATGAGCTACTCTTGCAGCCTGTCTGCACTGCTCAGAGAACTTCATATCTGCCTGCACAACCACCCCCAGGTCCCTTTCATTCTCTACCACTGTCAGTGTAGTACCACAGAGTTGATACGTTGCTCTGGGGTTGCTGTTTCCCATGTGTAGTACTTTACATTTGTCAATGTTAAACTTCATTTGCCACCTCTCAGCCCATCTGCTCAACCTTTCCAGATCCTGTTGCAGCAGCATAGTGTCAGTAGTGTCCTTGACAACCCTGCCAACCTTCGTATCGTCTGCAAACTTGGACATGAAGCTTGATATACCATCATCAGTATCATTTATAAATACAGAAAACAATAATGGACCCAATACTGAACCCTGAGGGACTCCACTAATAACATTAGTCCACGATGAGCAGTGTCCATTGATTACCACTCTCTGTCTTCTCCCCCTCAACCACCCCTTTATCCATAGCAGCAATTTGCCTCCAATGCCACACTGCTCCAATTTGTGTAGCAGTCTTCCATGTGCAACAGTATCAAAAGCCTTTCTAAGATCCAAGTATATAATATCAAAGTTATTCCCTGCATCCATTTCTTTTGTGACTGCATCATAGTATCCATTCAAATTGGTCAGGCAAGACTTCCCCTTAACAAAACCATGCTGTGTCTGAGCTATAACTGAAGTCTTGTCTAGATGATCCTGCAGTGCTTCTTTAACGAATGCCTCCATTAATTTTCCAGGAACAGAAGTTAAACTAACAGGTCTATAATTACTTGTGTCACCCTTTGATCCTCCTTTGTGAATTGGGGTCACATTTGCACATCTCCAGTCCATGGGTACTTCCTCTGAGTCCAAGGAAGCTCTCATAATTATGGCTAAGGGTTTGCTTACTTCCTTTGCTGCTTCCTTTAATATAACTGGATAGATCCCATCCACTCCAGGTGTCTTTCTTGTATTTATCTTCAACAATTTCTCCTCCACTTTACTCTTAGTTATTACAAGATTCTCTAGCTTACTGCTAGAGTTGAATACACCTCTGGCTTTCGCCTCGCTAAATAACTCCTCATGTGTGAATGTCGATGCAAAATATTCATTTAGTTTGTTAGCTACCTGAGCAGGATCATCAACAGTTGACCCATCGATATCAAGTGGACCAATCTGATTCATCCCCTTCCTTCTAGAGTTTACATAAGTAAAGAACTCTTTGCTGTTTTTCTTTGCATCCCTTGCCAAGGATTTCTCGTAATCTGCCTTCGCCTGCCTAACCTCCTTGGTAACTTGGTTACAGATCAACTTGTATATATCATAGGCTTCTGTGTCATGTGTTAATTTCTATGTATCACATGCATGTTTCTTCTCTGCCATATATGTCTCATTAGTTCATCTGACATCCATTTAGGCCTAAACCTTGAACAATATTTCTTAGTTGGTATGTAAAGCCTAGTAGCTTCCAAGATAAGTTCTTTGAATGCTTCCCATTTTGCATTTGCTATTGGTAACATCATCAGTTGGTCCCACTGCATAGAATTTAAATACTGTCTCAGTCCATCGTAGTCGCCTTTACGAAAGCATAACCCTTCCCTTTACCCCTAATGGTAGTTACCTCTTTGAGTAAATCCCACTTCAGCACACTGTGATCACTGCTGATAATCAAATCAAGAGTATTCCTCCCTCTAGTTGTCTCCCGAACATGCTGATGTAGAAAACAATCATCCAATAAATGCACAAAAGCCTTGCTAGTGTGTGAGTGACCAGTCCCCAAATTCCAGTCAATATCTGGGAAATTAAAATCTCCCATTATAAGACTCTGATTTACTGGCCCACTCTATTTCCCTGTACAGTTTCTTATTATACTCATCAGAGTCATTAGGCCTATAGCAAACTCCTACTCTCAATTTTGATCTCCCAATGCTTATGTCACACCAAACTGACTCGACACTGCACTGTCCAGTGATGTCCACTGGCTTCACTTCCTTGGATTTTATGTATTTCTTAACTAATAGCATAACCCCTCCTCCCTTCCTATTCAGTCTATCCTTTCTGTAGACGTTGTACTCCCCAAATTCCAGTTCTGCATTCCTTATATCTGTGTAACACCACATCTCTGATATCCCAACAATATCTGCCTTTGATGTTTTGAGCAATACCTCAAATTCATTTTTGTCCAGCAGAACAGAAAATCGATCTCAGGACACGCTCAATTTATAGGCAATATACACTGAGTAACATGGCCTTAGTCTCTGATGCTCCTAAAATAATAATAATAATAAAAAAAATGTGATTAGTGAAGATGTTCAAGAATTACTGGTAGAAAAAGTGGCTAGCGAAGTGGATTTGGTGGAAATGGCATCGGAAGTAAAACCAAATCAATTCGGAGGATGATAGCACAGATGAAAATTCTAAACTTCCAAATTTTACACTAGAAAGCATATGGGAAGGCATAAATTTAGCCGAGCAATTAGAATCTTATTTTTTGAGAGCAGATTCTTGATCGAAGGAGCCCAGAGTTCAAAAGGGAGCTTCAAAAATGCCTAGTTCCATACAATGAAATTCACAAAGATTTATCAAGCAAAAACAAACTCACTCAGATTACTGATTTTTAAAAGAAAGCAGAAGATACATGAAATCTGGAATGTTATATTTTTTTTTAACAATTTGTTAACGAAATAGTGTATTTTTGTTAGCTTTTGGAATGTAACCCCCCTTTTTGTACTTTTTTTTAGTCACGTGACACGGTTTTGCACAACACAACATTTTATAGGAACCCAACTACCGTTTTATATGAAGGTTACCTATACATCGAATTGCATAATCATATACATTGAATTCAGTAAGAGAATACATTGATCGGGACACAGGTTATAATAGTGGTGGCGTTGGCCCCCCTGTATGAAGTATTCTTCTATATTGTCGAACCTGACTAAACATCTTGAAGTTGACATCTAGATCGTGGACATGTGATAACATCTGCTAAGGAAGGAACCAATCTGATGGGTGAAGGAGTGTTTGGGGACGGCATAGCTGCAGAGTTGCTCTGAGATGTGCCACTGGGATCTTCCATCACAGTTTTCCCAGAAGGAGGGAGACAAGATGAGACTAGTCATCAGCTTGACCGTAATGAAAAGTCTCCTTTCATCAGTGAGCCTTGGGATGTTGAGTATGTTGGCTATATCAGTATTTCGGAGCTGGGGATGTAGGCTGAGGTTGTGGCAAGCCCACTTGAGGTTTGTTTGGTTTGGTTTTTTTTTTAGGAGCATTAGCAACTAAGGCCATATTGCTCCGGGATATGCGGTGGTCATTCCCTGACCTTTTCGCATCCTCCGTATTTGGTGGTGACGGGCTCGAACCCCGGTCTAATCAAGAAGCGTGTGCTACGCACTGCTGCTGCTGCTTCCCACCAGGCTACGGAGGCGCCTCCCACTTGAGGAACCAGTACTCGGAGGAGAACACTGGTTTGGTGGTAGAGGGAGATGTGGATGCCCAAATCTCTGCAGCATAGAGAAGCGGGGGATAAACTATTGTTGAAATTTTTATTATTATTATTATTAGCTATATAGTGTAAGGAAGCCTGAGGCTTATATTGCACCAGCCAAAAAAAAAAAAAAAAAAAAAAATTTAATTACACAGAGAGAGAGAGAGAGTCAGAAGTAGGAGGGAATAACCAAGAAAGAGAAGAATGGTGATATCCAGCTCAGGAACCTGGGTGTGGCCAGGTTTCTGAGCCACACCAGATGTGAGCCCCTGGGTTTAATATATCTGACTGTGGTGGATTTGTCTGTTGCACATCTACATATTGGCTGAACAGAAGCTTTGGGTTGAATCTGATCCCTAGATCAATGTGATTTTGAACAATCAGGATGAAAGCTCCTTTGATGGCTGATGAAATTTTATTGGGTTTTGTTTTAAGGGGGAAACTATGGTTTCCAACTTCTTAGGATTTATGTGTAGACCAAATTGCTTGTGGTAGGTAGATATTGCCGAGAGAGTAGTTGTTAGCTCTTCTGAGATTTGGTGAGGGTCTTGGTTTGAGTATAATTCGTGTATCACTGGCATATACTAGTGTATTCAGCTCTCAGATTGCCAGCGTAGCAATGAGGGTGGTGAAGAGGAGGCCAGATAGCTCTATCCCTTGTGGGACTCCAACTAAGATTACTTTGCAGTATTAGGAGTTATATACAGATAGTTTCACTATGCAGTTATGCAGCAGATGTGAGGAAAGCTAAGATGCCACCACCTATCTGATAGTGGTTCTCGAGTAGCTTTAGGAGAGATGGGATGTGCATGGCATCAAATGCAGACTTGATGTCTACGTAGGTGGCTTCAGCTGGTAACCTAGTTCTCTGTTCTCAAAGACTGGAGGATCCTGTTGGTAGTTTCTAGAAGATTGGTCACAGTTGATCTGTGTGGAAGTGCATAGTGCATTTGTGTAGGATTATTTGGCAGGATCTGTTTATTGACAATCAGCAGCAGTATTTTTTTTCTAGCAGCATCAACGGGCAGAATGAGTTTGAGGTCGGCCCGTAGTGTTTCACCAGTGATGGAGTTTGAATTTTTGGCTTTGGCTTGACTAGGTGTTCCTACAATTGGTGTAGGAAGCAGCGATTTGAGAACACTGAGCTAAAAATATGTAAGAGAGTTTGTAGGATGTAAGGACTTAGGTTCTTAAGCATAAATTGCGGGATCCCATTAGGTCCGGTAGTAGAAGTTGCCGGCAGGCAGTTTATGGTAGTAATCAGCTGTTGTCTCAATATTGGTAGCTGGGGCTGATCGTCTTGGTTGAGGATAGCAGTAAACCTGGTGATGTAATCGAGTCAGCT
The DNA here is from genome assembly GCF_048544385.1 of Mastigoproctus giganteus. Lineage (NCBI taxonomy): Eukaryota > Metazoa > Arthropoda > Arachnida > Uropygi > Thelyphonidae > Mastigoproctus > Mastigoproctus giganteus. The sequence goes on from NC_143578.1 coordinate 128,240,423, forward strand.
TTGGGGATCAAGTTGTTTGGAAGGGGGAACCTCAAGGGGTATCCTTATGTGGAACTTTCCTGGTGCATAAGGTCCTGTTAAGGTACGATTTGATCGCATTGGATTTCTCCAGTTAAACTCACTTCGAGCTCTCGAATAAGCATTTCTGTCTGTATCGTTCTGAGACTGCTTGCACATTTGTGCAGCTGTTGCTTAATGTTAAAGCGCTTGTTCAGGTCATTGGACCACCATGCTTTAGAGTGTGTAGAAATTGTAACCTTTCTTGTGGCCGCATAGCTTGTCACAGAGACAATTCAGTTGGTAATCTGGGTTGACAGCTAGCTCGACATCACGTGACTCAAGGATCGACCAAGGGATAAGCAAGGCTGCATCAGTGCATCCCAGTATGTCCGGGAATGCTGAACTGACATGGAACATGGTTTGTTGGCAATTGAGAAGATGGCAATTGATTGGTAGTTTAAATAGCATCAAGAAGGAGTATATGATGAGAGCCTTGTCGATCAATTTGGCCCTGGAGAGATTGTGCAAGGGTCATGGGGTAGAATTTTTCCCAGCATGGTCTGTGCTTCTTAACAGGAGAGATTGCTTCTACAAGGATGGAATACACTTAAATAGAAAGGGTGCAAAAATATTTGCTGATTCTGTCGAGGCAATGTTAGGTGGATCAGAAAACTGCTAGCTTGGTGGGGAGATTCACAGACTAATAGATTAACAGTAGCTGCAGGCAGAGGTGAAAGTGATTCTGGCACTGCTGCTATTGTAATGACTAGCAGCCTGGAAAGCAAGTTGCTCGGAATTTCAGGACTGCTGGGAGTTATGGAACACGTAAGTACATGGGCTGTGTTAGGATAACTAAGAGTAAGAAAAGGTGCATGTATACTTGCCTGTATGCCAATGCTAGGAGTATAGTAAATAAATTTGATGAATTTGAAGTGCTGGTCAAGATATCAAAGGCTGATTTTGTTCGGATATCAGAGATATGGTGTCACACCGAGTTAAGTAATGCAGAATTGGAATTTGGGGCCTACAATATGTTCAGAAAGGATAGAAGGGAATGAGGGGTGATACTGTTAGATAAGAAACACAAAATCTAAGGAAGTGCATCCAGTTGACATGGTTGGACAGTGCAGTGTTGTGTCAGTTTGTTGTTTTCGGTATTTATCGATGATATTGATGAAGGTATATTAGGGTTAATGTCTAAGTTTTCAGATGATATGAAAGTTGACAAGGTTGTTAATGACAGTAATGATAGTACACTACTGCAACAGGATCTGGAAACGTTGAGCAGATGGGGTGAGAGGTGGCAACTGAAGTTTAACATGATGTGCAGAAATTTGCCTCTAGCCAACGGGTAGTTGATTGTTGGAACAAACTTCTATCTTGTTGTTGTGGAAGCTGATAGCTTAAATAAATTCAAGAAAGATGTGAAAATATTTTGGAGTGAATGGATGGGTGAGATGGGAAGTTTTTTTTTGGCTGATGTTGTGTAAGCCTGCTTTTTTGCATCATATGCCTGAACTAATGCTAAATCTAAAGAGTGGATCATGGTCAGAGTTGAGCATTATATCTGTGGTTTGGGCGATTGTGCAGGGTACAGAAACTATTATCAGGTCAAGTTGGTTGGACCCACGAGTTGGGAGTTCGCTGGCAAGCAGAGGTCTGCGGTACAAAGGTGAGAAAGGAGCTGCTGCTTTACTTGGTCAAGTTAACGAGACAGATTGAAGTCGCCGCATACAATGTTGACATTGTTAGTTGAAACTGGTCCAGGATCCAATTAGCTACTTCAAGGATGTAAACTCTAACTGCTGGTAGATTGGTTCTTTAGTTTGACAGAGATAGCTTCAAAATCTTGCTATTCACTTGAAATGCTGGAGATTGGTGTAAAGAGGGTATGTTTATAAAAGATGGCAGTACCCCCTCCTCTCCTGTTATCTCTCGACATAAAGGAGGAACAATATCCTGCTGGGACAGTGATTGCAGTACATTCCTGTGTTCTAACTACGTTTCTGTGATGCAGAGAAAAATCCACATGTCCAGCTAGAAGTAACTACTCTAAGGTGTCGATTTTATTTCTAATGTTGCGTGCATTTTGGTAGAGTAACCAATGGAGCTGTGAATATTTTAACAATAGGCTTGCAGTTTTTCCGACTTTTTACCGAGTAATTTGATCAGTCACGGAAGTGACGCCATCTGCGGTTTCCACCAGAGGTGCTTCCCACGCTCCCACTACTAGTAGTGTGATTAGTGTGCGTGACGGATTTTTCGTGACTGACTGGTATGATATCTTGAGTCAGGAGCGGATTCAGTGGAGGTGGACAGATAGAGTTTGTTACCCCCTTAACCATGCATATAAGTGTATGTGTATAAGGTCTACCTAAAAAAAAAATTTAAAAACCTTGTTGTTATGCCTCCCCTTACAATGATACCTCAATACGATAGTGTCTGGAGTTCTTTTTAGAATTTTTTTAAATAATATGACGTCACAATCATACTTCCTGAAGTTACTACTGCAGTAAGTATGATTGCAACAATAAAAGTATTTGTCATATGACTGCAAGAATACAAGTGTTTATCGTATGACTGCAACAGTACAAGTATTTGTCACATGAATATTTGTAAAAATACAAATATTTGTCAACAATTTCTTTTTTTCGTCTTGCATTTTCATTACATTCCATTGTTAGATTCCTTTAACTGCTGCGAATTCAACTACAAAATTGGTACTTCAATCGACACTGTTTTCTAGAGACTGTACACTTGCAATCGCAAATATACATCTCTTACTTTAGTATTCATAAATCCATTGTATCTTGTCTTCCAGAAATTATGAAAATTTGCAAATGTTCAATAAAATATTTCAAAACAAAAGCTCTTTTATTTCATGATCGATATGCACACCCAGGGTCCTGAGCTGGATATCATCATTCTTCTTTTTCTTGGTGATTCCTCTCTCTCTCTCCCAGGGTAACTTGGGAATTTTTTTTTGTATGGTGCAGCATAAGCCTCAGGCTTCCTTGCACCATATGGCTAATAATACTAAATCAAAATACCTAAAAGAAACACGAATGATGTTTCACATAAACCATCTACCAAGTTACCACCTGCAACTTTTTTATTCGTCTTGTTTTTTTTTAACAACTCGTGGAAATATAATGGATACATTTTTTTCATGATAAAATTTTAATATTGCGAATAAAAAATAACACAATATATTTCCCATATCACAAATAACATGAAAACTATTACAAAACATTCCACAATATAAAAAAAAATTACATGAAAAAAAATTATTACACAAATATTCAAAAAAAATTTATTCTAAAAATTGCCATATGCAATTTACTTTTTTATTAATATTTGTTGTCGATGTGCTTTGCTCAATAGCTCAGCGATGATTACAGAGGAATGATTTGACGTAACGATCCAGATCAAATTGAAGCAATGGTTTCCAATTTAGATCCTAATGATCTGCAACTTGTTTAATTGTCAACATTATTCAGTCATTCACTCAGTATTATTCAGTATGCTGAAAGCTTGCTCAGCTTCAATACTGATAATCGCAGTGGTTTCAAAGATATTTCTGACTTTCTTAATTGAAAAGGGAATTTCACTCGATTTTAAAGATAAATTGTCTTTGACAAAATCTCTAAAATCATCATTTTTTTATTTCTTATTTTATCAGAAAACTTAAATTTCTTATTTGGTTTTCATCTGACTACCGAGACGAAATTTGTTTCAATTCCTTGTCATCAATGGAATCATTTAATTTAAAATTGCTCTGTTGCATTAATAACTTATACTTTAAGGATAAAAGAATGTATTTAATAGCTTGTCATGAGGTAATTTTTTAAATGTGTTCTTACTTTCGAATTTAATTCCTTCAAGTTCTTTCTACTTCAACGTGCTCTCAATTTTAGTGTCATAATTTCTTTCGGAATTTTTCAAATTGGTAATAGCATTTATAGTTTGAATAATTAATTTATCTGCTTTTATCATAGTGATTCTGTAAAGCTTCTGAAAGGTAAGAGATCTCCTGCAGGATCTCGATTATTAGCGCTAAATTGTTAAGAAATGCCAATTGAAAAGTTAATTTAATAATCATAAAAAATTAAGTTCTGATTCAGAATGTTTGCACAAAGCAGGATAATTCTTTCAACCCGCAGTTGCCGTCCGCAAGCTACAAGCTGCTCATTGTGGCCCCAAACACACGACCGATTTTTATAGTTTCCACATCAAATTCTTTTTTTTTTTTATGAAAACCCGAAACATGAGAGGTATTAGAACCTATAGTACTTATTACCGTGCTTGGGTTGAAGGTTGAGAAGACAAAAGATATTTGTTGTCATTAGACCTGAACTTCTGTAGACTGTAATTTTTGGGAAATACATACGAAGGAAGGTTGTCCCAGAAAACGGCAGTTGAATGAATAAACGAGGAAGATGAAAAGTTGGTTCTGTCAGTTTGAAGTTGGACAGTAAATGGATGTTGGCTGGTGGCGGCATGTGTTTGCACTGTTTTTCAAAGATTAAGCTAAGAAGCTTAACTAAGGGCATAACCATCCTGTCTGTTCTTTCTGTATACATTGTATGCTCGCTACTTTACGCCCTGGTAGACATACTCTAGTCTGATTCCACTTGCCCTTTTTGTACAATATATTTCCGACTTTTCTGACAGTAAGGTCACCATCTCTTGCTTCTTCCCCTCGACGTGGGCACCTGTACGTGGTGAGGGGACCTCCCAGTGACGCTGCTGGACTTCCAGACTAGCATCACTGGGATCCAACGCCCACAGCCCAGGTTCCAGGCTTACATCAATGGAATCCGGCGTGTTTGCCGTGCGCTGCGACCCGTGGAAATTCGGAAAGGGGGATCCTGGTGGTTGAGGGGCCCAGCTTCAATACACCACTTTGGCCCCTGCTTCGACAAGACGGGTGGTCCTGGAAGGCCCGGCTAGTAGGCTCGCCTGCGAGGGTCAACCGTGTCAATGCCACGCCCCTACCCTCATGGTCCGAGGGACAGGATTCAGGCTGGCTGCGGTGCAGGTATAGTGTCTGGGTAGCCCTGGCATCCCACTCCCAAGCGCATTTATTGCATGCCGGGCAGTGGGCGTCCCTTTGGGCTCCGTGGTGGGTGGGGAGCCCGGGCACTGAACAATTAAAAAAACTCCATGAATCCTGATAAACTCATTTCTTCAGGGGCCCCAACCCGGTCCCTATCTGAAAACAATGACAAAGACACTGATAGCAGTATTGCTAAAAAGAGGCAGCGAACCGAACTACCATCAGGGCCAGTCCCAAGGTTCCTAATTATGCATTCTACCAATGAGACACCAATTGGTAAAATGTCGCCCTTTTTTATACAAAAAGGGTTAGACGGGTTAGCAGGTTCACCCAAATCAGTTAAGAGGCTCCGTTCTGGAGACCTCTTAATTGAAACTAAAAATGACAGGCAATCGGAACATCTACTCCGAGTAACAACAATCGGAGGTATCCCTATAACAGTGACACCACACAGAACACTCAATTCATCGAGAGGTGTCATTTCGGAGTGGGACCTTCTCGACGTAACCGAGGAGGAAATCTGCTCCGAATTAAAACCACAGGGAGTCATTGCCGTCAAGAGAATCACTGCGCGAAGGGATGGAAAAATTGTTAAAACCAGGAGCGTTATCCTGACCTTTTAACTCTCCTAAACCTCCTGACGAGATTAAAGCTGGATACATCAACTGTTCAGTGCGTCCGTACGTTCCAAATCCTTTACGGTGTTTTAAATGCCAGAAGTACGGACATTCTCAAATGGCCTGCCGCGGAGTCCTTGCATGCGCTCGATGCGGTGCAAAGGACCACGAAACAACAGCATGTTCAGCCGCAAAACCCACCTGTATTAACTGTGAAGGCGAACACCCGGCCTATTCACGAGCATGCCAGAGGTGGAAAGAAGAAAAAGAAATTCAACGGCTGAAGGCAGAGCTAAATATATCATACCAGGAGGCAAGGAAATCGGTCAAACCCCTGAATATCAACAAACCTACCTACGCCCAGAAGGTAGCAGGGAGATGTTCCGTCGGAACTCAGATGGACATGACCATTCCTCCAAAGGAGTCTTTCACTCCCATCGCGCGGTATCTCTTAACATCTCAAAAACCTGCACAGAAGGACCAATCAGCTGCCACTCCTATATCGGTACCTCCTAATGCTCCACAAATTACAAAGGTAGTTATGAAAGATAAGAATAAGAAAGGGGAAGTCCCCCCTATAACCCAAGAAAAGATGGATGTCGAGCAGAAGGAGGTACCCGAAGAGTCAGTCTTGGAACTCTTTGCGGAGGAGGAAATGGACACGGGACAGCGTCCTTTCTTCCCCAAAAAAGATAAATCCAAGACTGATAAAAGTAAGCCCTCAGCACCTCGGAAGCCGCCTGATGGACTCACCAAGCCAAAATAATGGCTAAATTCCTACAATGGAATTGTCGTGGATTCCGGCGAAATATTGATGACATCAAGGCCCTCCTGCAAAAGCACGAGCCAGTTTGCTTTTGCTTGCAGGAAACATATCTAAAGGCAAATGATGATCCCACCATGCACAACATCACAGTTTTTCGAAAGGATAGAATTGCGGATGGCTCTGTACATGGGGGAGTGGCTATCCTTGTGGGTAACCAGACCCCAGTGCAGCCCTTCCTAATTACAACCAGCATAGAGGCTGTCGCAATTCGCCTTTCAGTGGGATTTTTATTAACTGTGTGCTCTATCTATTTGCCACCTGGGACTGACATCTCCCAGGCAGACCTTGATGATCTTCTAACGCAGTAGCCTCCCCCTTTCTTACTTCTCGGGGATTTTAATGGACATAACACCCTGTGGGGTAGTGCTAATCTTAATGCAAGGGGACGAGTCATAGAGCGCATGCTCAATGACAATGACCTTTCCCTTCTAAATACTGGAACAAACACCTTCTTCCACATGCCTACCCGTACCTTTTCTGCCATTGATCTCTCTATCTGCTCCCCTTCTCTACTCCCCTCACTCATCTGGGAAGTGGAGGAGAACCCATTCGGAAGTGATCACTTCCCTGTGATAACCTCGCTAGACAGTGGGAGACCATGTCTTCCCTTCAGGTTACCACGGTGGAAAATTGATCAGGCTGACTGGACTGCCTTCCAACATCAGGCAAATTTTGATCTCAGAACCGTCAGTCAGGAGCCGATCAATGATGCAGTAAAGTACATCACAGAGGTTATGGTCCAAGCAGCTGCAAATGCTGTTCCAAAAACATCTGCCCGGTTTCCACCGTTTCCCAAACCTTGGTGGAATTCCCAATGCACAGCAGCAAAAAAGGCTCAAAACAAAGCGTGGGGGATATTCCGCCGATATCCTACCACGAACAACCTTATAGCGTTTAAACGTCCGCGAGCCAAAGCACGCTACATCCGCCGTCAGAGTCAAAGGGAATCGTGGATCCGCTTTACATCATCCATTACCCAGTCTACCAATTCTAAGGTAGTCTGGGATAAAATCCGGAAAATTAAGGGAAAACATACATCCCACCCTACTTCAATCCTAGATTATAATGGATGCGCTATTGCAGATCCAACTGCAATAGCCAACTCTCTTGGGGAAACATTCTCTAACATCTGTGCAACATCTTCGTATTCCCCAGAGTTCCTGGTCCTGAAACATAAAATAGAGAAACAGGCACTTAATTTTAAGTGTAAGAGCGACTGTCCCGATAACGGGGAATTCACTATACACGAATTGAAAAGAGCCCTCACTCTTTCCAAAGCAAGTGCTGTTGGACCAGATGGCATCCATTATGAAATGATTAAACATCTTTCACCAAAATCTATGGATTATCTGCTCACTCTGTATAACAGAATCTTTATCGAAGGGCAGTTTCTGGATTCCTGGCGCAAGCAAGGCAACCGTTCTTGCTTTTGCTAAGCCAGGAAAGGATCCAAAAGTCACTAGAAATTATCGTCCCATTGCTCTGACTAGCTGTTTGTGCAAAATCCTGGAGAGAATGGTTAATTCTCGTTTAATCTGGTATTTAGAATCAAATGACCTTCTCTCCAACATCCAGTGCGGCTTCCGAAGGAACCGGTCCACTTTGGACCATCTTATTAGACTGGAAACATCCATCCGGGATGCTTTCCTAAAATGGGAACACTTGGTGTCAGTGTCCTTTGACATGGAGAAAGCGTATGACACAGCTTGGAGATTTGGCATATTAAAAGATTTGCACAGCCTAGGCCTTAGAGGGCATCTTCCTGTGTTTATTCAAAACTTTTTAGCCAATCGATCTTTCCAAGTTCGTGTGGGATCCTCACTCTCTCGTTCTTTTAGCCAAGAGGAGGGAGTACCACAAGGATCAGTATTAAGTGTCACGCTTTTCGCCATCAAAATAAATTCCATCACAGAACAACTTCCTCCAACTGTAAACAGTGCCCTCTATGTTGATGACTTCAGCATTTTTTGTCAGTCATGCAACATGAGGGTTATCGAAAGACAACTGCAGAAAGCCGTTGATCAACTCAATTCCTGGGCACTTGCAAACGGCTTCAGGTTCTCGCCGGAGAAGACCGTTTGCGTACATTTTTGTTGTAAGCGTAATCTTCATACTGAACCTGAATTAATGCTCGGACAAAATGCTATTCCAGTAGTGTCAAGCACAAAATTCTTGGGACTTGTGTTTGACAAAAAGTTGACCTTTCTTGAACACATCCGTCAACTTCGTACAAGGTGCACGAAGGGACTAAATATTCTTCGCTCTCTCTCCTCTACGCGTTGGGGAGCAGATAGGTGCACCCTACTACGTATTTATCGTGCACTTGTACGATCCAAATTGGACTACAGGGCCCAGGTATACTCCTCAGCTAGAGACAGTGTCCTTCGATGGTTGGATCCCGTCCACCATCAGGCTATCCGTATCGCTACTGGAGCATTTCGAACATCTCCTATCCAGAGCTTATACGTCGAAGCAAACGAACCACCATTATCCCTTCGACGTAAGCAGTTGTCTTTAAGCTATGCTTTAAAGCTGAAATCCCTGCCAGACCATCCTACGTGGACATCTGTCTTTGAGCCACGTTGGGAAAACTTGTACAATACCCGTCAGACTGCCAACCGACCCTTTGGTATTCGTGTCCAAGAGCTACTGAGAGAGTTTAACATCATGGTAGACAAGGTTGCACAAACACCAAAAGAGACTCTTCCACCCTGGCATGCTCATACTCCATCGTGCGACTTCTCCCTTAAGAAATGGGTAAAAGCTGAAACGTCGTCATCTGTCTACCATCAGCTCTTTTCCGCACACCGAGCTGAGTATTCCGACTTCCTGCCTGTCTACACAGATGGCTCGAAGTCTGAATCGTGCATAGGATCTGCTGCTGTCTTTCGGGACACTATAATATCTCAGCAGATTCTTCCTGAATCCAGCATATACACTGCAGAGCTGCATGCTATAGAGTTAGCCTTGGATCACATTCGAACTTCTGAATGCCAAAGGTCAATAATATATTCTGACTCTTTGAGCGTATTACAGGCTTTATTATCTTTGAGACACAACTATCATCCATTTCTCTCTCGGGTTCAGCAGAAGATATATTCTCTTCATAAATATAAATCTGATATCCGCTTCTGCTGGATTCCTAGCCACATTGGGATAAAGGGAAATGATTTGGCTGACACTGCAGCCAAATCAGCAGCTCCCACTAACAATCGTTGCCTGTCAGTCCCCTATACAGACTACAGGCAAATAATACACCAAAAGATAAAAAGATATATTCCCAATGGCAAGAACAATGGCATAGGGAGAGAACAAATAAATTATACCAAATAAAGCCTCTAATACAAACATGGCAGTCCAGTCTGCGCAGGAATCGGAGCGAGGAAGTTGTTCTTGCCCGACTCCGCATAGGACACAGTCATCTGACACATTCGTTTCTGCTGAGGGCGGATGATCCTCCTATGTGCGAGCAATGCGACACCATTTTATCCATTAAACATATTTTATGTAACTGTCCCAGTTTTAGTAATGCTCGTTTTATCGCTTTTAACCATCTGACTGAGCCTTATACACTCAGTCAGATTTTATCCGACAATGACAATGTGTCTGCTGTTTTTAGATTTTTAAAATCAATAAATGTTTAATGCTCGTGTATAAAATTTATATTTTACTGTGATTTTTATTGATTTATTTTTTTATGCCTTTTATAGATTTTGACATAGTGACCTAACTAATTAGGTCACTGAACGTTTAAAATTTTTTATAAATGACCTGGTCTTGGCGCATTATAGCCTTGGAAGCTAATGCGCCAAAAAAATCAAAATCAAATCAAATCTCTTGCTTCTTCCTGTTGGGACCAAGACTCTCTGCAGCAGAGGATGTCTTTGTGTTGTCTGATGCTGGAGCATGGGCTTAATTGTTGGGATCTGCTGCCAGCACTTGAGCCCATGATTGGTCCCCCTCTTTTAATTATTAAAGGATGACAATCCTATTCTTTAAGCTCTCATAAAATCCCATTAGAATGACCTTGGCCCTGGGTGCCTTATTCGCCCTTAGCGTGAACAATTTTTCTTCCCCTTTTCTTCTAAGACATTCTCTCTTATCACAAAATCACCTAACTTCCACTTATAACATGGTATATTTCTGGTATTTCCATCTCTAAAAACTTCAAGCAGGAATGTAGGTCCAGACTATTTATTCAATTTGTGAGTGTCCTAAACAGGATCATCCACGGTTATGCCATTTATATAATCTATAGTAGATCAGTGTGGTTTATCCCTTTCCTTGTAGTGTTAACACAACGAAGGATTCTTTGTCACTTTTCTTTGCATTCTTATCTGAAGATTTATCATCACCTGCCTTAGTTTGCCTAGCACCATGTAGCTTGACTGTAGACTAATTTGGAGTCCACAATGACATAGTTACTGTCAGTTTCTGTGTCCTCTGATAATTTATAATCATTTCGTGCATTCATCTGACACCTTCATTTAGGTATATAATCCTGAACACTATCTCAATGTGATAAAAAGCTTAGTGGCTCCTTTGATTATTTCTCTGAATACTTTGCATTTAGAATATGCAGTTGGTAACGATCACCCAAGTTCAGTCCATCTCGAAAGTTTAAATCCCCTAGTGTAAGATATTCTGATTTGCTAACCCATTCTGTTTGTCTGTACAGATGTTTGTTTTAACAGTAGTCTATAATTTTTGTTAATACTGACTTATATATGATAATCATTTCAAGACATGCAAGAAAATTACATTTATAAAATACATTTAAGAGCTTAAATGTTTTTAGTTCTAACATACTTGGCTAACTGATTTTACTTATGCAGTCAGAGTTATTGGAGGAGAAAATTAGGCTAATCGGTATTTATGTAATTTGTGAAGAATTTAAGTTGCCAGTGAAAACTCTGTCACCACTCAATTTTTTTTTCCCCATTGGTATATTTTGAAGGCTGTTTGTTAAAAACAGACCTTGGATAGTGAAACTGTTGCAAGGTACATCATAACAAATTCAGGAAATTTAGATGGATAGACACTTAAAACGTTACAAAAAATGCAATTCGAATAAGCAGTGGACTCTTGACCTGTGGAATTTAACTAAATTTGAAATAACATTTTTATTTCATTTTTCAGTTGAAACAGACTTGTAACATTGTATATTAAAAGCCCAAGAGGAATATTAGTTTTACCTTCCTAACCATTAAAAAAAAAGTTTGTGTAGTGACCCCTCCCAATATCATATATAAAGAAATTTAGTTTCATCTAGATAATGACATGTTCAGTGATATGCAAAAATTTTATGTATATTTGTAGGGGGGCAGCTTATGCCACAGGGGGAGCAGGAGCTGGCCACAAAGATGTTACAGATTCAGTCCAAGAGGTTTTACTTAGATGTGAAACAGAACAGACGAGGCAGGTTCATCAAAGTTGCAGAGGTAATAGAAAATGAATGATTTATGTAATTGGCACTGTGAAGTGATATTGTGAGCTATTTTTTTTAAAACAGTAATTGTGTTTAAAATAATTTAGAATATTAGAATATTTTAATATATTTAATTTCCTCCACCTTTTCAAAATTATTAACAAAATAAAGTTATTGCCATTGTATAATATAGAATAGTCTCTTTAACACAGCAATAAATAATAAAACAAAACAAGTTAAAGTTGCTTAAAAATACAGTAAAAATTATATGAAATTGGCATTATCAGTTTCTCAGTGGTCAAAGATCTTCCAATAATGGCTAAAATTGAGAAAACCCATAGAGTTGCATGTGAAACTAAGCCAACAAATAAGGAATCTACATCAATGGAAATCAGTAAATAGAAACGCATTTTTTATGTTGTTACCAGGGAAATGGCAAGACACGCAAAGTGAAGTGAAGCACAATAAATTTGTAGAACAGTAATAACTGAATTATAACAGAGGTGGAAGGGTAAAATGAGAAGTTTTAAATCTGAGATCCTGTGTATTGGCAGCAACTGGCTTATGGATATCTTGCGTGTGGCTTATTTTGAATGTGGATACAAATTATGTCATTGTGTAAATAAGAATCGCCAAGTCGCTCTTCGTTTAGTTTCTTGGTTGAAGAAATTTTGGCCACGAAACTTCTAATAGTAGGGTCAGTATGGAATCCATGGACCTGTTTATAAATACAGACAACCCTCATATAACACGGTACTTTTACAACACAGTTTCACTCTGACACAGTTGATAAATTGAAGCAATCCTCGCACAACACAGTTTCGCTCTAACATGGTTAGAGAACTGCGGAAAACCTTGCATTACATGGTATTTTTGAGTGTTTGTGTAGGGGGAACCCTACTATTCTCTTGGATGTAATTTTGAAACATTTCCATTCTTTTTTGTGAATCCCTGCTGTTGACTCACTAGTCGTTTAAAAAAAAAAAAAAAAAAAAAAAATTATTGGGAAATCCCTGACTTAATTTGTGTGCTATTGAACTTGTGCTTATTGAACTTGTGGAAAAATCTAGATTTCAAAATTTTATTACTATTGAATAACATGCCAGGCCATCAAAAGACTTAAGTCCTCCAAATGTTGAACTAATGTTCCTACCACCTAATACAACTTCTTTAATTCAGCCATAAGATCAAGGCATTATATCTACCTTTAAAATGCATTACATTAGAAAATCATTACAATGGATTTTGGAAAAAATTTATTCCAAATCTATTGAAGTGATGGAGGCATGGAAACATTTTTGAATTGTGGACTGTATCAGCTTTATCGCTCAAAGAAGTAAAACCTTGAACATTAAATGTATGTTGGAAAAATTTATGGTCCGAGTCAGTTCATTCAGGAAATATGGTCGAACCAGCAGAAAATGGAATCGGTGCTATAGTAGAACTTGCTAAGTCGGTAGGAGGGGAAGGTTTTGATGATATGACTACTGAAGCCCTCCTGGGTAGCACAGTTGGTAGAATCGCCACTCCCTCACACTAGGTGGAGAAGACCTGAGTTCGAATCCCATCTATGACAGGAGGAATTTTTATGGGTCTTTTTCCCAACTTGGCTGATGGCTGAGTTAGTCGGTCTCAGGCAAGGATAGCATGGTTTTTTCTCCTGGAAACTCAGGTTTTTCATCCAACAAAACAGAAAATCGCCCTCAGAACACAAGCAGTTTATAGATAATATAGACAGAGCAACATGACCTTAGTCGCTGGTGCTCCTAACAAAAAAAAAAAAACATGGTTACTGAAGATGTTCAAGAATTACTGGTGGAAAAAGTGGCTGGCAAAGCAGGTTTTTTGGAAATGGCATCGGAGGTAAACCAAATCAATTCAGAGGATGATAGAGCAGATGAAAATTCTGAACTTCCAAATTTTACAGTAAAAATCATATGGGAAGGCATAAAGTTAGCCGAGCAATTAGAATCTTATTTTTTGAGTGCAGATTCTTTGATAATTTGCATAACAATACTAATGATCCTATTTAATTTTAGTTCAGTTTCCATATAAATATGGAAGAATAATTAATGTTTTATCATTTGGAAAAAAACTTGGCTGGAGTAATATGACTTGGAGATTAGATAAAAACAATACATGTAAGAGAAGGTATAATCAAATTTTGATATTGGAAGGTAAGTCTAAAGGAATAATTTTGGTTAGTATTTTTGGCTTTCCAACAAAAAAATGCAAACTTAAAAGTATGTGCTTTTAGTTCTTTTAAGCAAGAACTTGTTATTCCACCCACCGCCCATGAATTCAGTTAAATTTTTTTATTACCCAATTGATTTTTAATTCTGTCCTAACTCCAATGTAACGTTGCCATTTGTTGAAAAGCTGCAGGAAATTATTAAATCTCTTTAGTTACATTAATGTCAATGTTGTTTTTAAGCCGTTCAGTAAGTTCTTTAATCTTTTCAAACCAAAAATAATTTTGTCATTGGGAATTCAGTGCTTAAGTGCACAATGTAATTTTTCCCCCCTTCAAGTATTTATCCCTTTAAATAGTGAATTTTTTCAGGGCAGTTTTCTTCTGGGGATTAGCTCTGTGGAGAGTTAGTTAATGGAATTTGTAGTTTCATAAAAATAAAAATTTCATACATAAATGCTTTTAAATATTAATCTGTTCTTATGTTGACATCATTGCTGTCAAGAGTGAAATTAGCATTAGCAGTGGAAAAAGATGCAAGAAAGCAAGCTTATACAGCAATGAAGGTATGCTACTGCAACAGGATCTAGAAAGGTTAGGCAGATGGGCTGAGAAATGGCAGTTTCTCAGTCACATTAATGCCAAAAAAAAAGATACCACCCACCAATTCATTTCCTCCGATAGTTTGTCTAGTGTTCTTCCTTGAATTTATTTAAACTGTAAACTTCCACAACAATAGATGGAAGTTTGTTGCAACAATCAACCTATCCACTATCTAAAGGCAAACGTCTGCACATCTATTTTGAAACCATCCTTTCTCAATTTGAATATGTGTCCCCTCATGTGTATTCTGATCAAGAGGAAAAATCCTATAAGCATTAAAGCTTGCTCAATCCATTTAAAGCTTAAATATCTCAATCAGGTCACCTCACAGATGCTTATTCTCCAGATGCTGCAATTTGCAGAACTGAAGCCTTTCTTGATAAAAGAATCCCTTTGTTTCCCTTACCAATCTTGTTGCCCTTCTCTGCACTCTTTCCAGCAGCTCTTCATCCTTCCTAAAAAGAGGCCTCCACACCTGTATGCAGTACTCAAGATGTAGCCTGACCATTGCTTTATACAAGGGGATAATCACCTCCTTATCCCTGCTATATTTCTGTATATCATTGATAAGACTCCATGAGCTGCTCTGGCAACCTGTCTGCACTGCTCTGAAAACTCAGACATATTTGACCCAGACATATTTGACCGCAAACCCAGGTCTTTTCATTCTCCACTACCCTGAGTGTAGTACTGCACAGTTGGTACGCTACTCTGAGGTTACTGCTGTGTGTATGCAGTACTTTGCATTTATCAATGTTAAACTTCAATTGCCATTTCTCAGCCCATCTGCTCAACTTTTCTTGATCCTGTTGCAGCAACATACCTTTATTACTGTCATTAAGCCTGATATACCTTCATCAAAATCTTTTATAAATATAGAAGAAAACAATGGCCCCAACACCAAACCCTGGAGCCTTCACTAATAACATTAGCCCATGAAGTGCAATGTCCATTGATACAGCTCTCTGCCTTCTCCCACTCAACCATCCCTTTATCCTTAGCATCAACTTGCCCTTAATGTGACACTTCTCCAATTTCTTCAGCACTCTTTTATGTGCAGCAGTATCAAAAGCTTTCTTGAAATCCAACTGTATGATATCAAAATTATTTTTGCATATAGTTCCTTTATGACTAAATCTTAGAATCCAATCAAATTGTTTCAAACAAGATTTTCTCCATTCTGTGTCTGAAGTTTAATTGCGGCCATGTCTACGTGATCCTGTATTACGTCTTTAACCAGTAACTCCATCATTTTCCCTGGAACAGAAGTTAAGCTAATATGTCTGTAATTACTCATGTCACCTTTTGATCCCCTTTGTAAATTGGGGATATATTTACACATTTCCAGTCTTTGGGACCTCTCCTGAATACAAGGATGCCCTCATAATTATGGCTAACAGTTTTCTTACTTCCTTTGCTGCCTCCCTTTATATAATTGGATAGATCCCATCCACCCCAGGTGCCTTTCTTATGTTTAACTCCAACAATTTTGTTTCCACTTTCCTCTCGGTTATTACAAAATCATTCAGCTCCCTGTTAGAGTTTGATATACTTTTGACATCCCCATCCCTAAGAATTCCTCATGTGTACAAAATACTCATTCAATTTGTCAGCAACCTGAGCAGGATCATCAAACAATCAAACCATCCAGTGGACCAAATTTCTTCATCCTCCTGCTTCTAGTGTTTACATAAGTAAAGAAATCTTAGCTGTTTTGCTTTGCATCCTTTGCCAAAGATTTCTTGTAACCTGCCTTTTCTGGCCTGATCTCCTTTTTGGATTGATTACAGACTAATTTATATCTAACATAGGCATCTGTGTCACCCAATAATTTATATGCATCCCATGCATTTTCCTTCTATGCCATGAGTTTCATTAGTGCATTTGACATCCAATTAGGGTTAGACCTCAAAGAGTATTTCATGGTTGATAAGAAAAGCTTAGTAGTTTGTGTGAGTCCTGTTTAGAATTTGCTGATGGTAACATCATCATCAGTTGCTTGCACTGTACATTTAAAAACTGTCTGAGACCACTGTAGTTACCTTTACAAAAGCAAAAACCTTCCCATTACCCTGATGGTAGTTAAATCTTTAAGTAAATCCCACATCAGTACCCTGTGATCACTGCCACCTAGTGGTTCCTTTATCTGTAAATTTTTAATGCATGAATAATCACTGTTGATAATCAGATCAAGAGTATTACTCCCTCTGGTTGCCTCTCTAATATGCTGCTGTAGAAAACAGTCATCCAATAAATCCACAATAGTCTTGCTTGCTAGTGTGCGAATGACCAACCCACAAGTTCTAATCAATATCTATGAAGTTAAAATCCCCATGATAAGACATTCTGATTTACTGGCCAAATTCTGTTTCTCTGTATAATTGTTCCTTGTACTCATCAGAGTCATTAGGCCAATAAGAAACTCCTACCCTCATTTTTGCTTTCCCAGTGCTTATGTCACATCAAACTGACTTAACATTGCACTGTCCATCTCTGTGAACTGGTTGCACTTCTTTAGATTTCCTGTGTTTCTTAACTAACAGTATAACCCCTCCGATCCTGTCTGTCCTTTCTGCATACATTGTACTAACCCATATTAAAATTTTTCATCCCTTATGTCTGAGTGACACTGTCTGAAATCCCGACATTGTCTGATTTGAAGTCTTGACCAGCACTTCAATTCATCAGATTTATTTACTCTTTTGATTATTGTTTTAAAATTATTTTTAATTATTATCAAAAATTAAACTGCAATTTAAAAAAAAAAGTTAACAACATCGTTACTTGTTTTTAATGTAATAATATTGATACATCTATTTATCACATGATCCAATTTATAAGCTTCAGGATTTGAAGTTCAGAGAAATTCTGAAGTTCTGGAATCCTCCTCCTCTAAATTTTTAAAGCAATACTGCCATGTATTAAAACTTCTGTGTCGAATATTAGTTGGAAACAGATGAGAGATAGTAGCATGCACTGGAAGATTTCAAGACAATTAGTACTTTGAACACATTATTTGAAATTTAGTCGAAATGACCTTGAAAATTATATATGAAGGATAATCCAAAACTAATGCCACCAAATTCTTTGACACTGTTGATAAATTGGGTTAAAGTGTGTTATCTACTTTTTAAGCCTTGAAATACTTCATTTATTTTTTTACATATTAACCATCACTTTCAATAAATGTTTCCTCTGCTGAAATTGATTGTATGTCCCTGTTGCAGGAAATACACAAGGGTAATCCACTCTCTTGTGTTCCTTTTTCCAAAAACACAGAACACATGATTTTTCTTGTGGATGGCTGAGTCTTGAATTTCTTATTTTTCAGTAAATCCTTATGTTGTTGCTGTAGACTTTGACTTCATTTCATAATGGTATACCCAAGTCTTATCTTCGATGACAATCCTGTCAAGGAAATCACTGCCTATGGTCTCATTCTGCTCCAAACGTTGGCATAAGCTTGCATTTTCTACTCCTTGCAATCTGGAAGGAGCAGAAAATGCAAGCATTAGCATTCCTGGAATCCAGCTGGAACACAATTTCATGTATTCTGGATTGTCCAGGATTGTTTTCAGTGCATTAAAACTTATTTATTTTGATGTATATTTTGAGTCTTAATGTGTCAGTCTTCAAATCACTTGATATACTCCCTCCCTCCTTACTTTCCACCATTGCTACAGTGCATAGGTGGCCTGACTGTGGTATGACCTTCAAATCAGTGCCACCAGCACTGACATACATAATCTACTGCTTAACTCACTCGTGAACTGTGTTGTGAACTGTCGCAATCTCCTTAATGTTCTTCACACGTTGGCAAATCTCAAGGGATGCAATATTCGTTGAATTCAGGAACACAAGAATACTCTGCTGCTTCATACATCCCCTTAAATGTTCTGTATAATATATAATGTATATATATATATAATACAATAATATATATAATTGTATTATATATAGTATTACATGTAGGTAAATCTCAGTGAATGCAATATTCACTGCGTTTGAGGAACACAAGAACACACCTGCTACTTCATGGACATCCATATCAACCGCTGTATTTTCAGAGACAACAGCAGACCTGCCAGCTGTCATGCAGTAATGAAACTTGTAGGATATTGTTGGTAACATTTAAATTCTGACACTCTGACACCCCATATTTTACATTCAATGTCATTCAAAAGCGAAAAAAAGTTGGAGGTATTAGTTTTAGAGGAGACCTTGTACGTACATACATACATACTCTTCTGTGCCTATATGCTAATAAATTGAATAAAAATGCAAACTGCTCAAAGGGTTAATATAGCAGAAAATTTATTGAGCACATCTTGTGTCTAAAACTGATTTTGTGTTAGTATTAGTAGTAGCAAATTATGAAAGAAAACAAGCTTATAAAGCATCACACAAAAAAAAAAAAAAAAAAAAAAAAACGCCCAACATTATTTTGTCTGATTCTTCCTTGAATTTATTCAAATTCCATACAAACATATGGAAGCTTGTTCCAACAATCAATCAATCACCTGGTGGCTGAAAGCAAACTTATGTAACCATTGTTTCTCAATTTGAATAGTAGTAATAGCAAATGGTGCAAGAAAGCAAGCTTATATAGCATCAGCAAAAAAAAAAAAAAAAAACAGTTCACCATATATGCCCTAGAAGAATTTGTCTAGTTCTTCCTTCAATAAATTAATAATTACTGTAATGTCTGTAATTTATGCCCCCCCTCGTATCTGAGCAAGAGAAAGGATTCCCATCAGCACTGTCATATAAACATAGCATGTACTTGCAGCAGGAACAGTTGAAACTGCTGATTGCAAAACATATAGAACAATATATAGCACTCAGTTTGCTTAGTGTAGTTTATTTTATTTTTTCTAAAAAAATATCATTATTTATAATTAAATTGAACTTGCCTTTTATTTGATCGTATCTGAAATAAATTAATGCAAAACAAACTGGTGGTTTGGAACTTGTATTTGAAACTGTCACCGCTAGTTATCTTTCTAATATACGGGTTAGTATTGAAAAGTTCATAACCTTGTATAGAAATAATGACAAAATTGTGAATGTGATCCTGTTTAGTTATTCTGTGATGATAAAATATCATCATCAAAGACCCAAACTTTGTTTTGAGCCTTGGTCGGCAGATCGTAATAGTACAGCCAAGTCTCGTCACCTG
Source organism: Mastigoproctus giganteus (assembly GCF_048544385.1). Lineage (NCBI taxonomy): Eukaryota > Metazoa > Arthropoda > Arachnida > Uropygi > Thelyphonidae > Mastigoproctus > Mastigoproctus giganteus. Next base: position 128,260,326 of record NC_143578.1, read on the forward strand.
TCACGATGTTGTTCACATACCGAGATTGTCCCTTATCAAACTTTTTTAACATCTCCCGGCACCAAGTCACACGTCGTGTCATCTGCTCTTCAGTCAGTTGATGCGGCACCCAGAGAGAACAAAGTTTCTTCACGTGCAAATGATCTTGCAGAATCGAACGAATTGCTGGTGCATTTAGGCCCAAAGTATCCTCTATCTGTTGGTAGGTCACTCGCCTGTTTTCGTCAAGCATTTTCCTCACAGCAGTAACGTTTTCCTCCGTAACTGACATTCGTGGCCTTCCCGGCCTCTCAGAATCCTCCAGAGTGAAATTTCCCCTTTGGAATTCTCTATACCACCTGAATATCGTTGTACGATGTGGACAATCATCATCTAGTGCAAGAGTCATTTCTTCTAAGCACTGGTCTATGGTTAAACCACACACGAAATTATACCGCAAAACTGTCCTTATCTCATTTCGTGACCACGATGCCATCGCAAGCACTTTACACTCTCACTACTAATGAATAACTGAGCCCATCGACTTCGCACGGCGGCTACTATGCACGTATGAACATGCCTCAACATGCACCAACAAGCAGCTTCCTGTGATTCATTGTTGCGTCATATTGCAAAACTTTCCTAGTACCCTTTGTATATTGCGAAGATAATTAACAGTCTTTCATTAATCTGCCAAGGAAGTAAGATGTACAAAAGATTTTCTATGTATTATAAATGAGAAAAGGGTAAAACATTTGCCTTATTTATCATACACAAATGTGATTTTATAGTTTTAAGCAGCAGGAAATATAATGTATCAGACATGTGTAAGTAAATAAGCATAAAGACATTGTGCAGTGCATAGAAATAAGTGCAAAAATAATGTTTCATTTTATGGCGACAGTGATGTCATTCATGCCAAATCTTTTGTCATAGAACGTTGACAAAATTCAGCACAACTCTGAGTTGTGCTGAATTTTGCTATTTTCCAATAGTGAAATAGTGAAAAAAGCAATGGTTGTAAAACTAAAACAACAGGCATTTTTAGTGAAATTGCGCGAATATTGAAAGAAGAGTGGGGAATGGAAAATGGGCCATTTTCAATTCGTACAGATGGTAGTAACCAAAGTTATATGCCACTGTGATGACCTTATGTAATAAAAAAAAAAAAAAAAACATGTCGAACTGAAATAGCTGGCTTTCAGTGACAGCATTAGAAGGTGACTCGACAACATTCTGAACAACCTTAAAGCATGTGAGATTACCTCAAAAAAACTGTCTGGTGTTTAGTGTTGCTAATGCATGTGTTATGGTATGCTTGAAAACAGGAGTGGCAAGGGGTCTTAAAAGAGAAAATTGAGGCTTGGCGGTAATAGGTTGTCCATGTCATTGAATTAATTTGTGTGTTGAAAAGAGAATTGCATGTCTATCTGTGAAAGCAGATGAATATTTGATAGAAATTTACTATTATCTGCAAAGACTTTCTAAATGGAAAGATAGATTTAAACATTGTCACTGATTTTTCACTGATTGATGCATGCCACTGAAGTACAAAATATTTTGAAGCATTTGTGTGCACGTTGGCTGTCTCTGGTTAAATATGTAAATAGACTGGTAGAATAGTGGCAGCTTTTGATAAGCGTGTTTAAAGAAGAGGTTAGAAGTGGTGAGAAAAGCAATATGACCACTTTTTAGAGCTACTAAATTGAATTACAATGAGCAGCCACTAGTGAGTGCTGCTGACTTATGTTCAAATCCAGTTCATGGTCCAATAGCTTTGAAATAGACAAATTGATGGATTCAAGAAAAAGAACTTTCGAATTGCAAACTTTTGGGAAAAGCAGCCCTAAAGAAGCCAAGCAGTCTGACAATGTTATGCATGTTATTAATCCTTTTCTCTCTTCTGCTTTGAATAAAGCAATTTGCTTGTTTCTTTTAAATGTTATACCAAATAGAAATCTGAACATAGCCTCTTCAATCCAGTTTGTTATGGAATATATTGAAGAATGTTATATTGCAAATTTATTTTACCAACAATTTTTAAACCTTACACTTCCATTTTGTAAAGTGATTGCCTTAACAGACTAAACCAGAAGGATGATGATGACTCAGCTATAGGCATTTCGGTTGCCAAGGTTGTGGAGAATCTAAAACAAGAGGAAAAGATTCTCTTCTTTTGCTCAGTGAGGAAGTGGTTTTTGATTGTATGTGAATTACATGGTGCACAAGTTTCCATTGAAAAATGTTCTTATAAATGCTGAGGTAGCACAAATTTCGTCAATTGGCAGTGCACCTTTTTCAAATTTGAAATTTCTTGCAGACAAGTTTCCACAACTCATTGGTGTCATTAAAGATGAAGAAATACATAAAAATAGTAGATGTTTTGCAGCATCATTCCTGCCAGTTTCTGTAAAATATCGGTGTAAATATACCAAAAATCAGCGATTTCCAAACTGGGAGACGCAGGCTAGTGCAAAAGGAAGCGCAAAAAGTTTAACAGAAATGTAATTTTAATAACATAATATATATATAAATAAAAATATATTTATATATACTTATAAATAAACTTTCATAACATTAAATTTTATATCCTATTTTTTAAAGCGTATAAACATTTATTTGGAAAAAATATATATTTTGTTGAAATGGATTGATGAATTATTAGCATTAGCATTAGCATTACTAGAGGCATTTGATGCAAGAAAGCAAGCTTATGCAGCATCAGCCAAAAAAAAAAAAAAAAAAAAAAAAATAAATAAATAAAAAATAACCATTTCCACTTCACCCCTCTGTTCGTTTGAAATACCTGTCCAGCTGAGCCTTAAACTTATTTAGGCTATCAACTTCCACGACAAGGGATGGAAGTCTGTTCCACCAACCAACCACCCCCTGGCTAAAGGCAAATTTCCACACGTCTATCCTACATCTGTCTTTCCTCAATTTGAAGGTGATTAATCTGAGCAAGAGGAAGAATCCCATCAGCATTCAGCATGCTCAAACCATTCAAGGCTTTATACACCTCTATCAGATCACCTCGCCGGTGCCTAGTCTCCAGACACTAATTTGAAAAACATAAGCCTTTCTTCGTAAGAGCACCCCTTTGTTCCATTCACTAATCTTGTTGCCCTTCTCTATACTCGTTCCAGCATCTCTACATCCTTCTTGAAATGAGGCCTCCGGACCTGTATACAGTACTCTAGGTGCAGTCTGACCATTGCCTTATACAAGGGAATAATCACCTCCTTATACCTGCTAGAAAAATTCCTATATATCATCGACAATACACAATGAGCTACTCTTGCAGCCCTTCTGCACTGCTCAGAAAACTTCATATCTGCCTGCACAACCACCCCCAGGTCCCTTTCATTCTCTACCACTGTCAGTGTAGTACCACAGAGTTGATACGTTGCTCTGGGGTTGCTGTTTCCCATATGTAGTACTTTACATTTGTCAATGTTAAACTTCATTTGCCACCTCTCAGCCCATCTGCTCAACCTTTCCAGATCCTGTTGCAGCAGCATAGTGTCAGTAGTGTCCTTGACAACCCTGCCAACCTTCGTATCGTCTGCAAACTTGGACATTAAGCTTGATATACCATCATCAATATCATTTATAAATACAGAAAACAATAATGGACCCAATACTGAACCCTGAGGGACTCCACTAATAACATTAGTCCACTATGAGCAGTGTCCATTGATTACCACTCTCTGTCTTCTCCCCCTCAACCACCCCTTTATCCATAGCAGCAATTTGCCTTCAATGCCACACTGCTCCAATTTGTGCAGCAGTATCAAAAGCCTTTCTAAGATCCAAGTATATAATATCAAAGTTATTCCCTGCATCCAGTTTTTTTGTGACTGCATCATAGTAATCAATCAAATTGGTCAGGCAAGACTTCCCCTTAACAAAACCATGCTGTGTCTGAGCTTTAATTGAAGTCTTGTCTAGATGATCCTGCAGTGCCTCCATTAATTTTCCGGGAACAGATGTTAAACTAACAGGTCTATAATTACTTGTGTCGCCCTTTGATCCTCCTTTGTGAATTGGGATCACATTTGCACATCTCCAGTCCATGGGTACTTCCCCTGAGTCCAAGGAAGCTCTCATAATTATGGCTAAGGGTTTGCTTACTTCCTTTGCTGCTTCCTTTAATATAACTGGATAGATCCCATCCACTCCAGGTGCCTTTCTTGTATTTATCTTCAACAATTTCTCCTCCACTTTACTCTCAGTTATTACAAGGTTCTCTAGCTTACTGCCAGAGTTGAATACACCTCTGGCATTCCCCTTGCTGAATAACTCCTCATGTGTGAATGTCGATGCAAAATATTCGTTCAGTTTTTAGCTACCTGAGCAGGATCATCAACAGTTGACCCATCAATATCAAGTGGACCAATCTGATTCATCCCCTTCCTTCTAGAGTTTACATAAGTAAAGAACTCTTTGCTGTTTTTCTTTGCATCCCTTGCCAAAGATTTCTCATAATCTGCTTTCGCCTGCCTAACCTCCTTTGTAACTTAGTTACAGATCAACTTGTATCTATCATAGGCTTCTGTGTCATGTGGTTAATTTGTATGTATCCCATGCATGTTTCTTCTCTGCCATATATGTCTCATTAGTTCATCTGACATCCATTTAGGCCTAAACCTTGAACAATATTTCTTAGTTGGTATGTAAAGCCTAGTAGCTTCCAAGATAAGTTCTTTGAATGCTTCCCATTTTGCATTTGCTGTTGGTAACATCATCAGTTGGTCCCACTGTATAGAATTTAAATACTGTCTCAGTCCATCGTAGTCGCCTTTACGAAAGCAATAACCCAACAGTACTCTCATGTAGCAATCATGCTAATCCAGTTGTGAAGTTAATGCCACAATATGAGAGATGCCAGAAGGTGTACAGGATAATACTATATTAAAGTATAAATTTTAATTATGCCTTGTGCATTTATATTTAAATATGTCAGTTTCCTGGTAAGAACTTACCAGATTCTATTATGAAAAAAGATAGAAGACGTACAGTGGTCCTTGGTAATGGAAGTCACAAGTACACAAGGAAACTTGAAATATAACAAATTATTCCTATTCATGCTTGGCATTTGAACAATTCCTCGATGCTGAATGTAAGAGAATATTCACGAAGTTTAGAAAAACAAAAACTGAGTTCACATCTTCCCTTTCTGGTGAAGCTTTGGAAATACTCGTGACAGCAAGTCTAGACAGCAGAGCCAATGTTAGGGATGTTTTAGTCTTCAATATATATATATATATACATACATACATACATAGAGGGTGATTCACTACCAGTGTGACAAACTTGCAGGAGGTGTAGGGGGCACAAAGACGAATCGGAATCACATAGCATTGCAGGGTCCGAAATGCCTTCATCATGCGGTAGAGGACGTTGAACGTGAACAGTGATCTTGCTGGAAGTCAGCATTTGCGAACCGTTTATATTGAAGAAACCAAGTAGCAAAAGTCCTTCGGAGTGGATAATCCGCAGGCTCCAATGATTGGACGCGTTGCAGATAGTATGAACTCATTTGGTTTGTTGACAGTATCCTCCATACAGTGGATTGGGAAATACCCAATCGTTGGCCTATTGCTCGAGTACTCGTACTCGGGTTGCCTTCTGCAAGACGTAGGACATTCTCCTCATTGTCTGGCGTCCTCGTTGTTCGCTCTCAATTCATGGTACATCTCGTGAAACAACCAGTCTCACGTAACCTTCTGTGCATACGTGCAAAAATTGTATGATGAGGAGCACGCCTGTGCGGGAAACGTTCCTGGTACAAGCGCAGAGCAGCACGCCCGTTACAGTCTGCAGCTCCATACGCGAGGTGCATATCGGCCAGTTCAACGTTTGAATACTCGTCCATCCTACTGCCTCGGGAACCGGTTCGCAAATGCTGACTTCCAGCGGGATCGCTGTTCACGTGACCTCCCGTTCAATGTCCTCTACCGCATGACGAAGGCATTTCAGACCCTTCAATGCTATGTGATTCCGATTCGTCTTTGTGCCCCCTACACCTCCTGCAAGTTTGTTGCACTGGTAGTGAATCACCCTGTATATTGAAGACTAAGTGTGCAAGGCACAATATGTTATGGGTTTAAATTAACTATATAATATTGGTGTAAATACACCATAAGTAGTGTAAAGACATAATTTGATTTTATCTCATATTATGTACTTTAACTATGAGATACCAGGTATTGCACTAGTTCGAATAAACACTTCTCTAATAGAGGAGACTACTGTTATTTATTCTCAGTGGGCACCACCACCCAGAAGGCACCCTTTTGGAGTTTTTTGGCTCACTCATCGGTGGGCAGGCAGGTACCCTGGCAATGCAAACATGCCATTATGGTTGCAAAATTAATTCCACAATATGAGAAATGCCAAATAGTGTAAGTAATAATAATATTTTGAAGACTAAATGCACAAGGCATAATATGTTATGGGTTGAAATTAACTGTATATTAGTGTAAATACCATAGTTTACCCATAAGTTTAACTACATAAATAGTGTAAAGGCATCGTTTGATTTTATATCATATTGGGGCTGCCTTCACAACAAGTTACCAGGTATTGCACTACTTCGAATAAACAACACTTCTCTAATAGAAGAGACTTCTGTTATTTATTCTCAGTGGGCACCACCACCACCCAGACAACACCGTTTTGGAGCTTGCTTGTTGGCTCACTCATCGGTGAAAGGCAGGTACCCTGGCAACAGAAACATGCGATCACAGTTGCAAAGCTAATTCCACAATATGAGAGATGCCAAATTGTGCCAGATGGCCACTGAGAATAAATAACAGTAGTCTCCTCTATTAGAAAAGCATTGTTTATTCGAAGTAGTGCAATATATATACAATATACTATATATATATATATATATATATATATATATATATATATATATATAGTATATTGTATATAGTAATTAATATTGAAGACAATCATATATACTCCGATAGATTTATAGAAAATGCAAGGGATAATATTATTCCTTGTATTAACGTTGGTTAATACAAGGAATAATAATGTACAAAAGAATGAAATAGAATATATAAATTAAAAAAAAATATATATATATATATTTACACACAAAACTTATCGCTATTTACCCACAATCTAGGTGACTTCGTATGGGCGTGAACCACCCAGACCGAAAGCAAAAAAGTGACAAGGAGTTCTCTGTTTCTATAATGAACAATATCTGCTAAGTTATATAAAATAATAAATTTAGACATTAAATAATTTGAATCTAAACCATAAAAGTTAGTTAATAATTTAGAATCAAAAGAAAGATATAACAATAATGCAAGCACACATTGAACATCATTGACCCAACAGATAACATAGTTTATTAATTAAAATATGAATAAATTTAAGGCATATCTACCCTATCCAAGATGCGACCCGAGTATAGCAACAACAATTGTAGTCATGAAAGAAATGTGTATTCTTCTAATAAGAGTTAATGTGCATGTGGTGAACTCTATGTGATGGAAGTGGTAAAATGCATGTAAATAACCAATTAGTTAAAATTAAATTAACATAAAAAGAAACATGCGGATAGTAAGATGAATAAAAAACTAATAGATTAGAAATAATAGTACCTGAACTCCATGAAGACGAAAAATATAGTGCAGGCAAACCCGTGTAACACAGTACTTCTACACCACAGTCTTGCTCTAACACGATTGATAAATTGCGCAATCCTTGCACAACACGGTACTTCTACAACAAGGTTTCGCTCTAACATGGTGTGAGAATTGCTGGAAATCTCACAAAGAATGGTATTTTTGAGCTTTTGTGCTGGAAAAACCCTGCTATTATGTTAGATGTAATTTTCAACATTTCCATTCCTTTTTGTGAATCCATGCTGTTGACTCACTAGTTGTTATTGCTTTTGTGATATTTTTCTGAAGGTCACTACCAAAAAACGATAAAACAATTTGCAGTTTCCAGTTTATTGGGCTTTTCTGTTAATGCAATCTGTTATAAACAGGTAGTAAACTCGATCTTCTTGCATTTGCTATAGTACTGATAGCTGGAATTCTGTGGGTTTTCATGTTATTATGGTGAAATGTGTTTCCCCTTCCATGAAATATTCAATCATATAAAAAAACATAAATAAATTTTTAGACACTCATTACTTCGTATCGTGTTTGTTGCAACTTGTGCATGCTGTGTTCTTTGTTATTAATTGATTATCATTTTTACTGTTTTAAATTTTACAACAAAAAAAAAAAAAAAAAAGTCAGTGAACAGAGATATATCAATTAGTATGTATGTATTAAGATATGTACGTAAGCACAAATTTATTTTTATTTTGCTAACTGGAAAGTATTGTTCGAGTTTTCACATATCATTTAAACTGTATTTTGTTGGGAGATCCCTGGGTTAGGTTCTATGCTATTGAATTTGTGCTTCTTTGAGACCATAAAAAATAATTTCGACCTCAAAGAGTGCAGTTCGTGACGTAAAGAGAGCAGAAGGTACACGAAATCTAGATGCTGCAGAAGAGATTGTGCTTAACAGCGATGGAGAGGAATAAAATTAAATGAACGTACATTATATCACATATAACTATTACAGTTTGTAAGGTAAGACGTTTGTTCAGTTATTACTATTTAAGTTAGTACTATTATAAAAATAAAGTTAAAATATGAAGTTATTACTACTATAAAAATAAAGTTAAAATATGAAGTTATTACTACTATAAAAATTAAGTTTCTGATAGTTATTAAAAAAAATGTATTTTTGTTAGCTTTTGGAATGTAACCCCACTTTTTGTACTGGTTCTTAATCCTGTATAACACTGTTTCGCATTACACGAGATTTTGTAGGACCCAAACTACTGTGTTATACGAGGGTTACCTGTAATACAAGAAGCAGTTTCTCCTACATCCTTGGATTGCCCTAATAATTTTGGAGAAATAAGAATGAAGAGAATGGACAGCTTAAAGATGATGCAAGATATAAGTTTTAGCTCGTGTAAGCCTCCCCCCCCCCACGTGGGCAGCTGTATGTGGTGAGGGGACCTCCCAGTGATGCTGCTGGCCTTCCAGATTAGCATCACTGGGATCTAACACCTATACCTTGGTTCCAGGGTTACACCGTTGGAATCTGGCGTGTGCAGCCGTGCGCCGCTACCCGTGGAAACTCGGAAAGGGTGATCCTGGTGGGTAAGGGGGCCTAGCCCTAATATTCCACTTTGGTCCCTGCTTCGACAAGACAGGTGGTCCCGGCCCAACTGGGATCAATCGGCGAGTGGTTTTTTTTTACTGCTAGGGTCAACTGCATTCCAATAAGTCTCCCTCCCTTTGGTCCTGGGATCAGATCAAAACTTATTGGTAACGTGCTCCTAAGCGAACTTGGCGTTCTATTCATGTACGCAGTACCTGCTAGTTTACGAATGGGCATCCCCTCATTTGGCTCCGTGGTACTTAGGGCATCAGAAACTTTCTCTTTATTCCTATGAGTAATTTAAATCTTTCAAACCCCCTCTGGGTCCTCCACAAGGTCCCTACCTGAAATTGATGAAGAGAATATAACATCAAAAAAGAAACGCCGAACAGAAGTTGCACCACCTCCTGTACCTCGATTCCTTATCATACATTCTACCGGTGAAAAGGAAATGGGTAAAATGTCGCCCTTCTTCATTCAGAATGGTCTCAAAGGGCTGGCAGGGTCCCCGAAGTCGGTAAAACAACTTAGATCGGGTGACCTTTTAGTAGAAACTTCCTCAGTGCAACATTCAGAATTGCTTCTTCAAGCAACATCTCTTGGGGACATTCCAATTAAGATATCACCACACAGGACATTGAATACATCGCGTGCCGTAATTGAGAAGAGGAGATATGCACCGAACTGAGAGATCGTGGAGTAACAGCCGTTAAGAGGATATTTATGCGTAAGGAGGGAAAACTAGTCCCAACTAGGGTTATTATCCTTACATTTAACGCACCTAACATACCTTCCATCAAGGCTGGTTATCTGAACTGTCCTGTAAGGCTGTACATTCCGAACCCATTGCGATATTTCAGATGCCAAAAATATGGCCACTCTCAGATGTCATGTCGTGGATCACCTGCTTGTGCCTGCTGTGGAGCAAAAGAACATGACACAAAGGAATGTTGTGCCTCGAAACCAGCATACTTGAATTGTGGCGGTGAACACCCTGCATACTCAAGAGCATGCCAAAGATGGAAAGATGAAAAACAAAAAAATCAAGATAGAATAGAACATCCCATATGTGGAAGCAAAGAAACAGGTAACCTCAGTAAACAGTGGAAAATCTTATGCACAAGCAGTTTTGAGGAAGGTTTCAATTTCAACGCAAACTGATATTTCAGTCTCGCCACGTGATTCTTTTATACCCCAAGCCCGATACTTGTTGACACAAGCACAGCAAGATAAAGCAGTCGCTACTCCCATTTCAATACCAACTAAGGAAGTAGCACCTAAAGAAAAATCACCTTCAACAAAATCCCATCCTGTTATTAGTGAGGTACAGAAGGAAATGGAGGTGAATGAAGAAGCAGAAAGTGTGGAAGAATCTATTCTGGATCTTCATCCGGAGGAAGAAATGGATATTGGCACCCTCAATTTCCCAAAGCAGGCCAATCAAAACCCGCATCACTTCGGAAGCCAGCCAATGGTGGCTTCCGAATTATTGCAATGGAATTGTCGTGGATTCCGACGAAATATGGAGGATGTCAAAATGCTAATGTGCAAACACGAACCTGTTTGCTTTTGTTTGCAAGAAACGTACCTAAAGACAAATGATAACCCCCATCTTGCGAAATTTTACTGCTGTTTGTAAAGACAGAAATGGGGATGACACTGCCCACGGAGGAGTCGCAATACTTGTGGGCAACCATATCCCTTTCTCACAAGTTCAATTTTTTACTAACTTACAAGCAGTAGCCATTTGCTTAGCAATAGGGTCTTTTCTTACAATATGTTCTCTGTATTTTCCTCCTGGGACACATTTCCCAGGTAGATCTCGACGATCTTATTACACAATTGCCCTCTCTTTTTTTTACTTCTTGGAGACTTTAATGGACATAGTACCCTGTGTAGTACAGAAACTAATGAACGAGGTCATATTGTTGTACGTGTGCTCGACAATAATGGCCTTTCATTACTAAATATGGGAATAAACACCTATTTCCATATGCCTACCTGTACTTTCTCTGCCATTGATCTTTCCATCTGCTTGCCTTCTTTGCTACCTATGCTTTCCTGGGAAGTGGAACAGAATCCTTATGGAAGCGATCACTTCCCCGTAATATCTACCATAGTGGATGGACAATCTTGTCATCCATTTAGAACTCCACGTTGGAAGTATTATCAAGCAGACTGGAGTAAATTTTCACGGCTTACTGAATTTGAACCGTCTAACAATTCAACAGGAGTCAATTGATGAAGCAGTGAAATATATCACAGAGTATATTATCCATGCAACAGCAATTGCAATTCCAAAAACATTCTCCCGATTTCCACGTTTTCCAATGCCATGGTGGAACCAAGATTGTTAAGAATCAAGAAACTTACAAAATAGTGTATGGAGAAAATTCTGACGTTACCCCACCACCGCAAATCTTATAGCCTTTAAATGTGCCCGTGCCAAAGCATGATTTATACACCGACAGAGCCAAAAGCCAAAAGGAATGCAGGGTCAAGTTTACATCCTCAGTTAACCAGATGACTAGTGCCAAAGTCGTCTGGGATAAAATTCAGAAGATGAAGGGTAAATACACATCAGTTCCCTCATTTATGTTACAACATAATGGTTGTATATTAGAAGACCCAACTGCTATTGCCAACGCTCTAGGAGAAGTATTCTCCACTATATCTGCTGAAACTTCATACTCTGCTGAGTTCCTAGTTTTAAAGAAGAAAGTGGAGAAGAACTCAACTTCCCTTCAAGCAAAGCCAAGTCCTATAACCTGCCTTTTAGTCAAGTGGAATTAACCATTGCACTTGCTACCTCGAAAGTGAGTGCTGCAGGGCCAGATGAAATTCAGTATGAGATGATAAAACATCTTCCATCTCACTCTCTAGAGCTGTTGTTACATTTCTACAACCGAATTTATTTAGAGGATCAATTTCCCATTTCTTAGCGTAGGGCAACCATTCTCGCTTTCCCAAAGCCTGGAAAAGGCCCCAAAATTCCTAGAAACTATCGTCCAATTGCTCTGACCATTTGCTTATGTAAGGTTTGGAAAAAAATGGTGAATGCCCACCTTATATATTACCTTTAGGCAAATGACCATTTGAACAAGATTAAGTGTGCTTCCGAAGGAATCGGTCTACTTTGACACAAACCTGGAAATTCAGTGTGTCCCGCTTTTTTTGTCGAGAGGAAGGAGTTCCCCATGGCTCTGTCTTCGGTGTTACGCTGTTTGCAGGTTAACTCCATTACAGTAAATAGTGCCTTGTACGTTGATGATTTTAGTATTTTTTTGTCACTCCTGTAGCATGAGAGTTATTGAACGGCAATTGCAACAAGCAGTCAATCACCTTAGTTCCTGGGCTTTAACCAATCGGTTTAGGTTTTCTGCCAAAAAGACCGTTTGAATGCACTTCTGCCACAAACGGAATCTACATCCTGACCCAGAACTCAGACTTGGACAAAATCCAATTCCTCTGGTAGCAGAAACAAAATTTTTGGGACTTATCTTTGATCAAAAGCTGACATTCCTACACCATATCCGTCAGCTTAGAGCAAAATGCATGAGGGGTTTAAACATGCTCAGTGCTATCTCCTCCAACTTTTGGGGAGCAGATATAAGCACATTATTGCGTCTATACCGAGCACTCGTTCGCTCTAAACTTGACTATGGTTCCCAGGCTTATTCTTCTGCTAGAAATTCTGTACTCCGATGGCTTGACCCAGTCCACCATAAAGCCATTCGGATTGCCACGGGGGGCATTCCATACTTCGCCCGTCAAAACTCCCAAATAACTAACCAACCAATCAGGTTGGTTGGTTATTGGGAGTTATTGAGCTCAGGATCGGGCAAAGTTAGTAAAGGAAGATATACAAAGCAAGATATAAGTTGTAGCTCGGGTACCCAAGTTGTACCTGAGCTACAACTTATATCTTGCATTGTCTTTATGTGTGGGTGTGCCTATTGTCTTCACCTTGTGTATTTGTCCGACTGTCTGCATGTAACAGAGGGGCTCTCAGTGGGTGGATTTTCATGAAATTTTATGTTTGTGTCTTTTAAATATATTTGTTGAATCTTTCCAAATTTCACTAAAATTGGCTAAATAAAAATCTGGCAATTATTATTTCTTCATTCCGTACAAATTGTATGGGGGGGAGAAGAGATTCATAGATTAAATATAATTTTAGACAGTCTGTGTGTACACTTCACATGTATTTCTAAGTAAGACTTCTGAACGTGGTGTAGCTTGTGAATAGATATATATATATATATCTATATATAGAGAGAGAGAGAGAGATATATATATATATATCTATATATATAGAGAGAGAGAGACTTAAAAGCATAATGAGAGAGAAGAGTAATGAATATTATACATTGTAATTAAGCCAAACGGCTAAGTTTATAGAATGTAAAACTGTAGAGTTAAGTGTTCTATGGAGTTTTAATCTTAGAAATTAATTGATAAGGAGATGGCTATTTACTTTTCACTTCTATTAATTGCATCAAAATAAAATAAATTAAGAAAATTAATTATAAAAAAGAAAATGCTCAAACGTAATGTACTGTGTGCATTAACTAACCTGTTATGAACAAAACTTTGACTCAACATTTCTTAAGAGGATAAAGTCTGCAACAGTATCTTTCTTGAAGAGATCAAAATCAGTTGATGTCTAATGGAATATCCAAACATAAATCCACAGACAGAAAGATGTCAGGTAAGCTGATGTTTAAAAGCATGCTGTAAACAATGCACTGCCTTTATTTTAATGGAAAACGTGTGTGCATTTTCACAGTGAAATTTAATTTCTAGCTCAGTGCAGACTTTAAAAAACATACTTCTGTTCCCAAAATATATCCTGTTTTCTTCCTATTTTTTGGGAACTTTTTTTTACACTCCTCTTTTCCTCCTGCTTAGAAATGCCTGACCTGCAGCTATTTGAAAGCAGCAGATCAGATATTTATAAGCCATTTTCTGCAGCTTGGTTATTCTGTTTGGGTATACAGTTAATCATTGTACTCCTTATGATCGTTTTATATGTAAATTACTTCTACTTTTATTTTTGTTTCCTAGTGCTTATTGGTTGTCACACCATATTGACTTGGCTGCAGCACAGCCAATACATACTTACAGCCTAGTGATCTGTCTGTGGTCAACCAGAGTGATAACCAGAAGCATAACCTCTACCCTCTGTTTAGGTGTTTAGCATAAACACTCAGACCTAAAAGTTTGGAATTGCGCTTTATTTTTATTCAAAATATTTCTTTTTATTCAAAGTTTTTATTAAAATAGGGCCAACTTGTTTACCAATTTTTATTAAAATGTTTTTAGAAATATTTTAGAATTTTAAGAAATATTTAAGAATATTCCAGGAAAGTGTAAGAGACTTCTGAATGTGGTAGAACATTGTATAATATCCTGAATGTGGTGGAATCTTGTAGATGATTGTACAGTGTTTTGCAGTAATATAAATTGAGGCGTAAGGGTTGTAACTTATGAAATCGAAAGCCCATAACTCAGGAAGAATGTTTTGTGTGTTTTATGGGTCGGATACATGGCAAGAAATAAGGAACTAAGTGTTGAAAAAAGAAGTATTATTATAACTCTTTATAAAGGAAGCTACTCGATGAGAAATATTGGCAAAAACTAGTTGTTTTATTTAAAGGAGTACAAAGTACCATTCGGCAATTCAAAGAAACTGGCAGTTTAAAGGACAGACCACAATCAGCAGAACTGCATGTAACAATGTAAGCACGAAATATGACCGTAACACTTATTTCTAAATGCAATTGACGACTTATTGCACCCGAAATATGTGCTGGAAGTTCAATAGGAACAGAGAAACTCCAGTGTCTCCATCCACTGTAAAACTTTGTCTTAAACAAGCAAGACTTCATGGTCCTGTAGCGGTTCGAAAACCCTTAAATTGAAAGAAACCAGAAAATTGAAAGAAATGGTTGGCTTGAGCTAAGAGCTATCACCATTGGATAATTGAGGAGTGGAAAAATGTACTGTGGATAGAAAAATCCAGACTTCAGTTTTTAGATTCATGTGTAGAGTTTATATGAGACAATCAGCTGAAGAAAAAATGGTTCTACTTTGTTTAGTGCTTACAGTTAATCACAGTGTTGGTTCCATCACAATCTGAGTTGCTTCTGTAGTAGGTGACTCATCAGAATTAAAGTAATTTTAAGAAAAGAAGGTTATAAAAACATTCTTGAACATAATGCAGTATCATCTGGACTTTGACTTTGTGGAATAAATTTTATATTAAAACAAGACAATTACCCAAAGCACTTTATGCATTAGGGATACCCAATGTATCCTCAATTCATAAAGAGGATCATAGGGTGACATGAGTAATTACAGATCTGTTAGTGTAACTTCTGTACTGGGGAAAGTAAAGGAGTCGCTGGTTAAAGAAACAATGCAAAATCATCTAGACAAGACTGCAGTTATAGTACAGAAACTGCATGGGTTTGTTAAGGGGAAATCTTGCCTGACAAATTTGATTGGCTACTACAATGTGGTTACAAAGGAACTGGATGCAAAAAAATAATTTTGATATCATATACTTAGAGAGGAACAGGCATTCTGTGTGTTATTGGACATTCAACCTAAAACACTAATGGATCCAATATCTTTCTATTTTAGAAAATTTAGGATAAGTCTGGTTGGCGTACCTCTCTAAAATACATTCATACGCACCTTCTTGTTGATAAGCCTTTTTATGTCACTTTGGTGGCAACAAATGTGTAGAGTGGTGCTCTTCAAGACCCTGGTCAGCATGAAGAGGAAAGGACCAAACCCTCCAGCACTTTATGATAACAAGATGAAACAAATAGCCCTCAGTCCCCAGCAGCTTTCACTCTTCCCTCTTACGGCAGCGAGAGGATCAGAGCGGAAGCAGAGGGTGCAAAGAATCTCTGGGTACAACAAGGCTGCCATGCACGGAAACTGAACTTGGTAAGTTACAATGTAAGATTGCCCATCGGTGAAGATATGATATTAGAGCTGGAAAGGGAATAAGAAAATGTAGTAGTAGTAGTAGTAGTAGTAGTAGTGGCATGTGATGCAAGAAAGCAAATGTATGAGCTTATGCAGCATCAGCCAAAAAAAAAAAAAAAAATCACACCATTCCCTCCAAATGCTTGTCCAGTTCCTCCTTAAATTTATTCAACCTATCAACTTCCACAACGACAGATGGAAGTTTGTTCCAGCAATTAACCACCCGCTGGCTAAAGGAAAATTTCCGCACATCTATTCTACATCTGTCTTTTCTTAATTTGAATTTATGCCCCCTTAGATTCGTAATCTGAACAAGTGGAATAATCCCATCAGAATTCGGCGTGCTCAACCCATTCAAGGCCTTATATACCTCGATCAGATCACCGCGCAGGTGCCTAGTCTCCAGCCACTGCAATTTGCAGAACTTAAGCCTCTCTTGTTAAGAGGATCCCTTCATTCCCCTCACCAATCTTGTTGCCCTTCTCTGTACACGCTCAAGTAAATCTACATACTTCCTAAAATGAGGCCTCCTGACCTGTACGCAGTACTAAAGCCATGGCCTGACCATTGCCTTATACAGAGGGATAATCACCTCCTTTTCCCTGCTAGCAAAATTCCTATATATCATTGACAAAACCTCATGACCTGCCCTGGCAGCCTGTCTGCATTGCTCAGAAAACTTCATATCTGCCTGCACAATTACTCCCAGGTCTTTTTCATTTTCTACCACCTTAAGTGTAGTACTTTGCATTTGTCAAGGTTAAACTTCAGTTGCCACTTCTTAGCCCATCTGCCCAAATTATCTAGATCCTGTTGCAGTAGCACACTGCCATTACCGTCATTAACAATCCTACCAACCTTTGTATCATCTGCAAACTTCGACATTAAGCCTGATATACCTTCATCAATATCATTGATAAATATACAAAACAACAGTGGACCTAACACCGAACCCTGTGGGACTCCACTAATAACATTAGTCCAAGAAGAGCAGCACCCATTGATTACCACCCTCTGTCTTCTAGCACTTAACCATCCTTTTATCCATTGTAGAAACTTACCCTTAATACCATTCTGCTCCAATTTGTACAATAGTCTTCCATGCGCAACAGTGTCAAAAGCTTTCCTGAAATCCAAATATATGATATCAAAATTATTTTTCGCATCCAGTTCCTTTGTAACCACATCATAATATCCTATCAAATTTGTCAGACAAGACTTTCCCTTAACAAACCCATGCTGTGTCTGAATTATTGCTGCAGTCTTCTCTAGATGATCCTGCAATGCATCTTTAACCAGCGACTCCATTATTTTACCCGGAACAGAAGTTAAACTAACTGGTCTGTAATTACTCGTGTCACCCTTCGATCCCCCTTTGTGAATTGGGGATACATTTGCACATCTCCAGTCCGTGGGAACCTCCCCTGAGTCCAAGGATGCTCTCATAATTATGGCTAAGGGTTTGCTTAGTTGCCTTGCCGCCTCCTTTAATATAACTGGATAGATCCCATCCACCCCAGGTGCTTTTCTTACGTTTAACTTCAACAATTTCTCCTCCACTTTGCTTTCAGGTATTACAAAATCATTAAGTATCCTGCTACAATTTGATAACCTTCTGCCATTTTCAAACCTTAATAATTCCTCATGTGTGAATGTAGATGCAAAATACTCATTCAGTTTGTTTGCTATCTGAGCACGATCATCAACAGTCGAACCATCGATGTCAAGTGGACCAATCAGATTCATCCCCTTCCTTTTAGATTTATATAAGTAAAGAAATCCTTGCTGTTTTTCTTAGCATCTTTTGCCAAGGATTTCTCGTAATCTGCCTTCGCCTGCCGAACCTCCTTTGTGACCTGATTACAGATTAACTTACATCTGCCATAGGCTTCTGAGTCGCTTGATAATTTATATGCATCCCATGCATTTTTCTTCTCTGTTACGAGTCTCATTAGTTCATTTGACAACCATTTAGGCCTAAACCTTGAACAATATTTCTTAATAGGTATGAACCTTTTAGTAGCTTCCACGATTAATTCCTTGAATGCTTCCCACTTAGAATTTACTGTTGGTAACATCGTCAGTTGATCCCACTGTACAGAATTTAAAAACTGTCGAAGACCACTGTACTCGCCTTTACGGAAGCGAAAA
The DNA here is from genome assembly GCF_048544385.1 of Mastigoproctus giganteus. Lineage (NCBI taxonomy): Eukaryota > Metazoa > Arthropoda > Arachnida > Uropygi > Thelyphonidae > Mastigoproctus > Mastigoproctus giganteus. The sequence continues at coordinate 128,278,656 of NC_143578.1, forward strand.
CCCTTTCCTTTACCCCTGATAGTAGTTAAATCTTTAAGTAAATCCCACGTCAGTACACTGTGATCACTGCCACCTAGTGGTTCTTTTATCTGCAAATTCCTAATACATGAATGATCACTGCTGATAACCAGATCAAGAGTATTACTTTCTCTGGTTGCCTCTCGAACATGCTGCTGCAGAAAACAATCATCCAGTAAATCCACAAAAGTCTGACTAGTGTGTGAGTGCCCAACCCACAAGTTCCAGTCAATATCTGGGAAGTTAAAATCCCCCATTATAAGACATTCCGATTTACTAGCCCACTCTATTTCTCTGTACAATTGTTCATTGTACTCATTCAAGTCATTAGGCCTATAACACACTCCTACTCTTATTTTTGCTTTCGCAGTGCTTATGTCACACCAAACTGACTCAACAGTGCACTGTTCATCTATATCAACTGGATGCACTTCTTTTGATTTTATGTTTTTCTTTATCAACAGCATAACACCTCCTCCCTTCCTATCCTGTCTATCCTTTCTGTACACATTGTACTCCCCAAATTCCAGTTCAACATTCCTTATATCTGTGTCACACCACGTCTCTGATATCCCAACAATATCCGCCTTTGATGTCTTGACCAACACTTCAAATTCATCAAATTTATTTACTATACTTCTAGCATTGGTATACATGCAAGTATACATGCACCTATTCTTATTCTTAATTACTCTAACACATCCCATATACCCACCTGTTTCACGATGACTGCCATCCGTCCCTGAAACCCCCAACACCCCTCGCTCCAGGTCGCTACTTATTCTAATAGAAGTTGTGCAAGAATCACCTTCACCTCTGCCTACGGCTACTGTTAAACTATTAGTCCTTGTATCCCCCCAAGCTATCAGTTTTGCGACCCACCCAACACTGCCTCGATAGCATCAGCAAATATTCTTGCACCCTTTCTATTTAAGTGTATCCCATCCCTGTAGAAGCAGTCTCTCCTGTTAACAAGTACAGTCCAGGCTGAAAAAAATTCTATCCCTTGAGCCTTGCACAATCTTTCCAGGGCCGAATTGATCGACAAGGCTCTCATCATATACTCCCTCCTATCGTGTCTGAGCAGAATTGCAGACACTTTCAAAATCAACCCTAATTCACGGCTGTTTTTTCATCAGTGACCTGTACTTGTTAAGCAATTCTGCCGGTCTCCTACTCTTGATATCATTAGTGCCACCGTGTACAACTATATCACCTTTTGTGCCCCTAAAAGATGATATCTGCTCTACAACGTCATCAACCTTTGCCCCTGGCAGACATACCCTGGTCCTGTTCCACCTATCCTTTTTACAAAGCATGTTCCCCGTTTCCCTGACAATAGAGTCACCAACAACTACTAGTTCCTTTGGGAACAGCGCAATCTGCCTTGGGGGTTGCCGCTGTGTTGCGTGATGACCAAGTGCAAGCTCTGGCATTGATGTGGGCAGCTGAGAGCCCGATGGGCCCCTCAATTTAGATTTTTCGAGGGCATCCACCCTGTTCTTCAAACTCTCATATAGGCCCATAACAACGCTGAGTTGTCGCCTGATTTCCTTACACTCCTTACATCGCGCACACACAAAGACATCCCCCATGGCAATATCATGTTCAGTTCCAGATAGTTCGGCAAACATTTCACAAGTTGCACATTTTTTTAGGCTGTAATGCGTTGGAGAATCGCCCCCCTCAGTTCTCCCACGAGTCTCAGCACTCCTGCCACTTTGTGCCCGTTGCTCTGCTGCTCTAGTTTGGGGCATGATATTTTAAATTAATAAGATCAATAAATTAAATTAAATTAAATGTCAATACTACGCTATCTAATAGAAACAGTGAAGCATATTACTGTTTCTATAATTATACGTTAGAGCTACCTAGCTACCTCAATTAAAAATTTGAATTCCCTATCACTATAAACAAAAAACAATGCCTGCAAGATTCGTACGGACTAACGGTTTTATAAAGTATTACGTATATCTACAAAAACTGTTTATATAAAATTAAAATAAAAATAACCAGCGTAATTAGAACTATAAGACTACGTATTAAGTACAATATAAAATATGTATAATATGTAATTGGAATATCATCGTAATGGCTGAAACAAGAAGAAGAAATGACCTACTTACAAGTTTATCATGTGGGAATCTGCTGTACACCAATGGCAACAGTAAAGGTGGAATTGGCTTTCTGGTCCATAAAGATATTAAAAACAACATTTTGGAATTTAAAAGTGTATCACCAAGGGTGTCAAGACTTTCAGGATTTCTTAGAGGAATCCATATGTCCATATATCATTATAACTTAACATTATAATGATATATGGACCAAAATTGAGCCCTTATGAAGAGGTTGAAAAAATGTACCCCAAAATTGAGAGACTTCTAGATGAACAGAAAACTCATTACACCATCATTATGGGGATTTTAATGCTAAGGTTGGAAAGAGACAAAACAATACAGAAATGGAAACTATAGGAAATTTTGGAATTGGTGAAAGACTTGTGGAACTTGCAGAATCTCAAGAATGTCAGTATTGAACACTTGTTTCACAAAAAGGGTGAACAAAAAGTGGACATAGAGGGGCCCAAATGGATTAACAACTAATGAAATTGACTTCATCCACACTAACAGAAGATATATTGTGAAAGTTGGAAGTGTTCACAGAGTTGTAAGATGCACGCATTAGCATAAGTTGAGGCATGTGATGCAAGAAAGCAAGCTTATACAGCATGGACAGCATTTGTCTAGTTCAGTCTTAAATTTATTTAAGCTATCAACTTCCAAAACAACAGATGGAAGTCTGTTCAGCAATCAACTACCTGCTGGCTAAAGGCAAACTTCCACACATCTACAACTTGTCTTTCCTCAATTTGAATTTAGGCCCCTCAGGTTCTTAGTATGAGCAAGCAGAAGTATCCCATCAGCATTGAGCCTGCTCAAACCATTCAACGTCTTGTACACCTCAGTGAGATCATCTTGCAGGTGCCTGGTCTCCAGATGCTGTAAATTGCAGAACTTAAGCCTTTTTTCATAAGCACACCTCTCTGTCCTCTCATCAATCTTGTTGTCCTTTGATGTATTTATTCTAGCACCTGTACATCCTTCCTAAAATGAGACCTCCAGACCTGTATGCAGTACTCAAGGTACCTGATCATTAGCATTAGTAGAGGCATATGATGGAAGAAAGCAAGCTTATTCAGCATCAGCCAAAAAAAAAAAAAAAAAAAAAACCACTACTCCCATTTCACCCCTCCGTTCGTTCAAAATACCTGTCCAGCTGAGCCTTAAATTTGATTAGGCTATCAACTTCAACAACAAGCGATGGGAGTCTATTCCACAAACCAACTGCCCGCTGGCTAAAAGCAAATTTCCGCACATCTATCCGACATCCGTCCTTCCTCAATTTGAATTTATGCCCTCTCAGGTGATTATTCTGAGCAAGAGGAAGAATCCCATCGGCATTGAGCATGCTCAAGCCATTCAAAGCCTTATACACCTCTATCAGATCACCTCGCCGATGCCTAGTCTCCAGGCTCTGTAATTTGCAAAACTTAAGACTTTCTTCGTAAGAGCAACCCTTTGTTCCATTCACTAATCTTGTTGCCCTTCTCTGTACTCGTTCCAGCAGCTCTACATCCTTCTTGAAATGAGGCCTTCAGACCTGTATACAGTACTCAAGGTGTGGCCTGACCAATGCCTTATACAAGGGAATAATCACATCGCTGTCCCTGCTAGAAAAATTCCTGTATATCATTGACAATACTCCATGAGCTACTCTTGCAGCCCGTCTGCACTGCTCAGAGAACTTCATATCTGCCTGCACAACCACCCCCAAGTCCCTTTCATTCTCTACCACTGTCAGTGTAGTACCACAGAGTTGATACGTTGCTCTGGGGTTGCTGTTTTCCATGTATAGTACTTTACATTTGTCAATGTTAAACTTCATTTGCCACCTCTCAGCCCATCTGCTCAACCTTTCCAGATCCTGTTGCAGCAGCATAGTGTCAGTAGTGTCCTTGACAACCCTGCCAACCTTTGTATCGTCTGCAAACTTGGACATTAAGCCCGATATACCATCATCAATATCATTTATAAATACAGAAAACAATAATGGACCCAACACTTAGCCCTGAGGGACTCCACGATGAGCAGTGTCCATTGATTACCACTCTCTGTCTTCTCCCCCTCAACCACCCCTTTATCCATAGCAGCAATTTGCCTCCAATGTCACACTGCTCCAATTTGTGTAGCAGTCTTCCATGTGCAACAGTATCAAAAGCCTTTCTAAGGTCCAAGTATATAATATCAAAGTTATTCCCTGCATCCAGTTCTTTTGTGACTGCATCATAGTATCCAATCAAGTTGGTCAGGCAAGACCTCCCCTTAACAAAACCATGCTGTGTCTGAGCTATAACTGAAGTCTTGTCTAAATGATCCTGCAGTGCTTCTTTAACCAGTGCCTCCATTAATTTTCCTGGAACAGAAGTTAAGCTCACAGGTCTGTAATTACTTGTGTCAGCCTTTGATCCTCCTTTGTGAATTGGGGTCACATTTGCACATTTCCAGTCTATGGGTACCTCCCCTGAGTCCAAGGAAGCTCTCGTAATTATGGCTAAGGGTTTGCTTACTTCCTTTGCTGCCTCCTTTAATATAACTGGATAGATCCCATCCACCCCGGGTGCCTTTCTTGTGTTTATCTTCAACAGTTTCTCCTCCACTTTACTCCCAGTTATTTCAAGATTCTGTAGCTTACTGCTAGAGTTGAATACACCTCTGGCATTCCCCTCGCTGAATAACTCCTCATGTGTGAATGTCGATGCAAAATATTCATTTAGTTTGTTAGCTACCTGAGCAGGATCATCAACAGTTGACCCATCAATATCAAGTGGACCAATCTGATTCATCCCCTTCCTTCCAGAGTTTACATAAGTAAAGAACTCTTTGCTGTTTTTCTTTGCATCCCTTGCCAAGGATTTCTCGTAATCTGTCTTCGCCTGCCTAACCTCCTTTGTAACTTGGTTGCATATCAACTTGTATCTATCATAGGCTTCTGTGTCGTGTTAATTTGTATGTATCCCATGCATTTTTCTTCTCTGCCATATGCCTCATTAGTTCATCTGACATCCATTTTGGCCTAAACCTTGAACAATATTTCTTAGTTGGTATGTAAAGCCTAGTAGCTTCCAAGATAAGTTCTTTGAATGCTTCCCATTTTGAATTTGCTGTTGGTAACATCATCAGTTGGTCCCACTGTATAGAATTTAAATACTGTCTCAGTCCATCGTAGTCGCTTTTACGGAAGCAATAACCCTTCCCTTTACCCCTAATGGTAGTTACCTCTTTGAGTAAATCCCACTTCAACACACTGTGATCAGTGCCACCTAGTGGTTCATTTATCTGCAGATTCTTAATGCATGAAGAATCACTGCTGATAATCAAATCATGAGTATTACTCCCTCTAGTTGCCTCCTTAACATGCTGATGTAGAAAACAATCATCCAATAAATCCACAAAAGTCCTGCTAGTGTGTGAGTAACCAGCCCCCAAATTCCAGTCAATATCTGGGAAATTAAAATCTCCCATTATAAGACACTCTGATTTACTGTCCCACTCTATTTCCCTGTACAGTTCCTTATTATACTCATCAGAGTCATTAGGCCTATAGCACACTCCTACTCTCAATTTTGATCTCCCAATGTTTATGTCACACCAAACTGACTCCACACTGCACTGTCCAGCGATGTCGACTGGCTTCACTTCCTTGGTTTTTATGTGTTTCTTAACTAATAGCATAACCCCTCCTCCTTCTTATCCTGTCTATCCTTTCTGTAAACCCATGCTGTCTGAACTATTACTGCAGTCTTGTCTAGGCTATCTTGTATTACCTCTTTAACCAGTGACTCCATTATATTCCCCATAACAGAAGTTGAACTAACAGGTCTATAATTATTTGTAAGTCACCCTTTGAACCTCCTTTGTGAATTGAGGATACATTTGCAAATCTCCAGTCCATCGACCTCTCCTGAAGATAAGAATGCTCTCATAATTATGGCTAAGGGTTTGCTAACTTTACTCGCTGCATTTTTCAATATAACTGGATAGATTCCATCCACCTGAAGTGCCTTTTTTATGTTTAACTTCAACAGTTTCTTCTCCACTTTGCTTTCAGTTATTACAAAATCATTTAGCTCCCTGTTAGAGTTTAATACACCTGGCATTCCTCTCCCTGAATAGCTTCTCATGTGTAAATTTTAATGCAAAATGCTCATTCAGTTTATCAGCTACTTAAGCAGGATCATCAATAGTTGAACCATCTATGTTAAGTGGAGCAATGTGATTTAGCCCCTTCCTTCTAGAGTTTACATAAGTAAAGAATTCTTTGCTATTTTTCTTTGCATCCTTTCCCAAAGATTTGTTGTAATCAGCCTTCACTTGCCTAACTTCCTTTGTGACTTGATTACAGACTAGCTTATATCTGCCATAGGCTTGTTTGTCGCCTGATTATTTATATGCATCCCATGCATTTTTCTTCTCTGCCACGAGCCTTATTAATTCACCTGACCTCCATTTAGACCTGAATCTTGAACAATATTTGTAAGCGCACGCATTTCACAGTTGGTATGAAAAGTCTAGTAGCCTCGAAGATTAAGTCCCCGAAGGCTTCCCATTTAGAATTCACCATTGGTAACATCATTGGTTGATCCCACTGTATAGAATTTAAAAACTGTCTGAGACCACTGTAGTCACCTTTACAAAAGCTAAAACCCTTCCCCTTACCCTTGATGGTAGTTATGTCTTTAAGTAAATCCCACATCAGTATAATGTGATCACTGTCACTTAGTGGTTCCTTTACCTGCAAATTCTTAATGCAAGAATAATCACTGCTGATAATCAGTTCAAGAGTATTACTTCAACTGGTTGCGTCTTGAACATTCTGCTGTAGAAAACAATCCTCCAATAAATTCACAAAATTTTTGCTAGCATGCAAGTAATCAACCACAAGTTCTAGACAATATCTGTAAAGTTAAAATCCCCCATTACAAGACATTCTGATTTACTGGACCACCTAATTCTCTGCACAACTGTTCGTTGTACTCATCCAAGTCATTAGGCCTATAACACACTCCTACTCTCATTTTCCCTTTCTCAGTGGCACTTGATATAGATGTAGGAAAAGAAAGGAAAAAACTTACTTGAGTAAATAATATGAAGGTCTCTAGAAAACAGAACAGGAGAAAAGCAGTATGTACTGGAAGTTAGGAACAAGTTTGAGCTTCTGCAGACCTTTCAGGACCAGGATATTGACGAGGAATAAAACAACTTTCTGAAAGTGAAAAGGCTCAAGAAATGTATATTTAAAAACAAATCGAAAGAAGAGGCAAGATGAACCGTAGACGACAAATAAGGAGCAAGATAAACATTATCACGGACAAAATTGAGTATACTGAGTTATGTAAAGCCACCAGAAAGAGACCAATAGAGGACTTAAGATGATGTAACACAAGAAAAGTAGAACACGCATTAAGGGAAAACAAAAGATTTAAATCAGCCGTCATGAGAAGTAATGCAGAAAGACAAATGATAGTGAATCTGCAGAATAGTGATGGTGCACTTATAAATAGCAGAGAATGCATAATTCAAATAGTAAAAGACTACTGTAAAGTATTATAAGGAGCAAGGGAATGATGCCAGCAGTGGATCACATATTAGCAACACATACAACATACCCGATATCCTTCCTGATGAGGTAGAACATGCATTGAAGAAAATGTAGAATCAAAAAGACCCAGGTGACGATGAAGTAACTGTAGATTTATCAAAATTAGGAGGAAGAGACATGACACAGAAACTAGAAAGACTCTTCATAAAATACATTAGGAAAGGTGTCACGCCTAAGGAGTGGAATAATGTAATCATAATTTTGCTGCATAAGAAAGGAAATAAATCAGAAATTGGAAATTATAGACTAATTAGCCTGTTGTCCCACATCTACTAGTTGTTCACAACGGTTATTACTAACAGATTAGAAAGAATACTTGATGATAATCAACCGATAGAGCAAGCTGGCTTTAGGACAACATTCGGACAACAACTATGGATCACAACCTTCGAATACATGTTTTATAAACTTGTACTCCTGAGCTTATTCCTGTTATATCACTAAATCTTCTACATCGAAATGTGCTCAAATTTAGCCAGTTTAAAAAAAATGTACTGACAAATTCCTCCTTCCCAATTATTGTACTGTTGCACCTTCCTTGACGCCCTCCAAAGTCATGAAAAAATCCATTAACTGCCAACCCTTACATTACTGCAGAACTCTTCATCTGTCAATGATTGCTAATATGGATTTTATCAGTGCCAATTCACTACAGATATCTCTGGTTACGTTACTCTTTTTCCATTTGGTTCTGATTGATGCTAGATATCTCTGTTTTCTAAATTCTCTTTGGTGTTCTGTTTTGTTTGTTTCTGTTTTTACTGCTGCATGTTTCTGGCCTTCTTCCACTGACTGAATGTCCTGTCCACAGTTCTACTGATGATAGCACACAATACAGGTAACCCTCGCATAACGCAGTAGTTTGGTTCCTACAAAATCTTGTGTAATGCGAAACCCTGTTATACGGAACTAAGAACCAGTAAAGGGGGTTACGCTCCAAAAGCTAACAAAAATACATTTTTTTTTTTTTATAATTATGAGAAACTTGAAAAGCTGTTTAAACATTGGTAAGGCATCTCCATTGTTTCTACTACCCAGGTAGTATGCATATATCATTTTATTATTTCTCATATTTTGAATGCCTTCACAATGAGTTGCTTAGGTATTGCACTACTTTGAACACTTCTCTGGTAGAGAAGTTACTTATTCTCAGATATACACTATCAAGCAGCTCTCATATTGTGGAGTTATACTTCATAACTGGGTTGTCACTATTGTAACAGAGTACCTGCCCACCCACCATTGATGAAGCCAACCAGCTTTGAAAAGTGGTGCCCATTTGAGAATAAGTAACAGTAGTCTTCTCTACCAGAGAAGTGTTACTTATTTGAAGTAGCAATACCTGGGAAACTTTTTGTGAAGGTATTCACAATATGAAATATAATAAAACGATGCATGCATACTACCTGGGTAGTAGAAATGATGGAGATGCATTACCCATGCTTAAAGAGCCTTTTCTTATTCTGACATTTAGTCAAGAAATATATTTAGAATATCAGAAACTTAATTTTTATAGAAGTAACAACTTTTTAATATTTTAACTTTATTTTTACAATGGTAGTAACTTAAATAGTAATAACTGAACAAACATCTAACCTTACAAACTGTGATACTTATATGTCAGATAATGTACATTCATTTGATTTTCTTCATCTTTATCGCTGCTAAGCACAATCTCTTCTGTGACATCTAGATTTCATGTACCTTCTGCACACTTCGAAGTCACAATTTTTTATGGTCTGACACAAGCACAAGTTCAATAGCACAGACCCTAACCCAGGGACTTCCAACAAAATATAGTGGGCCCCCGCTTTAAAGATATAAAGCACAAATTTAACTTTATTACCTTACCAATTAACAAAGTTAAATGATACGTGAAAATTGGAAGAATATTTTCCAGTTAGCAAAATAGAAATAAATTTACACTTACATACATAGTTGAATTAATATGTACTGTAATATGTACATACTAACTAATTGATATTTCTGTTCACTGACTTTTTTTTTTTTTTTTTTTGGTTGTAAAATTTAAACAGTAAAAATGACAAAGAACATGGCACGCACAAGTTGCAACAAATACGATACATGATACACAAGTCAACAAAACTGTCTGTATCATTTGTCTAATCATTTCTTAAATTTACACAAATTACTCACCACCACCACAACACTAGCTGGAAGTTTGTAACTATAATCAATTACCCTCACTGAAAGAAATTTTTGTACATTGTCCTGCAGCCATCTCTTTCCAGTTTAAATCAATGTCCACCTTCTGTGCATTACCCAAGAAAGAGCAATGTTGCTATCAGCATTCGGTTCTTTCAGTCTGTTTAAAGCATAAAGCACTTCAATCAGGTCTTTAGTTTCCATACACCGCAGTTTTTTGAACGGAAGTTTTTTTTTGTTTGTTTGTACCCCTGACTAGTCTTGTCGCCCTTGACTCCACTGGATCCAGCAGTCCACATCCTTCCTAAAATAAGGTTTCCAGACCTGTTTGCAATACTTAAGTTGCAGCTAACCATTGTCTTATACGGTACAATAATAATCTTGTCTCTTTTGGACAATTCCTGGGTGTTACTGAAAGAATCCCATGATTCTCTGCAACAAATGTTTCAAAACATCCAGATAGTAGGCAGCAGTAACACTTTTGCCATTAGGTATGAGTTCTTTATGCACAATTTCCCGGCTATAGTAGAAAGTTATGAGCATGTTTTTGATTTTTGACCTTTCTTGACAAAATTTTTTGGTTTGGGAGAGTGTGCCAACTTCCATTTATTGCTCAGCCGTATAGTGGAAACGCCATGTCTTGTCACCTGTAATGATCGAATTCAGGAAGTTGGGTTTGCTTTCAGCAGCCTCAGTTGAGTTCTCTGCAGTGCTCGTCGGAGCATTGCACATTGGTAATTGGTTAATGAACTCCTGCACCTTTTCAATCAACTGTGGTGGTCGAACCTTTTTAGCTGGGCCTGGATGTTCATCATCTTCCAGTGATTCTTTTCCATGGGTGAAACATTTATGCCATACACTTCATCATTTGAAACATTACTTTGGCAGTTTTGCCCAGTCAAACGCAAAATTTGATATTTGCTCGTTCCATTGGCCCTCCACAACAGTTGCAGGTGGGGCATACAGTTCAGCTCACACCACATTCTGAAAAGGCAACAGTTTCTGCTGACCTTGACTGTAGTGCTCAAGAAACAGTTAATCTTTAATTTCATGTTTTCTTCTAGTAGATTATGGCACCAGCACTCGTCTCATATTATCAGCCAGTCCCATTTTCCACTTTTAGCAAATTATTTGCAAATCTAGAATTGGCTGTGTACTAATATGATGCATTTGTACTAACTTGTACATAGTCTAACTTTCTCGCAGCCTGAGGCATAAGCCCTAATGCATTATAGTCTTAATTCATCTTGTACACCATCAGGCATCTCTCATATTGTGGAGTTATACTTCATAACTGTTTTGCCATCGTTACATCACTTGGATACTTACCCATCCACCGAAGAAGGGCCAAATAGCCCTGAAACGGTGCCGTCTGGGTGGTGGTATCCACTGAGAATAAGTAACAATAGTCTTCTCGTTTAGGTGAAGCGTTACTTATTCGAAGTAGTGGAATGTCATGGCAACTCGTCGTGAAGGTATTCACAATATGAGTTATGACTTAAACGATGCAGCTTTTGCAAATAATTTGCTAATCTAGAATTGGCCGTCTACTAATATGATACATAATGCATTATAATCTGTAATCAATAAGTACTCTCAAATATTTTATCCCAGGCACTAACAGTATTTGACTTCCTTGTAGCTTAATTTGTAGGGGACAATTTAAATCCAATTTAGTTTTAATAATCATCATTTTAGTTTTATGAGAACTTGCAGTAAGTTTGTAGTTTGAGACCAAGAATATAAATCATTCAATATGTTGTTAGCTTTATGTTCTAGCATCGCCCTAACCTTCCAGCAATCACTATAGTAACATCTTCTGCAAAAACAAACGTTTTACTATCCAAATAGGACTGCTCCAACCAATCTTGCAACACCAAAGGCCCCGGGTGCCAAGCGTTCCGTGACCAAGCGATTTCAGTGCGTTTATACAAGTGAACTAGCTAAAGAGCTTTTGCCAATACATACTCTGTTTATTTCTGAATAGCGTTTTCTTCATTTCATTTTATATTTCAGTAGCTCTTTCGCTGTACAAGTAGTAGGCAAAGGCACAGAAAGGAAAGACACCTTTCTGTTTCTTTTTCCTTTAGTACTAACTCAACTAACAGCCGCTTGGTCACCTCGTGGCACTGCTCCTGCCTCCCCGTGGCGGGGCCGGTAACCTGGGAGGTAAAGAAAAACCCCCAGGGCCAAAAGGAGCTAACATGGATAAAAATACTTATCCACCATTAGAGCCTTCGAGCTCCAGGACCGAAAATTACAATGACCATGACACAAATCTCGATTTAGGTAATAACACCAAAAGACTGAAAACTGACAGGATGGAGCAACCCTGCCCATCGTTTCTCATTTTCCACTCCCTTTGTGATTCAAAAACATCTGGAAGGTATTGCAGGATCTCCTAAGACTGTTAAGAGACTGCAATCAGGAGACCTATTAGTGGAAACTACTAACCACAGACATTCGGAGAAACTTTTACAACTTAGTAATTTTGCTGGTATTCCAGTAAAAATATCTCCTCATGCAACCTAAATTCATCTAAGGGCGTGATATCCAGTTGGGATCTTCTAAATGTCAGCGAGGAAGAAATAACCCAAGAGCTGCAGGGACAAAATGTCATTGAAGCAAAGCGCATAATGACTAAAAAAGACAATCAACTTACACCTACCAGAAACATTATTCTCACGTTTAATACCCCTGACTTACCCACCTCTGTAAAAGCAGGTTATTTACTATGCCGCATTCGCCCATATATTCCCAATCCTTTACGATGTTACAAATGCCAAAAGTATGGCCATTCGCAAACTGTGTGCAGAAGAGTTCCAGTCTGCCCCAATTGTGGGTCCTCAGAACACGATCAGAGTGACTGTTCGGCTACAAAAATGACGTGCGCTAACTGCAAAGGTGACCACCCTGCATATTCCAAAACTTGTGAAAAATGGAAAACAGAGAAAAAAATAGTAAAATACAAGGTTGAGAATAAAGTCAGCTACCAAGAAGCAAGAAAACAAGTTACACCTACTATAAACAAAAATTTAACCTATGCCAATGCAGTAAAAAAATATGAAACAGTTTCCACTCAAACAGATGTCACCGTTTCCACTAATAAATCAATTTCTGATTGGGCTAGAACTGTCCTCTCTGAGAAACAACCAAGTGTATGTAAACAACAAACCAAAGTCTCAGACCAGGCAAACAATACTCCTCTGACAATACCAGCAGCATCTCTTGCTCCAATGAATACTACTACATCCAATATTACAAACTCAAATGCAATGAAAATTAACCAGGACACAACCATGGATACAGATGGCACATCTATACAGGAAGATAAAATTTTAGAAATTCACGCTGAAGAAGAAGAAATGGACACAGGTTGGCCAGTTTTCTCCAAAAAAGATAAATCAAAATTAGAACGTCATAAACCAGTCATCTTCAAAAAGCAGTCAGATACAGCTCCATCAGTTAAACACAAATAATGCCTTGTATTTTGCAATGGAACTGCAGAGGCTTTCGTTGCAATACAGACGATATCCATGATCTGATTAATCGGTATTCGCCAGTTGCTCTTTGTCTCCAAGAAACTTACTTAACTTCACAAATTTCTCCTTCGATAAAGAACTATTGCCTTTATCGAAGAGATCGTAATACAGCAAATGCTGCCCATGGTGGTGTTGCAATCCTGATAAATTCAAAGATCCCAACAAAGCACATCCCACTTCAAACTGAAATAGAAGCTGTTGCTGTTCGTATAACGCTCCATATTTCATTAACACTTGTGTCAATGTACTTGCAGCCAAACCATACATACTGTTTAAAAGAACTTGAAGACCTCATCATACAGATACCTCCACCTTTCTGTATTTTAGGGGACTTTAATGGTCACCACCCATTATGGGGCGCTACTAAATTAGATAGACGAGGTAGACTCATTGAAAGCCTTTTAGAGGCACTAAACCTAGCCATACTGAATACTGGCATGCACACTCACATTCACCTCCCAACTGGACATACCTCAGCAATAGATCTTTCCATTTGTTCTCCAGTACTGGTCCCGACCATAGAGTGGTATGTTATAAACGATCCTATGGGCAGTGATCACTTCCCAATCGTATGCAAGGTATTGATAGCACAGACTCCTTTAACTAAACCCTGCAGGAAATGGAAATTTACAAGAGCAAACTGGGCAAAATTTCAGTCATCAATCTTTTTCGATGAGGAAAAAATCCGTCTCCAGCGTATTGATGATGTGACAGATTACATCACGTCACACCTCTTAAACGTGGCTAAAGATACAATACCATTATCAAATCCACCGGGCCGTAAGCACTATAATTATTGGTGGAATGAGGAATGCACCAAAGCAAAAAAGGCAAAAAATAAAGCGTGGAATTTGTTTCGGCAATATCCAATCACAGCCAATCTGATAAATTATAAGAAAGAAAGGGCAAAAGCACGTTTCATACAGAGGCAAGCCAAAAAAGAATCTTGGATCCGTTTTGCCTCAACAATTAACAGAAACACTGACAGCAAATTAATTTGGAAAAAAATTAGACAGCTTTCTGGTAAGTTTCCAACCATACCTTCTCCATTCCTCTCCTGGAATGGGCGAGATTTATCTAGTCCCTCGGATATAGCCAATGCTTTGGGCAATACTTTTTCTGAGATCTCAGCAACATCAGCTTATACTACATCTTTTCAACGAATTAAAAACAGTCGAGAACAGTATTCTGTTAACTTCCAAACTGCCCTCATCCTACCATATAACAAACCTCTACAATATTCTGAACTATTGCATGCCATTAAAACAGCTCGTAATGGTGCCGCCGGACCAGATGGCATCTATTATGTCATGCTGCAGCATCTTGATGACAAAGCTTTGCGCCTCCTCCTGGTCTTTTACAACCGTATTTTTTTTAGAAAAAATTTATCTAGCTTCTTGGCACCACTCTATTGTTTTGGCGTTCCTGAAGCCTGGAAAAGATCCAACCAATCCCCATAACTATAGACCAATATCTCTGTCCAGTTGCCTCAGCAAAATCCTTGAAAAAATTGTCCACAGTAGACTTGTCTGGATCATAGAGTCTCAACATCTAATGAGCAATAGTTAGCATGGCTTTCGACAAAACAGATCATGCTTAGATCTCATGATCAAGGCTGAATTTGCCATTCACAATGCTTTTGTTAAACACGAGCATCTGGTATTGGTTTCTATAGATATACAGAAGGCTTTTGACACTACCTGGCGACATGGCATACTTAGTGATCTTTATTCTCTCGGTCTACGGGGCAATCTTCCCATATTTGTTGAGAACTTTTTATACACTAGATCGTTTCAAGTAAAATACCAAAACGACGTCTCTACAACTTTCATTCAGGAAGAAGGTGTTCCTCAGGGATCTGTACTGAGTGCCACTCTCTTTGCTCTTAGAATCGATTCCATCACTAAACAGCTTCCAAACACAGTTGAATCATATCTTTACGCGGATGACCTTTCCATTTCCTGTCATTCCCAAAGCATGAGATCAATTGAAAGGCAGCTTCAGATATCACTGAATAAAATACAACAATGGGCCAACCTTAATGGCTATCGGCTCTCACAACAGAAAACAGTTGCTATCCATTTTTGCAGACAACGCAAACTCCATCTGGATCCTGAACTTCAAATTTCCAACGTCTCTATCCCAGTCACTACTAACATCAGATTTCTAGGATTAATCCTTGACAACAAATTAAATTTCTTAGACCATATTAAAAATGTACGTACTTCCTGTTTAAAAAAGTTAAATATACTCAGAACTTTATCCGCCCTAACATGGGGTGCAGATCGTGCCTCCTTACTTCGGTTATACAGGGCATTAATCCGATCCCGTCTCGATTATGGTGCGCCTGTCTATGATTCTGCCAGAGCAAGTGCTTTGCGCTGGCTTGATCCAGTTCAGCACAGCGCCTTGAGGACTGCACTTGGGGCTTTCAGAACATCACCAGCACATAGCCTCTACATCGATGCACATGAGCCCCCTTTAAATCTACGTAGGAAAACACTGCTACTGAATTATGCCGTTAAAATACAAAGTTGTGCCTCACATCCAATTCAGTCATACCTATTCAATTCTCCATTAGAAAACCTCTACAGAATTAAGCCTAGCATAGTAAAACCAGCTGGTCTTCGCCTTCTTGAACTGATGCAGCTTTGAAATGTTCCCATTCATTCTGTACAAGAAGTAGTAACATGCGCTCAACCACCATGGACGTGTACTCCTCTACCCACCTGTGACACTTACCTTTGCAAGTGGGGAAAAAATGTTCTTCAAGCATCAAATGTGAAACAACTTCATGCAATTCACACTCACAGATATTTTGACTTTTCTCCAATTTATACAGATGGCTCTAAATCTAACTCAAACGTTGGAGCAGCAGCAGTGTTCCTAAATACCACTATTTCAGCATCCCTTCCACCTGAATTCAGCATCTTCTCAGCAGAATTATATGCAATTAAACTAGCCTTAGAAAATCTCTGTTCTGACTGCTCATTAAAATTTGTTATTTACACTGACTCCCTCAGCTCAATTATGGCATTATATAACTCCGCAGATAAAGTTCACCCTTTTCTAAATGAAATTAGAAGATTACTACTGCAGATTGAAGAGCGCCACCAACTGATCACCTTCTGCTGGATTCCGGCACATTCTGGAATTTCTGGTAATGAACTGGCCGATAAAGCTGCAAAAAATCCATCTACCTTAAATTTAACCAATATACCTGTTCCAGCATCAGACTATCCACAAATCATTCGTGGTGCATGCCTAACAGAATGGACGGCACTCTGGCACTCTCAAACAAATAACAAACTTTTTCAATTTAAACAGGATCCTAGAATTTGGTGTTCCAGTGTCCGTTCATCAAGACGAGAAGAAGTACTTCTTTCAAGATCAAGAATAGGCCATACACATTTGACTCACCTTTATTTACTCACAGGAGATGATCCACCACAATGTCCACATTGTTCTCTAATGACTGTGAAACACATTCTCATTGAATGCCCACACTATAATCAAGACAGAAATACAATACAAGCCGAGTGGGTAAAGTACCTGCCCGGCAACCCAAAGGTCGCGGGTTCGATTCCCGCCTTGGGCTTGGATCAAAGTACTGCAAAAACCTTGGGAGGTGCAATATGGCCACAGAAGCCGATGCGCCAACAACTACCAAATCAAAAAAAAAAAAAAAAAAAAAACAGAAATACAATCCTACTATCTTTGGTTAACCTTCAGAAACCAGTAACCCTAGAGAATGTCATTGGTGACAATGCAAATATTCCTGAATTTTTTAACTTTCTGAAGAAACTTGGACTTTTTACTCATTTCTGATTTCTCCTTTTCTGACGTGACAAGAAATTCTCATATTTTATTACAATAAAGGAATAGGCACATTATAGCCAAAGCAGCTTATGCGCCAGAAAACCCCCACAACAACAACAACAACAGGAACACCAAATTCCAGATGAGAGGCCCCAGCACTGAGCTCTGGTTTCACCTGTCTTTTACCATTGAATTACTTTGATTTTACTATAACACCTGTCAGAGAAATAACTTATAAACAAGTTATAGAGCTCAAATGAACATTCTACATGCCATAACTGAGCCAGGACAGCCTCCCACTAAACTGAATCAAATGCCGCTTCAAAATTTATTGACTGTACACACATATATAGCTAATTCATATTTAGCTTCAGAGTTCTCAATGTGCACTAAGAAATCAATCAAAAGCATCTTTGCCGATCGGGCTAGCCGGGTGGGTAAAGTGCCTGCCTGGCAACCCAAACGTCGTGGGTTCGAATCCCGCCTCGGGCTTGGATCAGAGTAGAAAATGCAAAAACTTTGGGTGGTGCAATATGGCCACAGAAGCCAATGTGCCAACAACTAACAAAAAAAAAGCATCTTCATAAGATTTCTCGGGCATGAAACCATATTGTCTAGAGCAGCGTTTCTCAACCTGTGGTGTGTGTGGAAAAAGATTTGGTGGTGCTTGAATAATGGACGGTTGGAATTTTTAAATTTATCAAATTATGAAGAATAATACATTAAAAATTTCCCCCTCAATAATTACATGTTTTACCTATCTTTTTTCAATCTAACAGGAGGTCACAAATTGTGTTGCTTTTCAAATATTTTGTTTGTTGTTCAACCTCCGAGCGGGTAGTTATATGTTTATTGGAAAGCTGGCCCCGAGTGCCAAGCGATATTAGTGACCACAGCGCCTTTCCAGAGTGATTATCTAGTACGCTTAATTGTAAATACGTTTCTCCTGAGTTTCGAAATTCCGATAACTCCTGAATATTATAATTAAATAGATATATTCAAATACTATAACCTAGAAAGGAAAGCCACCTTTCTTTAATCCCTCTTTTTATTTTTAGTTATTACTAACCCTTTTCTTCGCTTGGGTCACTAGGCGGCACCGCTCTTGCCTCCACGTGGCGGGGCTGGTAACCTGGGAGAAAAAGACAATCTCCCGGGGCCAAAAAGAGCATATCATGAGTAAATCAAACTCAGACTTATCTGGGCTGCCAGACGCAACCCAGATATCAAAAAAGAAAGACAGTTCCACAGCAGGAACAGCAAAGCGCCAAAAAACTGAGCCAGAGACATATCCCATTCCAACCTATCTAATCATCCATTCAACTGGTGAGAATGCAGTTGGCAAACTCTCTCCCTTTAGAATTCAAAAGGAATTGGAAAGTAAAGCAGGATCTCCGAAATCCGTAAAAAGACTCAGATCAGGAGATATTCTCATTGAGACATCTAATACCAAACATTCTGAGCGACTTCTGAAAACAAATTTCTTTGCAGGTCTCCCAGTAACTGTAACACCCCACAGATCACTAAACACCTCTAAAGGAGTGATCTCAAACTGGGACTTACTAGATGTAACTGAAGAAGAAATGCTAGAAGAACTGAAAGAACAAGGAGTTATTCATGTCAAGAGAATCTCCACGAGAAAAGATGGTAATCTGATCCCTACCCGCAATCTGATCTTGACCTTTAACACACCGAATCGTCCATCATCCATTAAGGCCGGATATCTGGTATGTAATGTCAGACCATACGTCCCAAACCCGCTACGGTGTTTCCGATGCCAGAAGTATGGACATTCCCAAACAGCTTGCCGGGGAACCCCCACTTGCGCAAAGTGTGGTTCAATCGAACACGATTGCGAAAACTGTAATGCTCCTCAATCAGTATGTCCAAATTGCAAAAACGATCATCCCGCTTATGCCAGAATATGCGAGCGCTGGAAAAGCGAGAAACTTATCCAGAAATATAAAACTGAGCATAATGTTTCTTACCAAGAAGCAAAAAGAATCATCTCACCACCAATTCATGCAGACAGACCTACGTATGCCCAAGCCACCAAAAAATTCCAATCAACCGGATCGCAAACTGAAATAACAGTACCTCCAAAACAGTCTTTCTCAAATTACGTAAAATCTTTGTACAGTGCAACTCAAACCCAAGCTGTAAATACACCAATTACCATACCACAAGAAAACGTCCAGAGTCCGGATCAAGGACCCAAAGAAAAACATATCCTAACTTCTAGTCACCAACAACAAATGGACACTGAAGAAAAATCAGCAGATGACCCTGTTCTTCAAATTTTTGTTGAAGAAGACATGGACACCGAAAGGCCTTCCTTCCCAAAAAAAGATAAAAGCAAAAGTGAAAAACAGAAAACTTCAACAACCCGAAAACGCTCAGAAAGCCTAATAAGAGATAAATAATGAACAGAATAATACAGTGGAATTGTCGTGGATTCCGTGCCAATATCGATGACCTATACGATCTTTCTTGTAAGTACTCACCAATATGTCTCTGCCTTCAAGAGACGTATTTAAAACCCCAAAATACACCAAAACTGTCTCGTTATAACATTATTAGAAAAGACAGAACCAATCAGAATATCGCACATGGTGGCGTAGCTATTTTAACAAACCCACATATTCCTACCAAACAGGTCTCACTGAACTCTCCCCTCGAGGCAATAGCAGTCCGTATAGCTGCTGACATCCATATGACAATCTGCTCCTTATACATTCCACCAAGCTATACACTCCAGCAAAATGATCTCAACAATCTTATAGCTCAACTCCCAACACCTTTCCTCATTTTGGGAGACTTAAATGGTCATCACACTCTATGGGGTAACAACAACATCGACCAAAGAGGAAAACTAATTGAACAGTGTCTCGACAATAACAACCTCCTTCTTCTAAATGACGGTTCACCTACATACGTTCACCTTCCTTCAGGAACAAGCACTGCAATAGATTTGTCTATCTGTTCTGCAACCTTATATCCTATTCTAAAGTGGACGGTAAACAACGATCCGCTACATAGCGATCATTTCCCCATAATAATTGAATTACTTAATAAGCCCACTCATCATCCTACTAAAATTCCGCATTGGCTTACTGATAAAGCAGATTGGCAGTCCTATAAAAAATTAACCAAGCTTGATCCCGAAATAATCCAAAATTTCACAACTGACGAAGCAGTTGACTATGTCACCAAAATGATATTACATGCAGCAGAACAAACCGTACCGAAATCCTCATCAAAATTACCGATTCATCCAAAAACCTGGTGGAGTGATGAATGCCTTGTGGCTAAAAAAGTGCAAAGCAAAGCTTGGAATTCTTTTCGCCGGAGTCCAACTACAACCAATCTCATTCAATATAAGCGTGCTAGAGCAAGAGCGAGATATGTTAGACGCTGCAATAAAAAGGCTGCTTGGATCCGCTTCACTTCGACTATTAATCAAGCAATGTCTACACATAAAATTTGGAAAGCAATCAGAAAAATGAGTGGCAAATATAAACCGATACCCCTACCCATCATGGAATGGAGAGGGCAGAATGTAAATGATCCTGCTGGAATTGCCAATATACTAGGTGAAACCTTTGCAAAAACATCAGCAATAGAAAGTTATACGCCGACCTTCAGAAGATTAAAAACAAGTTTAGAAAAACAAAAGTTAAACTTTTCTTCAAAATGTGATGAAGAATACAATTTACCTTTTACCATACACGAATTACATAGAGCTTTGTCAACATCTAGACGCAGTGCTGTAGGACCAGATAACATCCACTATTCCATGATTCAGGAACTAAGTACCGAATCATTACAGTTACTTCTTCATCTATTCAACAGACTCTTCCTGGAAGATAAATTTCCTAATCAATGGCATCACGCTACGGTCCTTGCCTTCCCTAAACCAGGTAAAGACCCTACAAATCCCACTCATTATAGACCAATCGCCTTGACCAGTTGCATTTGCAAAATTCTCGAAAAAATGGTAAACCGCCGACTGATCTGGTACCTTGAAAATCTCAATCTGCTACATTCTGCACAATACGGTGTCCGACAAAACAGATCTACACTAGATATACTAGTCAGACTAGAGAATTCCATCCGTAATGCATTCCTCAGATCGGAACACCATGTGTTAGTCTGCTTTGATATCAGTAAGGCCTATGATTCCACGTGGAAGTATGGAATACTCCGTGAATTACATCGTCATGGACTTCGGGGTCACCTCCCGATTTTCATACAGAATTTCCTATGCAAGCGTACATTCCAGGTACGATTCAAAACCTCACTGTCCCAAGTATTTTCCCAAGAAGAAGGAGTTCCTCAAGGCTCCGTACTCAGTGCTTCACTTTTTATAATTGCAATAAACTCCATTGCCAGACAAATTCCAGACACTGTTGATAAAGCACTGTTTGTAGACGATCTTAGTATTTGGTGTCATGCTAAAAATATGAATACTATTGAGAGACAGTTGCAAGTGGCAATAAATAATATCTGTTCATGGGCTCAGACTAATGGATTTCAACTTTGTCCAGAAAAAACATTTTGCATCCATTTTTGCCGCCAACGCAAACTCCATCCCAATCCGGAGCTACAACTGAATCGCCAACAAATAACAGTTCATCCCAGCATACGGTTCTTAGGAATCACTTTAGACCATAAACTCACTTTCGTTGAGCACATCAAAAGACTAAGAACATCATGTCAACAAAAACTAAATATCATCCGGGTTCTCTCTGCAACCAATTGGGGAGCTGATCGCCTTACTTTATTACGGTTATATAGAGCATTAATAAGATCGAAACTTGACTACGGAGCACCAGTCTATAGTTCATCAAGACCTAGTGCCCTTCGCTGGCTTGACCCTATCCATCATAGTGGAATACGCGTTGCTTTAGGGGCATATCGCACATCTCCAACACATAGCTTATATGCTGAAGCACACGAACCCCCTCTCTCAATCAGGCGACAACAACTGATACTACGTTACACCTATAAAATTAGATCTATGCCGGAACACCCGAACTGGCCCATACTTTTCACATCACAGCACAGTAGGTTATATCAAAACCGCCCTAATGCTAATCGTCCTTTGGGTATGAGAATAAAACACCTCTTAGAAGAACTAAATCTAACCTTAGACAATGTGGCACATAGCCTCCCATCCTCTCTTGCTCCTTGGAATATCATTCCACCCTCATGTGACTTACATCTGCATGAATGGAATAAATCTACTTTGCATAGAGAAAACTTCTCGCAACTATACCATGCAGTATTGGACCAGTTTCCCAGCTTTTCCATAGTACATACGGATGGATCAAAGAATGATGTCCACGTCGGAATCGCCGCAGTTTTTCCAAACATCACATTAGCTTATCAGTTATCACCTGAGTTCGGTATATTTTCCGCCGAACTAATAGCAATTCAGGTTGCACTGAATCATATCGAGTCCTCTGATATTAACAACAGTTTAATTTTCACAGATTCTTTAAGTGCACTTCATGCACTAAAAAACACCATGAACATCACCCACCCAGTCGTGAAAAGAATAGTCAGCTCTTTACATAGCTTATCAGAACTTGGAAAAAACATACATTTCTGCTGGGTCCCAGGACATATGGGAATTCCTGGAAATGAACTAGCGGACAATGCTGCCAAATCAGCTCACCTACCACCCGAGAAAAAGTGGAAAGTGCCTCATCAAGACTATCGACCAATAATCCAGAAAAAATGCATGTGCCAATGGCAGTTATCATGGGAAAATCAACCTAATAATAAACTTCGAAGTATCAAGCCAAACCTTGAGCGATGGCCTTCCAGCTTTAGTTCAATCCGACATCAAGAGGTAATTTTGGCTCGACTGCGAATAGGCCACACAAATATCACTCAGGGTTATCTTCTAAGAGGAGAAATACCCCCTCAATATCATCAATGTAATACACTGCTCTCAGTGAAACACATTCTGGTCGAATGCACAAAATATACAAGAGAACGCCAGATTCTTTGCACTTCAGCCACAACAAAAGATCCTACACTTACCTCACTTTTAAATAATGAAACAAATATCTCAAGCATATATAACTTTCTGAAGATGATTAAAGTATATCACCTCCTTTAGTTAGGGAAAAAAAATTATTTTCTGGTTTCTTTTTCCATTTTCTGTAATTGAGAAGAAATAGCATGCATAACTATCATATGTATGGCGCACTATGGTCATAGTTGCCGATGCGCCCAATAAATCCCGAAACAAACAAACAACCAAACAATTGGAAAGCTTAAAATCGTGACCGAATCTTATCTTGTGTTGTTTTCTGTTCCTTCCTTGAAAAACTCTCTTTCTTACACAGCAGAGTTGCTGTTAGTACGCATTGTGGCTTTAGTAAGTTACTGTGCAGCATTGGGAATTTAGTAAAACAGCTGCAAATGAAATATTTAAAAAATTGGACAATTTTATGACAGAACACAATACTTTTTGGAAGAATTGCATTGGCGTGTGTACTGATGGAGCTCGGGCTTTAACAGGAAAGCATAGCAGTGTTGTAGCTACAATTAAGAAAGTCGCTACTGAAGCTAAGTTCACTCACTGCAGTATTCACCACGAAGCCTTGGTTGCAAAAGCAATACCCGAAGGACTGAAACTGGTTTTTGATCAGTTGGTTAAGATTACTAATTTTATTAAATCCCGTGCACTACATTTGCAAATTTTATGCCAAAAGATGAGCAGTGACCATGAAAAACTAATACTGCATAGAAAAGTTAGATGGTTGTCCAGAGGTAAAGTTTTAAATCATCTTTTTTAAATTTCAATTGGAAGTGCAAGTTTTCCTTTATGATTCAAAATGTGAATTAAAAGACTATTTCTTTGATGAATTATGGTTGGCCAGATTAGCATATTTAGCTGATATTTTTGGTAGACTTAAATGATCTGAATTCAGTTTTACAAGGACCAAATGTCACTCTTTTCACTGTTAGTGACAAAGTAAATGCAACAATAAAAAAAAAAACTTGAGTTGATCATTAGAGATTTGGATTAAAAGGTCTTAAGTTTCCTGTCAACTTTTAGAAAATTTTTTTGGAGTAAATAATTTAACATTGAGACATGAATTAGTATCAAATATAAAAAGTCATTGTTTTCAGTTAATACATAATTTCAAAATTGTATTTCCCAGAAGATTATGAAAAATAAAACTGGATCAGGAATCCATTTTTTTTTCAGATTATGTACCAGAATATCTTTCTTGTGACAGAAATTTAATGGATGATTTCAAAAACAACACTTTAATCAACTTTTGTATTAAGCATAAGAAAGATTTTAAAGAAATTTCAGAAAGAACAATAAAATTTTTAATGCCATTTTGTTCGACATTTATGTGAAACAGGATTTTCTTTTATTATCTTTTTAAAAAACAAATGCAGGACAAGACTCACTTTGGAGCCAAATTTATGTTGAAATTAAGTAAAATATAGAACCAGATATAAAGAAAGTAATTACTGTCAAACAAACTCAAGCGTCACACCCTATCTACTAAAGCCTTGACAACACTAAGGGTAGTGTTGTAAAGGTGGCGTTCTAAAGCCTTGACAACACTAAGGGTAGTGTTGTAAAGGTAGTATTCTAAAGCCTTGATAACACTAAGGGTAGTGTTGTCAAGGCTTTAGTAGATAGGGTGTGGTCCCACTGTAGCACCTCCGAGGACAGAGATAACGAGATTATTCATGTCACGGCAGACCTCAAGAAATGCGGCTACCCCCAGAGGGTGTTGGACAGAATTATTAGAGGAGCGGACTCCACCCGTTTCAGCCATTCGCCCCTGTGAGCACTGCATACATTCCCTACTGTCCGGGCCTTTCAGACCACATTGCACGAGTAATTCGGGGGTGCCAGATACGCTGTGTGGAACTCCTGGGACGGAGGTTGTACACAGTGATGTCTTGTGTCAAAGACCCCATAACGAAAGAAGCCAACAGTGGGGTGGTATACGAGATCAAATGCCTGGATTGTGGGGGTGTGTTATGTAGGTGAGACGGGGCGACGACTGAAAGACCATCTGAGGGAGCATATGAGTGCAATACAGTCCGCAAATTATGGGAAGTCTGCCGTGGCAGAACATTTTTGGGAGAAGCAACATCAAATCTCCCCGGAGGATGCTGTCATCACGGATCATGCACAGGGGTTCTGGGACCGTAAATGGCTTGAGAGTTTACGTATTGGGGCAGCTAGCAATTCCATTAATAGAGACAAGGGTGTGCATTTACATCCCCTCTTGGAAACTGTGGTTCTTGGGCGAGATGAATTGTTTCAGCTAGCACGCTCCCGAGCCATTTCCGGTTCTGGTGCATAAATGGGAAATTTTGGCATTATTCCCGAGGAACCATGTGACGAGTGCCATGGATCTGCTATTTAAGGATGTGCCACACAGCAGAAATATGCTGTTGAGAAAGGGGATCGCTATCCCCAAAAGCTACAGTTGTTACAGTATTTTATTAATTGTTTTTATCGCTTTTATCATCATATTTTATATTTTTGTATTTTATTGTAAATTAAATCACATCAGTTTTAGACTACTATATATTTTATTTTATTTCATTTCATTTCATACGCTCATATTTTATTTTATTGTAAATAAAGTGTTTTAGTTGCAGGATTGGAATTTGTTTGTTTGAATACCGGCTGGTGTAAAGTCTAATTGTTCAATATGAGTATTTTGTATCTACATTCACACATGAGGAGTTATTCAAGGAGGGGAATTGCAGAAGTTTATCAAACTAACAGGATGATAAGTGATTTTGTAATAACTGAGAGCAAAGTGGAGGTGAAATTGTTGAAATTAAACATAAAAAAGGCACCTGGGGTAGATGGAATCTATCCAGTTATAATGAAGGAGGCAGCAAGGGAAGTAAGCAAACCCTTAGCCATAATTATGAGAGCATCCTTAGAGTCAGGGGAGGTCCCCATGGACTGGAGATGTGCGAATGTATCCCCAGTTCACAAAGGGGTTCAAAGGGTGACACAAATAATTATAGACCTGTTAGTTTAACTTCTGTTCCGAGGAAAATAATGGAGTAACTGGATAAGGAAGTGATACAGGAACACCTGGACAAGACAGCAATAATAGTTCAGACACAGCATAGATTTGTATAGGGGAAATCTTGTTTAACCAGTTTGATTGGATGCCATGATGTGGTCACAAAGGAACTGGGTGCAAAAAATAATTTTCGATATCATAAACTTGGATTTCAGGAAAGCTTTTGATACTGTTGCACATGGTAGACTGTTGTACAGATTGGAATGGTATGTCATTAAGGGCAAGTTACTGCAATGGATAAAGGGATGGTTCAGTGGGAGACTGCAGAGAGTAGTAACAAATGGACAATGCTGTACATGGACTAATGTTATTAGTAGAGTCCCCCAGGGTTCGGTGCTGGGCCCATTGTTGTTTTGTGTATTTATCAGTGATATCGATGAAGGTATATCAGGCTTAATGTCCAAGTTTGCAGATGATACAAAGCTTGGCAAGGTTGTTAATGACAGTAAAGACAGTATGCTTCTGCAACAGGATCTAGAAAAGTTGGGCTGAGAAGTGGGAACAGAAGTTTAACATTGACAAATGCAAAGTACTCCATATGGGTAGCAGTAACCCAAGAGAAATGTACCAACTGTGTGGTACTACTCTCAGGGAGGTGGATAATGAAAAAGACCTGGGGGTAATTGTGCAGTCAGATATAAAGTTCTCTGAGCAGTGCAGATCGGCTGCCAGAGCAGGTTATGGAGTTGTGTCAATGATATAAAGAATTTTGCTAACAGAAACAAGGAGGTGATTATCCCTTTGTATAAGGCAATGGTCAGCTATACCTTGAGTACTGTATACAGGTCTGGACGCCTCATTTTAGGAAGGGTGTAGAGTTGCTAGAACGAGTACAGAGAAAAGCAACAAGATTGGTGAGAGGAACAAAGGGGCGTGCTTATGAAGAAAGGCTTAAGTTCTGCAAGTTGCAGCATCTGTAGACTAGGCACCTGCAAGGGCATCTGATCGAGGTTTAAGGCCCTTGAATGGTTTGAGCAGACTCAATGCTGACAGGATACTTCCATTTGCTCAGACTAAGAACCAGACTAAGAAATAGATGTGGCATAGATTCAAATTGAGGAAAGACAGGTGTAGAATAGATATGCGGAAGTTTGCCTTTAGCCAGTAGGTAGTTGATTGCTGGAACAGACTTCCATCTGTTGTCGTTGTGGAATTTATAGCTTAAATAAATTTAAGGCCGAACTAGACAAACATTTGGAGTGACTGGATGGGAGGTTTTTTTTTTTTCTTTTTTTTTGGCTGATGCTGTATAAGCTTGCTTTCTTGCATCATATAATGGTTACCTAATGTTAATGATTCACATCACTAAGAGACCAATTCCAGTGATGTTGATATTTACACCTGGCTCGGGTTTCAGATTTTTGTAAACAGTTAGTTCTCTTAACCACCATGGACAAGATCTGGAATTGATAACTTTCTTTTTAGCCGGTTTATAAGCTGCCTGTAACACAGCTGTTTTTACAAAACTAACCAACTTTACTGCAGAGTTGGCAACCAACTGATTTTGCTTATACATAGGAAAATCAAGACATAGACAATTGATTAGGTGTAGACAAATGACGTAGACAATTGACACATGTAGATTGTAACTGTAGATTGTATTAAACACATGTAGATTGTAACTACCAATTGTTCAAGTTGTAAACCATGCATACCTGTTATTTGGCTATGCCATAACTTGGATTTTGCATTGGCATCAGCAGTATTAACAATATCATTGGACATTAAACAACTTAATGCATACTCCAAATAATTCAATGAATCATTAAAGTCCATTAATGGAGAACAATAAAATGATATTAAGTAAAATGACAAAAAATTGAATGCAGCCATAACACAAGTTGCAAAACCATTACATAGGCCACGAACAACATTCATATCGTGATTTATAATGACTATTCCCACCTTAGGATCATCCTGAATAGGCTGTATTACTCTGGATCACAAAGAATATCCTACTATCTTATCTGATTGAACTGGGTGCACCTTTGACCAATACGGCACTTGCAGTGTTACTATATCAATTTGATTTTCCTCAGTAGATCGACATATTTCATCTGACACTAGCCTTGAACGCTGTGCATTAATTTGCATAATATTTATACTAGTTCTAACAGAACTTCCTCATCTCTCTCTCTCTCTCTCTCTCTCTCTCTCTCTCTCTCTCTCTCTCCTTTTGCCTTCTTTCTCTTTATCTCCTCGTGTCTCTGCCTCTCTATAGCCAGGTGGGAAGGACCAGCAGTGCATAGCACATGCTTCTTGATTAGACCGGGGTTCGAGCCCGTACCACCAAATACGGAGGATGCGGAAAGGTCAAGGGAATGACCACCGCATATTCCCGGAGCAATATGGCCTTAGTTGCTAATGCTCCTAAAAACCAAACAAACAAAACAAACAAAAAACAGAACTTCTCTGAGGTAATGTTCCTTCATTACTTCCTGAATAACTTGAACCAATGCTACTTCCTACATCTTGAAATAATGTATTATTCATTTGCTGTTCTTGCTTTAATTCCATAGCTCTTACATACTGAAGACACCTAATATCATGAACTGAATCATGGAAATCTTGTCTCTGATTAGCGATAGTGATGTTCTTCGTTTATAAATTCTTTCAGTTGGAACAACTAATGTTGTCAACAACTGCATATTCTAAGTGGAAATCCTACAGAGGCATAATTGTAAACGTGCCCAAGTTTTGCACATCAGTTAAATGATGCTGTTTACGATTTAGAACTGAAGAAATATCAAGTAAAGTGATATTAGTGCACAGAAGAAAGATCAGTAGGATGACTATAAATGCTCAGGGTACAGAAACCGTATACTTTTTTTTTTTTTTTTTCATTATTTATTGAGTAAAGCTGCCCCTAGCCAAAAAATATGTCAAGTTCGCTATGCATATAGACATGGTACAATATACAAATATTGACAATGTTCTTATACACATGAAACATTGTACATATCAGTTAATTCAATTAGCACATGACAAACCAATCATACTGTGTGATTGTCACCCTGAACTCAGCTGCAGCACAATGAGCTGGACCAGTGTCTCTTCAATAGTTTCTGTTGTAGACCAGCTGAGCTACAACAGAAACCGATGAAGAGACACTGTCCACAGGTGAGCATCATATCCTAGAGACTGATCATCATCCATTTTCAATCCACTGCAAGATGAAGGCCTCTCCAGCAACTTTCCAGTTCCTTCTGTATTGTACAATGGCCATCCATTTACTACCAATGAACTCATGAATTTCATCTGTCCATCTCCATTGTTGTCTTCCTGGTTTTCTTTTAGCTCGTGTTGGGTACAATTCTATTATTTTCTTAGACCATCTGTTGTCATCTTTGAGCTGTCCTGCCGAAGTCCATTTCAGTTTTTTAGTTTTGATAAGAATGTCCTGTTTTTTTTGTGTTCGCTGCCTAATCCATGTGTTTGTCTCTTATCCAACAGTCTGATTCCTAATATAATTTATTCATTCTTTGCTCTGTAGTTTTCAGCTTCTCTTCCATTCTTTTGGTGAGTGCCCAAGTTTCATTTCTATAAATCATGGTGGGGAGTATACATTGGTTCATTACTTTACATTTCAGACAAATTGGGATATTGCTCCTCAGCATCTGACTATATTTTATGAATGCTATCCATCCGAAATTTATTCTTTTCTTGACTTCCAGCCATTTATCATTATTACAGCTAATGACTTGTCAAAGATAAGTATATGAATCCACCTTTTCAATTACTGCTCCTACAATGATTATATCCCTTTCTGCCCCGTACTTGTTCATCATTATTTTTTTTTAGCCATATCCATCTTTAGTCGGAAATATTTACTATTAACACTTCATAACTGATTAAGATTTTCCTCTAATTCTTTGGGATCCCAATGTCATCTGCAAATCGTAAATGGTTCATAATTGTCATCTGATCACAATGTTCTTCTTCAAGGGCAACAGTAAACAATTTTGTTTATATATATTGTCTCCATGTCAAACTCCTTTCTCAATTTTAAATTTGCTACTGTCTTTATATAGTCTAATAAAAGGGGTAGCGTTCTCATATATTTTCTTCAAAATCGTAGATTGGGTATCTATGCCTTGTCTTTCCAGTACCCGAAACATTGCCTTAGGCTGTATGGAATCAAATGTCTTTTCATAATCCACAAACGCCAGGCATAATAGTGTTTTATATTCATTTACTTTCTAGATTAGCTGCGATATTACATAAAGGTGATATTGAGAACACTGCTCTAAATCCAGTTTGCTCTTTCGGTTGAATTGCATCAAGCAGTCTTTCTAATCTATTAGTAATGACCCTTGTGTACAACTAGTAGATGTGGGACAACAAGCTAATTGGTCTATAATTTCTGATTTATCTCCTTTCTTATGCAGCAAAATTATGATTGCATTATTCCACTCCTTACGCGTCATGCCTTTCCTAATATATTTTGTGAAGAGTCTTGCCAGTTTCTGTGTAATGTCTCTTCCTCCCAATTTTAACAACTCTATAATAATTTCATCTTCTCCTGGTGCTTTCTGATTCTTCATTTTCTTCAATGTATGTTCTACATCAGGAAGGATATTGGGTATGTTGTATGTGTTGCTAATTTGTAATCCATCTTCTCCACTGCTGGCATCGTTTCCTCGCTCCTTGTATAATTCTTTATAGTAGTCTTTTACTATTTGAGATATGCCTTCTCTGCTATTTATAAGTACACCATTGCTATTCTTCAGTATCATTTGTCTTTCTGTATTACTGCTCATGCTGCTGATTTTGGTTTTGGTGGTACAAGTATTAAAAAAAGGTTGAGAACTTCTTCTTCTCCTAGGGCTTTCTGATTCTTCTTTTTCTTCAATGCATGTTTTTCCTCATCAGGAAGGATAACGGGTATGTTGTATGTGTTGCTAATTTGTGATCCATCTTCCCCACTGCTAGCATCATAAAGTCCTTTGTTTTCCTTTAATGCACTTGTTCTGCTTTTTTTTTTTTTTTGTTAAATCTTCTTATGTCCTCTCTCTGAGTCTCTTTCTAATGGTTTTGCATAACTCAGTATACTCAATTTTGGCCTTGTCAGTGTTTATCTTGCTCTTCATTTGTCATCTTCAGTTCATTGTGACAAGTGTTTCTTGACTAATTTTTTCTTCTTTGGATTTCTTTTTCCCTATAGTTTCTCGGGCTTTATTGCTTTCAGAAAGTTGTTGCATTCCTTGTCGATATCTTTGTCCTCCAAAGTCTGCCGATGCTCAAACTTGTTCTTAAGTTCCAGTATATACTGCCTTTTCTCCTCTTCTGTTATATTAAAGACCTTCGTATTATTTACTTGAGTCAGTTTTTTTCCTTTCTTTTCTTACATCTATATCAGGGATGCATCTTACCATTCTGTGATCACCGATCACTTCCAATATTTACCTTGTACATGTCAGTAACATCGTTCACAATTTATCTTATGTTAGTGTTTGGCGCCTCTGTAGCCATGTGGGCAGGAGCAGCAGTGCATAGCACACACTTCTTGATTAGACCGGGGTTCGAGCCCGTGACCACCAAATACGGAGGAGGCAGAAAGGTCAGGGATTAACTACTGCATATCCCTGGAGCAATATGGCAAAACCAAACAACTTACGTTAGTGTGGATAATGTTGATTTAATTAGTTGTTAATCAATTTGGGCTCTTCCATGTCCACTTTCTGTTCCTTTTCTTAAAAAAAAAGTGTTTATTACTGACATTCCTTGAGATTCTGCAGCTCTTTTACCTCTTTCATTTCTTTCACCAATTCCAAAATTTCCTATAGTTTCCCTTTCTGCGCTGTTTTGTCTCTTTCCAACCTTAGCATTGAAATCCGCCCATAATAATGCTGTAGTGAGTTTTCTGTTCATCTGGAAGTCTCAATTTCAGTGTACATTTCTTCAACCTCTTCATCATCATCATGGCTCTATGTTGGTGCATATATCATTATAGCCTTTAGTTTGTACCTCTTAGAAATCCTGAGTAGTCTTGACAGCCTTGGTGATGTACTTTTGAATTCCAAAAGGTTGTTTTTTATATCTTTATGGACCAGAAAGCCAACTCCACCTTTACTCTTTTCTGTTTCCATTGGTGTACAGCAGATTTCCATTCGATAAACATATAAACGATTCATTTCTTTTCCTTGTTTCAGCCAAACCGATGATATTCCTCACATTTTCCAATTTCCAGCTGTAATATCCTGTCTTCACCGATGATCGATCATCGGCAAAGATAAACAGTTCAAGGAACAGCAATCGACCAGCAGTCATACAGGTCAATAGAAGTTACTCATATTAACCAGTAAAACCAAACTTGAAGAAGGGTTTATTGCAGGATCCAACCCAAGAAAAATGAAAACTGAGGTTTTTCTTTTTTTTTTTTATATTTAAACCCCAAACACGAGAGGTATTAGAACCTATAGTACTTAGTACCATGCTTAGGTTGGAGGATGAGAAGGTGAAAGAAGATATTTGTTGACATTGAACTTGAACTTCTGTAGACTGTAATTTTCAGGAAATACGTATGAAGGAAGGTTGTTCCAGAAAACAGCAGTTGAATGAATAAACGAGGAAGATGAAAAGTTTGTTCTGTGAGTTTGAAGTTGGACAATAAATGGATGTTGGCTGGTGGCAGCATGTGTTCGGACTGTTTTGAAAGAGAGAGCGGGAATTATAGAAGCCAATTTAGAAGAACAGTGCCCATGGAAGTATCTGTAGAAGAGGCATGCAGCAGAAACAGTATGTCTATGAGACAGTGAGTGGAGAGACTCTGTTACAGATGAATCATTAATTAACCTAACTGCCCTCTTCTGAATGGAATCAAGAAGTCTGAGAGAGGTTTTGGGGCCACCACCCCAGATGTGGGAACAATATTCCATGCCAAGGCAGATTTGCGATTTATACAGAGTGAGCAGCTGTTTGGAAGAAAAGTAACGCCCAGAGCAAAAGAGAAAACCAAGTTTTTTAGATGCAGAGGAAGCAATATTTGTGATGTGCTTGTGCCAAGAGAGAGTAGAAGTCAGGGTAATCCCCAAAAGAGATATGTCATTTTGCCTAGAGATTGGAGTGTCACTGAAGATAAGCATAGTTGCAGAAGAATCCTTTTTGCGAGATATAAGACAAGACTGAGTTTTAGAAGGATTGAAATCAACTAAGTTGTCTTTGCCCCACTGGAGAATTACCTGGAGATCGGCATTTAAGGAATTGGCAGCAGATTTTCGAGAAGTTGAAGCTGATTGAACAGGGCAAAGTTTCTCAAAATGGAAAGTGGAATGCAATGTGGTATCGTCGGCAAAACTATGGATAGGATTTCCAGTCAATGGAAGAAGGTCATTAATATACAAGAGGAAAAGAGTGGGGTGGTTAAGAACTGAATCTTGGGGGATACCAGCATTAGTGGAGAAGTTAGAAGACAGAGGGCCATCTACCATCACCCTCAGTGAGCAGTCAGAGACAAAACTGGATAACCAATTAAAAAAAAAAAAAAAACAGTTGGCAAATCATAGGATGGAAGCTTGTTTAGAAGACTTATGTCAAACATGATCGAAAGCCTTTGAGATGTCAAGAGCAACTGCTTGTGTTTCACCAAACCTTTCCATTGAATTTGTCCATAAATGGGTAACATAAGCCAGAACATCACCAGTGGATTGACACTGACGGAATCCATACTGGCGATCAATGATCAGATGGAAGGTTTCTAGATAGTTTAAGATTTGGCAGTTAATTGATTTCTCCATTACTTTAGAAAGAGTAGAAGTAATTGCAATGGGACGATAATTGGATGGGAGGGATTTGTCACCCTTTTTAGTAACTGGCTGGATATGGGCAAATTTCCAAACAGAAGGAAAAACACCTTTGGAATAAGAAAGTGAAAAAAAGGTGGCAAAGAATAGGAGTAAGTTTTGGAGCACAGGTTTTGAGAACAAGTGGAGAAATACCATCGGGCCCTGGAGCTTTCTTAGCATCAAGATTCGTCAAAATCCTTCTGACATCCTTTTGACGGAAGACCACAGGAGGCATTGAATGGAGCGTGTTGGGAATGGTGGGAGGTGTTTTACCAAGATCATTACTAGTTGGCTTCTTGCCAACTGCATTGGCAGGAGCAGAAGTGGACACCCACCTGTGAAGGAAACAGAGTACAAACATCCTGTCCTCTTCTGCAGAGAAAGTTTGCTGTTCTTATATAAAAAATAACATACTATTTCATCTAAATAAAAGGGTACAGTCCACCAATTCATCCATTATTCAATCTTTACCACTTCCAACAACATGTTCCCATGTTTTAGATAACCACATGTACTGTTACATCTTTCTATGATTCCAAGACTATTTAGTTTAGCAAAAAATGGTCCATGACCCATTAATAAGAATGTACAACATAGATTATGTACTAACCAGAACAGTTCAATATAATTTACACCATTAACGTAAGGGGGAAATTTGAATGTTATTCTACCCTTCCCCGAACAATCCTATCTGCTTTGCCAGTTTTGTAAAAGGAGTTCCCAAATCCTCTTCTTTTCATTTCTTTCTTATGTCATTTAGAGTGTTAATTTCGAAGCCCAGCACCTCAGATTTTATACCTCTTCTCAAATAAAAGGAAAGACCTCTAAATACTAACTGTAAATCAAGTGGCAAGATTTATAGAAGTGAAACTTGGGCACTCATCGAAAGAATGGAAGAGACGCAGAAAACTACACAGCAAAGACTGGAACAAATTATATTAGGAATCAGACTGTTAGATAAGAGAAATAAATGGATTAGGCAGCGAACACAAACAAAGGACATTCTTATCAAAACTAAAGAACTGAAATGGACTTGGGCAGGACTTGCAAAACTTATGTAGAAATCTTTCTGCAGGCTATAACCATTCTGACTAACATAACTTGATATATAGAATAAAGCTTACTGGTGCTTACCTCGATTGCATGGGCTGCGCAGAACAGATTGATGCTTCATAAATAACAATTCTCAGAAAAATACAATCATAAATCAAATGGAGTGCTTTCCCCCATTCCATCCCCATTATTCTTGAGATCATCGCAATAAATTTCTTTACCTTCTCTGATATATACAGATAGCCCTCGATTTACGTTGGGTTTAGGTTCCCGGGGTGGGGGGGAACAGGCGCAAATGGAATCGCCACAAATGGAACTCTATATATAACGGAGTCAATCGGAAATCACAGGGTTAGGTTCCAGGCACCAAAAATTTTACCTACCACTTTGAATTGACTGTTTTATTTTATTTGCATTCTTCATAGTTGTAGTAATTGAAGATGGAGTCATATCCATAGCCCTACACACATTAGGGTGGCTTTCACTAGATTCCATCCTCCGAATATTGCACTAGGATTCAATGAACTTCTTTTACCAGACATGGTGTTTCTTTATTCTATTAAATTAAAAACTTTATAACACGATTGCCAAAAACTGCACATGGATATCACTATTATTTTTATTTAATTTATTAATAGCACAATTAATAAAAAATGCCAGTGTAATAAATTTCCAACACGTGTAAATAACATAAACAACCATCAACTGAATGGTTCACTGCATGGACCTTTTACTACCTGCATTCATGAGTGGTTACTTTGAGGGCAGGAATTTTCCCGTCTCTGATATGGATGTGCTGATTACTGATTGCCTCAGATTGTATTAAATCATGTGAACAGTGGATTGCACAGTATGATGCCGATAAATTTTGCCTGACAATTTTAAACTTTCAATTTATAAAAAATTTTCAAAAATAAAAATGCCGTTGTGTTTAGTGACTGGTGCTATTGCGAATCGGTGGAAATCGGACCGGCACAAAATGAGGGCTACTTGTAGTTAATATGCAAGATGAAGTTCAAAGCCACTAGCAATACATATTGCCAAATATTTAATCATTAACACCTGCTGTATGGAAGTACCATTCAACCTTACAAGAGGAGGTCTACTAAGAGCCAACCCCTCAACATTAGCATTAGCATTAGTAGAGGCATTTGATGCAAGAAAGCAAGCTTATGCAGCATCAGCCAAAAAAAAAAAAATAAAATAAAAACATCATGATTTTAGTTTTGGATGTAGAGATTGCCAACCTATGTAAACTACACCATTTGCATAATTCTTTCAATATGTGATCAGATCTCATTTCATGCTCCTTTCTGGAATTTTTATGCATAAGTATTACCCTATCATCTGCATAAACTATTGTGTGCGAGTGGTCAAACACTCTCTTGAGCCAATCTTTCTAAACCAAGTTCCACATTAAAGGGCCAAAGATAGATCCCTGCTGACAGCCTCGAGTCACACAATGTGTAATTAATCCAAAATTCAACTTAAGTGTTATTGTGCGATCTCTATATGTGGACATGTGTATATGTAATGGGCGGCATCTAGAACATCTGTTCAACTCCGCCTCGTGTCTCTGTGAAGAACAGTATCACTACAAATGGGCCAGATATGTGTGTGACGTAGGTGTGTGTGTGTATTGTGTGTGTGTTCTGTTCTGGCCACATGGCTACCCAGAAGCATCAGTCACCTGGACAGATGATTCTGGGTACTCATCCACACCACGGGAAGGTGGGTCAGTTCCAGCAGAGCACGTAACGCCTCAAAAGAGGGGCCCCATTCCAGAGGAAAAAGGAAGGAGCGAGAGAGAAAAGAAAAAAAAAATAATAATAATAAATAAATAAAATAAAATAATAGTAATAAAAAAAAATAAAATAATAATAAAGTAAACAACCCGTGGTGCTGGTAAAAAGAAAAAAAAAACATTAGCGAGAAAAAAAAAACATGTTGCGAGAAAAAAAAAAAAAATAAATAAATAAAATAATAATAAACTAATAGTAAAAGAAAAAAAAAAACACAGACTGGCGCTGATGAGGAAAAAAAAAAAAAGGTAGTCTTCAATATACAGGGTGTTTCAGTTAAACGTTTCAGAACTTCTAAGAGGGGTAGGGTACATCCTGACAACTCGAAATCATATAGCAATGTGGGGTCGGAAATGCTTTTCTGAAGCGGTGTTGTACACAGAAGCACCATAAAGAAAAGAGACCGTAAGTGAGAAATCGTTTTAATAATACATGAAAAGAAGCAAAAGGTACATGGATTAAAGTAAGTGTTCGAAGTTTCTTCCACGGGCTACAATGCACGCCTCACATCTCCGACGCATGGACATCCATGCACCAATTTATTGTGCTTAAAAGATAACAGTTTTACATCATTAACTTTTTCTCATGGTTCTATTCACCTTATTTTTTTGCACACAGTATATTTTCCTGAAAGTAGTCACCAATGATAACTACTTTGTGCAACACAAAGTAGTTATTGTTGTAGAGCTTTCTGCCCATGGCTACACTGCTGTACATGTGATGCAAGAGTGTGAGTTCTGTCATTGAGCTGGGCAAGTAAGTGCTGGTTGGGTATACCTTGCTTTAATTCCTTCAACAGCATAAACTCCTTTTTTTTAAGCTCTCCCATTTGCACATTGGAACCCTGAATTTTTACTTAGTATCTCACACTTTGCATCAAAAGCACACAAAGGCATCTCCTCTGGCTGTATTGGATCCCACTTTGGGTTGTGCTAAAAGTAGTGCACACTATAATGTAATAATGAGAACTTTTTTTTGAATTAGGAAAACAGTACTTGGCACATTATGAAATCCTGATTCATAGAAGAGAGGAGTAATTCTGCTTAGAATCAGGATTTTATGTTCACTGTATAGTTGCATAACAATGTAATAACAGTGGATAACAACAGTTTTTGAAGTTCTTTGGTCTTATTGTATTGTATAATAAGATTGATAAACACTATTAGATACAAGTCTTGTTATCAAAAAAAAAAAAAAAAAAAAAATCTCAACCAACAAAATAAATAAATAAAAGAAAAAGAAAGGGCAGAAATCTGGATCTTCACTTTAAGATTCCTTAATAAGGATTTATTTATGGCAAAATTTTCCAGTTGAAAAATAATTAAATGCAGCTATCAAAAGTGAATATCATGCTAGAAGAATATTAAAATTTAGACTTAAGTAATTCTAATTTAAATTCATAAGTTTATTTATTTTTGTTTTTTTAGTTTATCAAAAACATCAGAATGCCAGTTAGATCAGAATGCCAGATAAATGAGAAGTAAACGTTGAAGGTACTAAACTTTTTATTCCAACTATTTAAGGTTTAGACCTAAATGGATGTCAAATGCACTAATAAGACTAGGGGGGCACAGAATAAAAATGCCTTGTGATAATTATAAACTATCTGGGTACACAGAAGCCTACAAAATTGTTCCCCCCCCCTCCCCAGATATTTCTTAAAGAATTAATGTACGATCATCTTGACAGGGACCCAGTTATATGGCAATTGTGTGGGATTTGTTAAGGGGAGAACTTGTCCAATTTGATCAGCTACTATGAGGTAGTTTCGAAGGAACTGGATGCAAAAAATAATATTTACTTAATATATGTAAATTGCATAATACTTGGATTTCAGTAAAACTTTTGATGGTTGTTCTCTGTGAATGACCGCTCAACTAATTAGAGTAGTGTGCATAGGGAGCAAATTACTGCTATGAATAAAGGGATGGCTGAGCAGCAGGAATTCATTCCTAAAAGGAAAATGTTTTTTTCTTTCATTAGTGAACACATTGATATACATTTTAGAAGTTAATTTGAAGTTCATTTCAAATAATGTCCTTTCATTTGAGGGATTTCTTGATATTTTCCATTATGTGCTGCCCTGTCTTATCTGTGTTTCCAACTAATAGTAGTTATGGTTTTCATAAATGCAATCGCAAAAATAGCTTTGGAAAATGGGATGAAGACATTGCACTTGTTAGCTACTATTGTCTGATTTCAGCTTTCAAAAGCCAAAATTTTATGGATTTCAGAACTAGATATTGATAAATCAAATTAAGTGACCCGTAAAGACCCTAGATGTATATATTTTATAATTATTTAGTTATTATTATATAATGGTTAAAAATTTCTTATTGTTTAAAAAAAGTGATGTTTTTTTTATAGGATTCTACTTTTTTTTTTTATTTATTTATTATTATTATTTTTTTTTTTTTTTTGTAAATTCTGGTTTCATTTTTGACAGTAATTTTACTTTAATGATGTCATTCAAGTCAAAATAAGAAGAAATAAATGCAGGCAGTCCCCGACTTACATAAGGGTTCTGTTCCTTGGCGTTTTTACGTAAGTAGAGTTTTTGTGTAAGTCGGGGTCCCACACTAAAAATGGCACTTGCACTACTTTTCTATATCTCACTAATATTGTGTTTTGGTATTTTAGACTCTTCTGCTTAAGGGCAATATTAATTTATTTATTATGAATTTTACATGCATTGTTATGACTACGTCTTAATTTCACAAGAAATGCTCATAATAAAAAATCCATAAATATTTACCTATACAGCATATGTATCTGTGAGATGTATACATGTTTTGAAATGTACAAAACGTTCATTTCAAACTTACTTCAAAATATAATGAATACAATATTTTGTATAATAAAAATTATTCCAGCAACTTTATTCTGTGTGTGTGGTGTGGGGAACACAGTTTGTTTATTACATAAGCCAACACCTCTGAAGTTTGCTAGACATTGTTGTCATTTTCAAAGGAATGTAAGTATTTAGAAAATTGCACACAATACACAAAGAGCAATACTGAATGATGAGTGTTGGAAGCCTAACAAATGTAGTAGTAGTAGTAGTGGCATGTGATGCAAGAAAGCAAGTGCATTGGAAGGGCACCACTTTGTGCATATACCACCTCCAACCTCTATGCACTATTTTAATTTTACTCTACTTCAAACTTTACGAAAATTGAGTTTGCATAAGTTGGGGACTGCCTGTAAAATTTTTTTGTAGAATGTTTTCATTTTGCAAAACTTCAAATTTTCACAAAGAAACTTTCTCCATAGTGTCTATCCCTATAAAAAAAACTTGCTATGACATGGATAACCAATGTGTTGTGCATTTCTTCACATTGCACTGCCATCTGCCGTAGCCAAGTGATCAGGTGCGTGGTGCTTAAGTACACCTTGATTGACCGGGGTTCAAGCCCCTGACTGCTAAATATGGTGCTGTTTCTTGTATTCTGTCTATCTTGTGATCTCCTCTGACCGTTTGGTCTTCCTGGAGTATAAACAGAAAATTTATTCTTTATTTATTTATATAGATAGCCCTTATATGTCTTATATGTTGTTATATATATATATAATCTAAACTTGTTAATACAAAGTTCAAGGGACCAAGGTTTGTAGTAAAGAGGCCCCTCCCAAAAATGTCAAAATTTTGCACTTTTTTTTTTCTTTTTTTCTGGTACATGAACTACTCAAGAATAATAATAAATAATAATAATATCAAAAATAAATGAAAAAATAAATTAGTTTAAATTAATAATATAAAATAATAAGAATAAAAAACTTGTCTAACAATACAGTGATAGAAATAACACATTTTTTTTAAGCATTTTATTTTATTTGTAAGATAAACTAAGAGAAAAGCGATTAACGTAAATGAAAATATTGTGCGCTATATATTTTGAAATATACAATATTTTAGTATCACACTAAAAAGAATTACAATCTTAATATAAAAGGAGCCATACAAACCATTAACTTTTTAATAAATTAATCTAATTTAAAAAAAGAATCCAATGTTGTTTGCGCAGTGTTTTTCCTATATGCATTTTTAACTGTAGTGGGATTGCTCAAAGCTGAAGTGGGATTTACTCAAAGAGGTTACTATCTTCGGGGATAAAGGGAAGGGTTTTTGCTTTCGTAAAGATGACTATGGTGGTCTGAGACAGTATTTAAATTCTATACGGTGGGACCAACTGATGATGTTACCAACAGCAAATTCAAAATGGGAAGCATTCAAAGAATGCTTCCCATTTTGAATTTGCTGTTGGTATGGGAAGCATTCTTAGTTGGTATATATTTCTTAGTTGGTATGGGAAGCATTCAAAGAATGCTTCCCATACCAACTAAGAAATATTGTTCAAGGTTTAGGACTAAATGGAGGGCAGATGAACTAATAAGACATGTGGCAGAGAAGAAAAATGCATGGGATACATATAAATTAACATGTGACACAGAAGCCTATGATAGATATAAGCTGGTCTGTAACCAAGTCACAAAGGAGATTAGGCAGGCGAAGGCAGATTATGAGAAATCCTTGGCAAAGGATGCAAAGAAAAACAACAAAGTTCTTTACCCATGTAAACTCTAGAAGGAAAGGGATGAATCGGATTGGTCCACTGGATATTGATGGTTCAACTGTTGATGATCCTACTCAGGTGGCTAACAAACTAAATGAGTATTTTGCATCTATATTCACCCATGAGGATTTATTCAGGGAGAGGAATGCCAGAGGTGAGTTAAACTCTGGCAGTGAGCTGGATGATTTTGTAATAACTGAGAGGAAAGTGGAGGAGAAATTGTTGAAGAAAAACATAGCAAAGGCACCTGGGGTGGATGGAATTTATCCAGTAATATTAAAGGAGGCAGCAAAGGAAGTAAGCAAACCCTTAGCCATAATT
This sequence comes from Mastigoproctus giganteus, assembly GCF_048544385.1. Lineage (NCBI taxonomy): Eukaryota > Metazoa > Arthropoda > Arachnida > Uropygi > Thelyphonidae > Mastigoproctus > Mastigoproctus giganteus. The sequence goes on from NC_143578.1 coordinate 128,320,552, forward strand.
ATGAGAGCTTCTTTGGACTCAAGGGAGGTACCCATGGACTGGAGATGTGCAAATGTAACCCCAATTCACAAAGGAGGATCAAAGGGCAAACAAGTAATTATAGACCTGTTAGTTTAACTTCTGTTCCAGGAAAATTAATGGAGGCACTGGTTAAAGAAGCACTGCAGGATCATCTAGACAAGACTTCAGTTATAGCCCGGACACAGCATGGTTTTGTTAAGGGAAAGTCTTGCCTGACCTATTTGATTGGATACTATGATGTGGTCACAAAAGAATTGGATGAAGGGAATAACTTTGATATTATGTATTTGGATCTTAGAAAGGCTTTTGATACGGTTGCACATGGAAGACTGCTGCACAAATTGGAGCAGTGTGGCATTTTGGCAAATTATTGCTATGGATAAAGGGATGGTTGAGTGGCAGAAGACAGAGTGGTAATTAATGGACACTGCTCATCGTGGACTAATGTTATTAGTGGAGTCCCTCAGGGTTCAGTATTGGGTCTATTGTTGTTTTCTGTATTTATAAATAATATTGATGATGGTATATCAAGCTTAAAGTACAAGTTTGCAGACTATACGAAGGTTGTCAGGATTGTTAAGGACACTAATGACAGTATGCTGCTGCAACAGCATCTAGAAAAGTTGAGCAGATGGGCTTAGAGGTGACAAATGAAGTTTAACATTGACAAATGTAAAGTACTACATATGGGAAGCAGCAACCCCAGAGTGATATATCGACTCTTTTGTACTACACTGACAGTGGTAGAGAACGAAAAGGACCTGGGGTTAATTGTGCAGGCAGATATGAAGTTTTCTGAGCAGTGCAGACAATCTGCAAGATTAGCTCATATATTAATGAATATTTTATATTTGTAAAAAGTTTAACATTTTGTAAATAATTTAATATTTGCATAGTTTGTAAATATTTCAGTTAAATATTTTAGTCCTGCTCTTTCAGATGCAACAATATTCCTCATGCATTATTGAACCCGAAGCAAAAGGCCTTTAGGGTAGCTAAGAATAGGAACAGGTGCATGTATACTAGCGTACACCAATGGTAGGAATTTGATAAATAATTTTGATGAATTTGAGGTGTTGGTCAAAACATCAAAAGCAGATATTTTTGGGATATCAGAGATGTTGTGTAACACGGATATAAGGAATGCAGAACTGGTATTTGGAGAGTACAATATGTACAGGAAGGATGGACGGGATAGGAAGGGAGGAGGGATTATGCTATTAGTTAAGAAACACATAAAATCCAAGGAAGTGCAGCCAATCGACTTTGCTGGACAGTGCAGTGTCGAGTCAGTTTGGTGTGACATAAGCACTGGGATATCAAAATTAAAAGTAGGAGTGTGTTATAGGCCTAATGACTCTGATGAGTATAATAAAAAAAAACTGTACAGGGAAATAGAGTGGGCCAGTAAATCAGTGTCTTATAATGGGGGATTTTAATTTCCCAGATATTGACTGGAATTTGTGGTTTGGTCACTCACACACTAGCAAGGCTTTTGTGGATTTATTGGATAATTGTTTTCAACATCAGCATGTTCAGGAGGCAACTAGAGGGAGTAATAATCTTGATCTGATTATCAGTAGTGATTCTTCACGCATTAAGAATCTGCAGATAAAGGAACCACTGGGTGGCAGTGATCACAGTGTGCTGAAGTGGAATTTAATTAAAGAGGTAACTACCATCAGGGATAAAGGGAAGGGTTTTTGCTTTCGTAAAGGCGACTACAGTGATCTGAGACAGTATTTAAATTCTATACAGTGGGATCAACTGACGATGTTACCAACAGCAAATTCAAAATGGGAAGCATTCAAAGAATTAATCTTGGAAGCTACTAGGCTTTACATACCAACTAAGAAATATTGTTCAAAGTTTAGGCCTAAATGGATGTCAGATGAACTAATGAGACATGTGGCAGAGAATAAAAATGCATGAGATACATATAAATTAATGAGTGACATGGAAGCCTATGATAGATATAAGCTGGTCTGTAACCAAGTCACAAAGGAGATTAGGCTGGCAAAAGCAGATTATGAGAAATATTTGGCAAAGGATTCAAAGAAAAACAGCAAAGAGTTTTTTACCTATGTAAGCTCTAGAAGGAAAGGGATGAATCAGATTGGTCCACTGGATATTGATGGTTCAACTGTTGATGATCCTGCTCAGGTGGCTAACAAACTAAATGAGTATTTTGCATCTACATCCATACATGAGGAGTTATTCAGGAAGGGGAATGCCAGAAGTGAATTAAACTCTAGCATTCAGCTAGATGATTTTGTAATAACTGAGAGCAAAGTGGAGTAGAAATTGTTGAAGATAAACATAAAAAAAGCACCTGGAGTGGATGGGATCTATCCAGTTATATTAAAGGAGGCAGCAAAGGAAGTAAGCAAATCCTTAGGCATAATTATGAGAGCTTCCTGAGGGAAGCTCTCATAATTATGCCTAAGAAGGGTGGCAGTGAAAAGTGTGAGGTGTGGTGGGGTGAACCACCAGGTGAAAGGGAGGCAGGGGACACCCAGAGTGGGGAAGGGGATTTGGAGAAGGAGACAACCCCAGGTGGTAGGAATAAAACAACATAGGGAAAGAGATCTCTGTGGTGGCTCTGTCCCACACTGACCTCAGGATTACCCAAATGGCCAGTGTCAGCATCCCGCACCATGCCAGCTAAGAAAAGCTACAGCATGGTTGTCGGCTCGGGGGAGATGCCCATGGACTGGAGACGTGCAAATGTGACCCCAATTCACAAAGTAGGATCAAAGGGCGACACAAGTAATTATAGACAAGTTAATTTAACTTCTGTTCCAGGAAAATTAATGGAGGCACTGCGGGATCATCTAGACAAGACTTCAGTTATATCTCTGACACAGCATGGGTTTGTTAAGGGGAAGTCTTGTCTGACCAATTTGATTGGATACTATGACGTGATCACAAATCAACTGGATGCAGGGAATAACTTTGATATCATATATTTGGATCTTAAAAAGGCTTTTGATACTGTTGCACATGGAAGACTGCTGCACAAATTGGAGCAGTGTGGCATTGGGGGCAAACTGATGCTATGGATAAAGGGATGGTCGAGTGGGAGAAGACAGGAGATAGTGGTAATCAGTGGACTCTGCTCTTCTTGGACTAATGTTATTAGTGGGGTCCCTCACGGTTCAGTGTTGGGTCCATTGTTGTTTTCTGTATTTATAAATGTTACTGATAATGGTATATCAGGCTTAATGTCCAAGTTTGCAGACAATACGAAGGTTGGCAGGGTTGTTAAGGACACTAATGACAGTATGCTGCTGCTGCAACAGGATCTAGCAAGTTGAGCAGATGGGCTCAGAAGTGGCAAAATGAAGTTATCATTGACAAATGTAAAGTACTACATATGTGAAGCAGTAACTCTAGAGTAACATATCAACTCTGTGGTATTACACTGACAGTGGTAGAGAATGAAAAAGACCTGGGTAATTGTGTAGGCAGATGTGAAATTTTCTGAGCAGTACAGACGGCCTGCAAGAGTAGCTCATGGTGTCTTGTTAGTGATATACAGGAATTTTTCTAGCTCGCAATGGTCTGGCCACACTTTGAGGTGTAGAGGTCTGGAGGCCTCATTTTAAGAAGGATGTAGAGCTTGTATACAAGTCTGGAGGCCTCATTTTAAGAAGGATGTAAAGCTGTTGGAATGAGTACAAAGAATTGCAAGATTAGTGAATGAAACAAAGGGTTGCTCTTACGAAGAAAGGCTTAAGTTTTGCAAATTACAGTGTCTGGAGACTAGGCACCTGCGATGTGATCTGATTGTGGTGTATAAAGCCTTGAATGGTTTGAGCATGCTCAATGCTGATGGAATCCTTCCTCTTGCTCAGAATAATCATTTGAGAGGGCATAAATTCAAATTGAGGAAAGACAGATATATGATAGAAGTGCGGAAGTTTGCCTTTAGCCAGCGGGTGGTTGGTTGGTTGGTGGAATAGACTTCCATCCTTTGTTGTGGAAGTTGATAGCCTAAATAAATTTAAGGCTGAGCCGGACAGGTACTTGGAATGAACGGAGGATTGAAATGGGATGCGTTTTTTTTTTTTTTTTTTTTTTGGCTGATGCTGCATAAGCTTGCTTTCTTGCATCATATGCCTATGCTAATGCTAACTACAGCACAGACATTAGCAAATGCAATGTTGTTTCTTTATCAATGTTACTGCAGGCAATACTTCTCTATTATGCTCAATGCATTTTGGCCATCTTTTTTATATGGCAGTGTGTGTGCTTATTCACTTTTGTTGTTGCTGGTAACAAAAACATTGTTTTGCTTGGTGCTCAGTAACTCTTCTGTTTTTGTGTTGCTCTGGTAGCAACTTCATTATCCATCTTCACAAACTCTTCAAATTCGCCAACAAAATTCATATGCTACTTCAAATTCCCCCATTTTCAATGTTGCTATCACATTCGTCTGGTGGACCATGTTTTTCAATGATATTCTCTCGAAAGCCATTCTTTCTGAAGAAGTTGATTATTACACTTTATGCAATACTGTCCCAAGCAATAACAAGATTACGGATAGCATCCAAGACATTAAATTTGGCTGCAAATTGTTCCCTGCTTCTATGTTGCTGATCAAGTACCCTATCAGGCGGGTTCTGTATGCTCTCCTGAGATTATAAATGATGCTTGAACGAGTGGCTGCATAAAACTGGTGATATGGGGAGATAAAAACAACAGCCATATATTTGTCAACTTAAGTTTCTTGGCAGAATGTGCTGTACCAAGGATCTAGAATCACCAAAATGTTCCTTTTTTCTGACGCCATTCTTCTGTCCACTTCTGATAACCAAGACTATAAAATTTTGACTGTAAGCCAAGCACTTCTATTGGCCTTATAATCACAGGGAAGTTGGATAACTTCTTTAAAACATCTTGGCTTGGAAAACTTACCAATCACAAGTGGGTGCAGTTTTGTACTGCCATCTGAATTACAGAACAGTGAGTCATCATTTACTTCATTTTCCACTATGACAAGACTCTCCTCAAACAGCAAATGTTTTGTTTGGCAGCAAATTATAAAATAAACCTGTCTCGTCAAGATTAAAAATATCCTCATATTTTTCAAGAATGGACTGTACAGAACACAACCAGTCTGCAGCCTTTTCTTTTTCAACTAATCCAGACTTGCGGAAAACATTTTGCAAAACCAAGCTATTCCTGTTTTTAAATCTTTGGAGCCAGCCACTGCTGCATTTGAAGTCGCTAATTCCATGTTGCTGAGCTAGATAATTTGCATTTTCTTGCAAAATTGGACCTGATATTGGAAAATTAGATCCACGATTTGTTGGTACCACTCAAAAACTTTTATTTCAAGCTCCTAGGGTTTTACACAACAAATTTGTTACCTGATTTTTATCACTGCTCCAGTGTCATGCACTTCAAGTTTTTCAGTATTGTAGATAAAGTAGGTAAAGGGATGTTGTATTCCTTTGCAATGTCTTTTATTTCAATCCATCCTATCAGCCTCTTGTATAATTTTCAGTTTAATTTACAGGCTTAATTCTGTCCGTTTACGGTTTTTCAACATAATACTGCTAAATACGATTTAATATGAACAAACTTTAAATTAATTTAAAGACACAAGTTCCAAAAAAAAAAAAAAAATGACATCAGCTCAGATAAAATGGCACTAAAAATAGATTACTCTGAACTGGTGTAATGTAAATTGTAGCTGATCTTAATCCAACGGAGGGCGCCTCTGTACCAGGTGGGAAGGAGCAACAGTGCGTAGCAGATCCTTCTTGATTAGACCGGGGTTCGAGCCAGTCACCACCAAACACGAAGAATGCGGAAAGGTCAGGGAATGATCACCGCATATCCCGGAGCAATATGGCCTTAGTTGCTAATGCTCCTAAAAACCAAACAACAAACAACATTAATCCCACGGAGAGTGAGGGAATGTATATAAACAACTTAATTTAAGCTCATTCTTCACAGTGACATTTTTCAGAGTGCATTGAAGTTGTAGCTACCATAAACTGGTTTTGTTTACACAAAAGTAAATTCTAACAAGTCAGTGCCATCCTTCGGGGAGCAGAGAACTGCATGGATAGAGGCGATAATAGTGGCAGTAATCCGACAGCTGTGCCAAGATTTGTATTAAACATTCAAATTAACAATATTTATTTCTCACGGGGTGAAAACGAACTTTGTAATACATATTAACCAAATTTTGTAATAAATGAATATATTTAGATAGAAAAGCCTATCCTTTCACAGGGGAATGGCATGTGCTTCATATAAATGAGTACTTTGTATTAACGAGATTTTACTGTATATATGTATATATATAGGCACTCCACTATTTATGTACAAACGACTTATGCACAACTCGCAGATATGTAGATATGCTTTGTACGTATCTGCGATGTTCGGTTATAAGAATCAGTTTTGAACACCTTCATGATATTTTTCCAAAGCAGATTTCTGGAGGTCACTGCCATAAAATAATAAAAACAATTTACACTTTCCGGTTTATTGGGCTTTTCTTTTACTGCAATGTAATTATAAATGGGTAGTAAAGTTGATCTTATTGCATTTGCAATGATACCCGTAGCTGGAATTCTGTGGGATTTTACGTTATTATGGTGAAATGTGGTTCTTCTTCACTGAAAGCTTCAATCATATAAAAAACATAAATAAATTTTCAGAATCTTCTCTTCATTCCTATTTTTTGAGCTTCATAAAGTTGTTACCCCATATCTCACTTGCACATATCGTGTTAGTTGTAATTTGTGCGTGCCATGTTTTGTTATTGATTGCTTATTTTCTTACTGTTTTAAATTTTACGACCCAAAAAAAAAAAAAAAGTCAGTGAACAGAATGATGAATTAGTTAAACTATTAATTGAGCTAGTACGTAAGCGTAAATTTATTTTTATTTTGCTAACCTGTAGGAAATATTCTTCCGATTTTCACATATCATTTAATTTTGTTAATTGAAGGAAGTAAAGTGTAAATTTGTGTTTTATATCTTTAATTTTATAGCCTATGGATAATATTTTTCCAATTTTTCTTATTAGAATAGTTTAATAGAATAAATTCAGTTCGCAAACGTGATCACAATGACTGGCACTTACTACATATTGTAAGGTGAGCAGTATTTTATTTTGGAGAGTCCATCGTAATGTGATTTGATCATAGATTAAATTAAATTACGTATCGTATTTAGATTAAATTAGTTTTGAATAAATACTGTACTCTTCATTATTATTCATTGTATGTTTTTTCAGCTTCATTTAACTCAATTACAAACCGTAAAATGCTGTACATGATGAAGTTTGTTGGGGGTTATAATCTCGGTGCATTGCACTGTACGTGTATTTTGCATCTACAAGACCGAAGTTGGACTGCGTACAATATATATATATATTTATAAAACTTATATAACAGTGTTATGTGTCGTATGAGTTTAAAACTAATGTGCCACAAGAGATAAATTCCATGTCTATTTTTAGTAATATTCGATTTTTTTAGGATTGCTTTCTGATGATGTTTCATGACTTTTTCTTAGTATTTAACAACATTAGTATAATCATATAATAAGAATATTAGTAATGTTATATAATAATTGTTGAATTATTTATTTATTAAATATAAAAAATCAAATTGTAAATATAATGTTGCTAACAGAAATTAAATTCTGTTTTGAAAGATGCATATAATTAATGGTAAGGAATTGTTCGTGTGGCCTGCTTCTCCTGAAAATCCATGAAGCGTATGGTTTTAGACATTTCATCTGTTTTTGTTGGTTCCTGTTCAAAAATGGGTTAAATGCCCCACTTTAATAGGAAGCCCATACAATTTTGGGACATTTACTTCTGAGAGGATTAAAGGCTACTACCCATTGTGAGCCAGCATTAAGAGTGGCATTGCTTAGGGTTTGGTGTTGAGCACATAACTGATTTCAGTATATATTAACACTGTTATTGTTGTTCTAGGCCTATCAAGCTTACTGATAACACAAGGGTGGGCAGGGTGATAAATTACCCCCAGGGGCTCACATCTGGTGAGTATGGGTTTCTCATACCCAGCGTCTTGAGCTGGATATCATCATTCTTCTCTTTCTTGGTGATTCCCTTCTGGTTATTGCTCTCTCTCTCTCTCAGGGTAATTCAGAAATTTTTTTTTTTTTTTTTTTTTAGCTGTTGCAGCATAAGCCTTAGGCTTCCTTGCACCATATGCTAATAATAATAATGATGATGGTGGTTAGGTACACTACTCTAACAACATGTGGTTAAATTAGGCAGATGGGCTAATAACTAGCAGTTGAGACATTGGTTAATGTAAGCTACTTCATCTGGCTAGCTGTTCCCCTGAGTGTAAGATATTGCATTTAACTGCATTAAAACATTGCCACCACTTTTATAACCATCCCTGAAACCAATCAAGTCATCACAAAGAAGTGCTTACGCTGATCATTAAGAAATTAAGAAAATCAGAAAGAGTGTGGTCCCTGATACTGATCCATAGGGAAGCCCACTTTTTATGTTAGTCCAGCCTGAAGCAAAACCATTAATCCCTATGAGTTAAAACTAATAAATTTTCCTATTTTCAGTATTTTTAACTACAGCACAGACATTATCAAATGCAATGTTGTTTCTTTATCAATGTTGTTGAATAAAGAAACAATGTTGATAAAGAACGTTTGCTCCTAAAAACCAAATAACAAACAAACAAACAGCTCTTTGTAATTCTTCTTATTCTTTTCAGTGGTAGCCTGTTATTTTTCATAATCAGCCTTAGATTTCAGCAAAGTATTTTATTCATTCCATACGACAGGTTACTGTATAAGCTGGTATGCAGTGGGATCAATCACAGATAGGATCCTTAAATAATTAGCTGAATGGTAGATGAACAATGACAGAATTGTAATTGTTCATCCCTTTTCCCTTTATAAAACCATTCCATGTTTCCTTCAGAAATCTATTTCTATCCAAATTGCCTTATTTTCAGTATTTTTAATAATTGCACTTAATAATTAATAATTTCCTTCCTGAATTTCTCTACTGCTGAAGTCAGACTTACTGGGTATTATGGTGAAAAATTATGGAGTCACTGATCAAGAGCTAATTACCCACTTTACTTTTAGAGCTGCCTTTACGTATTGGTGATACATTGGCACTTTTCCAGTTACTTGGCATCTCTCCTGACTCCAGTGATGCCTTCATAATTAATCTTAATGGTTCAATGCATTTTCCTGTCACTTTCTCTCAGAATTAATAGGTATATGCCATTGACTCCAGTAGCTTTATTTATCTTTAAGCTTGAAAGTTTTTCTAACCATCTTTTGTTATTTTGGTTTGCTAATTTCATACTGTCCAGCATCACCACCATGTAGTTTCTCATTCCCGTGAATTGTTTTTCATCTGTAAATATTGGGTGAAGTATTGTTTAATTCATCGCACCATCAGGTTGGTTATTAATGATTTCTAGAACTCATGATGCAAGGATCTAATCTGATTCATTCTTTATACTTTGTATTCACATATGTAAACAGCTCTTTGTAGGCGCCTCCGTAGCCAGGTGGGCAGGAGCAGCAGTGCGTAGCACACGCTTCTTGATTAGACCGGGGTTCGAGCCCGTCACCACCAAATACGGAGGATGCGGAAACGTCAGGGAATGACCACCCCATATCCCCGGAGCAATATGGCCTTAGTTGCTAATGCTCCTAAAAACCAAATAACAAACAAACAAATAGCTCTTTGTAATTCTTCTTATTCTTTTCAGTGTTAGCCTATTATTTTTCATAATCAGCCTTAGCCAGCTTACACCTTTTCTGTCGTACTAATACCATTGAACTTTTAGTTGCTACAAACTTTAGTTCCTTTCATTGCTCTGAAACATTCTCCTGGCCTCATGTTGTAAACATTCCCCTGGCCTCATGTTGTAACATTATTTATCCATCTTTACATCCTTCTTGCATACCATTTTCTTAATGGTATACTTGTATATGCACTGATAACGTCCGAGACTATTGCTTTAATGGTATTCCATAATGCAATGGGGTATTAAGGGGAAAGCAATAAATCTTTTTATGAATGTATCTTAGCGCCGATAACAGCTTACAGTGCACCAATTAAATTAAAGAAATTAAAACCAATTAAATTAAATTAAATCAAGAAAATTAAAGAACTGGCATTTCTTCATTGCTGTGAAGCAATGAAGAAATGCCAGTTCTAGGTTACAACAGTGGAAATATATTCCACTGTTGTAACCTAGAACCTAACAATTCAGTTTGTTCTTTCAACAAATTTAACTTCAATAATTTCTCCTCCACTTTGATGAGTTGAATGATTTGGAGGATTTCTCCTCCAAATCATTCAACTCATCTTGTTTGATTAAATGTACCTCACTACCTGAGCTTACTGGTTGATAGTCGACATCTTGTGAAGTGGAGGCTTCCGGGGAATCCTCATCTTGAACTTGATCACTGTTATCTTCCCCCTACTATTATCCCAAGTTTGGGGGGCACTGGTATTGGCAAATTATCACTGTGTGGAACAGACTGAATTGCAGAAGGTATATTTGGATATATTTTAGCGTGTTTGCTTTTTTTAGACATATCAGATATATTTATCATACAGAAGTAGCAATCATTAATGTGGTTAGATGGTTCTCACCAAACCATAGGGACTGCAAAAGGTAACGCTTTGAGTTTGCCATGTAACCACTTCTCAAGGTTTTGTCATACAGGAAATACAACACTTGTGAGGCACCTAACGTTTGTCTTGCACCAATTTTACATCTGAAATAAAAAGAATACGAAAGTTTTGTAATGTTATAGATATTTTTCCTTTGAGTCTTTGGGATAAACCATCTACAAACATAACAAAAATTTTCTGGATGATTAATACGCTTCCTGTGTTGTCTGCTTATTCAGTGTAGCACTAAATGAATTTTTGAAAACATAAATTCAGTTTTGAACACTACAATATAAAAACAACGCAAATTCAATTTTTATCACTACACAGTATGCAGACGTGGCAATATACTAGTTCTACTCGTTTGAACACTGAAAGGAAAATATTTGTGAATTGGCAGATAGAGCTGGAAATTATTTTACAGCTACTGCAAGGGTTGCGGGCCACACCCTCCTACCCTTGAAGGGCTTTTTATGTTTGGAGGATAGATTTACAACCCTGAGAAAATGTCATGATCAGTAATACTTCTAAAACCTTGGCACAGCCTACAAAAATTCTCACCAAAAATGTTATGTGCTCTCTTCAAATTGTAAATTGTTTCATCGGAATTTGAACCTACGAACCATGGAATCTTATGTTTATTATAAAAATACTGAGGCCAGAATTGATTGCTAAAATTAAGAGAATTAGATTATATCTGTTAAAATTAATCAATATGTCATACATTACTGGCTAGATTATGCAAAATTTGCATATTTTGGTAAAACGTAACTCCCTCTATATTTAATAACTGTGACGTGACGTGATGTAAAACTATCATGGTGATTTTCGAAATCTACGCATAAAAATTAGTTAAAAACAGCATTTAAGTTTTTGTAGGTAAAAATCTTGTTGGCTAGTGTAAACAAATCAAGAGCATTACTCTCTCTGGTTGCCTCTCACACATGCTGCTATAGACAACAATCATCCAATAAAACCACAAAAGTCTTGCTAGCATGCGGGTGACCAACACACAAGTTCCAGTCAATTTCTTGGCAGTTAAAATCCCTCTTATAAGACATTCTGATTTACTGGCCCACTCTTATTTCTCTGTAGTTGTTCATTTTACTCATCATTGTCATTAAGCCTATACCACACTCCTACCCTCATTTTTGATTTCTCAGTGGTTATGTCACATCAAACTGACTCAACATTGCACTCCATCCATGTCAACTAGATTTACTGCCTTAGATTTTATGATCTTTCTTGACTAACATCATAACCCTCCTCCCTTCCTATCCTGTCTGTCCTTTCTGTATACATTGTACTTCCCAAATTGAAATTCTGCACAGCTTATGTCTTTGTGACCCCATATCTCTGATATCCCAACAATATTAGCCTTTGATGGCTTCACCAGCACCTCAGATTCATTAAATTTATTTACTATATTCCTGGCATTGGAATATAGATAATGCTAAGAAGATCAATCAGTCAGATTTGCGATCAAGCTTATACAGCATCAGCCAACAAAAAAAAAAAAAAAAAAAAAAACCTTCCCATTTCGCCCATCCTGTCACCCCAAATGTTTATCTAGTTCAACCTTAAATTCATTTAAGTTATCAACTTCCACAACAACAGATGGAAATCTCTTCCAGCAAACAGCTACCTGCTGGCTAAAGGCAAACTTCTGCACATCTATTCTACAACTGAGTTTCCTTAATTTGAATCTATTCCCCCTCAGGTTCTTAGCCCGAGCGGAAGTATCCCACCAGCATTGAGCCTGCTCAAACCATTTAAGGCCTTATACACCTCAATCTGATCACCTCGCACATGCCTAGTCTCCAGATGCTGCAAATTGAATAACTCAAGCCTTTCTTCACAAGCACACTCCTTTGTTCCTCTCACCAATCTTGTTGCTCTTTGTACTCATTCTAGCAACTCCACATCCTTCCTAAAATTAGGCCTCTAGACCTGTACACAGTACTCAAGGTGTGACCTGACCATTGCCTCATACAAAGGGATAATCACCTCCTGATTTCTGCTAGCAAAATTCCTATATATCATTGACAAAACTCCATGACCTGCTTGCTCTGGCACCTGTCTGCACTGCTCAGAGAACTTCATATCTGACTGCACAATTACCCCCAGGTCTTTTTCATTCTCCACCACCCTAAGTGTAGTACCCAACAGTTGGTATGTTTCTCTTGAGTTGGTACATAAACACTGGGCAAACAAAAATGAGAGTAGGAGTGCATTGTAGGTCTAATGAGTACAACGAACAATTGTACAGAGAAATAGAATGAGCCAATAAATCAGATTGTGTTATAATGGGGAATTTTAACTTTCCAGATATTGACTGGAACTTGTGGGTTAGCATTAGCATTAGTAGAGGCATATGATGCAAGAAAGCAAGCTTATGCAGCATCAGCCAAAAAACAAAACCCCTTCCACTTCACCCCTCCGTTCATTCGAAATACCTGTCCGGTTGAGCCCTAAATTTATTTAGGCTATCAACTTCCACAACAAGGGATGGAAGTCTGTTCCACCATCCAACAACCCGCTGGCTAAAGGCAAATTTCCGCACATCTATCCTAGATCTGTCTTTCCTCAATTTGAATTTATGCCCTCTCGGCTGATTATTCTGAGCAAGAGGCAGTATCCCATCAGCATTGAGCATGCCCAACCCATTCAAGGCTTTGTACACCTCTATCAGATCACCTCGCCGGTGCCTAGTCTCCAGAAATTGTAATTTTGCAAAACTTAAGCCTTTCTTCGTAAGAGCAACCCTTTGTTCCATTCACTAATCTTGTTGCCCTTCTCTGTACTCGTTCCAGCAGCTCTACATCCTTCTTGAAATGAGGCCTCCAGACCTGTATACAGTACTCACGGTGTGGCCTGACCATTGCCTGATACAAGGGAATAATCACCTCCCTATCCCTGATAGAAAAATTCCTGTATATCATTGATAAGACACCATGAGCTACTCTTGCAGCCCGTCTGCACTGCTCAGAGAACTTCATATCTGCCTGCACAATTACCCCCAGGTCCTTTTCATTCTCTACCACTGTCAGTGTAGACCACATAGTTGATACGGTGCACTGTGGTTGCTGTTTCCCATATGTAGTACTTTACATTTGTCAATGTTAAACTTCATTTGCCACCTCTCAGCCCATATGCTCAACCTTTCCAGATTCTGTTGCAGCAGCATAGCGTCAGTAGTGCCCTTAACAACCCTGCCAACTTTTGTATCGTCTGCAAACTTGGACATTAAGCTTGATATACCATCATCAATTTATTTATAAATACAGAAAACAACAATGGACCCAACACTGAACCCTGAGGGATTCCACTAATAACATTAGTCCACGATGAGCAGTGTCCATTAATTACCACTCTGTCTTCTGCCACTCAACCATCCCTTTATCCATAGCAATAATTTGCCAAAATGCCACACTTCTCCAATTTGTGCAGCAGTCTTCCATGTGCAACCGTATCAAAAGCCTTTCTAAGATCCAAATACATAATATCAAAGTTATTCCCTTCATCCAATTCTTTTGTGACTACATCATAGTATCCAATCAAATTGGTCAGGCAAGACCATCCCTTAACAAAACCATTCTGTGTCTGAGCTATAACTGAATTCTTGTCAAGATGATCCTGCAGTGCTTCCATTAATTTTCCTGGAACAGAAGTTAAACTCACAGGTCTATAATTACTTGTGTCAGCCTTTGATCCTCCTTTGTGAATTGGGGTTACATTTGCACATCTCCAGTCTCTGGGTACCTCCACTGAGTCCAAGATAGCTCTCATAATTATGGCTAATGGATTGCTTACTTCCTTTGCTGCCTCCTTTAATATAACTGGATAGATCCCATCCAACCCAGGTGCTTTTCTTGTATTTATCTTCAACAATTTCTCCTCCACTTTACTCTCAATTATTACAGTATCATCTAGCTCACTGCCAGTGTTTACTTCATCAATGGCATTCCCCTTCCTGAATAACTCCTCATGCGTGAATGTAGATGCAAAATATTGATTTGTTATTTTAGTTTGTTAACTACCTGAGCAGGATCAGGAACAGTTGAACCATCGATATTAAGTGGACCAATCTGATTCATCCCCTTCCTTCTAGAGTTTACGTAAGTAAAGAACTCCTTGCTGTTTTTCTTTGTATCCCTTGCGAAAGATTTCTCGTAATCTGCCTTTGTAACTTGGTTACAGATCAACTTATATCTTTCATAAGCTTCTGTGTCACATGTGAATTTATAGGTATCCCATGCATTTTTATTCTCTGCCATATGTCTCATTAGTTCATCTGACATCCATTTAGGCCTGAACCATGAACAATATTTCTTAGTTGATATGTAAAGCCTAGTAGCTTCCAAGATAAGTTCTTTGAATGCTTCCCATTTTGAGTTTGCTGTTGGTAACATCATCAGTTGGTCCCAATGTATAGAATTTAAATACTGTCTCAGACCATCGTAGTCGCCTTTATGAAGGCAATAACCCTTCCCTTTACCCCTGATGGTAGTTACCTCCTTGAGTAAATCCCACTTCAGCACACTGTGATCACTGCCATCTAGTGGTTCCTGTATCAGCAGATTCTTAAGGCATGAAGAATCACTACTGGTAATCAGATGAAGAGTATTTCTCCCTCTAGTTGCCTCCCGAACAAGCTGGTGTAGAAAACAATCATCCAATAAATACACAAAAGCCTTGCTAGTGTGTGAGTGACCAACCCACAAATTCCAGTCAATATCCGGGAAATTAAAATCCCCCATTATAAGAGACTCTGATTTACTGGACCACTCTGTTTCTCTGCACAATTGCTCATTATACTCATCAGATTCATTAGGTCTATAGCACACTCCTACTCTTAATTTTGATCTCCCAATGCTTATGTCACACTAAACTGACTCAACACTGCACTGTCCAGCGATGTCGACTGGCTTCACTTCCTTGGATTTTATGTTTCTTAACTAATAGCATAACCCCTCCTCCCTTCCTATCCTGGCTATCCTTTCTTTAGAAGTTTTACTCCCTAAATTCCAGTTCTGCATTACTTATATCTGTGTGACACCACGTCTCGGATATACCAACAATATCCGCCTTTGATGCTTTGAGCAATACCTCAAATTCATCAAATTTATTTACCAAACTCCTAGCATTGGTGTAGACGCAAGTATACATGCACCTGTTCTTTTTCTTAGATACCCTAACACAACCCATGTGTTTACTTGTACCCCAATGACTCCCAGGAGACTCTGAAATATCCTGCATCTTATTTTCCAAGCTGCTGCTTATTCCAGTAGAAGCTGCTGCTCATTCCAGTAGAAGCAGTTCAAGAATCACTTTCACCTCTGCCAGTGGCTACTGTTAATTTATTAGTGCTTGTAGCCCCCCAATCTAGCAGTTTTACGACCCACCTAACACTGCCTCGATAGCATCAGCAAACATTCTTCCACCCTTTCTATTTAAGTATCCCATCCCTGTAGAAGCAGTCTCTCTTGTTAACAAGTACAGACCAGGCTGAAAAAAATTCTACCCCTTGAGCCTTGCACAATCTTTCCAGGGCCGAATTGATTGACAGGTCTCTTATCATATACTCCCTACTATCGTGTCTGGGCAGAATTGCAGACACTTTCAAATTCAACCCTAATTCACGGCTTTTTTTCAACAGTGACCTGTACTTGTTAAGTAATTCAGCCAGTCTCCTACTCTTAATATCACTAGTGCCAACGTGTACAACTATATCACCTTTTGTGCCCTTAAAAGATGTTATCCACTCTACAACGTCATCAACCTTTGCCCCTGGCAGACATACCCTGGTCCTCTTCCACCTATCCTTTTTACAAAGCATGTTCCCTGTTTCCCTGACAATAGAGTCACCAACAACTACTAGTTCCTTTGGGACCAGTGCATTCTGCCTTGGGGGCTGCCGCTGTATTGCGTGATGCTCAAGCAAGCTCTGACATTGGTGTGGGCAGCTGAGAGCTTGATGGGCCCCTCACTTGTAATCCTTCGAGGGCATCCACCCTGTCCTTCAAGCTCTCATATAGGCCCATAACAACGCTGAGTTGTCGCCTGATTTCCTTACACTCATTGCATCGCGCACATACAAAGACATCCCCCATGGCAGTATCACGTCCCATACCTGACTGCTCCACAAACATCAAGCAAATAGTGTATTTTAAAAGGCTGTGATTCAGAGGGCAACTGCCCCTCTCAGTTCTCCCCTGAGCCACAGCACTCCCATTAGCTTGAGCGTTTTGCTTTGCTGCTCTGGTCTGAGTCATGATTTCGATTTAATTTCAATAAAATTTAAATTTCAGTACAAAATTAAAACCCTAAACTTGTATCCCAACACAGTTATAACAGTATATTTATGTTTCAGTATCGGGTGTTATCTACAAAATCCCTTTATATAACTTCCGTATCAAGTTAAGTATTAATTATTTATTTTTGCTAAATATTTATGTTACGTAATCTAAGTCGTTATACGTATATAGTTAAAAGTACAATTTAATTGGCAATGAAGTTCAACAAGATTAATAGATTTACTGATTAATTGACAATATTATATTATGTACTATACTATACTAAGCTTATGCTATCTAGTTCGAGATATTTTGTATCGCGTAACAATGGCGGCAATTTACGAACGGTAAATCTACAGACACTTAAGTATCGATTAACTTCCAAATCTCGATGACTCAATTCAGAAAAAACTAAGGATCCTGACTAGCTACTTACAGAAAGTAATTTGATATAACAATTGGACGTTCAACGGAGCTGCAACTTGTAACATGTGGATTTGATACCCTTACTGATACTAAGTAATACCTACAAAATCTCTATCTAAGTTAAACTTTAAACTAAGTATCGTAACTAGGAATATAAAGCTACTCTAGAAAATAAGTTAATATGCCAATTCAAGCTAATAAAACAGAAAATAAATCAGAAAAAACTTCTCTGTTCCAGGAGCGGTAATAAGCTACGTCCGCACAGGCTACTCTCGTACTCACATCCCACTCACACACTAGCAGGACTTTTGTGGATTTATTGGATGATCGGTTTTTTTTTTTTTTTTTTTTTGCAGCATGTTCAAAGAGGCTACCAGAGAGGGTAATCATCTTGATCTGGTTATCAGCAGTGATTATTCATGTATAAGGAATTTAGAGATAAAGGAACCACTAGGTGGCAGTGATCAGAGTATACTGATGTGGGATTTATTTAAAGATATAATTACCATCAGGGGTAGTAAAGGGAAGGGTTTTTGCTTCCTTAAAGGTGACTACAGTCACCTTTAAGGAAGTGGCCTCAGACAGCTTATAAATTCTATACAGTTGGATCAACTGATGATTTTACCAACAGCAAATTCAAAATGGGAAGCATTCAAGGAACACTTTTCATACTGATTAAGAAATATTGTTCAAGGTTTAGATATATATGGATGTGTGAGAACCTAACGAGACTCGTGGCAGAGAAGAAAAATGCATGGGATGCATATAAATTATCAGGTGACACAGAAACCTATGGTGCACATAAGCTAGTCTGTAATCAAGACACAAAGGAGGTTAAGCAGGCAAAGGACGCAAAGAAAAACAGCAAAGAGTTCTTTACTTATAAACTCTAGAAGGAATGGGATTAATCAGATTGGTGGACTTGATATCGATGTTTCGAATGTTGATGAGCTCAGACAGCTGATAATCTGAATTAGTATCAGGGATTATTAAGGGAAGAAAATGCCAGAAGTTTATCAGACTATCACAGGGTGCTTAATGATTTTGTAATAATGGAGAGAAAAGTGAAGGAGAAATTATTGTAGTTTAACATAAGAAAGGCACCTGGGGTGGATGGGATCTGTCCAGTTATATTAAAGGACTCAGCAAAGGAAGTAAGCAAACTCTTAGCCATAATTATGAGAGCATCCTTGGACTCAGAGGAGGTCCCCATGGACCGAAGATGTGGAAATGTATCACCAATTCACAAAGGGGGTTCAAAGAGTGACACAAATAATTATAGATAATGGAGTCACTTGTTAAAAATGCATTGCAGGATCTAGACACGACTGCAGTGATAATTCATACACAGCATGGTTTGTTAAGGGAAAGTCTTGTCTGACAAATTTGATTGGATACTATGATGTGGTTACAAAGGAACTGGAAGCAAAAAATAATTTTGATATCATATTATCTAGACGTTCTGTGGGCAGAGATGTTTCAAGTGAGCGGGTAGCTAATGCCATGGAAGCGAGCCTAAAAAACTTCAAGGGTTGTGTTAGGGTTATTAAATATACAAGAACAGTAAGTATTAATTGTTTATATAGTAATGTTAGAAGTGTCGTCAATAAAATGAATGAAGTCAAACTGCTGGTTAAAACAAGTAATGTGGACACAATAGGGCTTACGGAGACGTGGTGCCACCCAGAAATTGGGGATGATGAGTTTCAGTATGGCTTATATAATGTATTTAGGAAGGATACGGTAGATAGAAGGGGTGGTGGGGTAATGCTTCTTATCAGAAGCAGCCTGAGTGCAACGATAGCTTTCCTGGATTCAGATGTTTCACATGTTAGTATAGAATCTGTATGGTGTGACATTGTTAGAAACAAAGGTATAATGCGAGTAGGAGTAATCTACAGACCAGGTGATTGTGAAGATTATGACGAAAGCCTTTACATGCAAATGGAATGGGCAAGTAAGCGTCAATGTCTTATTATGGGTGGTTTCAATTTGCCTCTAATTGATTGGAGTAAATGGGAAGGAAACTCGACATTGGAAACAAAATTTTTAAATT
Organism: Mastigoproctus giganteus; assembly: GCF_048544385.1. Taxonomy (NCBI): domain Eukaryota; kingdom Metazoa; phylum Arthropoda; class Arachnida; order Uropygi; family Thelyphonidae; genus Mastigoproctus; species Mastigoproctus giganteus. The sequence continues at coordinate 128,340,023 of NC_143578.1, forward strand.
AATTAGATGACTGTTATTTGTATCAACATGTCAGGGAAAGTACTAGAGAAGAGAATATCCTAGACCTCATCATCACCCATGAATCAGATGACATAACAACAGGGCTGACAGTAGAGGAACCAGTAGTAGGAAGTGATGACAGCGTTCTACGGTGGATGATGATGAGAGAGGTAGCAGTAGTAAAAGGCAAAGGAATGGGTTATAATTTCAGAAAAGGAAATTACGATGCCTTAAGGTGCTACATGGCCTCTATTAACAGGGTAGATATCGCATAGAGAATGAATACAATTGAACTGTGGTATGCTTTTAAAACAGTCACAGATGCCTTGAATGCGCATTTACCCTTAAAAAAAAAAAAAATACTCCACGAGGAGGGTTCCAAGTTGGATGAATAGTGAAGTTTCCACATTACTTGAGGAGAAAAAGGTGGCATGGAAAGGTTACAGAGCAATAAAAAGTACTGAAACCTATAAGAGCTACAAGATGGTCTGTAATAGAGCCACAGAAAAGGTTCGATAGGCAAAGGCAGTTTATGAAAAGGCAGTAGCAAACAGAGCAAAGGGGAGGTGGGGAGATAAGGAATTCTTCACATATATAAATGCCAAGAAGTGCAGGACAAACCAGATCGGACCTTTACGTAAGGGAAAGGGGATAGTATTAAATACACCAACTCATTAAAAAAAAAAAACCAATAAAATTGCTAACGCAGGTTTAAACCCCTTAAATTTTGAATAAATAAATAAATATTACAGTAAATATAACCTTGAAAGATATGTTTTGCTTGATTGATATTTCTATTCACTGATATTTTATTATTATTTTACTTTTGATTGTAAAATTTAAAACAGTAAAAAAGAAAAGCAATCATTAACAACAAACAAGCGGGATGCACAAATTGCACATACAAATTTGTATGATTGAAGATTTCATGAAAGGGGAAACACATTTCACCATAATAAAGTAGAAATCCACACAGTTCCAGCTATTGGTATTATAGAAAATGCAGCAGGATCGAGTTTATTACCCTTTTTTTTTTTTTTTTTTTATGAAAACCCCAAACACCAGAGGTATTAGAATCTATAGTACTTGATACCATGCTTGGGTTGGAGGTTGAGAAGACGAAAGAAGATATTTGTTGACATTATACTTGAACTTCTGTAGACTGTAATTTTTAGGAATTATGTATGAAGGAAGGTTGTTCTAGAAAACAGCAGTTAAATGAATAAATGAGGAAGATGAAAAGTTGGTTCTGTGAGTTTGAAGTTGGACAGTAAATGGATGTTGGCTGGTGGTGGCATGTTTTCGGACTGTTTTGAAAGAGAGAGAGAGCGGAAATTATAGAAGCCAATTCAGAAAAACAGTACCCATAGAAGTATCTGTAGAAAAGGCATGCAGCAGAAACAGTACGTCTGTGAGACAGCAAGTGGAGAAATTCTGTTAGAGATGAATCATTAATTAACCTAACTACCCTCTTCTGAATGGAATCTAGAAGCCTGAGAGGGGTTTTGAGGGCACCACCCCAGATGTGGGAACAATATTCTATGGTAGGGCGGATTTGCGATTTGTACAGATTGAACAGCTTTTTGGAAGAAAAGTAATGCCAAGAGTGAAAGAGAAAACCAATATTTTTAGATGCAGAGGAAGCAATATTTGTAATGTGCTTGTGCCAAGAGAGATTAGAAGTCAGGGTAATCCCCAAAAGAGATATATCATTTTGCCTAGAAATCGGAGTGTCACTCAACATTGACAAATGTAAAGTACTACATATGGGAAACAGTAACCTCACAGCAACATATGAACTCTGTGGTACTACACTGACAGTGGTAGAGAATGAAAATGACCTGGGGATAATTGTGATAGAGGTGTATAAAGCGTTGAATGGTTTGAGCATGCTCAGTGCCGATATGATTCTTCCTGTTACTCAGAATAATCACCTGAGAGGGCATAAATTCAAATTGAAGAAAGATTTAAGATATTTATCTTGTACTGCTTTAGCTATTTCTTCATTCCTTATCTTTTATTATTAGTATTATTATCACCAGCCATATGGTGCAAGGAAGCCTGAGGCTTATACTGCATCAGCTAAAAAAAAAAATTCCCGAGTTACCCTGAGAGAGAGAGAGAGAGAGAGAGAGAGAGAGAGAAGCAGAAGGAATCACCAAGAAAAGAATGATGATATCCAGCTCAGGACCCTGGGTTTTCCAAGCCTGTGCTCACCAGATGTGAGTCCCCTGGGGTAATTACAGACTAGCTTATATGTGCCATAGGCTCCTGTGTCACTTGTTAATTTATATGCATCCCATGTATTTTTCTTCTCTGCCACAAGTCTCATTAGTTCATCTAACATCCATTTAGGCTAAACCTTGAACAGTATTTCTTAATTGGTATGAAAAGCATAGTAACTTCCTTGATTAGTTCCTTCAGTGCTTCCCACTTAGAATTTGCTGTTGGTGATATCATCAGTTGGTCCTACTGTACAGAATTTAAAAACTGTCTGAGACCCATGTAGTCACCTTTATGAAAGCAAAAAACCCTTCCCTTTATCCCTGATGGTAATTATATCTTTAAGTAAATCCCACATCAGTACACTGTGATCACTGCCATCTAGTGGTTCCTTTATGTGCAAATTCTTATTACACAAATGATCACCGCTGATAACCAGATCAAGAGTATTATCCTCTCTGGTTGCCTCTCGAACATGCTGCTGCAGAAAACAATCATCCAATAAATCCACAAAAGTCTTACTAGTGTGCAAGTGACCAGCCCGTAAGTTCCAATATCTGGGAAGTTAAAATCTCCCATTATAAGACATTTTGATTTACTGGCTTACTCTATTTCCCTGTACAATTGTTAATTGTACTCATCACAACAGCCATTAGGCCTGTAACACACTCCTAACCTCATTTTTGCTTTCCCATTGCTTATGTCACACCAGACTGACTCAACATTTCACTGTCCCATGTCAACTTGATGCACTGCCTTAGATTTTATGTTTCTTACTAACAGCATAACCCCTCCTCCCTTCCTACCCAAATTCCAATTCTGTCTTCTTTATATCTGTGTGACACCACATCTGTGATATCCCAACAATATCTGCCTTTGATGTCAGTGTTTCAAATTCATCAAATTTATTTACTGTACTCCTAGCATTGGTGTACATGCAAGTATACATGCACCTGCTCTTACTCTTAGTTACCCTAACACAGCCTGTGTATTTACTTGTTCCCCGATGACTCCGAGCTGTTCTTGAACTCCCCAGCACCTTGTTTTCCAGGCTGCTGCTCATTCTAATAGAAGCAGTGCAAGACTTAATTGCATTTCTGCCTGCAGCTATTATTAATCTATTAGTCTGTGTATCCCCTCAAGCTAGCAGTTTTCTGACCCACCTAACTGCCTTGATAGCATCTGCATACCTGTAGAAAGCACTCTCTCTCTCTCTCTCTCTCTCTCTCTCTCTCTCTCTTTCTCTCGGCGCCTCCATAGCCAGGTGGGAAGGAGCAGCAGTGCATAGCACACGCTTCTTGATTAGACCGGGGTTCGAGCCCGTCACCACCAAATATGGAGGATGCGGAAAGGTCAAGGAATTACCACCGCATATCCCGGAGCAATATGGCCTTAGTTGCTAATATAACAAACAAACTCTCCCCCCCCCCTGTTAACAAGCAAAAACCACACTGAAAAAAAATTCTACTGCATTATCCTTGCACAATCTGTCCAGGTCAAAATTGATCGACTAAGCTCTCATCATATACTAATTCCTATAGTATCTGAGCAGATCTGCAGATACTTTTTAATTTAAACCTAATTCACGACATCTTTTCAACATTGACCTGTACTTGTTAAGTAAATCTGCTTCTCTCCTACTCTTAATATCATTAGTGTCAATGTGTACAATATAACCTTTTGTGCCCTTAAATGATAATATCTGCTGTACAGTGTCATTAATTTTGCCCAAAGAAGACATAACCTTGTCCTGTTCCACTTTTATTATAATATATAATAAAGTTATCTAACTAATGCCAAAATAATTGATTCGAACTTTAGAGCTACCTATTTACAACAATTAAATTTGATTTCCCCTCCAGTCTTTTTATAACTATAACAATGGTGGTAAGATTCAAACGAAACAAAGGTTCTACATATATTAAGTACTAACCTACAAAATCTCTAGCTAAATTTAAAAAATAAAATATGACTATAAAGCTACTTATAGAGTATGATTTTATATGACAGTTAAGTCAATAAAACAGGAAAAGTCTTCAAAAACTTATCGGTTTCTTGGAGCTGGAAATTCCATGACTTGCACAAATGGAATTGTAAGAGAAATAGAACCAAAGTAATTATGGGAAAAACAAATAAAAACTGCTAATCATAGAGAATACTTTCATGAAAATTGCCATGTTTTGGCAAAAGTGCATTCCCTCAGATTAAATTTTTTGCTATATATTGTCACGTGATATAATGTCACGAGCAAGTTGTCTTCATTATTTAAATGATTTGCTGTTACGTGTGGATTTTAACATATTTGCTTTTATTGAATTTTTCATAATTTTCATTGACTTTTCATGTCACGTATTGTTTTTACCCCAGGTGGGAGCTGCAGGAAGAAAAAGTCGATTATTATTAGCCATGTCCACAGCAGCTGAATTCAGAGACCACTTAACGTCCTTTAGTGAACTGTATGCTTCTTTGGGTGAGCTTTTCTAATTTAATTAAAATTAAGGCTGATATTATTATGAGCAAGTAATGATCTCATGAAACAGTTAAGTGTTTAAAAAAAGAAGATAAAAGGGGGATTATGAAATAAGTTTTGCTTTCATATTCTGGAGTTATTGTGGATGTTACATTGACATTTTATTTGAGCTGGAGGCATATTCCTAGACTAGACATTGCAAAATCATGAAGACATGTATATGATGTGAGGAATTCTCTACCTCTAAAGTAATTAGTACAGAGTGATAATTACTTTATCCAATGAATTCCACCACTTAAATAAATTGGGAAAGATTTTCAAATCATTGAAATCCAACAACTAATAAGAAACACAATTTAGTAAACAGAAAGTCTATAAAAATGGATTGGGATAACTTAAGTTTTCATAACATGGTTGTTGTATCTTTAAAACATTATTTTAAGGTTTTTCTGGTTTTGAAGATGTAACTGAAGTTGTCTTCATTATTTAAATGATTTGCTGTTACGTGTGGATTATTGAAGTTAATTATTGCTTGTTAATAAGGAATCTTATTTCCTTAGTGAGTTGCTGTTTGTTGTATTACTTTATGAAGACAGTTAATGTTTAATGTTATTTGATGGTCAGAAGAATAATGATTAGGATAAAAAGTTTTAAATCATTCTATGGCTTAGTAAAATTAACTTGTTGCTATCCTTAAAAAGTTTTGCATTGAGTTAACTCTTTTTATGGCATCAGTATGTATTGTATTGTGTTATTATTGTTGACGTAAAATGGTTTCTTTTGTCAGTTATGCTGGTCAACAAAAAATAAAAAAATAAATTTTGTTGGCCACTGTATAAAATCTGCATGTATAATTAGTAATTTGCAACTTTTCTCCAATGGACCAAAAGTGTCAGATTTTGAAGGAAATTGATTGGCCGATATCAAAATTGTCTCTGTTCTCTGTCACATCTCCATTAAAAGATATAGTGAAATTTTAGTAAATTAATGAATTGCCAGTTTCAAATATCATACAATAATACATACGCTGCCCTAATATTAATATCTGAGCATCCTTTTGATGGTTGATCACATCCTATACAAGGACGATGTGTCAGACACAACTATAAATTATTCTCATAGCCTTCAAGGAGACAACAATACAATTGTGAATGTAAGATCCACAATTGGTATCTAGTATTCACGTTTATCAGACTTCCAGCATAGAATGATAATAGTTATCATTGCAATTAGTCTGTACATGGCATTTCAATGGCACTGAAGATATAGGTCAGTGATTAGTAGTGTGATTTGCCGACTAGGCTAGCCAGGTGGGTAAAGTGCCTGCCTGGCAACCCAAAGTCGCGGGTTCGAATCCTGCCTCGGGCTTGGATTAGAATAAGATGCAAAAACTTTTGGAGGTGTATTATGGCCACAGAAGCCGATGGATGCGCCAACAACTAACAAAAAAAAAAGAAAAAGTAGTGTGATCTGCAAATGGAAGCGATTGATGCTGAAATCATCATGAAATGACTAGAAAACTTCTGAAGTAACAAACATGACTGAAGAGCCCTGTGAAATAACATCTGTTCACGATGCAGGTCGGCATTGCAGTGTGTACGGTCGCGCGCACACACACCTTCAGTGAGATGATTAGGACAATTGTAAGTACATATAGTGTGCAGCCACTGCATGATATGAGTTCCCACAATCATGTAGCCATCCACAAGCCACTAATCATCCTGAATAATGCCAGATGCCATCTAGCTTTGTTTAAGGCCTACTGTTCTTAGACTGTAGACCAATGGAAACCTGTGCTTTGGAGTAAAAAATCTTGGTATGTGGTCTACCAGTTTGACCGTCATGCCTGGGTGTGGCAGTTGCTGGGATAAGGCTATCTGCTCGACCGTATCATTCTGATAGTGAAATTTGGAGGAAGCATCGTGATGGCCTCGGTCTATTTTTTGTGGTTTGCCCTGAGACCATTGATTGCTTTGAACAGAACAATGCATGTCAAGGTCTATCTTGATGTCTTGAACAATAATGTGTTACCTATATTGTGACAACACATTACAAAAGGCCTATACTTGTATCAGCTGATCAATGCTCCGTGTGATACTGCTCGCATTGTGATGGACTGGCTTCAGGACGTGAGTGTTGATAAGCTTGACTGGCCAGGCCCAGAGTAGTGCCCTATTTCCTATAGAGAACATCTCTGGGAATGAATTGGATTGTTGTGTGCATGTGAGGAGAGACTACCAAGAAAACAGAGCTGAACTGGTAACAGTTTTGAAAGCCAAATATCAAAGAAGGCAGAAAATATCAAATTTTATTTACAAAAAAGTTGGTAGACAGTGTTCCACAGAGACTAGAGGTTATCATAAAGGCTTCAGCACACATTATTGCACTTCAGCACAGTAAAGAAACATAACATATCTAAATTTATAGATATGCAGGTGTCTGGATATTAATGGTAGGGCAGTGTATGCTACCTTAAAATTGAGTTCATTCATTTATTAATTTTAAAATACTTTGATCAAAGATATAATGTATTATATACCTTCTACTTCCTTAGAAATGTTTTCCACTCAGAGTTTTGAGTCCATTTTATTTTTCCTCTTAAGAAACCAGTAATCTCCCATTGTAGCATACCAAAAGTATATGTCCTGATGAAAGAGTTTCCCCTTGCTTATCACTTGTATCTCCCTATCTTTGAGGAAATAAGGTGGGATGGGAGCGAAGAAATTGAATTTTAACAGACATTCAACAGTCCATATCTTTATAACGTTACAGTAAAGTTGATAGCAGATAGTCATAATTATCTTCTTTTCTTCCAAGAAATCCATGCACAACTGCTTTAAATGATTGCCAAGCTGCTAATTTCCTGTAGCTTTGTTTCATCACATTTTTGGAGTTTCTTTATTTGAGGCTCAATGAAAATTCCTTCTTTTTTTGTTTTATATTTATTAAATTGGAACACTTCCCTCGGGTAGCAGAATCCAATTTCTTCTTTATCCAGAGCCTCAATAAAATTCTTCATTAATACAAGCTTATATACAAAGATGGAAGAAAATCATTTTTTTTGGTTCAACTAGTGACACATATTTTGTGCTACTTCTCCCTGGTAAAAATTCCTCCCTCTTTTCCCACTGCTGCACAGTATAATGTTTTGGGATTGGATTATTTACAGTAAATCGATGAGTAATCCAGTTACCATAGGATCACCACAGACATTCCAAGCAAAGTCATATTACTTTACTGCACTCAGGATCTTGAACTTTTATATGTTATTTTTAAGTCAACAACAAGGAGGAGTAGAAAAACAAATGGCAGTGCATTTCCATTGTGCAGCAATACTGCTTTTAAACTTAATTCTAAGACATCAGTAAATATGTGGCATTCATTAGGATAGTGTTCAATGCCCAGTTCGTTCAGCATACTAATATCTTTACAGAAATGTATACCGTTTTCCACAACAAAATATTCTGAAAATGCTTTGTGACATTTTAGATATTCTATGATTTTTGTTCCTGTTTCAGGTAACTTTCACTAACCTGGAACCAAGGTGTTTTTCGTGGTGTTTAGATAAATTAAAATCATGAATAAAGTCATTCAACTCTTTTTGCTTAATGAAGTGCAGCACATTATAATTTTATGGTTGGTAGCCAAATATGTGTAATTAGAGGGCCAACAAAGTCTTCAACACAAGAATCATCACTATATTCATCATTGCTTTCTTTATCCAGTGACTTGGGGGGTCTGGTATTGCCAGTTCTTCATTATGTAGAACAAATCCTATTGCAGATGATATATTAGAATATTTGGTGTTGTGCTTGCTTTTTTTCTGGATATCCATCTCTGATATTTTTGTCATGCAGAAATAGCAGTCACCAATATGGTTGCTCTATTCTCACCACATGATAGGAACAGTGAAAGGCATATTTTTAATTTTCCCATTTAGCCACATTATTAGATTTGTGGTGCAGGTAATACAGCATAGTACATATTTGTAGCCTAAGTTTTGTCCTGATCACCAATCTTGCAACCATACAAAGAATATGTGCATTTAGTAATTCTGTAGATTTTTTTACTTCTGAGTTTTTGTTATAAACCATCCGCACACATAGCAAAAATTGTCAAGGTGCTTCTTAAATATTTTAACAATATGGTACAATGCTAAGCAAAACACAGAAAGAAATAAACAATATGTAATAGATAAACAGATTAATTGTACTCATAATCACACTGCAACTGTCTTTCCATTACTGAAAGAACAAGGTGAGAGACAGGCAGACACAGCAGGTATGTTAAGCCCCAAGTAATGCAGTCCATTAAAAAAGAAAAAAGATTGACAGTGTTTTAACATTAACAAATGCAAAGTACTGCATATGAGTAGCAGTAACCCCAGAGTAACATACCAACTGTATGGTACTACACTCAGGGTAGTGGAGAATGAAAAAGACATGGAGGTAAATGTGCAGCTAGATATGGAGTTTTCTGATCCGTGCAGACATGTTGCCAGAATAGCTCATGTGGTTTTGTCAGTGATATACAGAAACGTTGCTAGCAGGGGTAAGTAGGTGATTATTTCCTTGTACAAGGCCATGGTTTGGCCGCATCTTGAGTACCGTAAAGAGGTCTGGAGGCTTCACTTTAGGAAGGATGTAGTCTTGCTGGAAAGGGTGCTCTTACCTAGAAAGGCTTCAGTTTTTCCAGTTGCAGCCTTTGGATACTAGGCACCTACAGAGAGATCTATTGAGGTATTTTAAGGCCTTGGATGGATTGAGTAAACTAAATGTTCATGGCATTCTTCCTCTTGCTGAGACTACACACACACACACATGAGGGATATAAATTTAATTTGAAGAAGGATGGTTGCAGGACAGATGTGCGGAAGTTTGCCTTCAGCCAGCAGGTGGTTGATTGTTGGAACAGACTTCCATCTGTTGTTGTGTAAGTGAATGGTTTGAATAAATTCGAGGAAGGACTAGACAAATAGGAAAAGTATGTAGTGTTTTTTTTTTTTTTTTTACTGACATTATATAAGCTTGCCTTATTATATCATTTGCCACTACTACTGCTGTTACTAATTCCATCTTATATTACTATCCTTGTTGCAGTTACTGGTATTATTTTTACATCCTTAGTGTAGTATATATTCCAGTGAAATTAGTTTCTGCTGCTTTGCACTTGCTATTTAAAAGTTTCTGTATTTGTTCCCCTGCAGTTTCCATAGTTTCTACTCTTTTTGTTCACCCTATTCATTTTGTGTGTGTGTGTGTGAGATATTTATGCTTCTCAAAGCATCAACATCATAACTGCTAAAAGTGTAAATTTTATTACTGAATACACAGTTGCTACAAGTATCCTATTTAGTATAAAATGTTACTCCTCATAAAGGAGAATGTTATTGCATGGGAGTGTAGATGCTGAAAAGGTTTCAGCATCTACACTCTGTGGTGGAATCCTCATTATCTACATTCAGCATCTACATTCTCACTATGGTGGAATCCTCATAGAGAATAAAGCTGCTATTGTCTGTCATGACATTGAGTGAAGGACTTAATACTAAAGCTCTCTTTTGATTTTGTGGAAGTAAACTAGAATTTGCAGTTATAACAGAGGAGTTGCTGATTTTAGTACAATCTGTTGATGTATTTTATAAAGTATTCCAGGAAAATAATCGGTTAAAACAGCAGTTCTCTATTATCTCCATTGGTAAAGGAACACCTTCTGGGTTGGGAGGGGGAGGCATAATCATACACAAAATCGATTATTCTTATTGAATAGTTTTGTTATTTTTGAAATTTTGGCAGCTAGCTGTTCATAGTTTGCTATGTATGATGGTATCCCAGCTTTTGGGTTGTTATCTGCAGGATGATTCAAAATTTGCACAACACTAAATGAAAAAGCTAATTTCCTCATTTTGCTAACTATAAGCAGTTTTACAGAGCCACATGCAGAACAGTGGATATTAGGTTACTTTGCGCAAACTCATCCCTTTATGCCCCCCCAGGATGAAACCATTAAGGCACATCCCCTGTCTGATTGTGTTTTTGTTGAGCAGTTATGCTTTTGTTCAAAATCGCATGTGAATGACAAAACCAAGTTTTGAGAAAATTCTTAATTCACTAGTACTAAACAAATCAACAATCTCATGATTAGAAATCCATTTTTAAGAAACAGGTAGCATTTGTGACAAAAAAAAATAAAAATAAAAGAAGAATCGGGCACCCTTCATTACTAAGCAGATCAAAATGTAAAGAATTTAATTAACATTTATTGCTGTGTCATGCAAAATAATCATTGGAAAGACCTTGAATTGCAAACAGGTATGTCTTGATCAAGTACACAAAGAGCTCATAAGAAGTTAAGCCTTCATTTATATATATTCATGTTATGCCCAAATTTAAAATTTTAGAAACAAGATTGTGTTATTGTTGCTTTTTTTTGGTGCCTTTGTTGATTCAAATGAAATTAGCATTTTGGGCTGTGTTTTCTTCAGTGATGAAGCTTTGTTCTACTTGTGGGGCTTGTTGAAAAACCAAGTGTATAAAAATTCGGACTTAAAATAAGGATTATAAAAGACAATAACCATTTGAATACAGGCAGTTCTCACTTTACAAGTTTACGAGTTTTTTTCCCCAAGTATCAAGTATTAACAAAATCGAAAATGTGAACATTAATTGCAAAAAATGAATGTTAAGCATTCATAAATCCTACATTTCAAACCACATGCGTAGATATACAATACAGTGTACCCCGCTTGCAACATTAATCAGTTCTAGAGACACCATTGTATTGTTAAAATACCGTAATGTGAACCCAATAACACATTGTTTTTTGGTAATTTGTTTCAAGATCTCGGAAGTTGAAAACTAAGCTATTTATATCTCTAAAATGTAATTTTTAAGGCTACGAGCGTGACCTTAAGGTCTTATAAAAGGTCATGAGCATGGTTTGTAAATTGTATTAGTTACTAATTCAAATCATTAAAATGCTCTACATTTTCATCATTATCAATTTCATCATTTTATTGTTCAAGGTTTAGGCCTAAATGGTTGTCAGATGAACTAATGAGACATGTGGCAGAGAAGAAAAATGCATGGGATACATACAAATTAATGGGTGACATGGAAGCCTATGATAGATATAAGTTGGTCTGTAACCAAGTCACAAAGGAGATTAGGCAGGCAAAGGCAGACTATGAAAAATCCTTGGCAAAGGATGCAAAGAAAAACAGAAAAGAGTTTTTTACATACTTGAACTCGAAAAGGAAAGGGATGAATCAGATTGGTCCACTGGATATTGATGGTTCAACAGTTGAGGATCCTGCTCAGGTGGCTAACAATCTAAACGAGTATTTTGCATCTACATTCACGCATGAGGAGTTATTCAGGAAGGAGAATGATGTAGGTAAAGTAAACATTGGCAGTGAGCTGGATGATTTTGTAATAACTGAGAGGAAAGTGGAGGAGAGATTGTTGAGGATAAACATAAAAAAGGCACCTGGGGTGGATGGGATCTATCCAGTTATATTAAAGGAGGCAGCAAAGGAAGTATGCAAACCCCTAGCCATAATTATGAGAGCTTCTTTGGACTCAGGGGAGGTGCCCATAGACTGGAGATGTGCAAATGTAACCCCAATTCACAAAGGAGGATCAAAGGCTGACACAAGTAATTATAGACCTGTTAGTTTAACTTCTGTTCCAGGTAAATTAATGGAGGCACTGGTTAAAGAAGCACTGCAGGATCATCTAGACAAGAATTCAGTTATAGCTCAGACGCAGCATGGTTTTGTTAAGGGCAGGTCTTGCCTGACCAATTTGATTGGATACTATGATGTAGTCACAAAAGAACTGGATGCAGGGAATAACTTTGATATTATATATTTGGATCTTAGAAAGGCTTTTGATACTGTTGCACATGGAAGACTGCTGCACAAATTGGAGCAGTGTGGCATTGGAGGCAAATTGCTGCTATGGATAAGGGGATGGTTGAGTGGCAGAAGACAGAGAGTGGTAATCAATGGACACTGCTCAACGTGGACTAATGTTATTAGTGGAGTTCCTCAAGGTTCAGTGTTGGGTCCGTTGTTGTTTTCGGTGTTTATGAATGATATTGATGATGGGATATCAAGTTTAATGTCCAAGTTTGCAGATGATACAAAGGTTGGCAGGGTCGTTAAGGACAATACTGACGCTATGCTGCTGCAACAGGATCTGGAAAGGTTGAACAGATGGGCTGAGAGGTGGCAAATGAGGTTTAACATCGACAAATGTAAAGTGCTGCATATGGGAAACAGTAACCCCAGAGCAACGTATCAACTCTGCGGTACTACACTGACAGTGGTGGAGAATGAAAAGGACCTGGGGGTAATTGTGCAGGCAGATATGAAGTTCTCTGAGCAGTGCAGACGAGCTGCAAGAGTAGCGCATGGTGTCTTGTCAATGATATACAGGAATTTTTCTAGCAGGGATAAGGAGGTGATTATTCCCTTGTATAAGGCAATGGTAAGGCCACATCTTGAGTACTGTATACAGGTCTGGAGGCCTCATTTCAAGAAGGATGTAGAGCTGCTGGAACGGGTACAGAGAAGGGCAACAAGATTAGTAAATGGAACAAAGGGTTGCTCTTACGAAGAAAGGCTTAAGTTTTGCAAATTACAGAGTCTGGAGACTAGGCACCGGCGAGGTGATCTGATAGAGGTGTATAAGGCTTTGAATGGTTTGAGCATGCTCAATGCCAATGGGATTCTTCATCTTTCTCAGAATAATCACCTCAGAGGGCATAAATTCAAATTGAGGAAGGACGGATGTCGGATAGATGTGCGGAAATTTGCCTTTGGCCAGCGGGTGGTTGGTTGGTGGAACCGACTTCCATCACTTGTTGTTGAAGTTGATAGCCTAAACAAATTTAAAGCTCAACTGGACAGGTATTTCGAACGAACGGAGGGGTGAAATGGGAGTGGTGTGTTTTTTTTTTTTTTTTTTGGCTGATGCTGAATAAGCTTGCTTTCTTGCATCATATGCCTCTGCTAATGCTAATGCTAATGCTAATCATATGTTCCTTTATAAGAATCAATTTTAAACGGCTTTATGATATTTTTCTAAAACACATTTCTGGAGGTCATGGCCATAAAACAATTTGCACTTTCCGGTTTATTGGGCTTTTCTGTTACTGCAAGCAATTATAAACTGGTAGTAAACTAGATCTCCTTGCATTTGCGAAAATACAGATAGCTGGAATTGGGTGGTTTTTACATTATAATGGTGAAATGTGTTTCTCCTTTACTGAAATCTTCAATTGTATAAAAAACATAAATGAATTTTCAGAATCTTCTCTTCATTCCTTTTTTTTTTTTTATTATTATTTTTTTAAGCTTCATAAATGTGCTACTCCTCGCGAATCGTGTTAGTTACAATTTGTGTGTGCCGTTAAAAAATGCTTATGCATGCAATCATAAAATTTATAATTAAAAGAGAAGTTTATCTTGGAAATAAACGCCTCTTGAAGCATTTCTGAAGAAGAAGACTCCTTGTGCAACAAACCAGCGAGTGCCGAGCCAATAATGAGTGATCAACGAATGTGCATTTATTTGATGATGATGAAGAATAAACATTCTTTAACGTCTGTAAGTCATAAATAATTTCTATATTATTATAATTTGCTTGATTTTACATGCTACATTTTCATTTCTTTCGATAAATCAATCATTGTTGAGAACGGAACCCTTATTTTTAACCTTATGTCTATAGGAAATAAATTCCCACTTTACAAGCGCGCTAAGAACTAATTAACTTGTAAAGTCGATAACTACCTGTACTTGCATTTATAAGAAACACACACGCTGGTTGAACTGAAAGCTTACATTCAGATGAAATTGCAACCAGATGTTCGATCATTAGAAAAAGTGTCATTGAATATGATGAAATAAATCTGGGCATTTATTCAAGCTAGCATTTTCAATGTTTACTGTAATTATTTGATTGTATAATTTGATAGAAAAGAATTAACAAATTTTAATTACTGATATTTTGGTTGCTCAAATTTTGAATCACCCTGTAAATGGATGTTCATTGACAAGAATAGAGACTTGGATAAGTAGATGTGTAGTAGGATTTTGTTCTTAAAACAGTATTGTTTGGGGAAGATAGTGGTGTCCATCTAGTTCCAAACTTTGTCATTATCTTTCTTCATCAAGTTTATATGATATAGTTAATTGGGCAGAAAACACACACACACACACACACACACACATCAGAGTAACTGTCTCAAGCATACCTCATCCACATTCTGCTTTGAGAAACAGTACTCTTAACCAAGGTCCTGCTTGAAGTCTGGAGAGAACTTATATGTAAATCTCAGACAGTTTCTTAATAAAATAAACTAATTTATTTGTTTTAAAACTGTTATAAATATTATTCTTTAAGTATTTTAACGATTTATTGACATGTATATAAAGTGCTTAGCATCATAATACACAGCCATTTCTGAATAAACAGAAAATTTTTAAGGTGGCATCGTTTTAGGTTATATCTCATATTGTGAATACCTTCACAACGAGTTGCCATGATATTGCACTACTTCGAATAAGTAACGCTTCACCTAAGGAGAAGACTAGTGTTACTTATTCTCAGATAGGTACCACCACCCAGACAGCACTGTTTCAGGGCTATTTGGCCCTTCGTCAGTGAGTGGGTAGGTACCCAAGTGATGCAATGATGGCAAAAACAGTTATGAAGTATAACTCCACAATATGAGAGATGCCTGATGCACAATATGAGAGATGCCTGATGCACAATATGAGAGATGCCTGATGTACCATCAGGCATCTCTCATATTGTGGAGTTATACTTCATAACTGTTTTTGCCATCATTGCATCACTTGGGTACCTACCCACTCACTGACGAAGGGCCAAATAGCCCTGAAACAGTGCTGTCTGGGTGGTGGTACCTATCTGAGAATAAGTAACACTAGTCTTCTCCTTAGGTGAAGCGTTACTTATTCGAAGTAGTGCAATATCATGGCAACTCGTTGTGAAGGTATTCACAATATGAGATATAACCTAAAACGATGCCACCTTAAAAATTTTCTGTTTATTCAGAAATGAAGTATAACTGTGGAGTTATGAAGTATAACTCCACAATATGAGAGATGCCTGATGTACCATCAGGCATCTCTCATATTGTGAGATATGAGAGATGCCTGATGCACAATATGAGAGATGCCTGATGTACCATCAGGCATCTCTCATATTGTGGAGTTATACTTCATAACTGTTTTTGCCATCATTGCATCACTTGGGTACCTACCCACTCACTGACGAAGGGCCAAATAGCCCTGAAACAGTGCTGTCTGGGTGGTGGTGGTACCTATCTGAGAATAAGTAACACTAGTCTTCTCCTTAGGTGAAGCGTTACTTATTCGAAGTAGTGCAATATCATGGCAACTCGTTGTGAAGGTATTCACAATATGAGATATAACCTAAAACGATGCCACCTTAAAAATTTTCTGTTTATTCAGAAATGGCTGTGTATTATGATGCTAAGCACTTTATATACATAGTCTAAATTTGTTCGCAGCTTGAGGCTCTAGCCCTAAATGCGCCTTAGTCGATTTATTGACATTAATAAAAATGAGAACCTACAATTGCAGAACTTACCTCCTGGCCATTATGTTGTTAATGAATTAAAAGGAAATTAACTATTAAATTGGAATCACATTGAGTGCACTAAACTCTGTGCTCGTCACGTATAATGCTTAAAATCGGACTAATAACTCGAACAGGAACGTTCGTAATCATCATCACTTGGTTAAGAAGAGTGGTGTTACATGAGGACCACTGCCCATTTCCATGATGCAACTCAATTTTATATGGGAACTTTGTTCCTTAGGTTACATATTGGTTAAGGGATAGTAGGAAGTTCAGCTTTAAAATCAGAACATTGTTGTGTATTTTGTTTAAACCATTCTATTGCAAGAGATTCGACAATAGTTAATTTATAGTTGGAACTGAGTTTAGGGAAGATTATTGCAGAATCAGTCTTGGGTTGGTGGTTTTGAGTGACTATGGCAACTGAGTTCCATGGTGTGATGCCCTGACTTGCTTGGTGGTAATACACTCTGGTGTTGGATGTATTTCAGTCTTGACAATGCGTTAGATATACTATGTTATTTGTATCTGAAATATTGTATTTGTAGTTATTTTTGTAATTGTTGAAAAAGGTGTTAATTTTATTATAAAAAGAGAATATTAAGGAAAAATCTGTGCCTGTGAATACATTCCTGATTTTCCTCACTAATTGTTTATGATATGGGAGAACAATTATTTTGTTTGTGGTTAACTGTTTTTTCTTAGTTGATTGTTGAGTTTATTTTTAACTTCCTGTATCGTGTTTTGGATAAGATGACTACGTGGATATTTCCTTCTGAGGAAGGTTTTTTTGTTAGAGGTTCTAGCTATGTTTTTAGGCCCTTCTCTTAACATTATTTCATTGCATTGTGGAATTGAGTGAATAAAACAGATTTTTTTATACTACAATAGACTCGATTTTATGGGAGAGATGGTAAAAAAAGTTCCCAGTTAATCCAAAAATACAGCAAGACCCAACATACGTAACAGATACATTCCAAGACTACTTATGTAAGTCGAGTTTTACGTAACTAACTCGGAAATGACTAATAAAATATTGCTACTATATGCCTGATATGCCAAAATTACAAAATCCACATTAAAATTACAAAACCCCCAGAAGAATGAAGAAAAACAGTTATATATTTTTAATTAGTTCAATTAAAAACTTTATCTGGGGACAGCGGTGAAGCAGCCAGAGTGACACATAAGAAAAGAAAACATCAAAGGAAAGAAAAAAATGCATGTTATTGTACAGTTAAAACGGATTTGCATTTCATAGCCTTGGTTATTATAGTTGACTTCATTGGTGCCAGGTGCCTCCGTAGCCAGGTGGGCAAGAGCAGCAGTGCGTAGCACACGCTTCTTGATTAGACCGGGGTTCGAGCCCGTGACCACCAAATACAGAGGATGCTGAAAGGTCAGGGAATGACCTCTGCATATCCCCTGAGCAATATGGCCTTAGTTGCTAATGCTTCTAAAAACAAACAAACAAAACATTGGTGCCAATCGCTTCACTGCTTCTCGTATTGTGTTTCTACTTTATTATTGTGTTCGCCGTTGCCACTGACAAATCTGAATTCTGCATGATACTTGTTAATGTTTGGCCATTTTCATATATCCTTATTATTTTAATTTTCTAATCCAAATTGATCGCTTTCCTTTTCTTGGTAGATTTACTAGTAGCGCTGTCACTTATTCTGTTAGTCGGTACCATGATAACAGCCAAAATTAAATTTTCTGAAAAGAACTTCACAGGGTTAAGGCGAAAACTCACTATTAGCATTAGCATTAGCATTAGTAGAGGCATTTGATGCAAGAAAGCAAGCTTATGCAGCATCAGCCAAAAAAAAAAAAAAAAAAAAAAAAAGTAACATAAATAAATAAAAATAACCACTTCCACTTCACCCCTCTGTTCGTTCGAAATACCTGTCCAGCTGAGCCTTAAACTTATTTAGGCTATCAACTTCCACGACAAGGGATGGAAGTCTGTTCCACCCACCAACCACCCGCTGGCTAAAGGCAAACTTCCGCACATCTATCCTACATCTGTCTTTCCTCAATTTGAATTTATGCCCTCTCAGGTGATTTTTCTGAGCTAGAGGAAGAATCCCATCAGCATTGAGCATGCTCAAACCATTCAAGGCTTTGTACACCTCTATCAGATCACCCCGCTGGTGCCTAGTTTCCAGACACTGTAATTTGCAAAACTTAAGCCTTTCTTCGTAAGAGAACCCCTTTGTCCCATTCACCAATCTAGTTGCCCTTCTCTGTACTCGTTCCAGCAGCTCTACATCCTTCCTGAAATGAGGCCTCCAGGCCTGTATACAGTACTCTAGGTGTGGCCTGACCATTGCCTTATACAAGGGAATAATCACCTCCTTATCCCTGCTAGAAAAATTCCTATATATCATTGACAATACACCATGAGCTACTCTTGCAGCTCGTCTGCACTGCTCAGAGAACTTCATATCTGCCTGCACCACCACCCCCAGGTCCCTTTCATTCTCTACCACTGTCAGTGTAGTACCACAGAGTTGATACGTTGCTCTGGGGTTGCTGTTTCCCATATGTAGTACTTTACATTTGTCAATGTTAAACTTCATTTGCCACCTCGAAGCCCATCTGCTCAACCTTTCCAAATCCTGTTGCAGCAGCATAGTGTCAGTAGTGTCCTTGACAACCCTGCCAACCTTCGTATCGTCTGCAAACTTGGACATTAAGCCTGATATACCATCATCAATATCATTTATAAATACAGAAAACAATAAAGGCCCCAATACTGAACCCTGAGGGACTCCACTAATAACATTAGTCCACGATGAGCAGTGTCCATTGATTACCACTCTCTGTCTTCTCCCCCTCAACCACCCCTTTATCCATAGCAGCAACTTGCCTCCAATGCCACATTGCTCCAATTTGTGCAGCAGTCTTCCATGTGCAACAGTATCAAAAGCCTTTCTAAGATCCAAGTATATAATATCAAAGTTATTCCCTGCATCCAGTTCTTTTGTGACTGCATCATAGTATCCAATCAAATTGGTCAGGCAAGACTTCCCCTTAACAAAACCATGCTGTGTCCTAGCTATAACTGAAGTCTTGTCTAGATGATCCTGCAGTGCTTCTTTCACCAGTGCCTCCATTAATTTTCCGGGAACAGAAGTTAAACTCACAGGTCTATAATTACTTGTGTCAGCCTTTGATCCCCCTTTGTGAATTGGGGTCACATTTGCACATCTCCAGTCAATGGGTACCTCCCCTGAGTCCAAGGAAGCTCTCATAATTATGGCTAAGGGTTTGCTTACCTCCTTTGCTGCCTCCTTTAATATAACTGGATAGATCCCATCCACCCCAGGTGCCTTTCTTGTGTTTATCTTCAACAATTTCTCCTCCACTTTGCTCTCAGTTATTACAAGATTCTCTAGCTTACTGCTAGAGTTGAATACACCTCTGGCATTCCCCTCGCTGAATATCTCCTCATGTGTGAATGTCGATGCAAAATATTCATTTAGTTTGTTAGCTACCTGAGCAGGGTCATCAACAGTTGACCCATCGATCTCAAGTGGACCAATCTGATTCATCCCCTTCCTTCTAGAGTTTACATAAGTAAAGAACTCTTTGCTGTTTTTCTTTGCATCCCTTGCCAAGGATTTCTCGTAATCTGCCTTCGCCTGCCTAACCTCCTTTGTAACTTGGTTGCATATCAACTTGTATCTATCATAGGCGTCCGTGTCACGTGTTAATTTGTATGTATCCCATGCATTTTTCTTCTCTGCCATATGCCTCATTAGTTCATCTGACAACCATTTAGGCCTAAACCTTGAACAATATTTCTTAGTTGGTATGTAAAGCCTAGTAGCTTCCACGATAAGTTCTTTGAATGCTTCCCATTTTGAATTTGCTGTTGGCAATATCATCAGTTGATCCCACTGTATAGAATTTAAATACTGTCTCAGTCCATTGTAGTCGCCTTTACGAAAGCAATACCCCTTCCCTTTACCCCTAATGGTAGTTACCTCTTTGAGTAACTCCCACTTCAGCACACTGTGATCACTGCCACCAAGTGGTTCATTTATCTGCAGATTCTTAATGCATGAAGAATCACTACTGATAATCAAATCAAGAGTATTACTCCCTCTAGTTGCCTCCCGAACATGCTGATGTAGAAAACAATCATCCAATAAATCCACAAAAGCCTTGCTACTGTGTGAGTGACCAGCCCCCAAATTCCAGTCAATATCTGGGAAATTAAAATCCCCCATTATAAGACTCTCTGATTTACTGGCCCACTCTATTTCTCCGAACAGTTTCTTATTATACTCATCAGAGTCATTAGGCCTATAGCACACTCCTACTCTCAATTTTGATCTCCCAATGCTTATGTCACACCAAACTGACTCGACACTGCACTGTCCAGCGATGTCGACTGGCTTCACTTCCTTGGATTTTATGTGTTTTTTAACTAATAGCATAACCCCTCCTCCCTTCCTATCCTGTCTATCCTTTCTGTAGACATTGTACTCCCCAAATTCCAGTTCTGCATTTCTTATATCTGTGTGACACCACGTCTCTGAAATCCCCACAATATCTGCCTTTGATGTTTTGAGCAATACCTCAAATTCATCAAATTTATTTACTAAACTCCTAGCATTGGTGTACACACAAGTATATATGCACCTGTTCTTTTTCTTAGCTACCCTAACACAACCCATGTGTTTACTTGTACCCCAATGATTCCCAGCAGTCTCTGAAATATCCTGCATCTTATTTTCCAGGCTGCGGCTCATTCCAATAGAAGCAGTGCAAGAATCACTTTCACCTCTGCCAGTGGCTACTGTTAATCTATTAGTCCTTGTATCCCCCCAATCTAGCAGTTTTCCGACCCACCTAACATTGCCTCGATAGCATCAGCAAACATTCTTGCACCCTTTCTATTTAAGTGTATCCCATCCCTGTAGAAGCAGTCTCTCCTGTTAACAAGTACAGACCAGGCTGAAAAAAATTTTACCCCTTGAGCCCTGCACAATCTTTCCAGGGCCGAATTGATTGACAGGGCTCTCATCATATACTCCCTCCTATCGTGTCTGGGCAGAATTGCAGACACTTTCAATTTCAACCCTAATTCACGGCTTTTTTTCATCAGTGACCTGTACTTGTCAAGTAATTCCACCGGTCTCCTACTCTTAATGTCATTAGTGCCAACGTGTACAACTATATCACCTTTTGTGCCCTTAAAAGATGATATCCGCTCTACAACGTCATCAACTTTTGCCCCTGGCAGACATACCCTGGTCCTATTCCACCTATCCTTTTTACAAAGCATGTTTCCCGTTTCCCTGACAATAGAGTCACCAACAACTACTAGTTCCTTTGGGACCAGCGCATTCTGCCTTGGGGGTTGCCGCTGTGTTCCGCGATGACCAAGTGCAAGCTCTGGCATTGGTGTGGGCAGCTGAGAGCTTGATGGGCCCCTCACTTGTAATCCTTCGAGGGCATCCACCCTATCCTTCAAGCTCTCATATAGGCCCATAACAACGCTGAGTTGTCGCCTTATCTCCTTACACTCCTTGCATCGCACACACACAAAGACATCCCCCATGGCAGTATCATGTCCCATACTTGACTGCTCCGCAAACATCAAGCAAATAGTGCATCTTACAAGGCTGTGATTCAGAGGACAACTGCCCCCCTCAGTTCTCCCCTGGGCCACAGCATTCCCATTAGCTTGAGCCCTTTGCTTTGCTGCCCTGGTTTGAGTCATGATTTAGATTTACTTTCAATAAAATTTCAATTTCTGTACAAAATTAAATCCTAAACTTGTATCCAAACACAGTTATAACGCTATATTTATGTTTCAGTAACGAGTGTTATCTACGGAATATTTACGTTTCAGTAACGAGTGTTATCTGCGGAATCCCTTTATATAACTTTCGTATCAAGTTATGTATTAATTATTTGTTTTTACTAATTATTTATGTTACGTAATCCAAGTGGTTATATGTATAATTAATTATGTTAAATAAAATTAATTATATTACGTTTGTAATCTAAGTCGTTATATGTATTTATTTAAACGTACAATTTAACTGCTAACGAAGTTCAACTAACGCTATCTAGTACGGTATATCGTATCACAAAGGCGGGAAAATTACGAACGGTTAGCGGAGTTGAAACACGTGGAAACCTTTACCGATACTTTTATGCAATTACAAGGCCGAGTAAAGAATAAATACACCAAATTAATCAGAAAATCACAAAATAATGTTATACTACTAAATTTAAATCAAAAGTTTTAGAAAAACAATAATTTCAAATCAATAAATAAGAAAAGTCCACTTAGCGGCTTTGAAAACGACCGTCTCTAGTAGCCTCGTCAACATAATAGCCCCGTCAACATAATAGCTATTACACCCATGCGAGCTTACATTTTACTAAAACACATTTCTAGAGGTCTCTTGCCATAAAACAATAAAAAGAACTTGCAGTTCCCAGGTTACTGGGCTTTTTTGTTAGTGTAATTCATTATAAACAGGTAGTAAACTTGATCTTATTGCAATAATGCCAATAGCTGGAATTCTGTGGGTTTTTACGTTATGGTGAAATCTTCAGTCACATAAAAAAAAAGATAAATAACATAAGGCCGGACTTACTGTATCAAAAAATGCTCCAGCAACTTACATAAAAAATATGGCGATAGATAAAAAGCGAAAAAACTTACCACACACTACTCACATGGCCAATAAACGAGTAGTGTGTATTGGACACGCATTTACATTTTACGATGTCGATTTTAAATCTAATAGCTTCCCTTTATTTTTTACAAGGTTGCGTATGGTTTGGTCACCAACATTGGATGCATCATTTTCAAACTTTTGAATAATTTCAAGTTTTTGTTTAATTGAAAGCACAACTCTTGCATTTGCCCATCATTTTCATGATTTCTAAACAAAACAAACAAACAAACAAGCAAACAAAAAAAACAATAGCTACTATAAAAAAAAATTCTGACATCCCTGATGTAAATAACAAAACAAAATTTCTCCTTTAGCAGCGCAGCGGAACACAACAAACAAACTAAACATTTGGTGTCTTTTTGTTTTTTTTTAGCTGTGGGTGTGAAGATAGCGGGAGTTGCAAGTCTCCCAATGACGACTTATAATGCCGCTTATTTGCGAATTGCAAAACATCTGTTTATACCTATTCTAGTTATTACTTGAATTTTATGATTTTTGGTTGATTTTTTTTTTTTTTTTTTAAATTTGGAGTCGAAGTGTCTCGGTTAATGCGATCTCGTTAAATTGAGAGTCTGCTGTATATGGGTGAAGTGGATAAAAATGTAGAAACTGGCCTGTGTGTGTTTCCTATAAATGCAAGTATTCAAATGGTTATTGTATTTTATAATCCTTAAATTTAAGTTTATACTGTTATGTTCTATTTCTAGTATGTGAAACAGAATCAACAGTTTGCTTCTTTGAAATGATGAGTATGTCATCTACATAATGGGTAAAAAGTTTAACCGTGGAGTTGGGAGGGATAAGAATATTGTCTTCTATAGAAGATAGCTAAATTTCAAAGAGTGGAGTCTGTACGATATTGGTTGTAACGTCACAACCAATGTTGTATATATGCATCACATTACACTATCTCCAACAGACACAAGAGAAAATGAAATGCCCTTACTAAAGATGTGTAAAATCCACCACCCTGTGTCAAAAATAAATCTCTCATCTAAAGAATTTATCAATGATGAACTTTCCATACTGGAATATGGATTTAATTTTGCTGTAAGCAGTAACCAGTACTCCATAAGAGATTGCATAACTGAATTACAAGTTAAATTAAACAATCATCCTGACAAAAATAGAATAATACATGCCAGAACATTAAGGAACATGAAGTTCAAGTATAAAATTGAGTTTCATCATGGGAACAAGCAGTAGACCATGTAACGCCTCTCTTCATTTTGTGAGATAGAACCAACTGCTGATGATTATGAATGTTCCTTTTTGAGCTCTTGGTTCAATTTTAAGATTTTATGCGATGAGCATAGAGTTTAGTACACTTATCTCATTGCGATTCGAATTTAATAGTTCATTTCCTTTTAATTCTTCATTAACAACCTTTCTTCCTTTTTCTTTTTTCACTTCCTTGCATCATATGCCTCTAGTAATACTAATGCTAACCTAACAGAGTCAGGAGGTAAGTTCTGCAATTTTAGGTTCCCATTTTTATTAATGTCTTTTAACTACTGAACTTTCTGTAAACCATAAATTAATATAGTCAGTTTATTGACATTGTTATTACTTCATTATTTTTGTTTTTATTTCTAATTTTAAACTTAATTGCAGATTATAATAATTTTCAATGCAGGTCCACCAAACCCTGACAACCTTCCAGAGGATGGAAAACTAAAAAGTGAAGTTATGGTAAAAGATAATCGACGCTATTATCTGGACCTGAAAGAAAATTCTAGAGGGAGGTTTTTAAGGGTTTGTACTGATGATGTTAATTTATAACATTTATTCCTTTCCCCTTTCTTTCAATTATAAAATACCTTTTTCTTCCCTGAACACATTGTCTCAAAACTTCTTTTGTGACAATATGTTGCAGTAGCATACTTGTATTACTGTAATTAGCTACCCTGCCAACCTTTGTATCATCTGCAAACTTAGACATTAAGCCTAATATACTTTCATAAATATCATTAAATATAGACTCCCCCCAGCTTTCTATAATAAATATAGAAAGCTGGGGGGGAGGGGATTCCACTAATAACATTAGTCCACAAAGAATAGTGTCCGTTAATAACCAGATTATCTTCTTCTACTCAACCATCCCTTTATTCGTGGTAACTTGCCTTTATCCATAGTCCCTCATCATCATCCCTTTATGCATGGTAACTTGCCCTTAATGCCACACTGCTTCTATTTGTATAGCAGTCTTTTATGTGCAGCAGTATTAAAAGCTTTCCTGAAGTCTAATAATTTATAATAATGTCAAAATGTATATGATGTCAAAATAATTTTTTGCACCATTTTCTTTTTTACTGTGTCATAGTTTTTGTTTGTTTGTTTGGTTTTTTTTTAGGAGCATTAGCAACTAAGGCCATATTGCTCCGGAATATGCGGTGGTCATTCCTTGACCTTTCCGCATCCTCCATATTTGGTGGTGACGGGCTCGAACCCCGGTCTAATCAAGAAGCGTGTGGTACGCACTGCTGCTCCTTCCCACCTGGCTACGGAGACGCCACTGTGTCATAGTAACCAATCAGATTGGTCAGATAAGATGCCCCTATACAAACCCATGCTGTGACTGCAGCTAACTGCATTCCTTTCTAGATGGTCCTGCAGTACTTCTTTAACCAGTGACTCCATTATTTTCCCAGGAACAGTAGTCAAACTAATAGGTCTGTCATTACTTATGTCACCCTTTGATTCCCAATTTGGAATTGAGAATACATTTGAACATCTGATGTTCAAATGTATCCAGTAGGACCTCTCCTGGTTGCAGGAATGTTTTCATAATCAAGGCTAAAGGTTTGCTTACCTCTTTTGCTGCCTCCTTTAATATAACTGGATAAATCGCATCCTGCACAGTTTCCTTTTTTTTTTTTTGTTTAGTGCCAACTAATTGTCTACATTTTCCTCTTAGTTATCACGAAATCATTCAGCTCCCTGCCAGAATTTAATTCACTTATGGCATCCCTATCCCAAAAAATTTCTTGTGGGTAAATATAAATGAAAAATATGTATTCAGTTTTCAGAAAACTGATATAGTTCATCAACAATTAATCCATCCGTATCTAGTGGACTAATATGATTCATCACTTTTCTTCTACTGTTTACATAAGTAAAGAATTCTTTGCTACTTTTCTTTGTCTTCTTTTTCAGAGACGTCTCATAGTCTGCCTTAGGTTGCCTAATCTCCTTTGTGATTTGATTGCAGATTTTGTTTATATCTGCTGTAGGCATCTGTATAACCAGATATTTTATATGCATCCCATTTTGATTCCCTGTCACAAGTCTCATCAGTTCATCTGACATCTATTTAGGTCTAATCCTTGAAAAGTATTTTTTAACTGGTATGAAAAATCTAGTAGCTTTTACAGTTACTTCCCTGAATGCTTCCCATTATAATTTGCTGTTGGTATCATTATCAGTTGGTTCCACTGTATAGAATTTAAAAGCTGTTTGAGACCAATATAGTCACACTTATGAAAGCCAAATCCCTTCTCTTTACCTTTAATGGTAGTTGCATCTTTAAGTAAATCTCACATGTATACACTGTGATCACTACCACCTATTAGTTCTTTTATATGCAGATTCTTTATATGCAAAGAATCGCTGCTGATAATCAGATCAAGAGTATTGCTTTCTCATTTTGTCTCTCTAATGTGGTGGTCTAGGAAACAATCATCCAATAAATCCACAGAAGTCTTGCTACTATGTGAGTAACCAACTCACAACGTCCAGTTACTATCTGGAAAGGTAAAGTTCCACATTATAAGACATTCTGATTTACTGGCCTACTCTATACATCTGTACACTAGTTTGTTATGCTCATCACAGTCATTAGTGTGTAACACATTCCTACCTTCATTTTTGTTTTCCCTATGCTTTATGTTACACCAAACTGCACTGACAACCCATGTTCCCTGAATTCGCCGCCTTAGATTTTATGTGAAATAAACTGAGAGCATAATTCCCCCTCCCATCCTGTATCTCCTGCACACATTGTACTCCCCATAGTCAAATTCTAATCCCTTATATCTTAGTTACACCATACTTCAGATAACCTCTCAGTCTGTATTTTACAATTTGATGAATACTTCAAATTCATCAAATTTATTTACTTTGCTCCTGGCATTAGTGTACATAGAAGTATACTTGCAGCTGTGTTTACTCTTAGTTACCCTAAACAGTATTTGCTTGTTCCAATGAACCCCAGCAGGAATTGAAATCCACAACAACTTGCTTTACAGCTGCTGCATGTTCTAATAGAAGCAGTGCAAAAATCACTTTCACCTCTGCCTGCAGCTACTGTTAATGTATTAGTATGTGTAGTTTCCCAGGCTAGCACTTCTCTGACCCACCTAACACTGCTTTGATAGTATCAGTCAGCAAATATTCTTGTACCCCCCTCCTATTTAAGTGTTTCCCATCCCTATAGAAACCATCTGTCCTGGTAACATTCACAGACCATGCTAAGAAAAATTATAACCCTATGAATTGTGCACAGTCACTCCAGGACCAGACTGATTGACAAGGCTCTCATTGTGTACTCCCTCCTATTATGCTTGGCTGGATTGCAGACACATTCAGTTTCAGTCCTTCCTTTCAACCTTTTCTTAACATTGTTCTGTACTCATTAATTAAATCCTCAGTCCCTTATATAATATGTATCAACATATACAATAGTATTACCTTTTGTGCACTTAAGTAGTAGTAGTAGTAGTGGCACTTGATGCAAGAAAGCAAGTGTAGGAGCTTATGCAGCATCAGCCAAAAAAAAAAAAAAAAAAAAATCACACCATACCCTCCAATTGCCTGTCCAGTTCCTCCTTAAATTTATTTAACCTATCAACTTCCACAACGACAGATGGAAGTTTGTTCCAGCAATTAACCACCCGCTGGCTAAAGGCAAATTTCCGCACATCTATTCTACATCTATCTTTCTTAATTTGAACTTATGTCCCCGTAGGTTCGTATTCTGAACAAGTGGGAGGATCCCATCAGAATTCAGCTTGCTCAACCCATTCAAGGCCTTATAGACCTCAATCAGATCACCGCGCAGGTGCCTAGTCTCCAGCCACTGCAATTTGCAGAACTTAAGACTCTCTTCGTAAGAGGATCCCTTCATTCCCCTCACCAATCGTGTTGCTCTTCTCTGTACACGCTCAAGCAAATCTACATCCTTCCTAAAAAGAGGCCTCCAGACCTGTACGCAGTACTCAAGGCATGGCCTGACCATTGCCTTATACAGAGGGATAATCATCTCCTTTTTCCCTGCTAGCAAAATTCCTATATATCATTGACAAAACCCCATGACCTGCCCTGGCAGTCTGTCTGTATTGCTCAGAAAACTTCATATCTGACTGCACAATTACTCCCAGGTCTTTTTCATTTTCTACCACCTTAAGTGTAGTACCACACAGTTGGTACGTTTCTCTGGGGTTACTTCTACCCATATGCAGTACTTTGCATTTGTCAAGGTTAAACTTCAGTTGCCACTTCTTAGCCCATCTGCCCAAATTATCTAGATCCTGTTGCAGTAGCACACTGCCATTACTGTCATTAACAACCCTGCCAACCTTCGTGTCATCTGCAAACTTCGACATTAAGCCTGATATACCTTCATCAATATCATTGATAAATATACAAAACAAAAGTGGACCCAACACCGAACCCTGTGGGACTCCACTAATAACATTAGTCCACGAAGAGCAGCACCCATTGATTACCACCCTCTGTCTTCTCCCACTTAACCATCCTTTTATCCATTGTAGCAACTTACCCTTAATACCATTCTGTTCCAATTTGTACAGTAGTCTTCCATGCGCAACAGTGTCAAAAGCTTTCCTGAAATCCAAGTATATGATATCAAAATTATTTTTTGCATCCAGTTCCTTTGTGACCACATCATAATAACCAATCAAATTTGTCAGACAAGACTTTCCCTTAACAAACCCATGCTGTGTCTGAATTATTGCTGCAGTCTTGTCTAGATGATCCTGCAATGCATCTTTAACCAGTGACTCCATTATTTTACCCGGAACAGAAGTTAAACTAACTGGTCTGTAATTATTCATGTCACCCTTCGAACCTCCTTTGTGAATTGGGGATACATTTGCACATCTCCAGTCCGTGGGAACCTCCCCTGAATCCAAGGATGCTCTCATAATTATGGCTAAGGGTTTGCTTAGTTGCTTTGCCGCCTCCTTTAATATAACTGGATAGATCCCATCCGCCCCAGGTGCCTTTCTTATGTTTAACTTCAACAATTTCTCCTCCACTTTGCTCTCAGTTATTACAAAATCATTAAGCACACTGCTACAATTTGATAACCTTCTTCCATTTTCAAACTGTAATGATTCCTCACGTGTGAATGTAGATGCAAAATACTCATTCAGTTTGTTTGCTATCTGAGCAGGATCATCAACAGTCGAACCATCGATGTCAAGTGGACCAATCATATTCAGCCCCTTCCTTTTAGAGTTTATATAAGTAAAGAAATCCTTGCTGTTTTTCTTAGCATCTTTTGCCAAAGATTTCTCGTAATCCGCCTTTGCCTGCCGAACCTCCTTTGTGACCTGATTACAGACTAGCTTATATCTGCTACAGGCTTCTGCGTCGCCTGATAATTTATATGCATCCCATGCATTTTTCTTCTCTGTCACGAGTCTCATTAGTTCATTTGATAACCATTTAGGCCTAAACCTTGAACAATATTTCTTCATCGGTATGAAAAGTCTAGTAGCTTCCACGATTAATTCCTTGAATGCTTCCCACTTAGAATTTACTGTTTGTAACATCGTCAGTCGATCCCACTGTACAGAATTTAAAAACTGTCTGAGACCACTGTACTCCCCTTTACGGAAGCAAAAACCCTTTCCTTTACCCCTGACGGTAGTTACCTCTTTGAGTAAATCCCACTTCAGCACACTGTGATCACTGCCACCTAGTGGTTCCTTTATCTGCAAATTCTTAATACACGAATGATCACTGCTGATAACCAGATCAAGAGTATTACTTTCTCTGGTTGCCTCTCGAACATGCTGCTGCAGAAAACAATCATCCAATAAATCCACAAAAGTCTGACTAGTGTGCGAGTGACCAATCCACAAGTTCCAGTCAATATCTGGGAAGTTAAAATCCCCCATTATAAGACATTCTGATTTACTGGCCCACTCTATTTCTCTGTACAATTGTTCATTGTACTCATTCGAGTCATTAGGCCTATAACACACTCCTACTCTTATTTTTGCTTTTGCAGTGCTTATGTCACACCAAACTGACTCAACAGTGCACTGTCCATCTATATCAACTGGATGCACTTCTTTTGATTTTATGTTTTTCTTAATTAACAGCATAACACCTCCTCCCTTTCTGTCCTGTCTATCCTTTCTGTACACATTGTACTCCCCAAATTCCAGTTCTGCATTCCTTATATCTTTGTGACACCACGTCTCTGCTATCCCAACAATATCCGCCTTTGATGTCTTGACCAACACTTCAAATTCATCAAATTTATTTACTATACTTCTAGCATTGGTATACATGCAAGCATACATGCTCCTATGCCTATTCCTTGTTACCCTAACACATCCCATATACCCAACTATTCCAGGATGACTGCCATCCGTCCCTGAAACCCCCAACACCCCTCGCTCCAGGTCGCTTCTTATTCTAATAGAAGTTGTGCAAGAATCACCTTCACCTCTGCCTGCGGTTACTGTTAAACTATTAGTCTTTGTATCCCCCCAAGCTAGCAGTTTTCCGACCCACCTAACACTGCCTCGATAGCATCAGCAAATATTCTTGCACCCTTTCTATTTAAGTGTATCCCATCCCTGTAGAAGCAATCTCTCCTGTTAACAAGTACAGTCCAGGCTGAAAAAAATTCTACCCCTTGAGCCCTGCACAATCTTTCCAGGGCCGAATTGATCGACAAGGCTCTCATCATATACTCCCTCCTATCGTGTCTGGGCAGAATTGCAGACACTTTCAAATTCAACCCTAATTCTCAGCTTTTTTTCAACAGTGACCTGTACTTGTTGAGTAATTCTGCCGGTCTCCTACTCTTAATATCATTAGTGCCAACGTGTACAACTATATCACCTTTTGTGCCCTTGAAAGATGATATCCGCTCTACAACGTCATCAACCTTTGCCCCTGGCAGACATACCCTGGTCCTGTTCCACCTATCCTTTTTACATAGCATGTTCCCCGTTTCCCTGACAATAGAGTCACCAACAACTAATAGTTCCTGTGGGACCAGCGCATTCTGCCTTGGGGGTTGCCGCTGTGTTGCGTGATGACCAAGTGCAAGCTCTGGCGTTGATGTGGGCAGCTGAGAGCTTGATGGGCCCCTCAATTTATTTCCTTCGAGGGCATCCACCCTGTCCTTCAAACTCTCATATAGGCCCATAACAACGCTGAGTTGTCGCCTGATTTCCTTACACTCCTTACATCGCGCACACACAAAGACATCCCCCATGGCAATATCATGTTCCGTTCCAGAGAGTTCGGCAAACATTTCACAAGTTGCACATTTTTTTAGGCTGTGACGCGTTGGAGAATCGCCCCCCTCAGTTCTCCCCCGAGTCACAACACTCCTGCCACTTTGTGCCCGTTGCTTTGCTGCTCTAGTTCGGGGCATGGTAGTTTAAATTAATAAAATCAATAAATTAAATGTCAGTAGTATTTGAATAGAAACTATGAAATAGAAACAGTGAAGCGTATTACTATATAATTATGCGTTAGAGCTACCTCAATTAAAAAATTTGAATTCCCTTCAAAAACTTTGAATTCCCTATATACAAAAACAATGGCTACAAAAATCGAACAAAAATAACGGTTTTACCTATCGTAAGTAAAATCCACAAAAACTCTTTATCTAAATTAAAATAAAAAATAACCAGCGTAACTATAATTATATGACTACGTATTAAGTACAATATAAAACAACAATCATGTAAATAAAAGGCAAACACTTATCGTTTTTGCGGAGTCTGTAACTGTCAGCTGTAACTTTTAAATAGAGTCAGCGCCCTTAACATTGTTCTGTACTCATTAATTAAATCCTCAGTCCCTTATATAATATGTATCAACATATACAATAGTATTACCTTTTGTGCACTTAGAAGATAACTGCTCTACAATATCATCTACTTTAACTCTGGAAGCTATATTCTGGTACTATTCTGCCCACATATATTTCCCATTTCACTGATAATTGAATCAACAACTATTGCTACTTCCAAGTTGGACCAAAGGTTTCTGTTGTCAAGGATGTATTTGTGTTGTCTGATGCTGGAGCATGAGCTTGGCAGCTGTGTCTTTGTTTGTTTCTCTCTTTTAAACCTTCAAGGTCATCAACCCTATTCTGGAAGCCTTCATATAATTCCATCAGAAGGCCAAGTTTGCATTTTATCTCCTCATGCTCTTTGCAGTGACCACACATAAGGCATCCCCTATGGCTGTATCATGTTCTGCTATCCATGTTAATGGATATGGTCTGAGATCATAGCATGTATGCTTAAGTGTAATGACATTTTTTTCCTTTAAATGTTGGAACCAATCCATTTCATCTGCTAACATGCAAAAAAAGAATAAGAATAAATGAAAAAGCGCATACAGTGTGGAGAGTTTGTTTTTGGCTTATATTGCTTGGAAACAAAGAAATAGCTTCTTATTATTGAATACAATTTTTCAAGTTGGTCTCTACACTTTTTACTTTTATTATCATAAGACAACCCCATCACTGGTTTACATGCTCTTTGTGTTGATGAATTCAATATTTTCGGGTACTGAATGCAACATGTGGGTAATAGAAAGATAATTGCAATGCTGATTTCAATTACCTTGGAAAGTGGGCATTAGTCAGTGGATTTAGATTCAGAACTGGAACTCAAATTTGACTGAAAGAATATTCCAGTTAAATCAGAAATTTCAATCATGCATTATATGAAAGAAATGGTTGACCTTCCTTGAGCAAATTCACTAATTATGGACAAAATGCACTAAAGGCATCAACATCCTCCATTCTCTTAGCTCCACTAATTGGGGAGCAGATGGAGATTGTTTTTGCTTTGTTTCTGCTGTGCACTGATTCAAACTGAATTGGTCTGTGATACCCATCTATATGCTTCAGCCAGGTATAGTGCCTTGTTGTGTCTTGATCTCATTCACAACCACACCATTTGCATCACTACTGAGTCTTTCACATAGAGGATATGTGAAAGACTCAGTAGTGAAAGACTCATTTGCATCACTACTGAGTCTTTCACATATCCTCTATAGAAAGTTTATGTTGAAGCTAATGAACCATCACTCTTACTTCGTCTTATGCAACTATCATTATGGTGTACATTAAAATTGAAATATTAATTTAATCACCCTGCTCAGTCATGTTTTTTTATGCAACACAGAGAAGAACTTTAATGCTTGTCCTAGGCTGATCAACCTTTGGCATTGGAATTCATGATCTGCTTCATAATCTTAACATGACAATTGACCTTGTTGCACTTACATCTATGCAACTCTTTCGTCATGGAGCATCCATTGTGCAGCCTGTGACTCTTCTTTGCAGAAGTGGGAATAGTGCAATATGCCATATACAGGTTATCAACGGCTCTATGCCCCACATCGTGCTGTTTTCTTATTTTCTGCTTTTAACATTGATGATCAAAGTTTGATGAGGATCTGTGGCAGGTTTCCCTAGCAGACCCATTTCACTTAAATATAGTATTGAACATAGAAATGCATGGAATAGAGAATAATGAAAATTTAAGCACTTCAACTTGCATAGAGTAAAATCTGTTTTTAATTTCGTAAAGGAATACAAATAAGTCTCAAACATTTTTCCCTTCCTGTACCACTTCTTTGGTGGCCGAATTGTTGTCTTTATGGGTAAAGTAAGGAAATTATCACTCATTCTTCAGTGAATGCATTGCTGTCCTAATTATACTGTCAACTTTACACGTGTAAGGATAGCGATCCAGTCACCAAAGAAGTGGTATATGGAAAACTACAAGACATCTGACAGTTACCTATATTTCTTTAAAAAATTAAAAACAGATTTTTATTCTACACAAGTTGAATTGCTTCCATTGTTCTCCATTTTGATTTACTTGTGCACTGTGCCACTAAGAAAAACAACTTGTATGCACTTTCCTTAACTGATATTCAAACAATGCAGTATTCTAGGTTTTTTTTTAAATAACTAAACGCACAAGGCATAATACATTAAGAGTTTAATATCTATATAATATCGGTGTGTAGGTACACCATAGACAACTCTTAAAAAACTACAAAGTAGTTGTTGTGGGCATCATTTGCTCTTTCTCTTATTGTGCTCTGCCTTCACGACGAGTTGCCATGATAATGCACTACCTCGAATAAGTAACGCTTCACTAATAGAGAAGACTATTTTGTTACTTATTCTCGGTGAGTACCACCACCAGACATGTTTCAAGGCTATTGGCCTATCATCAGTGGGTGGGCAGGTACCCTGGTATTGCAGACATGACGACCCAGTTGTGAAGATAATCACACAATATGAGAGATGCCAAAAGGTGTATATGACAATATTTAAAATAACTAAATGCACAAGGCATAATACATTAAGAGTTTAATATCTATATAATATCGGTGTGTAGGTACACCATAGACAACTCTTAAAAAACTACAAAGTAGTTGTTGTGGGCATCATCTGCTCTTTCTCATATTGTGCTCTGCCTTCACGACGAGTTGCCATGATAATGCACTACCTCGAATAAGTAACACTTCACTAATAGAGAAGACTATAGTTACTTATTCTCGGTGAGTACCACCACCCAGACATGTTTCAAGACAACCGGGTCGTCATGTCTGCAATACCAGGGTACCTGCCCACCCACTGATGATAGGCCAATAGCCTTGAAACATGTCTGGGTGGTGGTACTCACCAAGAATAAGTAACAATAGTCTTCTCTATTAGTGATGTGTTACTTATTCGAGGTAGTGCATTATCATGGCAACTCGTCATGAAGGCAGAGCACAATATGAGAAAGAGCAAATGATGCCCACAACAACTACTTTGTAGCTTTTTAAGAGTTGTCTATGGTGTACCTACACACCGATATTATATAGATATTAAACTCTTAATGTATTATGCCTTGTGCATTTAGTTATTTTAAATATTGTCATATACACCTTTTGGCATCTCTCATATTGTGTGATTATCTTCACAACTGGGTCGTCATGTCTGGGTGGTGGTACTCACCAAGAATAAGTAACAATAGTCTTCTCTATTAGTGATGTGTTACTTATTCGAGGTAGTGCATTATCATGGCAACTCGTCATGAAGGCAGAGCACAATATGAGAAAGAGCAAATGATGCCCACAACAACTACTTTGTAGCTTTTTAAGAGTTGTCTATGGTGTACCTACACACCGATATTATATAGATATTAAACTCTTAATGTATTATGCCTTGTGCATTTAGTTATTTTAAATATTGTCATATACACCTTTTGGCATCTCTCATATTGTGTGATTATCTTCACAACTGGGTCGTCATGTCTGGGTGGTGGTACTCACCAAGAATAAGTAACAATAGTCTTCTCTATTAGTGAAGCGTTACTTATTCAAGATAGTGCATTATCATGGCAACTCGTCGTGAAGGCAGAGCACAATATGAGCACATATACACCTTTTGGCATCTCTCATATTGTGTGATTATCTTCACAACTGGGTCGTCATGTCTGCAATACCAGGGTACCTGCCCTGAAACATGTCTGGGCGGTGGTATTCACACATATTGTGTGATTATCTTCACAACTGGGTCGTCATGTCTGCAATACCAGGGTACCTGCCCTGAAACATGTATGGGTGGTGGTACTCACCGAGAATAAGTAACAATAGTCTTCTCTATTAGTGAAGCTTTACTTATTCGAGGTAGTGCATTATCATGGCAACTCGTCGTGAAGGCAGAGCACAATATGAGAAAGAGCAAATGATGCCCACAATAACTACTTTGTAGTTTTTTAAGAGTTGTCTATGGTGTACCTACACACCGATATTATATAAGTATTCTAGGTGTATATCATACATTGGCTCTCTGAATGCCTTACAGGCTGTAATAGGTACACACAGTGGTGAGATGTGAATAAGTTAACAATGGGCTCGCAGATTTTCTGACTTTCTACCGAGTAATTTGATCGGTCATGGAAGTGACGTCAACCGCAGTTTCCACCAGAGGCGCTTCCCACGCTTGCACTTCTAGTAGTGTGATTAGTGAGCATGACGCATTTTTCGCGACTGACCGGTATGATATCTCGAGTCAGGAGCGGATTGGGGGAGGGGACAGATGGGGCATGTTATCCCCCTTAACCATGCATATACGTGTATGTGCATGAGGTCTATCTAAAAAAAAAAAAAAAAACACGTAAAAACCTGGTCGTCATGCCTCCCCTTACGATGATACCTGGATACGATAGTCTCTGGAGTTCTTTTTAGAATTTTTGAATAGTATGACATCACGATCATACTTCCTGAAGTTACTACTGCAGTAAGAATAATTACAACAATACAAGTATTTGTGATATGACTGTGAGAATATGTGTTTATCATATGACTGCAACAATACAAGTATTTGTCTTGTGACTGTAACAATACAAATATTTGTCAACAATTTCTTTTTTTCATCTCGCATTTTCGTTACATTTCATTATTAGGTGCCCCTAACAGCTGCGTATGTCATTTCAACTACAAGATCGGTATTTCAATCCACGCCGTTTTCTAGAGACATCTCTTACTTTAGTTATCATAAGTCCATTGTATCTTGTCTTCCAGAAATTATGAAAATTTGCGAATGTTCAATAAAATATTTGCAATACAAAAGCTCTTTTATTTCGTAATCAATATACAAATCAAAATACCTAAAAGAAATGTGAAGGATGTTTCACATAAACCATCTACCGTGCATGCTCAGCACATGCGCAACTTTTTTATTAGTCTTTTTTTTAACAACTAGGGAAATATAATGGATACATTTTTTTCATGATAAAATTTTAATATTGCGAATAAAAAATAACATGAAATATTTCCCATATTACAAATAACATAAAAACTATCACAAAACATTCCACAATATAAAAGCAAATATTACATGAAAAAAAAATGATTACACAAATATTCAAGAAAAATATATTCTAAAAATTGCCATATGCAATTTACTTCTTTATTAATATTTGTTGTCAATCTGCTTTGCTGAAAAGCTGAGCAAAGATTACAGAGGAATTATTTAACGTAACGATCCGGATCAAATTGAAGCATGGTTTTCCATTTAGATCATAATAATCTGCAACTTGTTTAAATGTCAACATTATTCATTCATTCACTCAATATTATTCATTACACTGAAAGCTCGCTCAGCTTCAGCACTGCTAATCACAATGGTTTGAAAGATACAGGTAGTTCTTGACTTTACGAGTTAATTCGTTCCTAGTGCGCGCTTGTAAAGTGGGAATTTATTTCCCATTGACAATGTTAATGAAATTAGTTAGCCAATTAGTTTATGTTTAAACAATGATTGATTTATCCAGAAAAGTGAAAACGTAGCCTGTAAAATCAAACAAATTATAATAATAGAGAAATTATTTATGACTTACAAATGTTAAAGAATGTTTATTCTTCATTATCATCGACTAAATGCACTCTCATTGATCACTCGTTTATTGGCTTGGCACTCGTTGGTTTGTTGGCACAAGTAGTCGTCTTCTTCAGAAATGCTTCAAGAGGCATTTATTTCCAAGATAATCTTCTCTATTCTTTATAAATTTCAATAGCATGCATAAGCATTTTTAACAGAATGCACAAATTGCAACTAACACGATTTGTGCGGAGTAACAAGTTTACAAAGCTTTAAAAAAAAAGGAATGAAGAGAAGATTCTGAAAATTTATTTATGTTTTTTATACGATTGAAGATTTCAGTAATGGGGAAACACATTTCACCATAATAAAGTAAAAACCCACACAATTCCAGCTATCGGTATTTTCACAAATGCAATAACATCGAGTTTACTACCTGTTTATATTTGCTTGCAGTAACAGAAAAACCCAGTAAACCAGAAAGTGCAAATTGTTTTTATTGTTTTATGGTAGTGACCTCGAGAAACGTGCTTTAGAAAAATATCACAAAGCCGTTCAAAAGTGGTACTTATAACAGAACATATGATAACAATGAAAGTGTAGTGCATTTAATGATTTCAATTGGTAACTGATACAGTTTACACCATAAAAATGGCCTTTTAGGGAGTTATATAGCAAAAATTTGAACTTTCGAGGTTGTGGAATGGATTACCAAAAAACAATGTGTTATTGGGTTCACATTACAA
Source organism: Mastigoproctus giganteus (assembly GCF_048544385.1). Taxonomy (NCBI): domain Eukaryota; kingdom Metazoa; phylum Arthropoda; class Arachnida; order Uropygi; family Thelyphonidae; genus Mastigoproctus; species Mastigoproctus giganteus. The sequence goes on from NC_143578.1 coordinate 128,378,431, forward strand.
TATTTTCACGCTACAATGGTAACGGATTAATATCTTAAGTGGGGTACACTGTATTTATAAGTACACGCGTGGTTTGAAATGCGGTATTTATGAATGTTTAACATTCATTTTTTGCAATTAATGTTCATATTTTCGATTTTGTTGATACTTGAAAAAAAAAAAAACTTTTAAACCCAGGAACTCGTAAAGTGAGAACTGCCTGTATTTCTGACTTTCTTAATTGAAAAGGGAATTTCACACGATTTTAAAGATAAACTGTCTTTGAAAAACCTCTAAAATCATTAATTTTTATTTCATATTTTATCAGAAAACTTAAATTTCTTATTCGGTTTTCACTGTCTGGCCATCGAGATGAAAGTTCTTTCATATTCCACGATTTCAGGTAGGATATGTTTAAAATTTCTTTCAATTTCTCGTCATCGGTGGAATCATTATTTTCATTATTTAATTTAAAATCGCTCTGTTGCATTAATAATTTATCCTTTAAGAATAAATTATAATAGCTTGTCACGAGGTAATTTTTAAAATGTGTTCTTACTTTCGAATTTGATTCCTCCAAATTCTTTCTACTTCAACATGCTCTCAATTTCAGCTTCATAATTTCTTTCTGAATTTTTCAAATTAGCAATAGCATTTATAGTTCGAATAATTAATTTATCTGCTTTTATCATAGTGATTCTGTAAAGCTTCTGAAAGGTAAAAGAGCTCCTGCAGGATGTCGATCATTAGTGCTAAATTGTTAAGAAATTCCACATTGAAAAGTCAGTTTAATAATCCCGAATATTTAACTTCTGATTCAAAATGTTTGCACAAAGTGGGATAATTCCTTCAACCCACAATGCAGTCCTCAAGCAACAAGTTGCTCATCACGGCAATAACACACGACCGATCTATATAGTTTCCACATCAAGTTCTTTAGCAATAATCCTTTATTCACGCTAGTTTTTTGGAGATTGGTGATATAATTCATACAGTTGTTGTTTTTTTTTTTTAATTATTGCCTGTATGCCATTATATTTTAGAACATTTTCTACACAGTTAAAGCCTCGACGAAGTTTCAAAATCTGCCCACATTTCTTTTTCGTAAAGTTTATATTATATTTTAGTTGCCCCCCCCCCCCACGTTGCTACTGTCAGTCTGTCACTAGTTCTTTGAATATTATGCAAAATGTCGGAATCACTCGGATATTCAACTACTGTGACTGTGTAAACATAGATAAAGAAATTTACTGGAAGCAAGGATCGCTCATTTCTCCGAAAAACATTTGCAAGAGTAAAGGGGGACCACAACACAGGTTGACCAGAGGCTATTATCCGTGTCGAGAATCTGCTTAATCCTCTGAGTGGCTGTGGAAAGCATATTGACGAAGGCGGCTTCTCAGTATTTGACTGCAGGTTTTAGGGACACCACTAACATCGTGAAACAGTAATCCCTTTCACCCTTAATTTGCACTTTCTAATTACGTAAATTGCCTAAAGGCCAGAGGCAGGAACAATGCATACAAAGTTGTTTTTTTTTTTTTTTTTTTTTTTGTATCTTATTTGGTTTTTAAGAGCATTAGCAACTAAGACCATATTGCTCCGGGATATGCGGTGGTCATTCCCTGACCTTTCTGCATCTTCTGTATTCGAACCCCGGTCTAATCAAGAAGAATGTGCTATGCACTGCTGCTTCTTCCCACCTGGCTACGGAGGTGCCTACAAAGTTGTGTCTCATAAACCGTTCCTTACATGGAAATTTTCTTTGTTAAACGGAAACTATTTTAAATGTAATTACCAAGGGAAATTCAAAAAAATCGCTATAAAGAAGTTGTTTAAACAGAGATCTGACTGTAATTAAATCAAAAATGAAGCAGTTTTAAAATACATAACTGTTCGAATGCTGGGAACGGTGCCCTGCTCATCCCACCGTAATTTCGGCTCTGGATACTTAATAATTTCAGCTGGATTTCATTTGTAAAATAAATGATCGTCTCAACAATGGGTTCACAAATTAAAAAAAAAAAAAAAAACAATGTGCTCTCACGAGCCCATGTGAGCCCACTATAGTTCACCACTGGGTACACAGTATTACACTCGCCCAGTTCTCTGATAGATTCAAAAAACACTTTGCTCCCTCTAGGAATGTCTGCTTTTTCTAGAGTCTGTACCACATTGGAATCAAGTGAAATAATTTTGCCAATGTTGCAGCCAAATAAGCAGAACCACTGAATATTGAGATTTTTATTTTGTCTTTCATTCCCATTGGACTTCATATTGGATATAGTCACCTTGTGCACACTATTTTTTGTTGATGGCTGTTGATCACAAGCCATTCCCTTTAGTTGAGTATTGTGAGATGCTTTTAATTATTCAGTATTTCTTCTTCTTCTTCCAGATTGGTTAGGCAAAACCTTGTTTTTGCAAATACTGTTGTGATTTCATTCTTATCTAGGTGTAATATCCTTAACTATGGTTTCCATGATTATTCCTACCGCAGAAGTTAAACTCACCGGTCACAAGTTTACCATTGCCTCTAGATGCTTCAGTATTTACTAATTGATTATTTGCATTTTATCAGTGAACATGGTGCAGCTTATACCACTTTTAAACTTCTGCCTGAGCTGTAGTTGCTCGGACAGATTTATATGACAATGATAACTTGTATTTTTAACTTTTTAAAAAGGGCCAATTTATATCATTCTGTTTAACCTATTTTAACTCAGCCATTTGAATCACTACTCTTTCCTTTAATTACCAAATAACAATTAGATTATTTAATTATTTATAATCTTTTCTGGGTGATGGCCTTAGATGCTGTTGTACGAATAACATATGAACAAACCCAATCAAACCCCTTCATCAGTGTCATTAAGAAAGATTAGAAACAATAGAGAGAGAGAGAGAGAGAGAGAGAGAGAGAGAGAGAGAGAGAGAGAGAGAGAGAGAGATATATCCCATCACCAGACCCTCACAGACTCCATTTGCTAGTCCACTCATTTTGTTTCAGCTGGCTTCTGATTCACTTAAGCATCTTTTCTACAGTCACAGTTTTGTCCAGTTTATACAATAACCTTCCAAGGGGGACAGATCATATCATATTAGAAGCTTTACTAAAGTATATGTATATAATGTTATCAAAATATTTTGATTCCTATGTTTTATATTTTATAATCTCATCATAGTAATTAGCCAGATTGGTTAAGCAAGTCCTTGTTTTTGCAAATGCTGTTGTGATTCCATTCTTATCTAGGTGGCCCTGGTATAATATCCTTAACTATGGTTTCCCTGATTATTCCTACCACAGAAGTTAAACTCACTGGTCACTAGCTTACCATTGTCTCTAGATGCTTCAGTTCTCGAACGGTGGTTGCATGGTTTTATCATCCAGAAACTTTGGTTTTTCATACAGCGAAACAGGCAACCCAATCACAAAACGTTCTTTGGATTCAGGAATTTTGAAAGAGCTTTTGACAGAGTGCATTTAAGAAAAAAAAATCACAGTCATGGAAGGAAAGGATTTAAGAATTATAAGAAAAACTTTCAGAATAAACAACAAAATGACAGATTGGTTTGTGGTCTCCCCCTTCTTCAACTTATACAACGAGGAATTAAAATTGGATCCTTAGAAGACACTAGGGGAATAAGAATAGGCAGAACTAATTTCAGTAGGAATAGATATGCAGACGACACAATTATAATTACTTGAAGTAAATCAGAACTAAAGAGAGCACTTAACAAAATTCACATAGGGGGAGAAGAGTATGGCATGAGATTAAACATGAGCAAAACAAAAGAATGGTATTCAGTGAAAATGAAAATTTAGAATAAATGGAGGGTTAGTTAAACAAGTGAGAGAATTTAGATACCTAGGAAGTTTGACAAAAGTAGATGGAAAGAGCACCAGAGAGATTCATTTAAGAATTGTAATGCCGAGGGCAGCTTGTTTGAAACACACAGAGCTGATGAGAAGGAATTTGAACAAGGAAATAAAACTAGACGTTGAGATGTTATGTTATGTTTAGTTTGTTGTCCTATATGGGTACGAAATGTGGACTCTGACAAAAGAAAAGAAAAATATGATCAATGCTTTTGATATGTGGTGTGCTTGAAGAATGTTAAAAATTGAATGGACTGATGAGTTGAGTCATGAATAAGCTTGGAGAAGAATGGGAAGTGATTACAGCTTATTGAAAGAAGTGATGAGAAGGAAGTTACAGCATTAGATGGATGGACAGAGAGAGAGAGAGTTGTTGTTGTTTGGTTTTTAGGAGCATTAGCAACTAAGGCCATATCGCTCCGGGGATGTGTGGTGGTCATTCTCTAACCTTTCCGCATCCTCCATATTTGGTGGAAGAGAGAGAGTGAAACAAGGGATGCCAAGAAGAAAATGGCTAGATGACTTAAAAGAAGAATGGTCCAACTTTAAGAAGTATTGTGAGCTGAAGAGACTTGCCCAAAACAGAAAGCTCTGGCGAATCATAACTGTAAACCTTTGACTTGGAGACTGCCTCTGATGATAATGTTGACGATGACTAGGATAACTAAAGCAGATTTATTTCCTACTTCAATGCAAATTCTTGTGCAATCATTCCTGTCACAGCATGAGCAGCCTGCTCTCCTATTGAAATATTTGCAGCAGCTTGTTTTGATTAGTATTAGTCTGCTAATAACAACTATTGTCTAGAGCTATAATGGAAGTAATAAAGATGTTATTAATTGAGTGAAACTTTCATAAGGTTAGAAGAGAAACACAACTGCATCAAACCATTAGTAAAGGTAATGAGATCATCATTACTCTAGATGATCCACACGGAATGGAGAAGTACTAAAGTCTCTGAATATCCATAAAGAAGCACTTAACTTAACAATATTCCACTCTCTTATAAACCAAGACTCAATTAAAATTAGTGCTGCGCAACGAGATTATTTTGTAAACTAATGTAAACTGTGCTATTTACACATGTGTATTAAGGTCCATGAGTCCAAATCCAAAATGGACTCATGGAGCTTAATGCACATGTGTAAATAGCACTGTTTACATTGGTTAACAAAATAATCTCGCTGCAGAGCGCTAATTTTAATTTTAAATGAATCTTGATTTATAAGAGAGTGGATATTGTTAGGTTATTCACTTTACTTCTTGTGAGCACGGATCATACCGAAATAACTTAGTCCATTATTAAGAAGTTTAGTCGAAAATATTTTAAGATATTTCGACAATTGCCTTCTGTTCCCGGTCTCCTGTTGCTGGTTGGTTTAGTTTTAGGTGAGTTGATGTACATTGGCAGCACTTTACTCTTCCTTCTGGCAGTAATAAATAATGGAAATTGAAGACAAGATTAGTTTTAACAAACCCGTATATATTAAGTTTACTTTTAAAAAGCATAATCACATTATGCACTTAGACCTTTTTATATATATATAATGTAATGTATTAATTGGATTAATTTGATGTGAGTGTCGGGCAGTAGGAATTTCCTATCAAAAGGTATGAGGCATACAAAGTTGTCTCTCCTAATCCGTTCGTGTCATGGAAATTTTCTTCATTCAACAGAAACTATTTTAAATGTAAAGCAGAATCAAAAAAATTTGCTATAAAGAAGTGCGTTAAATAGAGGGTTGACTGTAATTAAATTAAAAATGAACAAATCGATTGTGCCATTAAAATGCTGGGAATGGGGCCCCGCTTGCCCCACCATAGTTTTGGCTCTGGATACTCAATATTTGCATTCAGGATTTCATTTGTAAAGTTAATGATTGTCTCAACAATGCTCACAAATTTTCAAAAAAATGACAATGGGCTCTCGCGAACCCATGCAAGCCCATTATAGCTCACCACTGGTTACCCTTACGAAAGCAAAAGCCTTTCCCCTTATCCTTGACAGTAGTTATCTTTCATTAAATTCCACATCAGTACATTGTGATTGCTGCCACCATGCAGTGAGTCATTTACTTACTTGTAGATTTTTAATACATGAAGAATCACTATTGATAACGAGATCAAGAGTATTGCTTCTTTGCTTCTCTAACATGCTGCTGTAGAAAACAGTCATCCAAGAATTTCACAAAAGTCTTGCTAGTTTTTCAGTGACTAACCGACAAATTCCAGTCAAAATCTGGAAAGTTAAAATCCCTCATTATGAGACATTCTGATTTGCTGGCTCTCTGTTTCCCTGTATTGCTGTTTGGTATATTCATTCACAGTCATTAAGCCTATAACACACTACTACTCTCAATTTTGTTTTCCCAGTATTTATATCATACCAAACTGTCTCAACATGGCACTCATCATTCAGTCAAGTCAACTGGATGCACTGCCTTAGCCCAGTGGTCAGGAGCGAGAGTGCATAGCACGCGTTCCTTGAGTGGACTGGAGTTCAAGCCTGTGACTACTAAATATGATAAATATTTGTATTGACGATTTATTGTAAACTCTACTGACTTGGTTGTCGTGTTGGAGTATAAACAGAAAGTTTAATATTCTTCTTAACTAAGAGCATAAAACCCCTCACCTCTCCTGCCCTGTCTGGTCTTCTTGTACGCATTGTGTTACCCATATTCAAATTCAACATCACTTATGCCTGAGTGATGCCATGTTGGATGTGATGACTTAATGAGTACTTCAGATTCATAAAATTTATTTGCAATGCTCCTAGCATTAATGTACATGCAACTATATATGCACATTTTTTTACTCTTAGTTACACTAACACAGCCCATGTATTTGTTTGTACCCCACAGCAGGGGCTGAAACCCCAGACTCCTTGCTTTACAGGCTTCTGCATGTAGCAATAATAGCAATGCAAGAATCACTTTCACCTCTGACTGAGGCTCTAGTTAAACTATTAGGCTGTATCTCCCCAAGGTACCATTTTCAGACACACCTATAACTGCTCGATAGCATCAGTAGATATTTTTGCACCCCTTCTGTTCAAGTGTACCCATCCCTGCAGAGATGGGGAAACCCCTGGTGCCGTCAGACAACTAACACACTTTGTACCCATCCCTGTAAACACAGTCGCTCCTGTTAACAAGCACAGACCATGCTGTGAGAAATTCTAACACATGAGCCTTGCACATTCACTCCAAGACCGAATTGATAGACAAGGCTCTCAACATATACTCCTTCCTGTCTTGTTTGGGCAGAATTGCTGACACTTTCAAATTCAATCCTAACTCACTACTTTTTTTCCAACATTGCTCCGTAATTGTTAATTAAGGCCTCAGATCTCTTAATATCATTAGTGCCAACATGTACAACAATATCACCTTTTTATGCCCTTAAAAGATTATTCTGCTGTACATAGTCATCTACTTTTGCCCCTGACAGACATACCCTGGTCCTATTTTCCACCTATCCTTCTTGCACAACAGATTTCCTGTATCCCTGACAATAACCACCTATTGTGGGATGAGCGCATTCTGCCTTAAAGATTGCTGCTATATTACATGATGCATAAGGATGAGCTCTGGCTTTGAGTTGGGCAGCTGAGCTTGATGCCCCACTTTAATTCCTTCCTTCTTTCAAGGGCATCTGCTCTTCTCTTCAAACTCTTATAAATGCCCATCAGAATGCTGAGTTGATGCCTAATTTCTTCCTGCTCTCTGCACCTAGCACACAATTACTCCTTGGCTGGATCATGTCCTGTTCTAGAAAGTCTACAAACATTTCAAAAGTTGCACATTTTTTTAGGCTGTGATGCATTGGAGAATCATGCCCTTTGGGTCTCCCCCAAGGCTGCTCCCACTACTTTGTACCCATTGCTTTGCTGCTCTAGTCTGGGGCATGATTTCTGTTTAAATGCAATTTAATTGTTAATTGGCAGGACTACATTAAACTAATAGATTCCTAAATGCAGTGATTCATATTACGCTGTCTAGTTTTACTTTATACCTTGCCCTATCAAGTTCAAGATATACGTTACACCATATTGTAACAATCACAATGTTAAATAGTTCTATCCCTGCTAAAAGTAAAAATTGCTTAGCTAAACACAAAAAAGATATATGCCCAACAAGTGATTAGAACCTTCGAAGTTACAAAGAGAAAAAGTTAGGACTCACTGAATTAGAGTAATAAACTTTCTTTTAAACCCACACATGTGCACACAGAAATGTCACCAAAAATCTGAACCCAACAACCACTTTATATAATAAACATACAATTCAAACAATACAAATTGTTTTCCACCCTGCTTGCTTCTACTTTACTGTTTTTATATATTTTGTAATTGAAAAGTGTCTAACTCCACCATTGCATTGCTTCATTATTCTGTGTATTGGTTATGAAGTAAAAGTCATGAGATTATCAGCGATTAGCCAATTCATTCATTTATTAGAGAGAGATGTTAATTTACTAGGGAGATACGAAATACATAATAACAAATATAAAACGTATAGTTACATAAATATGTAACAACAAAAGCAATACAGAGAGAAAGAGCTTCCACGGCCATCATTATCTTTAAAAACATTTAAAAAAAATACATATCTGCTGTACCATTGATGCACCAGCCATCTGGCCAGCTTTCATCTGATAGTACAGTAGACTGTCTAAATAATGGCACATTGAGATCGGATGTATTACAGTGCCGAAAAATGAAAACAGCAAGTCACATGATTACTGTATTTGTTTGAATCCACCATTTTCAAAATGAATTCTGTACTGTTATCACTGATTATATCGCTGTTTTACATATACAGTCCATTCCGGTTATTTGGGACGCATTGGGACAGTGCATTTTGGTCTGTTAAGCGGCTGCCCCAATTATCCGAAGTTTCACATAAATAGTTAAAAATACACTGTATCCCCCCCCCCCACACACACACACTCAACATAGTAAAGTGCCGTTCACTATACGATGTGCAGTAAGCGCCGGTCATTGTGATCACATTTGTGAATTGACTGTGCACACGGCACGCACAAATTGCAAGGAACACGATATGCACAAGTGAGAATCGAGCAACGAGTTACAAAGCTTTAAAAATACGAATGAAGAGAAGATCTGAAAATTTATTTTTTTATATGATTGAAGATTTCATGGAAGTGTAAACACATTTCACCATAATAACTCACAGAATTCCAGCTGTCGGTATTATCGCAAATTCAGTAAGATCGAATTTACTGTCCGTTTATGATAGATTTCACTAACAGAAAAGCCCAATAAACAGGTGACTGCTTATTGTTTTATGGTGGTGACCTCCAGAATTTCGACCAAACCACGTGGTACCGTCGGAGACTCGTAGGGTAATCTCCAGTGCTGCGGTCTCCTGCCCTGATTAAACGGCATGCTATCCCAATTAAGCGAAGTAAACCCTGGCTATTTTCTCGATTGGTTTCTGTTTTTTTAAGATTTGCCCCAAATAAACGGCTGCTCCGATTAACCAGTGGCCCAAATAACCAGAATCCACTGTATTTTAAATTAAAAATCCCTCACTATAGCTCCTAAAGTTAATAAACTACGGAGAAGAAAAGAAGAACAACATTAAGCTTAGTGACAAACTTGATATAATCCAAACTATTACATTAGGATCACCGGAATGCTAATTCATATACCCTTGTGCAGTGTCTATAAATTGTGTATGTGTTCTCTGCTTGACTTACCTGTTTTGCTGGATGAAAAACCCCAGATTCTGGGGGGGGGGGGGACCTTGCTATCTACCCTTGAGACCCACTAACTCAGCGACAGAGTGGGAAAAGCCTATAAAAGTTACTCGCATCATCAATGGGATTCGAACCTTGGCCTTTTCCACCCAGTGTGGGGAGGAAGGTGATGATACCACTGTGCTACCCGTGCAGACTGAACTTGATATAATAAAGAAAGTAGAACGGGGCGTAAGCAGAAATTTATTAATGGCAGAATATAACATTTGCTCTTCAACATGTTTATGTTTTTTTATGTGCAGTTAATACAATTGCATTCTTAATATCTTTATTTCTTATTTGGCCTCATTATTTCTGCATTAAATATATTAAAAATAAAATTCCTAGATAACGACAAAATCAAAATAATGGCACCTTGAATCCCTGAAGGTGCTGTTATTTCGAAAGTCTACTGTGCCATTCAAGTAAATGACTAATTTCTATTTCCAGATGACTATTTTCTAAGGTATTTAGCTAGTCAAATGTTCATTAATTTTGTTAATTAATTGAAGTTCACCATCACTTTAAGTTTCAAGAGAATAAAATTAACATGTTTGTTAATAGGCCTAATTTTGGAAATATTTCAAATCTAAAAGTGGGGGATAGGATTAAAATTATATATTTGTTTTCTTTGACTAATAAAAATCAGGCACTGTAAAAAGATGAAATGATACATTTTCTTGAATTTATTAAGCTGTCTTATCTGAATTAACTAAATTTCTCTTTTTATTAATAGAGTAATGAGATCCTTTTTCCTTTTTTATGTTCAAATCATGTGAATTGCCTTATCATGATTGCTTACATATTCTATAAAACTCTTTTTTTTTTTTTAATAGGTCTCCCAGACAATAGCAAGGGGAGGGCCTCGCTCACAGATTGCTATACCGGCCCAAGGTATGATAGAATTTCGTGATGCATTAACAGACCTGTTGGAAGAATTTGGCACAGATGATGGAGGTATGGTTTGATACACAGGTAACTTAGTGTGTTTGTTTACCTGTTTGATAAACGTTCTGAAGGTAATATTACAGTAATTAACAAATTTATCCACATTTCTACGGTTGTTTCTGTGATTACATAATATCCTAGCAAAATAAAACGAGAAACTTAAAAAATAATGGTAATCTCTCATTATTTCCAATCAGTAATGATGTAAAAGAGAATGGGCCTGTGGCACTGGTTTCCATGGTTTAGAAGAAGAGAATACAACAGAGCCAGTGGAAGCAGTAACTAAAATAAATTTAATAAGTCTTAATACAACTAGTAGCTTTCAGGGTGATGAACCGCTTGATCAGGTCACGCACAGCCTATTTAGTATAATTTATTCCATTCCTAATGTTTTATGTTATGTTTGCATTTCTGCATGTATGTACCTTTCTTGTTGAGGAAGGGGTTCATCACTCTGAAAGCTACTAGTTGTATTAAGACTTGTTAAATTTATTTTAGTTATTGCTTCCACTGGCTCTGCTGTATTCTCTTTTTATAAAATGTGTTTACTAAAAATGGATCCTGAAGCAGTACTTTTTTTGTGTGAGGAAATATGCTTACTTTCAGAAGTACTTTGGCAATCTAATTAGTGAAATAATTCTGGCTTGGCAGGGACTAGCGCCTTAACCACTCGGCCACCCTGGCAAATTAGTGAAGCAGCCAAAATATTACTAGTGATATCCAATAGGATATTAGTAATATCTTGGCTGCTTCACTGACAGATTCATAACTGCTTATAACTACCCCACTGTTGGGAAACTGTTTGAAACTCTTCCTGTTTTGGAATTGAAGCAGTGTCAGCGAGGTTTGATTGTGGTACTGTTTTGCTTTGCTCTGTATGGGAATGGACTGGTGCTCCTAATATTTTTAACCATCAGTATAGTTATTGCATATGAAGCTCCATTGTCTCTGACTTACCCTTAAATGTTCAACTAGTGGTAAAATAGGACACAACCACTATACCCTCGATTTTTACAGTCAACTTTCCATAAAAATCGCAGTTTGGGTTGCGTTGTGTATTATATTGAAGGGCCACTGCTATTTAGGTAGCTTTTGATCTTCAATGTCACAATAACCTTTTGGAATCTCTTATTCCTAACTCTGGTGCTTTCTGGTGTGAATGAGAATTTTCTAAGAGGCCATCTTTCAAAACAAAGCATATTTATTAAAGAAGATTAGAAAGCAATCATATATCACAATTTCATCATACACGATTTAAAATGTTTAACACATGAGCAGTATAATATGACAGTTATTGTAAATAAAAACACAATCATACACCATGCTTGTATCCTTTAGGAGGTTAATAGCATGAGTAATATAAATAGGTAAACATGCGCATAAAAGAAGACATAATCTTTATAAGCACTTCCAGCTTGTATCTATATTATACATAAGTAGCTATTATTATTTCAACCATCATCATTCACTATTACTAATTATCTTTTTGTTATTGTTGCTTCTACTTCTTGTTCGGTCACAAATTTCAATTTAGTGTGAAAGCTTCGATATAAAGGTTCCATTTTCACTATGTAAGTTCAACAATAAATCAAAACCTTGTACTACACATGAAATACTAACATGTAATGTTCGAAAACACTAGGAAGAAATCATTTTATCATGATTGTTCCTCATGAATAATTATCTATTTCATTATCGCTCTTGCAGACATTCCCTTCCATACTTATAGAATAGGGCATTCCGACTTACCAAGCTTATTGTTGGTGTTCTGGTCAGGCGAGTCTTAGGCATTGGCTCTCTTCCTTGCTTTGCTATTGGTGACTGCTTTTTGATGGCTCAGGCTCACTGGTTCGGACTTGTCTGCACTCGTCTCCTTCTTTCTTCCCTACTACACACTGGGTCCTCTAAAGACCCGCTTTTATGTCCGAAATTCTCCCAAAATATTTAGAGAATTCCAGCTTCTCATTGGGTGTTAAGGAGAGAGAGATTCGTGTCCAAAGTGCTCGGTCGGCACATGACGAAAAAAACAGAAAAGGGGGTGACTAGTTATCCCCATCATGCCACGTGTCTAGTGCATTTGAAATGTATAAACAAAACTTCTCTATTTCCTTGTTTGGAAATGGTAGAACGATATTTTGAATACATAGACACTTACGTGGGGCTAAAGATAGTCACTTCTTCATTTGTTCATGTGAGGATCACTGTCTCTTCCCCTCTTATAGCCTCGTGCTAACATTTCATATTGCTCGAACCTCTTGAATGTTTATAAGATTCAGATAACTCTTCTGACCCATCTGCCCTAAATGGAAATAACTGCTTCTTGATTAAAACAGGCTCTTAAGCAAATTTTATTGCTCAGCTGCAAGTGGAGATTTTGGTACTTTTAAATAACACTCATTTAAATTATCTAGTTTCTAAATTGCATGGATGTACTGGTAACAAGTGCAGAAATAACAAAAGTTTCAAATGTAGTCGGGGGGGGGGGGGTTTAGCTGCACCTTTTGCTACATTATGCAAGCTGGTATAATCTAGCAAAAATTACACTCATTTAAAATATCTAGTTTCCCTTTGAACTAAAGAAATACTGGTGAACACAGGTTATTAATAAATGATGCAGGTATTTAACACATTCCCACTGGAGTGTTTATTTAACATGAAGCCTAAGAGGCAGATAGACTCACGACTTTTATTACCCAAACGATGACTGTTTTTTTTTTTTTTTTTTTTCATAATTTAGTTCATACAAGTGACAAATAACATAGTATGTGCAAGAAAAACGGATTGTCATTTGTTTTTCATGAAAATTTGATAGCGACGACCCACCGATGGTTCACCCCGCCCTGTGGCACTAAGTATTGTCAATGAACGGGAGTAAGCGCCAGTGAGTCGCCAAAGCGCAATTTCGAATTACTTCCTGGTACCTCCACGAGCATTGTTTTCCAATTTGTTCGTACTCTGTGACTGACAATAGTTATTGCCTCCCCATATTGACTTCATTTCAAATACATGAACTTGTGGAAAACATTTTGTTTCTCTCTATAATCTAGAGATTGAGGTAAACTCTTTGGATATTTCAATTTTTCGTTTATCGTATTTATAGATACCTATTTCTAAAAAGCTTTGAAATGAATCCCTCCTCTTTTTACGGAAAACGAGCTAAAGACGAATGTTTGATAAAGAGAGGTGATAGTGATTGATTCAGATGTACCTCTTTTGAAAGAAAAAGTTGCCCAAAACATGATAAAAATTTTTCGGGGACATCGAGAACAGAGTTGGACTTGCGGAAAAAAGAGAAGCCACAATATTTCTTTAGTGATGAATCCGACGATGGGTCAGAATTAGATGATTTAGACATACATTCCAATTACAGTGATGGTGATGATAAGATCCAAATCTCAGAAGAATCTGATGAAAGTGATGAATATCATGAAATCAGTGATGAAAATAATGACCTATATTCTCAAGTAAATCTCCAATGCATATAAGTCTGAAAATGTTATTTGGCGAGAGGTAGGAAAAACTAAAATTTCAATTAATGAATATAATAAAGATGCTGAAATCCTTGTTGATGTTGATTTGGACCAACCTTACCACATATGCAGACTGTTTCTAACTGACGATATCCTTCAGATGATGGTGACTGAAACCAACAGATATGCACAGTACTGTTTGTCATCTGCAGCTAGTAATATACAAGCACTCAAAAAGAAGAAAGCTGATTGGAGACCAATCACTGAACCAGAAATGGAAAAATTTCTTGGAATATTATTGATAATGGGAATTGTTCATATCCCAGATATAAAATTACACTGGTCAAAAAAAGATTTATACTCGAATAATCTCATTAGGAAATCTATGAGTAGAGATCGTTTCCTAGATCTGCTGAAATATTGGCATTTCTCTGACAATGAAACTTCCAGTGGACAAGACCATCTCAACAAAATCAGAATTTTATTAGATAAAGGCAATAGGAATTTTCAAAGCATCTTAAAGCCAGGAAAAAACTTGGTCATTGATGAAAGTTTGATCCCTTGACGTGGAAGGCTACTCTTTCACGAGTATATCCCTAACAAATCTCATAAATATGGGAACAAATTTTATAAATTATGTTTGCCCGAGGGATATACTCATGAAATCTCTATTTATACCGAAAAGGATGATTCAGTAGAAGGTAAAGGACATTCCAATGCCGTCTCAATGAAACTGATGGCTAATCTGCTCGACGAAAGATGTGTTCTTTATTCGGATAATTTTTACACCAGTTTCCCTCTAGCGCAAGAGTTATTAGAAAAGAAAACCTTTCTCTGTGGGACTCTAAGAAGCAATCGAAAAGGAATACCAAGGAATATTACAGGGGGGAAATGAAACGGGGAGACATAATCGCTCTTAAGAATAACAAGTGAAAATCATGAAATGGATTGATAAAAGACCAGTAATGATGCTAACAACATGCAAAATTCATCAGTGTAAAATTATTGAGACAGGAAAGAACAAAAGAAAGGGAGAAAAAAATCAAGAAACCCAATGTTATTATCAGTTACAATCAAGCAAAGAAGGGAATGGATATATCTGACCAAATGGCATCATATTATAGTAGCCTGCATAAAACTGTAAAATGGTATAAAAAATCTGCAATGGAGGAGATCATCTTTGGTACCATGCTAGTCAATGCATGGGTGGTACAGAGTAAATTTGGGACTAATAATCGTCTGTCCCTCCTTCAATTCCGAGAAAGTATAATATACAGTTTATTGAATAGCGAGACTACTACAAAAGTAACAAAGGCACCTGGCAGAATTCATACTTTTTGTAAAATGGAAGGTCAAGCAAGGAAAGTTAGGAAACATTGCGAGGAGTGTTACAAGAAAATTTCTGAAAAAGAAGGTGGCAGACCGGAAGACAAAATAAGTTAAAACATTTTGTCAAGATTATGAAAATCAATTCACTTTGTGTCTAGAATGTTTCAACATAATTCACTGTGAGTCGACCGGGCTAGCCGGGTGGGTAAAGTGCCTGCCTGGCAACCCAAAGGTCGCGGGTTCGAATCCCACCTCGGGCTTGGATCAAAGTACTGCAAAAACCTTGGAAGGCGCATTATGGCCGCAGAAGTCGATGCGCCAACAACTATCAAAAAAAAAATCACTGTAAACAAAAATAATTATATTTTAAATAAAAACTGTCAACTGTTGGTTCCTTTTTCTATTCCAACTACTATGATTTTATATACCCCGCAAAAACTTCAGTAAAAAAAAAATATTGATCCTGGACTGACACTTGATAGATAAATATATATATGGAGGACTGGTGAATCCGATAAAATGCTTAAACACTGGGCGCTTAATGCCAAAACTGAATACAAGGCTTGCAGCACAGCAATACACCCATGGGTTGCAACAGCCTATGATAATTAGCTGCAACAACCCACCGGTGAATTTCTTTGCTCAGTGGACATTAGAGCAGCGATGTACTGATGGGTAGCCCCAGCATTAATGTGTTAAAAAGGAAAACAAACAGAATAATAATTTAGCAAACTGCAAATAAGGATTGATCTACAGTAGTAGGATTAAATGAAACGGGGGGGGGGGGGAGTAAATGGGAGTAGGGAAACCAAAAGCTCCACTCTGTAACAATTGTTATAGGCCAAACATTTGTGGAATTGGTTGAATTCACATTAAAACTCTCTAAATCCTTCCCTTAAATTCTTACCTGTTACTATAAAGTGAATTGTTTAAATTAAAATATGTTAAATATGCACATGTATGCAGACTATGTGTACTCAGCCAGCTTGCATAATGTCGCCAATGCTGCAACAACCCCCCCCCCCCCAGATTACATTCGAAACTTTTGTTTTTTCTGCACTTGTAAGGATGTATTTTGGAGACATATTTTTATTTTATTTATTTATTTATTTATTTTATTTTTTTAATTCTTTAAGAGAGTTATGTTAGAAGAGTAGCAACAGATTATGGAAGAACTTGATACATTTGTATCAAGACTGGCCATGGTGTTAATATTTTATTTATTTACACACATATGGTTTGGTAGTATATGAAGTTATTTCAGAAATTAAAAGCATGGCATTTTGCAGCATAGGCCCTCCACTTTTTTTTTTTTATAAATATCACATTACTCAAAGGAAAAAATTTCACAACTTTATTAAACAAAAAAAAAAACACAAACATATTACACACACACATTTCTGCAAGGAAATATGTTTTACATTGAGATTTAGTAACCTGTGTGGCAGAAGGCGAGATCTTGTTTTGCTTTATTTGCATCAAGGAAGTAAAGTGTTTACGAGAGTGCAGTTCATCTGCAAGTTATAAATGTTACCTTTATATGACTTGTGGCAGCTTATCACGATACATTGGTGTATGACAAGGTCTGGGTTTGATACCAACTGAGAAATCTCTAAAACTCTTTGATTGTGGCTGTAGTTTGCAGATTGTAGGCTGGGTGCCCCCCTCCCATGAGCTGTTTCATGTTTTTTCAACTTGTTTGTTATGTTTGTTATTTGGTTTTTAGGAGCATTAGCAACTAAGACCATGTTGCTCCGGGATATACGGTGGTCATTGCCTGACCTTTCTGCATCCTCCGTATTTGGTGGTGACAGGCTCGAACCCCGGTCTAATCGAGAAGCGTGTGCTACGCACTGCTGCTCCCACATGCAGTTCAGCCCAATACAATTTCTACAGATATTACTAATAATAGAGGTGTGAGCAGTAAGCTTCAGTGGCATTAAAATAACAATTCGAATTTGTTAGCTTTACGTCTTCTGTATTACAGAATTAATAGTTGGGATGGGAGACTTAGCAACCCTTAAAGCTGCACAAGATAATCTTCAACGTACATGCACAAATTTTATTAAAAAGTGATAAAAGTCATGCTGTCTTAAAATAAAAATTTTCCTTTTTGATTATGTTCATAAAAATCAAGAAAATATTGCAATAAAAAAAATATATATAAAAACGAATGAGTTAAATTATTTGGGTAATTTTGCACATCTGTTTTAAAAGAATAGTAACAGATGTTTTGGGGGCAAAACTGTCTCCTCAAATTTAAATGGTGCATGAACAAAGGCAATATATATATATATATATTTTTTTTTTTTTTTTTTGAGAATTTTTTTATATTTACATAAGGATACTGCTGTGTATAAATACTCTTTTATAATCCTTCAGCCAGTGATTTGGTGTGAAGCTTTTTTTTTAAGTGTTGCTGATATATTGTATACAATACATGTTTTGTTTCTTTAAGACATACAGGTGGAAGTGTATCACTTCAACTAGTAGTAGTTGGAAAGCCATTAATGATAGAAAGATAGAATTTGGAATGGATGCTATACAAACAAAAACAATTTTTAAAAAAGGTTAGTTCCAAACACTGCCACCAGGGAAATTAGCATAGCATATGCCAGAATGCAAATCTGTTTGCATTACATGACAGTGAGACACCTGAGAGGATTTAAAAAGAGGATGGTAAGCGCATTTAACAAATCTTGAAATAGTGCTCAAAAAGATGGATTGTGCTTTGACTCCATGCAATTCCACAGATCTACTTAGAGAACACCAGCATTTAAAAGGATTAAGAAGAAGTCCACTTTCCAAAATGGTATAATTCAAACAAACTGTTAAGTTACCTGCAGCTCATGGCAGAGGACAGACAAAGTCACAGTAGCTGTTTTTGGAGAGATTGCTGTGGCTGATGGTGCAGCTGAAATCAGCATTCATCTCTTAGCACTAGGGCGGAATCATGATCTATCATTCATTGGCTCGTACAAGATCCAGCAACATCTAGTGCAAGAGCTAGAGCAAACTGATCCCCATCAACATAACGACTTTGCTTTGTGGTTTCTTACTGGATGGAATCAGTGTGCATCCACTGATTCCATCCAGTAAGGATGGAATCAGGGATGTTATTATTATTATTATCATTAGCTATATGATGCAAGGAAGCCAGAGGCTTTTGCTGCAACAGCTGAAAAAAAAAAAAAAAATTTTCCTTAAGTTACCCAGAGAAAGAGAAGAATGACTATATCCAGCTTAGAACCCTGAGTGTGCCAAGCCCATACTCACCAGATATGAGCCCCTGGGGTTAGATCTCTGAGGAACATGTTATGAACTGATGAAGCTCATTTCCAACTGAAAAAAAATTACCCATTATTCTTTGATGTGGGTTACAGCAAATTTTGTAATTAGACCATTTTCTTCAGGGAAGTTCAAGCTTGTTTTTCAGAGTTGTGTACAACGACAGCATGAGTGTTTCTGCATTCTTCTGCCATCATGTGATTTCCTGCTCTTTAGGAGAGAAAGGATGTGTGCCAGGGGCAAAAGTTGATGATGTTGTAGAGCAGATATCATCTTTTAAAGGCACAAAAGGTGATATTGTTGTAAATGTTGGAACTAATGACATTAAGAATAACAGATCTGCAGATTTACTCAACAAGTACAAGTCAATGTTGAAAAAAAAGTCGCAAGTTAGGGTTGAATGTGAAAGTGTCTGCAGTTCTGCCCAGACACAATAGGAGGGAGTATATGATGAGAGCCTTGTCGATCAGTTCAGCCCTAGAGATATTGTGCAAGGCTCAAGGGGCAGAATTTTTTTTTTGTCTGGTCTGTGCTTGTTGACAGAAGAGACTGCTTCTGCAGAAATGGGGTACACTTAAATAGAAAGGGTGCAAGAATATTTGCTGATGCTATCGAGGCAGTGTCAGGTGGGTCGGAAAACTGCTCACCTCAGGGGATACACAGACTAAAAGGTTAACAGTGGCCGCAGGCAGATGCAAAAGAGATTCTTGCACTGCTTCTATTAGAATGAGCAGCAGTCTGGAAAGCAAGGCAATGGAGATTTCCAGGACTGCTAGCAGTCATAGTGGAACAAATAAATACATGGGCTGTGTTAGGGTTACTAAGAGTAGAAACAGGTGTATATATACTTGCATGTACACCAATGCTAGGAGTATAGTTAACAAATTGGATGAGCTTGAAGTGCTAGTCAAGACATCAACGGCAGATATTGTTGGGATATCAGAGACGTGGTGTCACACAGACATAATCAGTGCAGAATTGGAATTTGTGGAGTACAATGTGTATAGAAAAGATAGAGAGGTTAGGAAGAGAGGAAGGATTATGCTGTTAGTTAAGAAACATATAAAATCTAAGGAAGTGCATCCAATTGATGTTGGCGGACAATGCAATGTTCAGTCTGTTTGGTGTGACATAAGCACTGAGAAAGGAAAAATGAGAGTAGGTGTGTGTTATAAGCCTGATGAGTATAATGAGCAATTGTGCAGAGAAATAGTGGGCCAGTAAATCAGAATGTCTTATAATGGGGGATTTTAACTTTCCAGATATCGACTGGAACTTGTCGGTTGGTCACTCGCACATTAGCAAGACTTTTGTGCATTTATTGGATGGCTGTTTTCTACAGCGACATGTTTGAGAGGCAACCAGAGGGAGTAATACTTTTGATCTGATTATTAGCAGTGATTACTGCATTAAGAATTTGCAGATAAAGGAATCACTGGGTGACAGTGATCAAAATGTACTAATGTGGGAATTACTTAAAGATGTTACTACCATCAAGGCTAAAGGGAAGGGCTATTGCTTTCATAAAGGTGACTACAGGGGTCTCAGACAGTTTTTATATTCTGTACAGTGGGATCCACTAATGACATTACCAATGTTGAATTCTAAATGGGAAGCCTTCAGGGACTTAATTTTGGAGGCTATTAGGCTTTTCATTCCAACTAAGAAATACTGTTCAAGGTTTAGGCCTAAATGGAAGTCAAATGAACTAATGGGACTCGTGGCAGAGAATAAAAATGTATGGGATGCATATAAAGTATGAGGTGACACAGAAGCCTATGGGAGATATAAAATAGTCTGTAATCAAGTCACAAAGGAGATTAGGTGAAGGCAGATTATGAGAAATCCTTGGCAAGGAATGCAAAGAAAAACAGCAAAGAGTTCTTTACTTATGTAAACTCTAGAAGGAAAGGGATGAATCATATTGAACCACTTAACATGGATGGGTTGACTATTGATGATCATGCTCAGGTAGCTGATAAACTGAATGAATATTATGCATCTACATTCACACATGAGGAGTTATTCAATGAGGGGAATGCCAGAAGTTTATTAAACTCTAACAGGGAGCTAAGTGATTTTGTAATAACTGAGAACAAAGTTGAGGAGAAATTGTTGAAGTTAAACATAAGGAAGGTACCTTGGGTGTATGGGACCTATCCATTATGTTTAAAAGGAGGCAGTAAAGGAAGTAAGCAAACCCTTAGCCATAATTGTGAGAGCTTCCTTGGACTCAGAGGGCCCAATGGACTGCAGGTGTGCAATTATATCACCAATTCACAAAGGGGATTCAAAAGGTGACACAAGTAACTATAGACCTGTTAATTTTTTATTATTATTATTAGCCATATGGTGCAATGAAACCTGAGGCTTATGCTGCACCAGCCAAAAAAAAAAATTCCCGAGTTACCCTGAGAGAGAGAGAGAGAGAGAGAGAGAGAGAGAGAGAGAGAGAGAGAGAGAGAGAGAGAGAGGAGAAGAAGAAGAATGATGATATCCAGCTCAGGACCCTGGGTGTGCCAAGCCCATACTCACCAGATGTGAGTCCTGTTTAACTTGTTTTCGGGGGTAAATAATGGAGTCACTGGTTAAGGAAGTGTAGCAGGATCGTCTAGACAGGATTGCAGCAATAGTTCAGACACAGCATGGGTTTATTAAAGGGAAGTCTTGTCTGATCAATTTGATTGGATACTATGATGTGGTCACAAAGTAACTGAATGGCAAAAATAGTTTTGATATCATATACTCGGATTTCAGGAAAGCTTTTGATACTGTTGCACATGGAAGACTGCTGTACAAATTGGAGAGGTGTGGCATTAAGGATAAATTGCTACAATGGATAAAGGGATGGTTGAGTGGGAGACAACAGAGAGTGGTAATCAATGGACACTGCTCTTCGTGGACAAATGTTATTAGTGGAGTTCCCCAGGCTTCGGTGCTGTGCCCATTGTTGTTTTGTGTATTCATAAATGATATTGATGAAGGTATATCAGGATTAATGTCCAACTATGGCACTCCAACTGGATGTAGATAAGTTGGGCAAATGGGACGAGTAGTAGCAACTGAAGTTTAACATGGACAAATGCAAAGTATTGCATATGGGTAACAATAACCCAAGAGAAACATACCAACTGTGTGGTACTACACTCAGGGAAGTGGAAAGTGAAAAAGACCTGGGGGTAATTGTGCAGTCAAATATGAAGTTTGCTGAGCAGTGCAGATGGGCTGCCAGGGCAGATCATGGAGTCTTGTCAATGATATATAGGAATTTTGCTAGCAGGGAAAAGGAGGTGATTGTCCCTCTGTATAAGGCAATGGTCAGGCCACACCCAGAGTACTGTGTACAGGTCTGGAGGCCTCATTTGAGGAAGGATGTAGAGTTGCTAGAACGAGTACAAAGAAGGGCAACAAGATTGGGGGAACAAAGGGGTGCTCTTATCAAGAAAGGCTTAAATTCTGCAAATTGCAGCACCTGGAGAGTGGCACCTGCGAGGTGGTCAGGTTGAGGTGTATAAGGCCTGAATGGGTTGAGCAAGCTGAATGCTGATGGGTTCTTCCTCTTTCTCAGATTAAGAACCTGAGGGGGCATAGATTCAAATTGAGGAAAGATCGTTGTAGAATGGATGTGCAGAAGTTTGCCTTTAACCAGTGGGTGGTTGATTGACGAACAGACTTCCATCTTTTGTTGTGGAAGTTGATAGCCTAAATACATTTAAGGCATTTGGAATGAATGGAGGGGTGAAATGGGAAGGTTTTTTTGTTTTTTTTCTGGCTAATGCATGCTGCATAAGCTTGCTTTCTTGTATCGTAATGCCTATGCTAATGATAATATACCTTAATCAGTATCATTGATAAATAAAGAAAACAACAATGGACCCAAAACAGAACCTTGGGGAACTCCACTAATAACATGAAGTCCATGAAGAGCAGTGTCCTTTGATTACCACTCTCTGTCTTCTCCCACTCAACCATCTCTTTATCCATTGTAGCAATTTACCCTTAATGCCACACCTCTCCAATTTGTGCAGCAGTCTTCCATGTGCAATAGTATCAAAAGCTTTCCTGAAACTCAAGTATATGATATTAAAATTATTTTTTGCATCCAGTTCCTTTGTGACCACATCACAGAATCCAATCAGATTGGTCAGACAAGACTTCCCTTTGACAAACCCATGCTGTGTCTGAACTATAACTGCAGTCTTGTCTAGATGATCTTGCAATGCTTCTTTAAGTGACTCCATTTTCCCTGGAATAGAAGTTAAACTAACAGGTCTGTAATTACTCGTGTCACCCTTTGATCCTCTTTTGTGAGTGGGGGTTTTATTTGCATGTCTCCAGTCCATGGGGACCTCCTCTGAATTCAAGAATGCTCTCATAATTATGGCTTAAGGTTTTGCTTACTTCCTTTGCTGCCTCTTTTGATATAACCGGATAGATCCCATCCACCCGACGTGTCTTTCTTATGTTTAATCATCAATTTCTCCTCCACTTTGCCCTGAAGAATTACAAAATCGTTTATCTCCATATTTGAGTTTGAAAGCCTTCTGGCCTCCAATTCCCTACTGAATTCCTCATGTGATAATGTAGATGCAGAATACTCATTCAGTTTTCCAGCTACCTGAGCAGGATTGTCAACAGTCGAGTCATCGATATCAAGTGGACAATCTGATTCATCCCCTTCCTTCTAGAATTTTCATAAATAATGAAGTCTTTGCTGTTTGTCTTTGCGTCATTTGCCAAAGATTTCTAGTAATCTGCCTTCACTTGTGTAACCTACTTTGTGACTTGATTACAGACTAGCTTGTATCTACCATATTCTTCTGTGTCACGTGATAATTTATGTTCATCCCATGCATTTTTCTTCTCTGTCACAAGTCTCATTTGTTCATCTGACATCAATTTAGGCCTAAACCTTGAATATTATTTCTTAGTTGGTATGAAAAGCTGAGTAGCTTCTAAGATTAATTCATTGAATGCCTCCCATTTAGAATTTGCTGTTAGTAACATCATCAGTTGGTATAGAATTAAAAATTATCAGAGACTACTGTAGTCACCTTTACGAAAGCAAAAACCCTTCCCTTTACCCCTAATAGTAGTTATATCTTTGAGTAAATCCCACGTTACTACACTGTGATCACTGCCACCTAGTGGTTCTTTTATCTGCAGATCCTTAGTGCATGAATAATTTCTGCTGAGAATCAGATAAAATGTATGGTTGTCTTTCTAACAGTCAGCTGTAGAAAACAGTCAATCAATATATCCATAAAAGTGTTGCTAGTGTGTGAGTGACCAATCGGCACGTTGCAGTTAGCATCTGGGAAGTAAAAATCCCCCATTATAAGATATTCTGATTTACTGGCCCACTCTATTTCTCTGTACAGTTGTTCGTTTTACTCAACAGAGTCATTAGGCCCATAACACACTTCCACCCTTATTTTTGCTTTCCCAGTGTTTATGTCACCAAACTGGCTCAACATTGCACAGTACACTCATGTCAGCCGGATGCACTTCCTTAGATTTATGTTCCTTAACTAACATATCCTCTCCTCCCTTCCTATCCTGTCTATCCTCTCTGTACACATTGTACTCCCCAAATTCCAGTTCTACCTTCCTTATATCTGTGTGACACGACTACCCCAATTAATAGTACCCAAGAAATGCCTCAGTGAGAATATAACCTGCACTAAACACTAGAAAGGAATATGGGGTACTACCCAGTTGACGTATGATTATACTTCACCACTTTTTAAAAGTACTGAACTTTTTGGACATGTGATATACATGAAGAAGGCATTCATTTAGAATCGCAAGAAAATTAGGCCCTTGTGTATTTGAAGGGTTAAATTCAGAAAAAAATATTAAGTGAGCCTTAGAGATTGTTCTGAAGAAGTTAAAAATATAAGCTACATGCATCAGCCGCTTTCATCCTGTTATTGAGGACTATATATAGGATAACTCAAAAGTAGTTTACAATTTAAAAAGTTTGTAAAAGTTTGTTGACAATAATCAACATGCGCTGACAGTGGTATAAATAAACTTAAAGTTGGTTTTCGCACTTATACAATACATTATTGATTGCTGAAGTAGCCACCTGTGGTGCTGCTATATTGTAAACAGAAATGTGTACATAAATTCATGCAAAAAGAGCATGGTTTTAGTTTTTGGGTGGAAGTTAAGCAAAACTTCACTGGGCAAACATCTACTCTTTAGCTGCCAGATGTTCTATGCACCACAGTAAGAAGACTTCTAGGTCTACCACAAGTAATGAAACTGTTGAGTAAGTAAAAAAGAGTTTCGGTCATTGAAATCAAAATAGTGGTCAGCTAAAACCACATCTATAATATTTATTTTGGCTTCAACCCCAATTTCCATTACTAACTCTGTAATCCATGCCTCAAATTATGAGAAAATCATAAATTTAAAATGATTTCATTTAACTAAAATAATAAATGATCCAAACACTTGTGTTGGTGACAGTGGTCTCCAAAGTTGGGTGCGTGCACCCCTAGGGGTGCACGAGATAATCCGCAATAAATCAATATTCATTAATTATGAAAACATTAGTTTTTTAAACGTGATTGAAAACAGAAGTTATAAATAAATGTTTTTTTAATACTTCATTATGCGGCTTTATTTAATCGTGCCATTGGTTTTGCCCATACCCAACAAGAAGCAGCCACGTGCTCGCTTCGGGCTTGGAGTATATCTTCCATCCTTGTTTAACTTACTAAGTGTAGATCAAGAAAGGATGGATTATGCTTGCGGCTATCACTGAGCTGTACTGCCACCACGAGCGTCATGGCTGTATTTGTAAATGAACCATGTAAATGATGTTTTATTTGTAAATTAACGAGCATCAAAGGATGGGCAAAATTTCCTTGTTATAACCATTACTCACTATATCAGTGATAACGGAGATGGGGAACCCCTGGGGCCATTAAACAATGAACACTTTATATCAGTGATGAGTTAAATCTATCTCTTATTTTTTTAAATTCTCAATAACTTGATAAAAAAGAGATTCAAAAAACAAAAGAAATATTAGAGATAAAAATAATATAAGTATATACCTACATATTATTTGTATTAAGGTGCTTGTATAAACTACAATACACTTAATATTGAACACAATTTATTTGTCTGTAATTTTAAAACCATGCACTTAATACTAAACACAATTTATTTCTCTATAATTAAAAACAATAGTATTTAATAATAATAATGATTTCAATTAGTCCTTATTTATGAATCTTAAAATTGATGTTTGTTTTAAAGATTTCACTTTCATATTTCTCAAGTTTCCCCTTAAAACACTCAATGCATAGTCTCATTACTTGCCTCAGAAAAATTGACTAATGTGCACCTTGAGCTTGTCGGCACTGGCTTTGATTCACTTTCAATTTCCATCATCACAATCATTGTCTTTACCATCGTCGTTATCATCTTTGTTGAGCACAGCAAATTACAATGTCACTCTCTGTAAGAAGACCACTAGTTAATAAGTTGTCATTGACTCATACAAATTCATCATTGTATTCTGTATTAAAGCCTACAACGTTGTTACGTAGCAACTATTTGGATAATGGTAAGTTGTTTTCTTCATTTCCATCTTCTTCATCTACAATTGAATTTAATTTCGATTTCTTGAAACAATTCGATATGGTTGTCTAAGTAACGTTCCACGCATCATTCAAAAAATTTATAGCAACCAATATCAATAATGACTGTAAGTTTCTGTTCTCTTTGACTGATTATACATAGAACCAGGAATCTTTTATAAAATCCTTTCAAACTCTTGATTACACCTGGGTCCATTGGTTATAAAATTGATGTTGCACTGGGAGGCAGAAACACTAGCTTAATGTTGGACAAATTTTGAATCTGGGAATGTGCAGAATAGTTATCAGCTAAAAATAAAATATTCTTCTTGTTTCTGAATAGCTCCTTATTCCAATCATTTACGTATTCCTGAAAAATATCTGAAGTCATCCAAGCTTTTTTTTTTGCAGTGTAATCCACAAGAAGTTTCCTTACATTTTTGAAACACCTAGGTTTTAACAATTTTCCAATAATAAACAGATTTTTTTTTTTCAGTTCCTGTCATATTTGCACATACAAGCACCATCAAGCAAGCCTTTGTTTTTTTCCCCCTTTGAATTTAAATGTATTGTCAGGAGTCAAATTATAAAAAAAAGGTCCTGTTTCATCGGTGTAGTTGTAGTAGTAGTAATAGAGGTATGTGAATCAAAAAGGTAAGCATATGAAAAAACAGCCAAAAAAAAAACAATTTCACACAACCATTCCCTCCAAAAGTTTGCCCAGTTCCTCCTTGAATTTATTTAAGTTATCAACTTCCACAACCACAGATGGAAGTTTGTTCCAGCAATTAACCACTCGCTGGCTAAAGGCAAATTTCCACACATCTATTCTACAACTGTCTTTCCTCAATTTGAATTTATACCCCTGCAGGTTCATAATCTGAGCAAGTGGAAGAATCCCA
Organism: Mastigoproctus giganteus; assembly: GCF_048544385.1. Taxonomy (NCBI): domain Eukaryota; kingdom Metazoa; phylum Arthropoda; class Arachnida; order Uropygi; family Thelyphonidae; genus Mastigoproctus; species Mastigoproctus giganteus. The sequence continues at coordinate 128,405,591 of NC_143578.1, forward strand.
TCAGAATTCATTGTGCCCAACCCATTCAAGGCCTTATCAGATCACCTCACAGGTACTCTGATAAGGGCTCCAGCCGCTGCAATTTGCAGAACTTAAGCCTTTCTTGGTAAGAGAACCCTTCATTCCCCTCGCCAATCTTGTTGTCCTTCTCTGTAAATGCTCAAGGAACTCACATCCTTCCTAAAATAAGGCCTCCAGACCTGTACACAGTACTTAAGGCCAGATCTTATACAAAGGGACAACCACCTCCTTTTCCCTGCTAGCAAAATTTCTGTATATCATTGACAATACTCCATGACCTGCTCTGGCAACCTGTCTGCATTGGTCAGGAAACTTCATATCTGACTGCACAATTACTCCCAGGTCTTTTTCATTTTCTACCACCCTAAGTGTAATACCACATATTTGGTACATTCCTCTGGGGGTTACTTCTACCCATGTGCAGTACTTTGAATTTGTCAATGTTAAACTTCAGTTGCCACTTCTCAGCCCATCTGCCCAAATTTTCTAGATCCTGCTGCAGTTGTAGATGTCTTCGTCATTGAAATATTTCCTAATTTCTGCCCAAACGTGGTCAATCCAATCATTTTCCATTATTGGATCTGCAGATCGAAATTCTCCACTAATTTTTGTATAAACGATGTTACATCAGTTTTTAAATTGATCCAGCCAACCGTTGTTACACACAAAATTGTCACATCCAAATTGTTTAGCAAATTTTTCACTTGAGCCTTCAAGTTTGGGCCGTCTATTGAAAATCCAGCACTTCTTTGTGTAGTGTGAACCATTCAAGCAATGCTTCATCAACATTTGTAACCTTGCACTTTCTAAATCCCCCCCCCCCCCGGTTATATTCTTTTCCAATGCCAATATGTAAGCATCTTTATTCTTCCACAGTGTCGATACATTTGAAGAGGACAAAGAAAACTTTTTACACACTTGAACATTTTTTGCACCACATTCTAACTCACGAATAATTTTGACTTTTTTGTGAATTGAGAGACACTTTCTTTTGTTACTAGACATGTTTCCAAAGGAAGGGGTCGTTTCTAACTGATTTTATTTTAAAATGATAAATTGATCCGCATACAAAGTTCTTAGAAGCCTGAAATGCATACAAAGTCCTTAGAAGCTTGAAATGCATACAAAGTTCTTAGAAGTTCCGAAATGCATACAAAGTTCTTAGAAGTCCCGTTTCCAAAATTCTTAGAAGTCCCGAAATAAATTTATGGTTCAGTGAATACAAGACAATCTGTAAATAGGGTAATGCGACAAACAGAATGCCAATGCATTCCACCTGCATCGCTAATCTGATGCAGGTGGTTATAAAGCTAAGTCACCCTTTTTGTCTATTCCAAGAATTGGATTTTTTCGCCTAACTGAGAAATTAAGAATGTTTACATAGTTACCAAAATTTGTTCAGTATATCCGTGCAGTATGCCCGTTACAATAGTGAGTGATTGTATGGGAATACATATAAATTAAAATCATTGTGGCTTTTTGCTCATTACCGTCATGATCGCGTTATTTCCATGCTCGTTATAACCAGGTTCAGCTGTGTTTAATTTTTTATCCTGGGGTGCGCTCTAGTCCTTTTAAGTAAAATAAGGGTGCTCGGCCAAAAAAGTTTGGAGACTACTGATATATGATAAAATTAATGTGGATGAATGAAAGAATAGATTAAATTGCAACCAGGTCAGAGGCTTAACTCTCTGTATTATGTTTTATTTATCTTTCTAGGATACAATGATATATTGCAAAATCAGATAAGTATGGTTGGGATCAGATAAGTATAGTCTTTGCAATATTTGGGTCAAAACTGCCTTATTTTAACATTTAGTAGTCTGTAGGGCGAAATTCATCCTTGAATAATATTGTTATCTAAATTATGAAGTAACATGTATAGAGTCACTGGACATCCTTGGTGACTCACTCGAAATGGTTTTCTTCCCTTACTGCCCTTTCAGTAGTGGGTCATATTTTAAAGCAGTTTTAAGAACCATTAACCTGAGATTGGACTAGTAGTATCATTTTACATATGCAAGTTATATGATGATATATAAAAATCAGTTACCAAATGCAGGAGACTGATAACTTTTGGCATGTATTACTGTTATTTCAATTTATGCAAGTCAAACTTAAATACTGCATTGAGTAGATATTTATTCTCTTAACTTTATTTAGTTTGATACTTTCCGTCGGGTAAGTATGTATTTATTATTAATTCTCATATTTATTTATCACAAAATTTATAAACTGCAATGTATAAAATATTTTGTGCTTTTGCTAGGCTTTTAAAACAATAATGCTTTTATGCAGAATTTAAAGGAGAACTACCAGAAGGCCAGCATATGAGAGTAGAAAACAAAAACTTTTATTTTGATATTGGCCAAAACAGTAGAGGAATATACATGCGTATATCAGAGGTATGTACATTGTAAATGTTTTAACATTTTAATTGCTGTGGTATGGTGGAAGATGAGGTAATTTTTTTTTAGTAATTAACCAAATTAAATTTGTGTACTTAAAAAGATTGTCAGTTCCAAGAAATCTGCAAATCTTGTTTCACAGATTATGATAATAAATGTTTTATTTGTTACATGATTTTTTACAAAACAATGGTATAATGGATGCAATTACTTGGTGTTCGTTTGAAAAGTGTGTTCTCATAATTTAGAAGAATATTTCTTGTCATTTCAAAAATGTGGCTGAGTTAATCCATTTTTTCCTGTAGGAGTTTACCCTAAAATATATTTGTATTGCTTTTTATTTAGACATAATCACAAATAGAAGAAATATAAGTTCTTTGTCCCCCCCCCCCAAAGGAAATGCACTAAACATTGAAATAAGTAGTATCCTGTATTGAAGACACATAACACATCAAATTCCACATTTTGTACCCATGTTCTCCAGTGATGCTATTTGATATGATGTTATCTGAAAAAAATCGCATTAAGCCTTTTTTGGTTTATTCCCCCCCTCTTTGTACTTCTTTGTTCTTTGGCAGTTGAGAACATGGAGTCTGATTTCCTGTGGTGATAACCATTTGGTTAATTGTGTCTTTTATGCAAAAGTATACAAGTACCCAGTGACGGATGGATATAAAGTGCTATTGAGCTATGCCACTACCATAATAACCTTTTGTATTTGTAACAACCAGTTTTATAAATGATCAAATATTTTATGATGTAATCATATTCGTAAGTCAGCAGAATGAAGTGATGGCAGTGTGCTTCTCTAAAGCTGACTCTTATGCTTATTATATAAAATAATCCGTGCATGCACTTAGAGATGTTTTTGAACACTTTTCCTACCAGACTGAATGTGCTAGAAAAAATTTGGCTCCATGCTGCCATTATGTGCTTTCGTTGGCATTTATTTACAAAATGAATAAGATAGGTAATTAAAAAAAAATAGCTATCATATAATGCTGCTTTTTCACTGCTGTCATACAATGATAAACTTTAAATTACATGATTAGACAGACGTCTAACTGATTTAAATATTATTATGGAAAAGCAATATTTTAATACAGTGGTTCCCAGCCTTTTTAAGTGTGAGAGCCCCTTTTTAACTAATATTTTTTTGCCAATCCCCACATGATAATAGTTGTACTTTTAGTATTGTTTGATTGAGAAAATACATAATGACAAAAATCTTACCATGAATTCAGGTAATGCTTTTAAATGAATTTGTATTTTTTATTAATTACAACAGAATCTATATACAGTTGAAAAATAGTAGTACACATATATACAGGGTGATTCACTACCAGTGCGACAAACTTGCAGGAGGTGTAGGGGGCACAAATACGAATCGGAATCACATAGCATTGCAGGGTCCAAAATGCCTTCGTCATGCGGTAGAGGACGTTGAACGGGAGGTCGCGTGAACAGCGATCCCACTGGAAGTTAGCATTTGCGAACCGGTTCCCGAGGCAGTAGGATGGACGAGTATTCAAACGTTGAACTGGCCGGCATGCACCTCGCGTATGGAGCTGCGGACTGTAATGGGCGCGCCGCTCTGCGCTTGTACGAGGAACATTTCCCACACAGGCATGCTCCTCATCATACAATTTTCACACGTGTGCACAGAAGGTTACGTGAGACTGGTTGTTTCACGAGAGGTACCATGAATCAAGAGCGAATGATGAGGACGCCAGACAATGAGGAGAATGTCCTACGTCTTGCAGAAGGCAATCCGAGTACGAGTACTCGAGCAATAGGCCAATGATTGGGTATTTCCCAATCCACTGTATGGAGGATACTGTCAACAAACCAAATGAGTTCATACCATCTGCAACGCGTCCAATCATTGGAGCCTGCAGATTATCCACTCTGGAGGACTTTTGCTACTTGGTTTCTTCAACAGAAACGGTTCGCAAATGCTGACTTCCAGTGGGATCGCTGTTCACGCGACCTCCCGTTCAACATCCTCTACCGTATGACGAAGGCATTTCGGACCCTGCAGTGCTATGTGATTCCAATTCGTCTTTGTGCCCCCTACACCTCCTGCAAGTTTGTCGCACTGGTAGTGAATCACCCTGTATATACATGTGGATTTGCAGACCCCTTTCAATATATCTGTGCCCCCCCCCCCCCCCAGTCTGCACTTTATACACATTTGAGACCAGTGTTCTAAAATAAATTATAATTCTTATTTATTTATTTATGTTTTTTTTAATTTGGCACTACCATTTGAAATCATCAGTTACCATTACTGCACTGTTCTCTCAGGAAAGATATTTCTATTTCCCCCACACCTGTTTTTCCCAGTCATAGTAGATTATAGAAGTGTGATTGCTATACACTTGGTTCAAATTTCAAGTTCCACCTTTTTTATAGCACGAGATTATGGAAGAGTGAAACTCTTCCATAATCTAGTGTTATAAAAAAAGGTGGAAGAATTTTTGAAGAGCATTAAAAAAAAAAAAAACATGAATTAAAATCATATAATTGATTGAGAATATAAAAAATGGTTTGCATAAAATTGCTGATCTTCAAGACCCATTCACAGATAACTCAACAGTCACCTTTCAGAACTTCTTTTGATACCCCAGAAATACTAAATCCATGAATATGAATATTTGCACCTATGGGGAAATTGTCAGTTAAGTCTGCTTGACTTGCATTTTGATAACTATCCATAAATATAACTGATGCACTCAATAGCAAACCCAGTTTTCTCACAGCTGCATACAGAAAGAGGCTGTGTCTGACATGTACAATGACCTTTTATAACTTTTCTAAGCATTTGTCCTGAACTTAATTATGTCTACTTCACTAGCTACACTATCATGCATCTCGCATATTGTGGATTCATCTTATCACTAGTTGTCCAGGTCTTCACTGTGCCTACTTGCTCACTGATGAGACGCCAACAGAGTTTACTACCTAGGTCTGGGTAGCGGCATACACTTCAAATAAAAAGCAGTATACTTCTTCATTATGGCAGTTCTTTTTATTTAGAATGGTACCACGACAATCTGTGGCAGAGAGCCTCTTTCTGTATGTATCAATACATACAGACAGAGCATATGCCTGGTATACAGTGATTGTTTGCAAGTTACATGATTTCTGTATAAGATTCTGGAATTTTTGTAAATCTACAACTTTTATGTGGAAAAAATATGGTTAGTTCAATTGAGCAAGTTTTTATAATCCAGAAAAAATATAAAGTTATAAATGGTTAAACTTCAAAACCAGACTTACCCATGGATCTTTGTGACAGCAATGATGAGCACATCTAGCTCTGCCCCCTGCTTTGCACTGATTGGATGAGCTATTCCTTTGTAATTTTGTTTCTCAATTAAAAACCAGCAGTAGGGGAGGGGGAATTCTTTCCTGATTTTAAACCAGCACTAATGGTTTGGGGGCTCCCTCTTACCATTGGTTGTTTTTAAATTGGGAAACAAAATTACATGAAGGAATAGATTGTCCAATCACTGCAAAGCAGTAGGAGGAGCTAAGCTTATCCATTGCTCCGTGTTGCAAAAATCCAAGGGTAAGAATCTCGTTCTGAAGTTTAACCTTATAAATTAACTAATCTTAAAAGCAACTCTTACAGTCAGCTTAGTGGTTACGACTGCCGCTCTTTCATGTCTGCATTGGGAGAATAGGGGAACTAATACTGAATTCTTTGAATTACTTCACATGAAAACTTTTTTTCTTGTGTTTACTATTTTTTTGATAACAATGTGTGCATGGAGTTTACTTTTCATGTTGTTTATTTCTTATGTATGTAGATCAGAACATTCTTAATAAGAATGACAACGAATAAAAATCCCATCACAAAAAAATATATGTTTTAAAAGGTGTATGTTCCTTTTGTCTTCAAGTTCATAAATAACAGAAATAAATTAAATGCCACTTAAGAAATGAATAGTTCACATATCACTATTGAAATGTTGACATATACAGTAAATATTAAATGTAATGTTCTTTTAGTAATAATAGAAACAAAGGAATTTATTACATATCAGCTTAAATAATGTTAAATAATAATAATATATATATATTTCTTGTTTATACTTCGGCACGACCACCAGGTCAGTGGAGTTTACACTAAATCATCAATACAAACGTTAATCGTATTTAGCAGTCAAGGATCCACTCAAAGAGCTTGTGCTACTAGCACTATCCCTCCTGACCACTCAGGCTTACATCAGGCCTATTTGTCTGTGTTTGTGCTTGCAAACCTGATTATTCAATCTGTGCTACTGATCCTTCCATGAAAATTTACTATTCCATCACGGAATACCCAGATACAACTAAAATAAACAATAACCCCAGAATAGGAAAATAATAAATGTAAAATAATAATTTTTCCCTGCACTTCAAAAACCCTAATGGTTCTATTGGCTCTACAACAACAGATATGGTAAGTTTCTCCACAACTGGAGAAATTTACCATATCAGTGTGTACACACACACACACACGCACGCACGCACACAAAAGCTCATCTTTCTAAAACAAAACTGAATACTGATACAAAGACAGTACAGAATACAAATAAAATATTCTACAAGATATTACTACCACAGATTAAATAATAGCTATAATAATTAAAATGATTCAAGAAAGCAAGCTTTTACAGCAGCTGCCATTAAAAAAATATTAAATAAATAAAAATAAAATTCCCACTTCACCTTTTAATCATTTGTGGAATCTTTTTTTAAATTTATTCAGACAACCCACTTCCGTGCCACCAGCTGGAATGTTATTCGAATAGTCCATTAATCTCTGCTGAGGGAAAATTTCCACAGATCTATCCTGCAACCACCCTTTTCCAGTTTAAATTTGTCTCCTTTTCTGTGTCTTCTGAGAAAACTAAAGACTATCAGCATTTAGTCTACTTAACCCATCCAGACTCCTGAACACTTCAATGTATTTTTACAGATAACCAGTTTCTAGATTTTTAATTGCAATTTATAAACCTGAAGTCTTTCAGTTCTGTAAATTGACAGACTCATAAATTAGTCTGTAGACAGTAGCCACAGGCAGAGGTATAAGCAATTCTTTGCACTGCTTCTATTGGAATATGCAGCAGCCTGCATGTTCCATGCAGGGGAATTCAAGACCCAGGAACAAAAAAACACACGGTCTGTGTTAGAGTTACTAAGAGTCAAAATAGTTGCGTGTACACTAATGCTAGGAGCATAGTAAATAAATTTTATAACATTAAAGTAATGATCAAATCGTGAAATGCAGATATTGTGAGAACGTCAGAAACAAGGTGTCACTCAGATATATAAGGGATTCAGAATTTGTAAGGGCAGTAAAGGCAAGTGACTGGTATGGATAAAGGGATGGATGGTGGGGGAGTTATGTCTTAGTTAAGAAGCACATAAAATCTAATGCAAAGGATGACATGAGTAATTACAGGCCTGTTGGCTTGATTTCTGTCAGTCTAGGGAAAATAAATGGAGTCAATCGTTTAAGAAGTAATGGAAGACTATCTAGACAGGAGTGCAGTTACAGTGAAGTAACAGCATGAATTTGTTTAGTGGTGATCTTGTTTGACCAGTCTGATTGAATAGTGTAATAGTGTGATGCAATAACAAAGGAACTGAATGTGAAAAATAATTTTGACATTGTATACTTGGATTTCAGAAAAGCTTTTGATGCTATTGTACCAAAAGGATTGATGCACCAAGTTGAGCAATGCAGCAGTAAGGGTAAATTAATGCTATGGATAAAGGGATGGATGACTGGAAGAGATATAGAGTAGTTATCAGTGGATACTGTTCTTTGTGGACTAATGTTTATTAGTGGAGTTTTCCCATGGTTCAGTGTTGGACCCATTGTTGTTTTCTATGTTTATTGATGATATTGATTAAGGCATATCAGGCTTGATGTCTAAGCTTGCAGGTGATATGAAGGTTGGCATGGTAGTTAATCACAGCAATTAGAGTATAATACTGCAACAAGATAAAAAAAAAAAAAAATTAGGCAGATGGGCTGAGATGTGGCAATTGAAGTTTAAATATTGATATGGGAAGCAGTAATCCGAGATTAATGTACCAAACTATGTGGTACTACACTCGAGGCAATGAATAATGAAGAATGAAAAAAAATACTTGGGGATAATTGTGCAGCCAAATAATGAAGTTTTCTCGGTGCAGACCGGCTGCCAGGACAACTCATGGAGTTTTGTCAGTGATATACAGGACTATTGCTAGCAGGGATAATGAGGTGATTATCCCCTGTGCAAGGCAGTAGCTAGGCTCCCTCCTGAATACTGCATACAAGTCTGGAGGTCTCATTTTAGGTAGGATGTAGAGCTTTTGGAACAGGTGCAGAGAAGGGCAACGTGATTAGTGAGGGAACGAGGGGGTGTCTTACTAAGAAAGGCTTCAGTTATACAAATTGTATAACTTTACTATTCTAAAAAAATTCTTAGTAATAATAGAAACAAAGGAATTTATTACATATCAGCTTAAATAATGTTAAATAATAATAATATATATATATTTCCTGGAGACTAGTCACCTGTGATGTGATCTGATCTGATTGAGGTGTTTAAGGCTTTGAATGGATTAGGCAAACTCATTGCTCATGGCATTCTTCCTCTTGCTCAGACTATGCACATGAGGAGACAAATTCAAATTGAGGAAGAAGGAATAGTGGACAACTTGGTGTGGGAAGTCTGAATCTCTCTCTCTCTCTCTCTCTCTCTCTCTCTCTCTCTCTCTCTCTCTCTCTCTCTCTCTCTCTCTCTCTCTCTCTCTCTCTCTCTCTCTCTCTCTCGAAGCTTGCTTTCTTGCATCAGTTGCCAGTTCTAACAATAATGCTTTTTTTTTTTGGTAAGTGTACCCTTCTGTGCCCTCAACATCTTGTTCTTCTCTACACCCATTCCAGCAAATTCTGTGTTTCTAAAATGAGCTTTTTAAACCTATATGCAGTATTCAAGATGTAGCCTAACCATTGCCTTATATAATGGGATAATCACTTCTTTGTCCCTGCTGGCACAATTCCTGTATATCATCAATAGAACTCCGCAAGATGCCATAGCAGCCTGTCTCTTGTGCAAGACAGTAGTTAGGCTGTATCCCGACTGCATTGCTTCAAAAGCTTCATGTCAAACTTCAGAATTATGTTTAAATCTTTTTAAATCTTCACTGCCTTTAATTTTCGTACCACACAAATTCTATGCTATTCTGGGATTATTGCTCCCCAAATGTAGTACAGGCTTATGTACTTACTCCTCAACTTACGTACTTACTCGTGTTTTTTTTTTTTTTTTTTCATGTACGTAAGTCCAACTTTGGTCTTGTAGATACAAAGTACAGTACAGTACAGTACAGTACAGTACAATGCACCGAGATTATAACCCCCAACAAACTTCATCATGTACAGCATTTTTGATTTGTAACCGAGTTAAATGAGGCTGAAAAAACAAACAATGAATAATAATGTGGAGTACAGTATTTATTCAAAACTAATTTAATCTAAATATGATATGTAATTTAATTTAAGCTAAGATCAAATCACTTTACAATGGACTCTCCAAATTAAAATACCATTCACTATACGATGTGTAGTAAGCGTCGGTCATTGTGATCACATTTGCGAACTGAATTTTAATTCTATTAAACAGCTATTCTAATAAACAAAAATCTTCTTCTTTATCTTTGCCTTCTTCCCACGTTTATATGGGGTCGGCATTTCCATCCTTAATTCTTTTCCTCCATTCCTCCCTATCCTGGGCTTCCTCTCTCTTTTAAATCCTCTGCCACCTTGTCCTTCCATCTCAGCTTAGGTCTTCCCCTCTTCCCTATCACCTCCAACTTTTCACACCTCTTCCCCACATACTCCTCACTTCTTCGTTCCACATGTCCAAGCCACCTCAACCTAGATTTCTGCATTTTTTTACTCAGAGGCCCCACCTTAACCGTACCTCTGATGTAGTCATTTTTTATCCTGTCCTTCCTCGTCACACCACACATCCATCTTAACATCCTCATCTCCACCACTTCCATCTTTTTCTCCTGGGCCCTTGTAATCAACCACAGTTTTATACACTCTTCCCGTCATTCTACAATTTACTTTCTTATCACACAGTACCCCCACTCATCTTTCTCCAGTTCAACCATCCACATTGCACTCTATGCTGTATTTCTGCACTCAATCCTCCATCCCTCTCAACGTTCAATCCTAGATACTTAAATTTCGAAACTGATGGTAGCTTTTCCTCCTGCAGTTTTATAGAACTCTCTCATCTTCTCCATTCAATACCATATATTCTGTCTTTGTTCTACTTATCCTCATGCCTCTCTCTTCCAACACTTTCCTCCAATTTCTTCTCTACCTTTCCTTGGGATGGTTCGCACAGTACGATATCATCTGCGAACAGCATACTCCATGGTGCTCTACTCTTCACTTCTCTCACCAACACATCCATTACCAGATCAAACAGATATGGGCTAAGAGCTGATCCCTGGTGCAGTCCAACTTCTACAGAGAACCCCTCAGTCATACTTACACTACTCTTAACCTGAGTCACCGCTCCCTCGTATATTTCCTTCACAAGCCTTATGTACTTTTCTGATGCACCCTTCTCCCTCATGCATCTCCATATCCTTGTCTGGGGACTCTATCATATGCTTTTTCCACATCTATGAATACCATGTGCAACTCTACTTGCATCTCCCTGTATCTTTCCATCACCTGCCTTAAAGCAAAGACCGCATCTGTTGTTCCTCTTCCCCTGCTGAAACCAAACTGTTCCTCTTCTATTTCCGTCTCCTGCCGTATCCTTCCTTCCACAATTCTTTCCCAGATCTTCATTGAATGAGACATTAACTTTATTCCCCTGTAGTTCCCACATTCCTGCACATCACCCTTTCCTTTATAGATTGGCACAAGTATACTTTCCTTCCACTCATCGGGTATCCTTTCCTGCTGCCACAGTTTTTCCCTAAAGTCCCATAGGATATCGATCCCTTCTTCTCCCAGACTTCTCCATACCTCTACTGGTATCTGATCAACACCTACTGCTTTCCCCCTCTTCATTTTTCTGAGTGCGCTTTCCACTTCTTTCCTGCTTATGCCTTCCACTACTCTTTCGTTCGTCTCTCCATCCTCACATAATGCTCTTGGGTTTTCCTCATTTAATAACTTCTTAAAATAGTCTTTCCACCTTTCCTTAACCTTTTCCTGGTCCTGTATAACCACTCCCCTCTCATCTTTTATCTGTTTTATTGATGAGAAGTCCTTTGATGCCTTGTCTCGCACTTTGGCTATTCTCATCAATTGCCTATCTCCATCTTTCCTTTCCAGTTCCCCATAGGCCTTCGTCCACGGCCCTTGCCTTTGCTGTTGCCACAGCCCTTTTTGCCTCCTTATTTGCTAATTTATATGCTTCTTTTTCTTCCTGGCTACCTGTTAAATCCCATCTTTTCTTCTTCATCTTCTTCTTTTGTTTTATCACCGATTGCACGTCCTCATTCCACCACCAAGCCTCCTTTCCCTCTGGCACACCCTTTCCTGATGTTTTCCCCAACAATTCTTCTCCAACTTTCCTTATGATACAACTATTTAACTTCCACCACTCTTGCACATCTTCTAGTAACTTTATTCCTTTTAGCACCTTTCCCCTAAACTCCTTCCTCAAACCCTCCTCTTTCAATCTCCAACATTTTATCCTTTTCTCCCTCTGTCTTGAATATTTCCTAAATTTGTCCACTGCAACCTCTCAATCGACCACAAGCAATCTATGTTGTGCGACACGCTTTCTCCGTTTATCACCTTGCTGTTCCTCATTTCCTTTAGATGCCTCCTACGGCACATGATATAGTCAATCTGGCTTGTCCTTTCCCCACTCGTGTATGTTATCAGCTGACTTTCTTTCTTTTCGAAGTAGGTGTTAACTCTCACCAGGTTGAATGCCACTGCGTGTTCTACTATCCTCTCCCTTTCTCTATTTCTTTCCCCAATACTCCACCTTCCATACACTCTTCCTTCCCCTCTCTTGCTTCTTCCTAAATGTCCATTTAAATTGCCCCCAACAATCAACCTCTCTTTCTCAGGTATTGCCATGACCACTTGATCCATTTCCATCCAAAAACTGTCCTTTTCTTCTTCCCCGCATCCTACTTGCAGGGCATACACACATACTATTGTGGTCAAGTGTCCACCCACTTCCAGTTTGATGCTCATAATAACTATCACTCCTTCTGTTAACCTCACACTCTCCATCTTTTAACTCCTTATCAACTACAATACCTACTCCATTTCTTCCTCTCTCATCCGCTCCTTTAAAGAACAACTTGTACCCTTCACCGAGCTCTTTTGCTTTATTTCCCTTCCACCTTGTCTCTTGTAGGCATAGGATCTTTACTCTTCTTCTTTGTATCAAATCCACAATCTCTCTACTCTTTCCATTCATCGTCCCAATGTTCCTATTCTAACACGTTTCATCCTCTTCTTCTCCTCTAGCTGGACTAACTTCTTTAACCGAAACCATCCTTTGTTCGGTAGCCCTGACCCTTTTCTCACAGTTTCCAGGTGACGTGACTGTGCATTGCTTATGGGGGTACGCCCTAGTCATTCCACATCTATTTTCCGTCATTCTATCATTTTATTTTGTTTTGGCATAGTTTTTTTACGGCTGGATGCCTTTCCTGACGCCAACCCTCACCATTTATCCGGGCTTGGGACCGGCACCTACACTGAGGCTGGCTTTCCCCCCTCGGTAGCTGGCTTAATAAAATAGGAAAAATATTATCCACAGGCTATAAAAACCTATAAAGCACAAATTTACACTTTACTTCCTCCAATTAGCAAAATTAAATGACACGTGAAAATCGGAAGAATATTTCCCACAGTTTAGAAAAATAAAAATAAATTTACACTTATGTACATAGCTTAATCAATAGTGTAATTAATTGATATTTCTGTTCACTGACTTTTTTTTTTTTTTTTTTTGTGTTGTAAAATTTAAAACAGTAAGAAAAGAAGCAATCAATAACAAAGAACACACAAATTGCAACTAACACAATATGCACAAGTGAGACATGGAGTAACAAATTTACGAAGCTCAAAAAATAGGAATGAAGAGAAGATTCTGAAAATTTATTCATGTTTTTTGTATGATTGAAGATTTCAGTAAAGGGGAAGCACATTTCACCATAATAACATAAAATTCCACAGAATTCCAGCTATCGGTATCATCACAAATGCAATAAGATCAAGTTGACTACTCGTTTATAATAGACTGCACTAACAGAAAAGCCCAATAAACTGGAAACTGCTGATTATTTTTATTGTTTTATGGTGATGACCTCCAGAAATCGCCGACCGGGCTAGCCGAGTGGGTAAAGTACCTGCCCGGCAACCCAAAGGTCGCGGGTTCGATTCCCGCCTCGGGCTTGGATCACTGTACTGCAAAAACCTTTGGAGGTGCAATATGGCCACAGAAGCCGATGCGCCAACAACTACCAAATCAAAAAAAAAAAAAAAAAAACCTCCAGAAATCTACTTTAGAAAAATATCATGGTGTTCAAAATTGATTCTTATAACCACACATAGCAACATCTTTGTGCTTTGTACGTATCTTGTATCTGCGAGTTGTACGTAAGTAGAGGAGTGCATGTACTTTACATTTGTCAATATTAAATCTCTGTAGCCATTTCTTCAGCCCATTTGCATAATTTTTTCAGGTCTTGTTAGGGTTGCATGCATGGGTGGGTTGGCCCAGACAGCTAGGTGGCTATCACTGCTGTGGCCAACTACAGCCAGTCCTTAATTACCCTTATTAACCATCCTGCCAATCTTTGTATCATCAGAAAATTTAGACATTAAATTTGATATGCCTCCATCAGTATCATTAATAAAAATTAAAAACAGTATATTGTCCTTCTCTGAACACTAAGGGACTTCACAAATAAAGTACTCCACAAAGAGTGACCATTAATAACAACTTTTTCCTACCCACTTAACCATCCCTTTATTACTCCACAAAGAATGACTATGATGGTAACTAGCCTTTAATGCCATACTGCTACAATTTGTATAGCAGTCATTCACATGGAACAGCATCAAAAACTAAATAAGTCTAAATACAGGTGATGCTCAACTATGAGCTAAATTTGTTCATTCTTAGTTCAAAAAGCTCGTAAGCTTAATTTTACTCCTGTAGGTACCGAATGCACTATATGTGCATGTAGCTTAATTTTACTCCTGTAGGTACCGAATGCACTATATGTGCATGTGCATTATATATAAATAAACTTTTTCCTGCATCAATATTAATTTGCTTTCTGGGAAGATGAGTGATGTTTAATTGGAAGATGAAGGTGCAGATAATGGGTTGGGGGGGGAAGATTATCAGTGTCTCTAAGGTCTGTTTCCAGCAATTGAAGTTATAGATCTTGATGAAAGTGATTGTTCTGTAGCTAGTACTTCTTGAAGAACATACAAGATATATCAGAACATCATATTAGAATATTGGATGGATAGCATATTAGGTGGCAAAAAAAAAAACAAAAAAACAAAAAAAAAAAAAAACAACCTTGATGTTACAGTGCAGATCGTCAGGCAGTGAAGGATGTCCACGAACATTACCAATTACATTAACCTTTAAGCATTAATTAATGTTAGCATTCATTTCTGATTCCTTCTTTTTTTCCTGTGACCCAGAAGGATATTGTGAATACCTGCAACCTCTCAAACTTAGCCATGGCCTTCTGAAAGAGGCTAAAATTTTTACTCATATCCTTGCAATTAATATAATATCCACAGTTAATGTGGATGTTACTCATATCCTTGCAATTAATATAACATTGAACTTCTGTCAGAAGTTCAATCAGTTCTATGGCTATGAATAAATTCCTAAATGCCAGCTTTTTCCATTTCCAAATCCCTTACCTACCAATTTCCACCAGGCTGTTAGTCACTGTGGGCAGAGTTTCACTCAGGAAACAATAATATTTTTTACATCTTAAAATTCACCCATTTCAAAGCTTTTTTTTTTTTACATCACCCCATATTCCTCTTGTTAGTAGCCTGTCATAACATTGGTTTCTGGCTGCATGGATATCATATTAAGTGGCAAAAAACAATTTTGATGTTACAAGCCAGAAAGGTGCTTCTTTCTCCCCACAAACCTGAATTATTTCCTTTTTATATATATATATATATATATATATATATATATATATATATATATTTTTTTTTTTTTTTTTCAGTGGGAGAAAACCCTCCCACCCCTTTAATATTTTATTTATTTTTTTAGTGTGGGAAAGCCCCCACACCCCTGCCTAATAATCAAAAGATGTACAAAAATTATATTATTTTGTTATCTAAAAACAAATTAATAACAAAACCATCATTTATATATTTTGTTTATTGTCATACTAAAAGCCAGTTTCACAGGAAACTTTGTTTGTTGAAAAATGAAGTTATATTCCCCTTCATTTAAATACATATGAATCCATGGAATATATGTATTGGATCCAGCTCTGTAACCTGTGATGTGTTCACAAACCAAATATTTCTTCCTTATTTCCACTACCATAATCATTTTTTTATATCTAAGTTTCTTAAAACCATAACAATTGCATTTACCTTTAATAGTAATTTATGCGGAGGTAAACCTGAAGGCTCCAGAGAATAAAGTGTTTCGGGTGTTACAGAGTTGTATGTATAATACAGCTATTATGCCGACTTTCCCCTCTTCTTGTAAAAGTGTTTAGGCAGTTGCTGGCCCTCCAAAAATAGTTATATAATCCAACAATCCAATATAAGAGACATCAATCAGTGGATCTCCTAATAGAGAAATTTCAACCAAGATATTCAGAACAGCTGTTAAAGCAAAAACTTTTGATGAACTCCCAGTTTCAGCCACTCCTCATGCCACCCTAAACACTTATATGGAGTTATAATGTAGTGGGACTTCTCAGAGGAGGAAGAGGAAGTAATTGAGGAGCTTAAAAGATCAGTTATATGTGGCAAGAGATTACGAACAGAAAGGATGAAAATTTAATACCCACATTTAGCATCATACATTCAGTACTCCTGTCTTGCCACAAACAGTTAAAGCAAATTATTTGTTGTGCAGAATTCTTATGTGTCAAACCCCATCAGATCGTACAAATGCCAAAAATGCAGCCAGTCCCAGTGTATGGCAAAGGAAATCATCCAGCCTTCTTAAGACTTGTGAAATATGGAAACTTAGGGGGAAAAAATTCAAAAATACAAGGTCAAAAAAAAAAAAAAAAAAAAACAAAGTAACTTATCTGTAAGCATGAAAACAAATTTTAGCAAGGATGCCTGCATGCTCATTTGTAGCCCTGTCAAAGACCACAAAAGTTCTCATTTAAACCGATTTCTCGGTTGCCTGAACATATATCTGTCGACTGAGCCCGATCAGTATTCTCTCCCATAAAAACAAGAACATGTTCAGACACAACTAATGAGATTACTAACACTGCAATCACTATAGCACCCTCTGCACACACACAGTAACTAGTCAAAGCAAAGCTCACTATTTCTACAGGAACAAAACAGGGAAGATGACATGGATGACGGTTGGTCTACTTGTTCGAAGAAACAGTCAGATAGGTCAAATATTCCAGGTCTAAACTAAGTAATGCAATGGAATTTCCAAGGCTTGTACCACAGTATTTATGAGATTCAGATCTATTAAATGTCCCTGTGGGTAGCACAGTTGGCAAAATTATCGTCCTCCCCTCACTGAGTGGAAAAGACCCGAGTTTTGAGTCCTGTCAATTATGTAAGGCCTTTTCACATCAAGTTAGTCTTAAGCAAGGGTAGCATGGTTTTTCCCTCCTGGAAACTGTGTTGTCCAGTAAACAGAAAATCAACAACAGAAGACACAAAATTCAGAACTATATACAGAGCAATAAGGCCTTAGTCGCTGATGCTCCTAAAAAAATACCCTACTGCAATGACAAAAACCTAGTTAAACAATATGATCACGTTAGTGTGTGCATACAGGAAACTTACCATGGGGTCTTCTAAGGTAATAAACTGTACCATGTACAGACTCAATAGAATCACAGAATCACCTGCTCATGGAGGAATTGCAATGCTCATTAAATCCAATATCCCTTCTGGCGTGTTGCTCTCCAGACTATCTCAGAAATAATGAAATTATGCACATTGTCATTGGAATCACCATAACCTTGATCTCAGTTTATATTCTGCCCAAGTTTTCACTTACTCGTGCTGATCTTGACAATCTAAGAGTCACTTTGCAAACCATTCTGTAAAAAGTAAGCAATGCCCAGAATACCTGAAAATACCGAAATTGATGAAAGAAAGAGTATGAGAAGTCGAAGGATAATGGGAACTAGCAAATAGAAACTCATAAATGTATTGGTATGCTTTACAACCAAATGGTACTTTATGCATAGTACAGATAAATGCACAAAGATTAACAGAAGTAGCAGATGAAATAACAGTAATA
The DNA here is from genome assembly GCF_048544385.1 of Mastigoproctus giganteus. Classification (NCBI taxonomy): domain Eukaryota; kingdom Metazoa; phylum Arthropoda; class Arachnida; order Uropygi; family Thelyphonidae; genus Mastigoproctus; species Mastigoproctus giganteus. The sequence goes on from NC_143578.1 coordinate 128,423,523, forward strand.
TGTGAAAGGGAGCATATTGATATAGTCTGCATCCAAGAACCCTATATTCTAGAAGGGTCATGTTATAGGCTAACCACTTTCTGGACAGATGTTGTGTGTAAGAAAAGATCAGTGAGCAGCAATTGTAATATTCAAGAGGGACCTTGTGACGGTGCTGAATTTGTTGTGCACAAAAAACGTGTATAGGAGTTGAATCTGGATTGACATCATTTTTAATTTGCTGCATGTACTGTTTTGGTCAAACTGATATTAATGTCATTGCACCAATAGAAATAATGCAGGTGCACTTATGTGGACATCAGCTTATCTTTGCCATGGACTCAAATGCCAGATTGACAACATGGTTCAATTATTTGACTAATGAGCATGGTCAACAATTAGATGAGTTTCTAATTGATGACCCTGTGGGTAGCACAGTTGGTGATATTTTAGTAGTTAAGAATCTTCCTGGATAGGCAAGTATTTTCTTACCATAAATGGAAAGTTAAATATTGATTTGACAGTCTACAGCATGATTTTTTAAGAAATGGGAGGTGAAAGCAGACTGGATTTTGATCGACAGGCTGTTCTGTTCACAGTCAGAGGAGGAGCAGGCCAGGCTCTCACCTCATGTCAGATGAACAGTTTTGCGAAATGGGACAAATTTGAAGATTGTATCCACAATAAATTTGAATGTTTTGAAGACTGAAGTCATTGAATCTGTGTTGGGAGAGGACAGAGTTGAGGTGCTCCTACACATTCTGTGCCTCTTGTGCATTAATGAGATGGAAGAACTGCAAGAGCATTCCTGTGAAATGGTGGTTGATTTCAACTTGGCTATCTTTGGAAGCTGGTCTACAAAACACAGAAGAATTATCAGCAAAGTAGATGTTATATGAAGGAGAAATTAACAGGCTAGATTTGGAATATAGGACACTATATTCCAAATTGGCTATACTATGCAGATACGTGCATAGTATAACCAAGCCTAAAATACAGACATGGAGGATGCTGGTCATTAGTGCCAGGTATGAGAACCTGTGTGAAATAATATTTAAGCTTTGTATAGGAGAACTAAAATGTCAAATGGGAAGAACATTTATTTGATTGGAAATGCTGAGAAAGAGAAAGTAAAACTTGGAAGAAAAGCATCTGTAATATTCGACTTCAGTTCGGAGATGACATACAAGTCCAAAACAGTGAGGAGCATATGTATGTTGATGAAATGACTAAACTACAAATATTTGGGAATGCACAATGAACCTTTGTTTAATTTGGAAGAACTCTGTAATGCATTTCATGGCATCAGGAAAAACAAGTGCTCAGAACGGATCTTAATGAAGGAGAAGTATTCAAGATGGATCTCTGCTTGATTCTGGAATTTTTCCTGCAATTCTTTAATAATTGCCTAAGAGATGAGGTTTATCTGTCCCTGTGAAAGGATGGCTGCAAAAATTTCTTTTGGAACCATCAAAACCTAAAGATAAATCAAAATCTTATTGTCTATAGCCCTTCTCGTTAGTTGTGTCAGGTCTGGAAAAAGTGTTAGCTAATAGAATTATAAGTTACACTGGTTACAACTTAAGTTGGTCTGACAGTCAGTATGGCTTCACTCCAGGGCAGGGAACTGAGGATGCACTTCAGGCTGTGAGAAACCACATCTTGGGTTCAAATAGCACATATATACTTGAGTCTTTATAGACTTTGAAGGGGCATTTGATTCAATTCAATGGGAAAGTGTTTTAATGATGTTTTATATGGCACATTGTTCATGCTATCTCTTTATGGTGGTAAAGGAGTATTGTTGGCATTGAATGATTAATGTGAAATCATTAGTGGGTACAGTGATGCAGGAAATGTTCAAGGGATGTCTACAGGGTTTAGTATTCAGACCATTAATGTGGAACTTGGTCTTGAAGGACTGACTGAGAAAAGAATTTCAATGTTCGCAGATGGTAGCTTATGCTGATGATTTGTTGCTTCTCATTAAAGGTAATTCACACGCTCAGCTGAAAGCTAGGTTGGGTTACATCATAGGAGAGCTGAGTGACTAGTGCTGGCTACATAAACTATCTGTTTCATGGATAAAAATTAAAACTATGGTTTTCAAACTGTGGTATATGGTATTCAGTGGTCATTTGTCAGGTCATAGACCTCAAATGGTGAGATACACTGGGATAAATTTAAAATCTGTAAGGCAGTTAAGATACTTAGGTATCATACTGGACAGAACTTGAGTTTCAGTTCCTGTGTACACCTAATTCTGTTTTTGCACGAACTTTTTTCACACGAATTTGATTTAACACGAATTCAATTAATTTTTTTTGCCTAAATTCTAAGAAATTTTTTTTTTTTAATTTGTGGCATATTAGTATCATTTCTATTTTACACGCACCAATAGATTGGATAACAGCTAGTGTGTGCGTTTTGAAACGCGTGCTTTTGTTTACCAATGTGTACGTCTAGATATCTATGAATCGTCAACGTTTTTATTGAATTTGGTGCACATCTACGGTATTTGTGCATTGTATCTTCGGAAGACATTTAGTAGTACGCTCTATTTCAAAGTAAAAGAATCTTTAGTGAAATTTGTGCACATAAAAATTTATTAATTTTGTCGATAGTCAATAAATTGTAAGTTTACAAATTTTTCATACCTTTTTTTATTAATTATAACTGAGATATTTTTCGGTAGCCCTTATATAATGTCGAATAATTCCCCTATTACCAAAATGAAAAGGAAAGCGATTTCTTTGGAACTTAAAATTCAAATTTTAGATCGTCTTGCAACTGGACAAGGGGCTACGTCTGTAGGAAAGCATTTTGGTGTAGATGAAGCTACCGTAAGAACTATTAAGAAAAATGAAGCTGCAATTAGGAAGTCGGTATGTTCTGGAACAAAAGTAAGTGTTAATTCATCATCATATACAAGAGATATTGTCAAGGAAAAAATGGAAAAGGTTCTGGTAATATGGATAGAAGACCAGTCACAAAAAAAAGTACCAGTAGATGGAAATGCCATCAAGCAAACAGCACTAAGAATTTACAGACAGATTAAAGAAAAGGAACCAAGCACTTCATCTCAATTAAACAGAAAGTATAAATTTTCTGCGAGTACAGGTTGGATGACAGGGTTTCTTAAAAGGAATACTCTTCATAATATAAAAATTAAAGGTGAAACTGCATCTGCAGATGAATCGGCTGCTAAAGTATTCCCACAGGAACTTGCAAAAATTATTGAAGATGGAGGATACACTCCCGATCAAGTGTGGAATGCAGATGAAACTGGTTTCTTCTGGAAACGAATGCCGAACAGAACGTATGTAGCCAAATCGCAGAAAACTGCTGGTGGTTTTAAGGTAGCTAAGGATCGTGTGACCTTATTATTTTCCTCTAACGCTTCAGGAGATCGTATGTTGAAAACACTGCTGGTAAATCGAGCCCTAAACCCACGTTCAATGAAAGGTGTAGATATCAATAAACTGCCTGTTCACTGGATGGCAAACAAGAAGGCCTGGGTGACTACTGCTATCTTTATAGAATGGTTCAACAAATGTTTCGTCCCAGAAGTCAGACGTTATATGAATTTGAAAGGTCTCAAATTTAAAGTTCTTCTGATTCTTGATAATGCACCCAGCCATCCTGTCTTGGAACACCCAAACGTACAAATTTTATTTCTGCCACCTAATACTACATCTTTGATACAACCGGTAGACCAAGGTATAATTGCGACAATTAAAACATACTACGTAAAACGAACATTCCAACACGTTTTGGACAAACTGAATGATGAAACACTAACAGTCATTGATGTGTGGAAGAAATTCTCAATTATGGATTGTATCAATCAAGTTGGATTAGCGTTAACTGAATTAAAACCAGCAACTTTAAATGCGTGTTGGAAAGTGGTTTGGCCACAATGTGTAAAAAGCAAAGATCCCATCATCCTTAATACGACCGCATTTCCCAACATCATTACAATGACACACAAAATTGGTGGAGAAGGATTCGATGATCTATCGTTTGAAGATATTGATGAATTGTTAACCGACAAAGCCCTAAGCGAAGATGGAATATTAGAGATTGTCCTTGGGACTCCTTATCCCACAGAACGTAGTGATAATGAAGAAAATGATCCTGTTCTAAATGCAGATTTAATAAAAGAAGGTCTGGAACTGGCCAGAAAATTAGGTGATCATTTTGTCAAACATGACCCTAATGAGGAACGCGCTGAGAAGTTTCAACTTGAACTGAAATTGTTGACAGCCTCTTACAGAGAATTATATAACGGCCTAACCAAAACATGAACACAACGATTAATAACTGAATTCGTTCGTAAAACCGGTGAAACATCAGCACCAGAGGAGACTCGTGCTGATTTTGCTCAAGAGATCACAGAAAGAATTTCATTAATAGAGGAAGAAGACGATGTCCACAACATTTCTAGTGATAGCAGTGATATTCCAGTTGTATGCGCCGTTTATTATCAGAAAGTGAAAATGAATAAAATTTTGTTATGTGTAAAACAGATTTTTTTTGTTCATGAAGAATTCATTTCATATGCATACAAATTTACTTTAATACATTTTCATTACATATTATTACATGTGTATTTTGTTGAAATAAAATAATAAGCTTAAAATGAATATTTTTATGTGTTTTTTTTTTTATAATTATTTTTACTGATTTTTTAGATCCGGAACCAATCGTCTTTCCTTCCATAAATACAATGTCTTTTTTTACACGTATTTTTCAGGAACGTATCTATCGTGTAAAAACAGAATTAGGTGTACTTCATTTAGCAGAAAATATACAAAACGTTGTGGGCATAATTGCACAAATTACTAGAGTCAGCTGGGAAGTGTAATGTAACACACTCATTCTACTTTGCAAATGCATATTTGTTCCAGTGGTTACATATGGTACCTCACTTTAGTTTAAGTGAGTAAATCTTAAAATTTTCCAAAGAAAGCAGGAGCAAATTCAAAGAGTAATGTTGCTCAGAATACACATTATGAGCAACATTACCCTTGGAATTGCCTATATCAGTTGACTATTTCGGCTTTTCATGTTTTGGAAATAAGGATGCTCCTGATGCACAGTCCGTCATATGTAATAAAATATTAGCAAACAGTTCTTTGGCTCCCACTAAACTTGTATTTCGTAAGTGTTCTGTAAATATATTGTGAGATGAAAAGTGTTCTGTGACTAAAAAAGTTTGAGAAATGCTGGTCTAAGGTATTTTGTATGACATGGCATATAGGGCTGTTTTTTGAATATACACATAGATAACACAGTTGATCCAAAGAAGGATAAGTAAGGACCGAGAATGCTCTATTGGATGTGTGGCAGGTACATTGGAGGATATGTAATAAAGGGCTGATTACAAAGATTTTTCCTAGATGTCAGAATTGCTGCTTCATGGAACAAGTGGTTAGCACCAAATCTGTAAACTGGATAAGAGTTGAATCTGGATTGACTTCATTTTTCATTTTTGCTCACTGAACATGGGTCAGTTAATGAGAAGTTGCACACTGGGACTAAAGAAAGAACAAGTTACCATTGTGGTCAGGCAGAATCATAAAGAAGCATATTATGTATAGCTGCAAGGAATATAAAGATCTAAGAACTGAGTTAGTATTTCAGATAACAAATCTAGAAAATATGTTAATGTTGTGAACACTCTATCAATTTTGCCTTTGTGGAAACAAGGGAAAATTTTCAAGTTTTTTGGGATTTTGCAAATGAGGTTTTTGTTAGATGCCAAACACTGCTTCGTGTGGTGGCTTTGGACTGAGTTTAAACCTGTTATTTGTCTCTAATTTCAGGCATAGGTCTGTACTTCAGGAAATTTGGGGGGGGGGGGGTTCCACATGAAGGAGTAGAACACTACAACAGACTACTCTCTTATATTACTGACAAAAGATCGTAATATTAATGTGCCTAATTTAGAAACTTATTCTGCTCTATCTTGAGGTAGGTGTTCACCTTCACTTCTGCTACTACTTGTGTGACTCACATGCGTAAGCAGTGTTTCCTAATCGAGCAATAGTTTGTAACAGTCAGTTCTTCATGAGCTCCTAATTTGAAAGTATGGCATTTTTTACTGCTGATCCTTTAAGTCTATGCAATAGACAGTGTAGGCACACTTCATGAGTTAGATTCTTATTTACGTCAGGCATGATAGTGGGTATGATAGTGGAATGTCCATTCCACTATTGTAACCAGTCCTTCTGTTTGCAGGCAATTTGAAATTACAGTTTTTAAAGCTACATAGCAGGGTAGCTCAGGAATCATGTCATTTTGTTGTACAACAGTTCAGTATATGAGATCATTGGGTGAATGACATTTTGCTGTATATGATAATTTAGTGAAAGACATTTGGTGGCTATGGTGATTTATGAATTCTTTGGGACAATTCAGTGTACGGCAAAGCAAGAAAGAAAGTCCAAACTTTTAACATTTTGTGCTGTAAATGGTGAATTTAGTGATTCTGATACTGATCTTGATGGAGTTTACTATCCACCTTCATTTCTTAATGCACATTTTACTTCTTTTTTTTTTTTTAGGAGATCCTATTATAAAACTTCCATGGACAAGTTATAGATTTAGATACAAGAGTACCTTGTTTGCACTTTCACTTCTCTAAGGGGATGAATCAGATTGGTCCACTTGATATCGATGGGTCAACTGTTGATGATCCTGCTCAGGTAGCTAACAAACTAAATGAATATTTTGCATCGACATTCACACATGAGGAGTTATTCAGCTAGGGGAAAGCCAGAGGTGTATTCAACTCTGGCAGTAAGCTAGAGAATCTTGTAATAACTGAGAGTAAAGTGGAGAAGAAATTGTTGAAGATAAATACAAGAAAGGCACCTGGGGTGGATGGGATCTATCCAATTATATTAAAGGAGGCAGCAAAGGAAGTAAGCAAACCCTTAGCCATAATTATGAGAGCTTCCTTGGACTCAGGGGAAGTACCCATGGACTGGAGATGTGCAAATGTGACCCCAATTCACAAAGGAGGATCAAAGGGCGACAGAAGTAATTATAGACCTGTTAGTTTAACTTCTGTTCCCAGAAAATTAATGGAGGCACTGGTTAAAGAAGCACCGTAGGATCATCTAGACAAGACTTCAGTTATTGCTCAGACACAGCATGGTTTTGTTAAGGGGAAGTCTTGCCTGACCAATTTGATTGGATACTATGATGCAGTCACAAAAGAACTGGATGCAGGGAATAACTTTGATATTATATATTTGGATCTTAGAAAGGCTTTTGATACTGTTCCACATGGAAGACTGCTGCACAAATTGGAGCAGTGTAGCATTGGAGGCAAATTGCTGCTATGGATAAAGGGATGGTTGAGTGGCAGAAGACAGAGAGTGGTAATTAATGGACACTTTTCATCGTTGACTAATGTTATTAGTGGAGTCCCTCAGGGTTCAGTGTTAGGTCCATTCTTGTTTTCTGTATTTATAAATAATATTGATGATGGTATATCAAGCTTAATGTCCAAGTTTGGAGACGATACGAAGGTTGGCAGGGTAGTCAAGGACACTACTGACACTATGCTACTGCAGCAGGATCTGGAAAGGTTGAGCAGATGGGCTGAGAGGTGGCAAATGAAGTTTAACATTGACAAATGTAAAGTACTACATATGGGAAACAGCAACCCCAGAGCAACGTATCAACTCTGTTGTACTACACTGACAGTGGTAGAGAATGAAAGGGACCTGGGGGTGGTTATGCAGGCAGATATGAAGTTTTCTGAGTAGTGCAGACGGGCTGCAAGAGTAGCTCATGGTGTCTTTTCGATGATATATAAGAATTTTTCTAGCAGGGATAAGGAGGTGATTATTCCCTTGTATAAGGCAATGGTCAGGCCACACCTAGAGTACTGTATACAGGTCTGGAGGCCTCATTTCAAGAAGAATGTAGAGATGCTGGAATGAGTACAGAGAAGGGCAACAAGATTAGTGAATGGAACAATGGGGAGCTGTTACGAAGAAAGGCTTAAGTTTTGCAAATTACAGTGTCTGGAGACTAGGCACCAGCGAGGTGATCTGATAGAGATGTATAAAGCCTTGAATGGTTTGAGCATGCTCAATGCTGATGGGATTCTTCCTCTTGCTCAGAATAATCACCTGAGAGGGCATAAATTCAAATTGAGGAAAAGACAGATGTAGGATAGACGTGAGGAAATTTGCCTTTAGCCAGCGGGTGGTTGGTTGGTGGAACAGACTTCCATCCCTTGTCGTGAAATTTGATAGCCTAAATAAGTTTAAGGCTCAGCTGGACAGGTATTTCGAACGAACAGAGGAGTAAAGTCGAAGTGGTTATTTTTTATTTATTTATTTATTTTATTTTATTTTATTTTTTTATTTTTTTTTTATTTTTTGGCTGATGCTGCATAAGCTTGGTTTCTTGCATCAAATGCCTCTGCTAATGCTAAAGTTGCATTTTTTAGCCAATACACATAGGGGCAGGGATTGTTCCAGAGACCAACAGTAGAGATCATAAATAGATGCCGGCTGGGTAGTGCACACCTTCTGATGTTCATTTTGCAATCCACATTATAGTTTTTGTCGAAAGAATTTAGTTTCTATGTTTTAGAATCTAGTACAATGGTACTAGCCTAAATGTAGTAGTGCGTACTGGACTACTGCTGCATTTAGTAGTGGGCTAGTACCCACCTACCCTTTACCCATGGATGGGTTAAAGGTAAGTGGGTAAGCTTCCCTAGAGATTGTGTAGGGGTCAGAATTGTAGTCCAAGTCAATGGACTACATGGAAAAGCACTCTGGCCCATTGAGGTATTTTCCCAGAGGGCCTGTGGCACATCTTGACACCCCTGACCAGGGGATGGTATGCCAAATGACACTTAGTTAAAAGGGTATTTACTTTTCCACCAAACAACTAGGGTCACGTGGCATCTGTATATAATCCCTGGTGAATTGCATACACTGTATTGTCTGTTTGCTTCATGAAATATGAGTTACTAGTTGGGGAGGTAACGTAGCACCTACCAATAAAAATTCCTCCTTTGTTAGTTAGTTAGTTATTTGGTTTTTAGGAGCATTAGCAACTAAGGCCATATTGCTCCAGGATATGCGGTGGTCATTCCTTGACCTTTCCGCATATTCCATATTTGGTGGCGACGGGCTCGAACCCCGGTCTAATCAAGAAGCATGTGCTACGCACTGCTGCTCCTTCCCACCTGGCTACGGAGGCGCATCCTCCTCCTTTGTGATGGGATTCGAACCACCTAGTTTTCCACACAGCATGGATCCTAACAACACTGCCACCTAAAAGGCCATTAGTATGGAGACTATATGCAAAGAAATAATTTTAAAATACTTTTTTTTTTAAGTCCATTTTTTTCGAATAGCTAGGATTGGTTGGTTGCAGGTTGAGAAGGATAAGGAAGAAATTATATATATATTTATTTTTTCTAAATTTCTGCATTCCTCCATTCTAAATTGCCAATATTTCTTATTTTTCTGCACCTTTTACTACATCGATTTTAATTTTTGGTGTCTGCATGATACATATAGTGTACATAGTGTTTGGGGGGGGATGCACCACCACCACCAGTGGTTCCCACAACTGCACCATACATATTCTTGTGAAGTGTACATACTCTGTAAAAGCCAGACAAAAGTATTGTGTGTGATATATGACTAGTATTATGTTGTGTTCTGGCTTTTGGCCGCAGGGCTCCCTGATGGGATCCCACGTTGCTCGTACACATCACTAGGAAGTAAGCCAGGCTCCCCATTATTCTTTGGATGGTCTCTGCCTTGGCTACATGAGCTTCCTGGATGAAGACAGGTTTTTAAAAAAATAAAAAAAAAGAAGAAAGAAAAGGGGGGGTTGAGAATGAGGGAATGTGGATGAAGGCACCTGCCTAATTATCGGTGGAACATTGGCTCCACCATGCAAGGGGAGATATCCCCAGGGAGAGGGAAGAAAAGCCACCCAGCGAGGGTGCTGGGTCTGGTCACCTGTTGGCTTTGGAGTAGTCTTAAACCACTGGACCTACCCGATTCCAGAACTGGGTTAGCAGCATCGTACCCAGGGTATACACTGGTTAGTTTGGTCAGGCGAAATCCTGCCTAGCCATGTGGCTGGGTTAGCAATGGGATCCTACCCCGGGAGGCGACTCCGTAGCCAGGTGGGAAGGAGCAGCAGTGCATAGCACACGCTTCTTGATTAGACCAGGGTTCGAGCCCGTCACCACCAAATATGGAGGATGCGGAAAGGTCAGGGAATGACCACCGCATATCCCGGAGCAATATGGCCTTAGTTGCTAATGTTCCTAAAAACCAAATAACATAACTCCTACCCTGGATGTTCCAGGGTTAGCAGTCCATGTAGGTGGAAGTAGAAATAGGTCAATCCGGTATGAAGGTCAGTCCAGGGAAATAAGATGCTGTAAGTTCTAGTTAGGGATGAAAGTAGAGGCACAATCAATAGAGTTGTGTCTGGTTTAAGTCCATTCCATGTTCAGTTGGTAAAAGTTTAGGTGAGGATGCACAGTTTGATCCTCAGGTTGGGAGAAAGGTGCAGAGAGAGAGAGAGAGAGAGACATTAGGTTACGGTCAGGAGGGGTGTAGCCATTATTGTTCTTCTGTAGGTGAAAAGCTTCTGAGCAAAATTGGTAAAAGCTTGGTAGTAATTATGGTTTGTTGTGAAAAGGTGCTCTCTCTCTCGTATAGAAAGTCATGTATTTCTGTGATTAGTTGGCTACGAAGGTCCTCGTAGCGAGGGCAGATATAGACTAGATCAGCAGTTCCCAAACTTTTTTGACTCACAAACCTCTTTCAACATAATACTTTAACATGAACCACTAAGCCTGTGAATTCATATAATAGTTCTGAATTTTTATTACAAAATATTTCCAGTACTATGTTTTTATAAGTGATATTGCATAATAATTTAAAATTATTAACTACCTATACATAATAGATACCTATGCATAACCCAATCCCTCCCACCAACAACCTGTTGTGTATGCTCGCTATGTAAGGACACGTGACCCAAACCACAACTAAATATAATTTTTGAACCGAACCACATAAATTAACATTAAACTATTTTGTAGTTTACAAAAATATACCTATGTAAATCTAAGAAGACACCATTACAGAATTTTTAATGCGAACCCCCTGGAACACTTTTGCAAACCCCCAGGAATTTGGGAACCACTAAACTAGATGCTGCCAGTCTTCTATCTGGCCGCAGTATCAGTAGGGCTCTGCAGTAATGCCCAGAGATGTTAGTTTTTGATTGATGGGACCCTGTCCTGTAAATAGGAAGGTTGTATATACAGACCAAGAGAGAATCATATTGGAGGCTTAGGATAGACTATTTGTAGAATAAACTTCTTTGTGATGGGTCCCTTGGTGGAATCAGTCCATCGTGCTTACCAGGTTTGGTTCAGTTTTCTAGAGATAATCTGCTTTTCTTTCTTGATATTAGTTGAAGTGTTGATGGTATGGTCATAGAGGATAGACTATTTGTAGAATAAACTTCTTTGTGATGGGTCCCTTGGTGGAATCAGTCCATCGTGCTTACCAGGTTTGGTTCAGTTTTCTAGAGATAATCTGCTTTTCTTTCTTGATATTAGTTGAAGTGTTGATGGTATGGTCATAGATGGTTGTGGAAATGGCGAGGGAGAGACGGAAGTGAACTCCTCTACAGATAATCTCCAGATCCATGATGCACTGAATTGTCATAGCACTAATTGTTACGTACAGCAAAATTCATTCACCAAATTGCCTTGTACACCGAGCTGTCATACAACAAATTGATGTGGACCGGTAATTCATTGTGCTGCTGGCTCCAAAGTGATTCTTTGTACTGCAATCTGGTGGTGTAAAATAGTGGTTCCTTTTGCTGCTAGTCCTTGGATTGATTTTGTTTTCAGAACCCAAAAAACAAATACTTGTGATTCTGGAAACTACTGTATTGGACTACTGTATTTTGATGTCCTGAATATTGGATCCTTGAACTATGTGGATAGGCTATAATATCTACCTATGTAACAGCAACCTGGAAAACATTTTATTATCAGTGGTGAAATTGAATACAAAATTCATTATAGACAGAACCCTGGATTTTTGTATACAGTACACATGCCATACCTACACATAATAATATCTTTCTAATGTCTCCACCCCAGTTACTGCTAACATCAGATTGCTAGGATTAATCCTTGATGACAAATTAAATTTCTTAGACATATATTAAAAATATATGTACTTCCTGTTTAAAAAAGTTAAATATACTCAGAACTTTATCCGCCCTAACATGGGGTGCTGATCACACCTCCCTGCTTCGGTTATACAGGGCATTAATCAGATCCTGTCTATGATTCTGCCAGAGCAGGTGTTTTGTGCTGGCTTGATCCAGTTCAACACATTGCCTTGCAGATATGACTTGGTGCATTCATAACATCGCCAGCACATAGCCTCTACATTGACTCCCATGAACTTCCACTGACTTTACATAGGGAAACACCGTTACTGAAGTATGCTGTCAAAATACAAAGTTGTACCTCACATCCCATTCAGTCATACATGTTCAACCCACTATTAGAAAATCTCTACAGAAATAAACCTAGCATAGTAAAACCAGCTGGTCTTCACATTCTTGAACTGGAATGTTTCCATTCATTCTGTACAACAGGTAGTAACTTTCGCTCAACCACCATGGACTCCTCCTCTAGCAACCTGTAACACTTACTGCTGCCAATGGGGAAAGAATATTCTACAAGCATCAAATGTCAAACAACATCATGCAGTTCACACTCATAGATATATTGATTTTTCTCCAATTTATACAGATGGCTCTAAATCTAATTCAAATGTTGGTTCAGCCGCAGTGTTTAAAAATACCACTATTTCAGCATCCCTTCCACTTGAATTCTGTATCTTCTCAGAAGAATTGTATGCAATTAAACTAGCCTTAGAAAATCTCTGTTCGGACTGTTCATTAAAATTTGTTATTTACACTGATTCCCTTAGCTGTCATGGCATTATGTAACTCCTCAGGTAAAGTTCACCCTGTTCTAAATGAAATTAGAAGCCCTTTTCTAAATTAAATTAATTATTAACCCTGTTCTAAATGAAATTACTGGAAATTGAGAAATGCCACTAACTGGTTACTTTCTGTTGGATTCCAGCACATTCCAGAATTTTTGGTAATGAACTGGCTGATAAAGCTGCAAAAAATCCAACTATCTTAGATTCAACCAATTATATTCCTGTTCGAGCATCAGACTATACAAATATCATTCATGCTGCAAGCCTGTCAGAATGGACAACACTCTGGCACTCTCAAACAAATAAACTCTCTCAGTTTAAACAGGATCCAAAAAATTTGCATTCCAGTGTCCATACATCAAGACAAGAGAAGTAGTCCTTTCAAGAGCATGAATAGGTCATACATACCTAACCCACCTTCATTTACTCACAGGAGATGATCCACTACAGTGTCTACATCAAGGGTTCCCAACCTTTTTTTGCTTATGGAACCCCTGAGTCCTAACTTTACGTATGTGGACCCCCATATACGCATATGTAATATTCCTAAATGAAATATTTATTTGTAGGTTAGTAAAAGGTAATGATTAAACAATTCCAATATAATATAAAAAATGTAAATTACAAATTTTGAAAATTTTAATTGATAAAACTAAAACACATTTTTACTTGTAATGACAGAATTAGTAAAAAAAAAAATTTTTTTTAAATACTATTTCAAACAACATATATAAATTTATTCCTAAGGCTATTAAATAGGCCCTACTAATGAGATCCTTGTGACTGATGTTTTGATATTAGCATTTTAATGTCTGGCTCCAATTTTGTGAGAGTCAGACGAAGATCACCTCTTTTTACTATATCAAGTCGATTATGATTTTTTGTTAACAACTGTGTTACACGACTAAAGCCAGATTCCACAAGATAAGATGATGGGAAAACAATGACATACATTTTTGCTTTCTTCCATAAAAGCGGATATTTACATACAATGTCACTATTCTTCCATACATCGTGCTTTCCTTTTTTGAATAGACTGCGGACTGTCTCATCAGACCGCAATTCAACAAGTTCCTCTTGTAAATCAATTTCAACATCAGCAACATTTACCTCAAATGGAATTGTGCCTTATCTCCAAATGGTGACGAAGCTTACTTGGCTTCGTGCTATCGTTGGACAGCACAGTCATACATATAAGACACATTGGTTTTGTGATATTCTCTGGTGATTCAATAAAACCATACGACATATATTCAGTCAAAGATTGTCTTGTTTTATTCTTTGCATGAGCCATGGGTAATCTGAAAACAATAATAATATTATTAACCTCAAATATTTAATGTTGGAAATGCTTGTAGATACTAATGGAAATATAGTTCACTAGAACAATAACGTCCAATATCACAAACAATAGATTTCACCACGACGATTCCGATTACTGACTATAGAATGAAATGACTGCCTCTGAGTGATTGACTCTTTCTAGATTACTTAAATAATGTTTTCTTCTTCAAGAATTTTCTATGGAAAGAAAATTTTTTTTCCGTCAACTAAAGAAGGTTCCAGAAAATACGAGCATCTTCTAACTGCGAATTTCTGGACTTTTCTATGACATTAGTTTATTTTATTATTATTATTTTTATTTAACAAATTATTTTATTTATAATATTTTTTCATGAACCCCTTAGCTCATATTATGGACCCCCGAAATACAATTTATTTTCTTGTGGATCCCCTCAAAGCTTCTATGGACCCCGGTTGGGAAACACTGGTCTATATTGTTCTATAAATGTTATTAAACACATTCTCATTGAATGTCCATACTATAAACAAGACAGAAATTCAACCCTGCTATCATTGGTTACTGCTATCACCGGAAACCAATAAAAAATAGAGAATCTCATTGGTGACATTGCAAATATTTCCGAATTTTTCAACTTTCTGAAGCAAAGTGGAGTTTTAACCATTTTGATTTCAGCCTTTTCTGACATTACTAGAATTTCTCATCTAATTATACAATAAATGAATAGGCGCATTGTAGCCAAAGCAACTTATGCACCATCAAACGCCTACAACAACAAAATAATAATAATAGTAATAAAAAAAAAAAAAAGTAGTAGCTCAGCCCATTATGGGAATCCTATTACATGGATGCTAGAGGTAGACTAATAAATCTTTACTGGATAACTACAAACTCTGTTTGCTAAACACTGGGTCTGATACATACATCCATTACATCTCCTGACAGGTGCTCTGTCTGCTTTAGCTCTATCAGTATGTTCACTGTCTATCTGTGTGAGTATGGAATTATAAGTGCTAAGTGATGGCTTCCTTATTATCAGTACAATACAAACTCAGTTCACCCCTTGGTTTTGATGTGAAAACATTTATGGCGGCACTAGAGTAAAACCGATTGGTGACGAAATTTTTTTATTGAAATGACGCAATTGGTTGGTAGCAAATTTTTTTACAGAAATGACATAATTAACATCACTTCCTATTAGGTGGCTGTTAGATTTTAAATGATGTCACTTCCTAAATGGCACTAACAATGCTAAATTCAGTCACTGATGTTGATTCGGTAGAGTAAGCAGAGGTTAGTAGTATTATGCAAGAATAAAATCTTCAAAGCCACCAAAGAAGCCTCTCAGGTCGAAAAGAAATGAGTTCAAAAACATAGAGAACGAAAAAAATGCAGACTTCAATAAAATCTGCTTCTCGAGATTTGAATCAACAGTAACCTCCTAAGTAGCATAAGTAAGTAAGGAAATTTTGATCAAACCGTTTCAAAAATTTAAATGGTTTTGATTCAAGAATGCAACAATAAAACAGTCACTTCTTGCAGTAGGTTATGACATCATACTAATCTACAAATGGGTTTCGCTAACTACTGAATTGTAAAAATACCAAATATAATTTCAGTTAACACCCTATAAGAGTATTTTGAAGATGGCTAAAACTCCAGCTGAGCGGACTTGAGAGAAGTATACAAGAATAAAAGCTTAAAAACCACCGAAGAAACCTCCCATGTTGACAAAAGAACGAGTTCAAAAACATAAAGAACAAAAAAAAAATGCAGAGTTTAATAAAATCTGCTTCTCAAGATTTTGAAGGAAACACTAGCAAGATGCAAATTGTAATCACTGATGCAGTCACACAACAATCCAATTTACTTCTACTTTCCAAAACATGGCTAAATCACAAAGAAGAAGTAAGCGTACCTAACTTCAATTGTGTCGTTCGATTCAAATGAGAAGATCAACAAGCTGGCAGTGTAGCAGTTTATCATAAGAGAGAATATCATACTCGTGTTGTTACTTATCATATGGAAGTGATTTGTCGACAAACTGTTGAAAAATCTGTTAGTGTTAGACCTGTTGGAGACATTTGTGCATCTGAATGCCTTCTTCCTGATGGTCAAACAATTTGTCGGTGGTCCTTTACATTTCACCTAACCAAAAGATCGAACACGTCATTGAATTCATCCATTTCATTTTACTTTTTTACACGATTGAAGAGCTGCACTGCTACAACAATTTTCTCAAAAAAAAATATGACCGAATACCAATGATACTTAGTGGAAATTTCAGATACTCAATAATTTTGCAGATACTCAATCCAACCTTTGACTGATTTCCTAGAAAATAAATTTGGACTAATGTTAAATGCTTCTTCATCTGTATCGACTACTAATCATGGAACTATAATTGATGCTGTGTTTCAAAGACATTTACACTCTTTACAATCTAAAGTGTACATATCATATTTTTTATTATTATTATTATTATTATTAGCCATATGGTGCAAGGAAGCCTGAGGCTTATGCTGCACCAGCCAAAAAAGCTAAAAAGATTTCTGAGCTACCCCAAGAGAGAGAGAGAGAGAGAGAGATAAAAGGGAATTACCAAGGAAGAGAAGAATGATGATATCCAGCTCAGGACCCTGGGTGAAGCCCATACTCACCAGATGTGAGCCCCTGGGGTTGCTTTTAGCTATCACAAACCCAATGTAAGAAAATTACTTATTGAACATGTATTGCAACCTCATATTCATGAAACTGTCAAAAAAAATTATATGGTTTAAGATGTTAAACATGCTCGGATTATTTTCATACTAAACTCCTTTAATCTCGTCCAGGCCAAGGATGTTTTCACATAAAAGAAAACATCTTTCATGCGTACAGAGTACAGATGCTGCTTTTTTTTTTTAGTTGCACTACCTGGAGCTTCCATAAGGTAAACTGGAATAATTATTCAAAGCGCATCCATCTTGATGATTAGTTGATTTAGTTCTCCCCTGTTGAAGGTGTAACTGTACTTATCTCTAACCAAATATTAGCTGATGTGTCAATACCAAAATCACAAGCAGGTAGACAATTTTGCAATCGCTTGTGGAATAGGAACTGTATGCTCTTGCACAATCAAAGAAGATTAAAGTTTGGAACCAATTCAACATGTTTCCCACTTCTGATAACCTCATTAATTACAAGAAACTCAAAGCTGGAGCATAACAAATCAGATGAAAAGCCAAACAAGAATTTTGGATTAAATTTGCCAGTACCATTAACAAAGACACAGATTTGAAGTTAATTCAAAACATATCTCAGGATCTGAGTGGTAAAAATCAAGTTCCTTCCCGATCCTATGCTAGAGGGATAACGATTTGTTATCTTTCCAGCAAAGCAACATATTATTCACATTTTAAACATATTAAATCTTGTGCTGAGTGGTACGTGATCAGTTTTGCTATTACAGCCTTCTATCTGTATAATCAACTGTTTATATTAATAGAACTTAAACAGATCTTACATAACTCTTCTGACAATGCTTTTGGGTCCAGATTGCATTTGCTACATCATGATGCTGCATCTTGGTGACAAAGCCATTACCACCCTCTTGATCTTTTACAATCAGATTGTTAGAGAAAACACTTATCCGCTAAGACAAGGTGATACATCATAGGCTTACGTGGATCCTAGAAATGCAGAACATTTTGATTTACCATCAGTACGGCTTTCAAAAGAACTGATACACTTCAGATGTGCATGTCAAACCCGAAGCTAACATTCAAAATGCATTTATCAAGAGGCAACATTTGGTAATGGTATCTCTACGTATTGAAAAATCCTTTGACACCACATGGAAGTATAGCATTCTCAAAGATGTAATTTTTGCTTAATAGGTTACTTGCCCCCAACAGAACTTCCTCAACCTCTGGACTTTTCGGGTTTCTTACCAGACTTCATTATCATCCAGACATGTTCAAGAAGAGGGTGTACCACAATGATCTGTTCTCAGTGCAGCATTATTTGCAATCAGGCTAAACAACATGACCTGAGACATCCCAAGCATGGTTGAAACTTATGTATGCTGATGATCTCACTATTTACTGTCCCTTTCAAAATATGAGTACAGTGGAAAGACAGCACCGATCAATGAACTTATGCAACATGTCTCCAAACTGACTGCTTACAGAAACTAATCTTCAATTGGTATCAGCTACATCACAGGGCACAGACATAGACTGACAATGTCTGCACCCTGTGAGTTATTAATTGGATTCAGTAATCAGTTTATTAACGATTTGATTAATTGGCTTGATTATGGATATCTAGTTTATGTATCAGCCAGGAAAAGTATTTTGCAATGACTTAGTGCAACTCAGCATTGCACTCTTCAGACAGCTCTTAGAACCTTTAAAATTTCCCCAGTGCACAATTTGTATATGTAAGCTGAGAAACTCCCATTATCTCTTAAAAGGCAAACCCTGCTATGTCTTTATGCTGCAAAGCTTTCCTGCTCATCTAAGTTGGAACTACATCTTTGAACAATGTATTCATTGGAAGTTTACAATCATGTCTGACTCCTAGAAGATTGCAAGAATGAAAACAAGGAATGTGATCTATGTATGTTAATTGTTTAAAACATTACAAACATTTTTCAGTTGTAAACCAGCATATTTTCAAAATTTAAACAACTTATTTACATATTATTAACACATCTGCTGTACCCTACTGAAAATTTTTCAACAAAGTAGATCAAAGTTTTTATTAGGTTTTTTGGCCCTGTATTTGAAGGGTAAAATATATAGATATGTATTTATGTCATTGTCGAATATTTCAAAGCAATGTGGAGAATTTATGTAAGTTTCATTTCTGGAGACAGTCTAAAAATTAGGGACATTCCTGTGACATCTGGGAATCCTAGAATTGTAAATTTTATTTCATCTGGACCATAAACAAAACAGTTTCACACAGACTGGACCTGTTTGATTTTGACTATCTTCTTTGACAGTTTCTTATTGAAATACTAGTATGGCAGAGATCCTTTTAACCGACTAGCTGGATTAACTGACATTCCCCATTCCCTTTTTAGAATGTACTGTTTGATGGTCACAGTTTGCCTTGTTTGGCATTACAAGAATGCAAAATGGGATGATCTGTGAGATTTCTATTCTTTTTCTTGGTAGGATTAATGTTTTAAATCTTTAAAATGTCTATATGACACAGTCTGACCAATTAAATATCAGTGTTGGCTCAGATCATGTCAGTGAAATTATTGTTGTAGTGATGAAATCCTTTATTCTATACTCAACCTTAAAATCTCGTCCTTTATCTAAACCTTGGCTTTTAAATAAATGTGCTAAGGGCTGTTCAAGATAAGAATGCTGCATATCGCAATTTGCTTGCATCCAAATCTCCAGTTTCATCTTCTGCCTGCACTAAAGCTCATAATTTTTAAAGAAGTTATTCATCAGTCCATACTAGATTTTGAACATGCTAAGAGTTGAAAACTTGCTTCTTGACCGAATCATAGTCAATTATTATGGTCTTTTGCCAAAGTTATTGGCTATGACTTTTGCCAACTGTACTCCCACCTTTGTTAAAACCTATTGGTTCTATTGCCTCAGTAAATATAATACCAACTTACTAGCATCCTGCTCTTCTTCTAACTCTTCTATTGAAGATCTTCATAAACTGCCCACTATTATTACCAGTACCTCCTCTGGTTTTCAGACAGAATGAGATCAGAAGAATTTTGAAATATCTCGATGCCAAGAAAGGCATCGAGATATTTCATTGGGGTCGGCAGCAAGCTGTCACTTGGTGAAGACGTAGACTTCTGTAGCTGCTGTAAGTGGATAGGTTTAGTTTAATAAATTGAATAGGCTTAGTAGCATTCGTTAGCTTATTTTTTAAATTTAGCTAATGATTTTGTAAGTTACAACTCGCTACTCGTACTACTATCGTATCAGTGTTTTTGTCGGGAATATCATAGCGTAACCAGTAGTGCAGAAGAATAGTAGGGTTTAAATTGTAGTAAATAAGTATTTTGAAAGTTTCAATCACTTTTTGGGCATATATCTTTTGTATTTTAGATTAGTTAATGTATTAATTTGTGTTTTACAAATAGATTAAATAGGCTTAGTGGCATTCATTAGTGTATTTTTTTAAATTTAGCTAGTGACTTTGTAAGTTACAACTCACTACTCGTACCGCTGTTGTGTCTGTTTTTTGGCAGGAATATCATAGCGTAACCAGTAGCACAGAAGAATAGTAGGGTTTTAATTGTAATAAATGAATGAGTAAGTATTTGGAAGATTTTAATTGCTTCTTGGGCATATACCTTTTGCATTTAGCTAAGCATATATCTAATTTAACTTTGTGATCATTACGGTATAGCGTAGCTTGATAGCACATATCTCAAACTTTATGGCTAAGGTATAACCTAAAACTATATAGCGGAATACATATTACTGCATTAGCTTATAGTATTGTATAGTCAAATATAGTAGATTAATCGATCAAATTTATTACCCTTATTAATTTTCATTGTTAATTAATTTCATCGTATTTAAGCAGAAATCATGCCTCAGACAAGAGCGGCAAAGCAATGTGCACAAAGTGCCGGAGGTTCTGTGGCTTGGGGGAGAACTGAAGGTGGTGATTCTCCAATGCATCACAGCCTAAAAAAATGTGCAACTTGTGAAATGTTTGCAGATCTTTTGGAAAATAACATGATCTAGCCAAGGAGGATGTCTTTGTGCGTGCTGTATCAAGAAATTAGGTGCCAACTCGGCTTTCTGTGGGCGTCAATGAGAGTTTGAACAGTAGACTAGATAGATGGCCTTGAAGGAATTGAAATGGGGGCCCATCACACTCTCAGCTGTTCAATGCAACGCCAGACCTCACTCTTGTGCATCAGGCAACACAGTGGCAACCTTCAGCGCAGAATGCACTGGTCCCACAGGAGCTGGTTATTTTCGGTGACTCCAACAGCTTTCACTCCCCCTCTTACGGCAGCGAGAGGATCAGAGTAGAAGCAGAGGTTGCTAAGAATCTTTGGGTATGACAAGGCTGCCATGCACGGAAACTGAACTTGACCTGTTATAACGTAAGATCACTCATCGGTGAAGACAGGATATTAGAGCTGGAAAAGGAATTAGAAAATGTGAATTGGACTTTTGTCAGCAAGATTGGAAATATATTATTGTGCAAAAGGATAGGTGGAATAGGACCAGGGTATGTCTGCCGGTTGTAAATTTCTGGAGAGGCCTTCATCCCGCAGTGGATTGAAAATGGGGATTAGAAGGGAACAAGTATTCTATGTGTTATCAAACACTCAGTCTAAAACACTGATGGATCCAATATCTTTCTATTGCAGAAGATTTAGGAGAAGTCTGGTTGGCCTGCCTCCCTAAAATCCACTCATACATACCTTCTCGATAGTAAGCCCTGTTATGTCACTTAGATGGCAACGAACATGTAGAGTGGTTCTCTTCAAGGCACCTGGTCAGCGTGAAGAGGAAAAGACCAAACCCTCCAACACATGACAGCACGACGAAACAATTGGCCCTCAGTCCCCAGCAGCTTTCACTCCCCCTCTTACGGCAGCAAGAGGATCAGAGTGGAAGCAGAGGGTGCTAAGAATCTCTGGGTATGACAAGGCTGCCATGCACAGAAACTGAACCTGACCTGTTATAACGTAAGATCACTCATCGGTGAAGACAGGATATTAGAGCTGGAAAAGGAATTAGAAAATGTGAATTGGACTGTAATCGGTTTGGCTGAAACAAGAAGAAGAAATGAATAAATTATCAGTTTATCAAGCGGAAATCTGTTGTACTTCAATGGAAACAGTGAAAGGAGCGAAGGTGGAGTTAACTTTCTGGTAAATAAATATATAAAAAACAACATTTTGGGATTCAAAAGTACATCACCAAAGGTGTCAAGACTAATACTCAGGATCTGTAAGAGTTGCAAGCTAAAAGTTATAATGATTTATGCACCGAAATTGAGAGTCTTCTAGATGAGCAGAAACCCACTACACTATCATTATGGGGGACCTCAATGCTAAGTTTAGAAAAAGACAAAACAGCGCAGAAAGGAGAACTATAGGAAATTTTGGAATTGGTGAAAGAAATTAAAGAGGTGAAAGACTTGTGGAATTAGCAGAATCTTGAGGATTGTCAGTAATGAACACTTTTTTCAAGAAAAGGGTGAACAGAAAGTGAACATGGAAGAGTCCAAGTGGATTAACAACTAATGAAATCGACTTCATCCTCACTAACAGAAAATATATCGTGAATGATGTTACCGTCCTGAATAAGATAAGTGATCACAGAATGGTAAGATGCACACTTGATATAGATGTAAGAAAAGAAAGGAAAAACTGACTTGAGTAAATAATACGAAGGTCTTTGAGATAACAGAAGATGAGGAAAAGCAGAATGTAATGGAACTTAAGAACAAGATTGAGCTTCTGCCGACTGCTCAGGACCAAGAGGTGGACAAGGAATATTACAACTTTCTGAAAGTGATCAAGTCCAAGAAACCTATAGGTAAAAAGAAATCCAAAGGAGAAAAAATTAGTCAAGAAGCACTTGTCATGATAAACCAGAGGCAACAAATGAAGAGCAAGATAAACACTGACAAGAAGAAAATTGAGTATACTGAGTTATGCAAAGCCATTAGAAAGAGACTCAGAGAGGACATAACAAGATTTAACATAAGAAAAGATACTGAAACTGAAGAATAGCAATGGTGTACTTATAAATAGCAGAGAAGGCATAATTCAAATAGCAGAAGACTACTATAGAGAATTATACAAGGAACGAGGGAATGCTGCCAGCAGTGGAGAAGATGGATTGCAAATTAGTAACACATATGGCATACCCGATATTCTTCCTGATGAGGTAGAACATGCATTGAAGAAAATGAAGAATCAGAAAGCCCCAAGGGAAGATGAAGTTACTGTAGAGTTGTTAAAATTGGGAGGAAGAGACATGACACAAAAACTAGCAAGACTCTTCACAAAATACATTAGAAAAGGTGCGACGCCTAAGGAGTGGAATAGTGCAATCATAGTTTTGCTGCATAAGAAAGGAGATGAAATTGGAAATTATAGACCAATTAGCTTGTTATCCCACATCTACAAGTTGTTCACAAGGGTCATTACTAACAGATTATAAAGAAAATTGATGAGAATCAACTGAAAGAGCAAGCCGGCTTTAAGACAGGATTTTCAACTATGGATCACCTTCACGTAATAGCACAGCTAAAGGAATATAAAACATCATTATGCCTGGCATTTGTGGATAATGAAAAGGCATTTGACTCCATACATCATAAGGCAATGATTTGGGCACTCGAAAGACAAAGCATAGATACCCCATATATTATGATTTTGAAGAAAATATATGAGAACGCTACCTCCTTTATTAGACTAGACAAAGACAGTAACCAATTTAAAATTGAGAAGGGAATTCGACAAGGAGACACAATACCTCCGAAGTTGTTTACTGCTGCCCTTGAGGAAGCTTTCAGAAGATTAGACTGGTCACAGAAAGGAATCAATGTGAATGGAGAGTACCTAAACCATTTACGATTTGCAGATGACATTTTGATCATAAGCCACGATCCCAAAGAATTAGAGGAAAATTTTAATCAGTTATGCAGAGTTAGTAATGATTTTGGTCTAAAGTTGAATATAGCTAAAACAAAAGTAATGATGAACAAGTATGCCACAGAAAGGGACATAATGATTGAAGGAGCAGTAATTGAAAAGGTGGAGTCTTATACTTATCTGGGACAAGTTATTAGCTGTAATAATGATAAATGGCTGGAAGTCAAGAGAAGAATAAATTTTGGATGGATAGCATTCAGGAAATATAGTCACATACTGAGGAGCAATATCCGATTTTGTCTGAAACGTAAAATAATGAACCAATGTATACTCCCCACCATGACTTATGGAAGTGAAACATTTGGCACTCACCAAAAGAATGGAAGAGAAGCTGAGAACTACACAGCGAAAAATGGAACGAATTATATTGGGAATCAGACTGTTAGATAAGAGAAACACATGGATTAGGCAGCAAACTCAAGTAAAGGACATCCTTATCAAAACTAAAGAACTAAAATGGTCTTGGGCAGGACACATAGCTCGAAGACATGATGAAAGATGGACTAAGAAAATAACAGAATGGTACCGAAGAGGAGCTAGAAGAAAACGTGGAAGACAACGGCAGAGATGGATAGATGAAATTCGTGAGTTTGTGGGTAGTAAATGGATAGCCATTGCACAAAACAGAAGGAACTGGAAAGTTGCTGGAGAAGCCTTCATCCTGCAGTGGATTGAAAATGGCTGATGATGATGTCTGCCATGGGCAAAAGTTGATGAGGTTGTAGAGCAGATATCATCTTTTAAGGGCACAAAGGGTGATATTGTTGTACACATTGGCACTAATGACATTAAGAGTAAAACATCTGCAGACTTACTTAACAACTACAGGTCAAGGTTAAAAAAAGTCACAAGTTAGGGTTAAATTTGAAAGTGTCTGCAATTCTGCCCAGACATGATAGGAGGGAGTGTATGAAGAGAGCCTTATCAGTTAATTCACCTTGCAGAGATAGTTCAAGGCTCATGAGGTAGAATTTTTTTTCAGCATCGTTTGTTTGTTTAACAGGAGAGATTGTTTCTACAGGGATGGGATACACTAAATAGAAAGAGTGCAAGAATATTTGCTGATGCTATCAGAACAGTATTAAGTGGGACAGAAAACTGCTAGCTTTGGGGGGGGGGGTTTCACAGACTAACAGATTAATCACAGACTAATGGTAGCACAGGCAGAGGTGGAAGTGATTCTGGCACTGCTTCCATTGGAATGAACAGCAGCCTGGAAAACGAGGTACTGGGGATTTCAAGGGCTGCTGGGAATGATCATGGGACAAGTAAATATATGAGTTGTGTGTTAGACTGACTAAGAGTAAGAACAAATGCATGTATAATTGCATTTACTCCAATACTAGGAGTATGGTAAATAAATTTGACGAATCTGAGGTGCGTGGTGAAGACATCGAAGGCTGGCATTGTTGGGATATCAGAGACATAGTGTCACACAGATATAAGGAATGCAGAATTGGAATTTGGGGAGTACAATGTGTACAGAAAGAATTTGACAGGGCAAAGGGAATAGGGATGATGCTGTTAGTTAAGAAACACATAAAATCTAAAGAAATGCATCCAGTTGACATGTGTGGACAGTGCAGCATTCAGTCAGTTTGGTGTGACATCAGCACTGGGAAAACCAAGTGGAGAATAGGAGTGTGTTATAAGCCTAATAACTCTGATGGGTACAGTGAACAACTGTACAGAGAAATAGAGTGGGCCAGTAAATCAGACTGTCTTATAATGGGGTATTTTAACTTCCCAGATATAGACTGGAAATTGTGGGTTGATCACTCACGCACTGGCAGAACTTTTGTTGATTTACTGGATGATTGTTTGCTACAGCAGCATGTTCGAGATGCAACCAGAGGAAGTAATACTCTTGATCTGATTATCAGCAGTGATTCTTCATGCAATAAGAATCTGCAGATAAACGAACTACTAGGTGGCAGTGATCACAGCATACTGATGTGGGATTTACTTAAAGAGGTAACTACCATCACAGGTAAAGAGAAGAGTGTTTGCTTTTGTAAAGGTGACTACTGTGGTCTCAGAGATATTTTAAATTCTATACAGTGGGACCAACTAATGATGTCACCAACAGGAACGTCTAAATGGGAAAAATTGAAGGAATTAAACTTGGAAGCTACTAGGCTTTTCATACCAATTAAGAAATGCTGTTCAAGGTTTAGGCCTAAATGGATGTGAGATGACCTAGTGAAACTTGTGGCAGAGGAGAAAAATGCATGGGATGCATATAAATTATCAGTAGACACAGATGCCTTTGGTAGATATAGGATAGTCTGTAATCAAGTCACAAAGGACATTAGGCAAGCAAAGGCAAATTATGAGAAATCTTTGCCAAACGAGGCAAAGAAAAACCGTAAAGACTTCTTTACTTATGTAAACTCTAGAAGGAAGGGGATGAATCAGATTGGTCCACTTGATATCAATGGTTCATGCTGATTGCTGATGCATCAGTTGAGGTAGCTGACAAACTGAATGAGTATTTTGCATCTGCATTCACACATGAGTTATTCAGGGAAGTGAATGGCAGAAGTTTATCAAACTGGCAGGGAGCTAAATGATTTTGTAATAACTGAGAGCAAAGTGGAGGATAGATTTTTGAAATTGGATGGCAGTGGATGGGATCTATCCAGTTATATTAAAGGAAGCGGCAAAGGAAGTAAAAGAATACCCTTAGCCATAATGATGAACACTTCCTTAGGCTCAGGAGAGGTCCCCATGGACTGGAGATGTGCAAAGGTGTCCCCAATTCACAAGGGGGGATCAAACAGTGACATGAGTAATTACAGACCTATTAGTTTAACCTCTGTTTCAGGGAAATTAATGGAGGCACTGCTTAAGGAAGCAATGCAGGATCATCTAGACGAGACTGCAGTTATAGTTCAGATGCAGCATGGGTTTGTTAAGGGGAAGTCGTCTGACTAATTTGATTGGGTACTTTGATGTGGTTACAAAAGGGACTAGATGCAAAAAATAATTTTGATATCATACACTTGGATTTTAGGAAAGCTTTTGATACTGTGGCACATGGAAGACTACAAATTGGAGCAGTATGGCATTATGGACAAGTGGCTAAAATGGATAAAAGGATGGTTGAGTGGGAGAAGAGAGAGAGTGGTAATCAATGGACACTGTTCTTTGTGGACTAATGTTATTAGTGGAGTTCCCCAAGGTTCAGTGTTGAGCCAATTGTTGTTTTCTGTATTTTTAAATGATATTGATAAAGGAATATCAGGGTGAATGTCTAATTTTGCAGGTGATACGAAGGTTGGCAGAGTTGTGAATGACAGTAATGATAGGTGGCTACTGCAACAGGATCTGGAAAAGTTGAACAGTTGGGCTGAGTGTAAGCTGGCAACTAAAGTATGGGTGGTATATGGGTAGCAGTAACTCCAGAGTAATTTATCAACTGGGTAATACTACTCAGGGTAGGGAGAATGAAAAGGACCAGTGCCACATGGAAGACTGTGCAGTCAGATATGAAGATTTCTGGGCAGTGCAGACAGGCTGCAAGAGTAGCTCATGGTATCTTCTAAGTTATATACAGGCACTCCCCGACTTACGTAATACTCAACTTATGGAAATTTGACTTTACGTAAGTTTTTGCCGGCCAGTGCAAACTTAAAAGCCTTTTTTTTTTTTTTTTTTTTTTTTTTTTGGTAATTCATTCCAAGACCTTGGAAGTTGAAATTTTTGCTATATAACTAAGCTATCTATCTATCTCTCTAAAAGGTCATTTTATAATCAGCATGAATTGTTGAGGAGGCTTCCATCCTGCAGTGGGTTGATAGTGGCTGCACTTTACTTTAAAGGCCTCCATAGCCGAGTGGTCAGGAGCGGGGGTGCAATAGCACACGCTCTTTGAGTAGACCGGGGTTCAAGCCCCTGACTGCTGAATACGGTCGATCTGCCAACCCGCAGTGGACCAGCATGGCAGATTATGGTCCATTTCCCTCAGCATGAATTGTTGAGGAGGCTTCCATCCTGCACTGGGTTGATAATGGCTGCACTTTACCTTTTTTAACTAAGCTAGCTATCTATCTATCTCTCTAAAAGGTCATTTTTAAATGAAAATTTAACTATACTTTCATCGTTATAACATGTTACGTTATAAGAGTCAATTTTAAATGCCTTTGTGATATTTTTCTAAAGCACATTTCTGCGGGTCACTACCATAAACCAATAAAAACAATTTGCACTTTCCGATTTATTGGGCTTTTCTGTTAGTGCAATCTATTATAAACAAGTAGTAAACCCAATCCTATTGCATTTGCGATTATAGCAATAACTGAAATTCTGTGGGCTCTTACGTTACGGTATTATGGTGAAATGAGTTCCCCTTTACTGAAATCTTCAATCATATAAAAAACAAATAAATTTTCAGAATCTTCTCTTTATTCCTATTTACTTATTACAATGGTGAAGCGAAAGGGACCAATGGAAAATGCAAGTTCTGGCAGTGCTAGGAAATTTAACAAAATTGGTTTAGAAATGAAGATGATTAATTAAGAAGTACAAAGCAGGACAAAGTTTGTCATCTATTGCATTGCAAGGAATTAGGTCTCGCTGCTTCAACAGTGAATACTATTTTAATGGATAGTGCACGTATAAAAGAACATGTTAAAGGATCAATGCATTTCAGATCAGCAGTGATCACAAAACAGCATTCAGGTGCTATATCGAAGATGGAAAAGCTATTAATAATGTGGATGGAATCAGATTCAGAAGCAAGTGCCCCTGAGTCCAATAACCATTCAAGCAAAAGCGAAAATATTTATGAAGATATTAAGGACAAGTACAGCAAACCCCAAGTTCGTGGCAAACAATGGGTGGTTTAATAAATTCAAGCCTCCCACTTGTTTCCAAAACATTAAAGTGTGAAGTTGCCAGTGCCGATTCTGCAGCTGAAGAGAAATTTTGTGATGTGTTGGAAAACTAAATCTGCCTCTGCTAAATCTGCACAGCCCTCAACTTCTGCAGTGGTGTGCGTATCAGCTGGAGAGTTAGTTCTGGCAACGATGCTCGAAAGGTAAAACTTGCTGACGTTATACCTGTCTCCTCTCTCTTTTTGTAATTTTATAATTTTGAAATTTTTGTAATTGTGTACACTTTTGTAATTTTTCCTGTGCATTTGATAAAATTGAATAAATAATTCTATTGACATTTCTTTTTTGCTTCAATCAAATTCAGTATGCATAGTTGTGAGTGCTGCATAAGCATTAAGAGAAATTCCGACTTATGTAAAATTCTATTTACGTAGAGTTCCACAGAATGCAACCCTTATATAAGTTGGGGAGTGGCTGTACAGGAATTTGCTAGCAGGGATAAGAAGGTGCTTGCCCCCCTTGTATAAGGCAGTGGTCAGGTCACACCTTGAGTACTGTATACAGGTCTGGAGGCCTCATTTTTGGAAAGATGTAGAGCTGCTGGAACGAGTACAGAGAAGGGCAACAAGATTGATGAGTGGAACACAGGGTTGCTGTTACCAAAAGAGGCTTAAGTTCTGCAAATTGCAGATTCTGGAGACTAGGTACCTGCGAAGTGATCTAATTGAGGCGTATAAGGCCTTGAATGGTTTGAGCAAAATAGGATAGCAAAAAAAGCTCAATAGGATTCTTCCTTTTGCTCAGATTACTCACCTGAGGGGACATAAATTCAAATTGCTGAAAGACAATTGTAGAATAGGTGTGCGGAAATTTGTTTTTGATAATTTTAACATATTTCCATCTGTTGTAGTGAGATCAACAACTTAAAAAGTTCAAGGCAGTAGACAAACATTTAGAGTGAATGGAGGGGTGAAATGGGTGAAAAAAAAATTTTTTTTTTTTTTTTTTTGGCTAGTGCTATATAAGCTTACTTTCTTCCACCGTATGCCTCTGCTAATGCTAAAGCTCCTAGTTCTGATGCATTTCTCTATTTGTTCTCAAAACCTCCCTTAAAACGATGATGAAAATAGAGTTATTTATTCAATTTTTTTATCTCATACACAGGAAAAATTTCAAAATTATAAAATTACAAAAAGGGAGATTAGGCATGTCAGCAAGTTTTACCTTTCGAGCATCCCAAAACCTTCCTTAACTTATTCCTGGCTGTGTTGGCTTTTTAACCTTCTCATGCCACTGGTGTTTTTCCTTCTGCTTGAAAATTTGCACTTAGCCACAAGTTCCTAAAAAGAGTGACAACCCCCCCATCACATTATTGCCCCTCTACCCTTTCTAGAGTAATGGAGATATCCATCAACCATCAACTCCTAAACTATCTTGAATAATGATGTGTTCAGTGGAAACATTTGGTGAATGTTAAGCAGAGTTTCTCTTGGCATTTCTAAAGCATAAAGGTCTTTTTAACAAGCTTCCATATTTATGGATTGATAACTGTTTTTAGCTTTCTCCCTTGCCATTCTTTGTGAATGGCTAGAGAGAAAACTAACTTCTTCACTAATGCTGGTTTTCACCAAGGTTCGCTTTTTTTTCTCCACTCTTTTCCTCTTGCTTATTAATGACCTTCCATTGACCAGAAATCCTATCCATAGATTTGCTGATGATAGCACATTGCATTCTACCTTGTAGTTTGAAAAACTTTGCACTGAATATCCATCGCCAATTTCATATCATGATGTGGTTACAAAGGAACTGGATACAAAAAATAATTTTGATATCATATACTTCGATTTTAGGAAAGCTTTTGACACTGTTGCATGGAAGACTACTGTACAAATTGGAGCAGAATGGTATTAAGGGTAAGTTGCTGCAATGGATAAAAGGATGGTTGAGTGGGAAAAGACAGAGGGTGGTAATCAAGGGGCACTGCTCTTCGTGGACTAATGTTATTAGTGGAGTCCCACAGGGTTCGGTGTTGGGTCCACTGTTGTTTTGTATATTTATAAATGATATTGATGAAGGTATATATCAGGCTTAGTGTCGAAGTTTGCAGATGATACAAAGGTTGGCAGGGTTGTTAATGACAGTAAAGACAGTATGCTACTCCAACTGTGCTACTGCAACAGGATCTAGAAAATTTGGGAAGATGGGCTGAGAAGTGGTAACTGAAGTTTAACATTGACAAATGCAAAGTACTGCATATGGGTAGAAGTAACCCCAGAGAAACGTACCAACTGTGTGGTACTACACTTAAGGTGATAGAAAATGAAAAAGACCTGGGAGTAATTAGCAGTCAGATATGAAGTGAGCAATGCAGACAGGCTGCCAGAGCAGGTCATGGAGTTTTGTCAATGATCTGCTAGCAGGGAAAAGGAGGTGATTGTCCCTCTGTATAAGGCAATGGTCAGGCCACGCCTTGTATACTGCGTTACAGGTCTGGAGACCTCATTTTTGGAAGGCTGTAGATTTGCTTGAGCATGTACAGAGAAGGGCAACAAGATTGGTGAGGGGAATGAAGGGATCCTCTTACCAAGAGAGGCTTAAGTTCTGCAAATTGCAGCGGTTGGAAACTAGGCACCTGCGAGGTGATCTGATTGAGGTGTATAAGGTCTTGAATGGGTTGAGCATGCTGAATTCTGATAGGATTCTTCCACTTCTTCAGATTATGAACCTAACGGGACATAAATTCAAATAGAGGAAAGACAGCTGTAGAATAGATGTGCGGAAATTTGCCTTTAGCCAACGGGTGGTTAATTGCTGGGACAAACATTTAGAGGGAATGGTTGTGTGATTTTTTTTTTTTTTTTTTTTTTTGCTGCTGCTACATAAGCTCATATGCTTGCTTTCTTGCATCACATGCCACTATTACTATAATTCCTTAAATGCTGATCTCCGGATAATTATCCAATGGGTAAAGATCACTTAGTTAATTTCAAACGTTCTAAAGCCCAGTCCTGTCACAAAAAGGAATCTTCTATGGCTCCCATGCTTTTCTTCGATTTCTATACAAGATCACATATTTCTATTAAGAATTACCCTCTCTTTCCGTAAGCATCACAAATACATTGCTTCATCTGCATCTAAAAACTTGGTTTTCTCTTTTGCTCTCGGCATTCCTTTTCTTCTAAATCGCTGCTCACTCTGTACAAATCTCAAATCTACTCTTCCACCGAATATTGTTCCTGTGTCTGGGTTGGTGCTCCCGAAACCACTCTCAGGCTTTCAAATTCCATTCAGAAGAGGGCAGTCAGGTTAATAAATAACTTGTCTCTTACAAAGTCTCTCCACTCTTGGATCTATAGATTTTCTGATTCGGATCTATAGATCTTCTGATTTCTGATCCTTAAATATAAATAATTCCACAGGCACTGTACTTCTGAATTAGCATTTATAATACCCCCCTCTCTCTTCCACACTTCAGACATGTGCCGCAACCAGACAGCATCCATTTATTGTTCGACTGCAAACTCAGAGAACCAGCTTTTCTTTTTTCTCATTTATCCCTTCAACTTCAGCTCTCCAGAATGACCTTCCTTCGCTTGTATACAGTCATACCTTGGTTAATGTTACCTCTGATAACGAAGCTTCGATATAACGAAGTCCGCAATTTCAAGCCCTGTTTAACATAAAAAAATTTTCCAATTTAAGGCCAATGCCCGACAATCATCCGATTGGTGACTGATGGCGAATTTAGGATTAGCGCAATCAACTTTAACAACCATACTAAGTCAATCAGAAAAAATAAAACAGTCTGCTCAGAATTGTACAGATGTTACAGCAGCAAAATTAACTAGCTTAAGGAGTCCAATTTTAGAAAAAATGGAGAAAATGTTAAGTTTGTGGATAGATGATATGTCATAATGTCGTATGCCTTTAAGTCAAATGGTGATTCAAGAAAAAGCATTATTTTTGTTTAATCACCTGAAATATAAACAAACTGAAGAAATTACGGAAACTTTTGTGGCTTCTCGTGGTTGGTTCGAGAAATTTAAAAAAACGGGCCAGGATTCATAGTATAAAATTAACAGAAGCTGCAAGTGCAGATGTTGAAGCCGCAAATAAGTTTCCAGAAAAACTAAAGGAATTAATTGAACGTGAAAATTTTCCACCAAATTTGGTGTTCAATGTTGACGAAAACGGTTTGTTCTGCAAACGGCTACCATCAAAAGCTTCATTTCTATCGAAGAAAAATCAGCTGCTGGGTTCAAAGCCCGTTTAACGTTACTCTTTGGATCAAATGCCTCTGGCGATTATAAATTAAAATTGTTATTAGTTTACCATTCAGAAAATCCGAGGGCGTTAAAAGGTAACATAAAAATGAATTTACCTGTAATATGGAAAGCAAATAGAAAACGTGGGTTACCAAGGAGTTATTTACTGATTGGTTTGTTAACCACTTTTGTCCTGAAGTAAAACGGTATTGTCAAAAAACAACTTTGAAGAAAAAGCTCTTTTGTTGTTAGACTTCTCCGGGACATCCTACTAATCTTAACACGGACATATGCATTCCTGTCAAAGTTGTGTTTCTTCCAGAAAACACAACTTTCCTGATTCAGCCATTGGATCAGGGAGTAATAGCATCATTTAAAGCTTATTATCTGTGTCGAACATTAAGCAATTTAATTGAACTAGAGGATAAAGAGGAAATGACATTTAAAACTTTTTGGAAAAACTACTCCATTAAAAACACAATTGAAAACATTGATAGTTCTTGGAAAGAAGTCACTAAGAAATGCTTAAATGGAGTTTGGCACAAAATATTATGGCCAGAAGTTGTACTAGAAGAAGAAAATAACATCCAAGAAATTAGAAATGAAGTTATCCAGATGGCTCAATCAATAGGTTTCGAAAATGTTGATGAAGAGGATGTTAGAAATTTATTGAATGCAGAAGATGATGGTTTTTCAGTGGAAGATATAGAAAACCTTGTTAGCAACGAAGACAAAGAAGATGAAGTTAAAGAAGTTCCTGCTGAAAAAGTGTTAACAACCAAAGATTTAAAAAGGTGCTTAAATGACATTGAAAACATTTAAAATTTTTTTTAGTGAAAATGATCCTGATTTAGGAAGAATTTATTGTTAAGCGATCAGTGTTAAATGCAATAACTCCGTATAGGCAATTGTTAAATGAAAGATCAAAAAAGCATAAACAATCAACTTTAGACACATATTTTAAAATGTGATTTCACTTTGTATGTAAGTTGACTGTTTATTTAATAAAACTTTTCTTTGTTCAAAAAAAAGCTTTTCATTTTCTTTAAGTAGGAACGTATCCCTATTCTGGCCATAGTATTTTTACCTTCTGAAAACGAAGTTTCGCTTAACAAAGTAATTTTGTGGAAAGCATCCTATTCATTAATCAAGGTATGACTGTATCCTGAATATTACAATCTACAGAAATTCAAGTCTAATATCAACAAGTATCTTCTTCTTCTGTCTTTCAAACCTTTAACTCGCACACGATACTAAGTACTATAAGTTATACTGTTTGGTTTGGAAATAAAACCTAAAGCAACTTTAATGAATAGTTTCATTAAAGTGATAGCAGCACATATAACTGATTTATATAAAAAGATGCACATTTTGAAGTATCAGCTTATTGTGCAATTTATTATTTCTTTTACAAAGGGTACTAGGAAAGTTTTGCAATATGACGCAACAGTGAATCACAGGAAGCTGCTTGTTGCTGCATGTTGAGACATGTTCATACGTGCATAGTAGCCGCCGCGCCAAGTCGATGGGCTCAGTTATTCATTAGTAGTGAGAGTGTAAAGTGCTTGCGATGGCATTTCGATTCTGCAAGATCATTTGCACGTGAAGAAACTTTGTTCTCTCTGGGTGCCGCATCAACTGACTGAAGAGCAGATGACACGACGTGTGACTTGGTGCCGGGAGATGTTAAAAAAGTTTGATAAGGGACAATCTCGGTATGTGAACAACATCGTGACAGGTGACGAGACTTGGCTGTACTATTACGATCTGCCGACCAAGGCTCAAAACAAAGTTTGGGTCTTTAATGATGACGACACACCCGTAATTGTCAGAAAATCCCGATCTGTAAAGAAGAAAATGATAGCTGTATTTTTCAAATCGAGTGGAATTGTGGAACGTGTCGTTTTGGACACGCAGAAGACAGTCACAGCTAAGTGGTATACTGAACAATGCCTGCCTAAAGTCATTGGATCTATGAAGAACCTGCGGCCAAAGTCAAGAATGGACACCTGGTACCTCCATCATGAAAATGCTCCAGCTCACCGCGCCAAAGCCTGCACCGAATATTTGACCACGACAGGACTGAAACTTCTCGAGCACCCTCCCTACAGTCCAGACCTTGCTCCCTGCGACTTTGCACTGTTCCCGCATGTGAAAATGAAGCTAAAAGGGAGGCGGTTTTCCAGTGATGAGGACCTTCTACGGGCTTGGGACAACGAGTGTGCTTTACTCCCTAGTGAAACTTGGCAGAACTGGTTTAAAGATTGGTTTCGGAGGATGGAGAGGTGTATTGAATGTAGAGGAAATTACTTTGAAAAAATTAAATAAACAAAGCTGTATTGCAAAACTTTCCTAGTACCCTTTGTATTTTACTAATGATTTAAACCAGTCAGGCAAGCTGTATCACTTGTTGAAAACAATATTATTGGGATCTTTGGAGAGGGCTGTAGCTTGTTTTAAAAAAAAAAAAATAATAATAATAATAAATTAAATCACATTATACCCTCAATCAGATCACCTTGCAGGTGCCTAGTCTCC
Organism: Mastigoproctus giganteus; assembly: GCF_048544385.1. Taxonomy (NCBI): domain Eukaryota; kingdom Metazoa; phylum Arthropoda; class Arachnida; order Uropygi; family Thelyphonidae; genus Mastigoproctus; species Mastigoproctus giganteus. The sequence goes on from NC_143578.1 coordinate 128,459,159, forward strand.
AGATGCTACAATTTACAAAACTTAATCCTTTCTTGGGTAAGAGTAACCCTTTGTTCCCCTCATCAATCTCATTGGCCTTCTCTGTGCTGATTCCAGCAACTCTATATCCTTCCTAAAATGAGGTCTCCAGACCTCTATGCAGTACTCAAGGTGTGACCTTGACCATTGCTTTATTCAAAGGGATAATCACCTCATGAGCTGCTCTGTCAGCCTGTTTCCACTGCTCAGAAAACTCCATATCTGACTGCACAATTACCCCAGGTCTTTTTCATTCTTCACTACCTTGAGTATAGTACCGCACAATTGGTACATTACTCTGGGATTACTTCTACCCATATGCAGTACTTTGCATCATCAATGTTTAACTTGAGTTGCCACCTTTCAGTCCATCTGCCCAACTTTTCTAGATCCCATTGCAGTAATATACTGTCATTAACAACCCTGCCAACCTTTGTATTATCTGCAAACTTGGACATTAAGCCTGATATACCTTTATCAGTATCATTGATAAATATAGAAAACAACAATGGGAAAACATTAGTCCATGAGGAGCAGTGTCCATGATTACTGCTCTCTGTCCTCTCCCACTCAACTATCCCTTTATCCATAGCAGCAACTTGCCCTTAATGCCAGACTTACTCCACACTTAAGGAAATAAACATTCAGCCCCATAATATATTTTCCCTTTCTCCTATCCCCTCCCACACCCACTGAGAATGTCCACAACCCCCCCCCCCCCGCAAACCACCTTTAAAACTTAATTCCTCCACCACGGTATCACATGTAAATACCCATCCCCCCACTAGCCGCTCCCCTCAGGACCACAGAGATCAGTATAAAACTGTTTCTTCAGGTTTTAATGACTCATCGCCACTTTCCTCCTGGCTATCTGCTTCTAGTTGTATTCACAAATTCTCAGCTTCCTCCCCATTACCCAGGGGGCAGGTAGCCCACTGCCCACCATTTTTCCTTTCAGAGATTTTTTTGTTTTGGCCTGGTGCAGACCAATGCAGCTTGGCTCTCCACCTTGATAGTCACTCAGAGAACCATCCATCACCTGAGTGATATGGCAAGCTAACTTGGTTTCCCTCAGACACCTCATATGAACTTTAGTATGAAACACCTTCACTAACTATGACTGCACCCTCTTGGGGGCAGCAAACATGGCCAAATACCTAAACATGCCATGTTATTTTTAACTAGGTGTTTTTCACCTAGCCATAGTTCATAAAGAAGTTCCTTAAAATATATAGGCATATAAGGGTGAATAAATAAATTATTTTAATTTCTAGTTCCTGTACAAATATTCTTAATATGGCTATTAAACTCATAATACTGATAATATTATAAATGCATGCAGACACCAATAATAACAATACAAAAAATTCAAATTAAAAAGAAACAGCTGTTAGGTAAATCATTACATGCTACTTCAAAAACTAAGCCAGCTTACCACTTTTAATTTTTCTCTAATAGAATCTTCAGTGTGGCTGTATGATAACACAGATTTGTGATCAATGGATGAATTAGATGCAGGCATATGCTGTTGCACAAATGAGCACTGCTGTCTACCATAAATCACTGCCCGTTTGTTTTTTAACCATATTCTGCAGTTGTCTGGGTACAAAAGGCATCTGAGATGGAAGGGTAGTTGCACTTGGTAAACATGATCTCTACTCTGCTGTCTGTTTTAAATTTGCACAAGGCACTTAATTTTTTGAAAAATGCTAAAATTTAACCAATTCCATGTTCATTGACATGATTTCATTCCATTCTGAAACCTGCAGTATTTAGGTACATTAAAAATGTCTAATTGTGTAAAACAGAAGAATAAACATCACTGAACACTGTGAACTACACCACCCAACAACACAACCGAGTAGCTGAACCATAACTAATTACTCACAACCTGTAATGTGTCAGAATAGAATTTTATCATATGAGAAACAATAGTGCTGAAGAGGATTATTATGAACTTCAGTATGAAACACCAAATTCGAATTAATTCTACTTTATTGTCTTTGTAATAGGTGTGGTTGTTAATAATTGTTAAAGTAGTACAGAATTTGAAAAGCTCAGAATTTAAGAAGCAAGGCTTATCAGATTGGTATGGAAGAATGGTCAAAAATTGGGATTGTTCTTCCAAAGGTGGGAGAAATGCTTATTATAATTATAGTGGTACATAGCTGACATTCATTTTTGGAATTTACAAAGTTGCAAACTGGAAAACATTTTTAAGAAATTTTTGAAACCTACACTAACTGCCTCAAAGATTTTTTAGGAATTTTGAGACCTGCACCAGTTGTCAGAAACATTTCAAATGAATTTTTATATCCTCAACATCTGTCTCAACATTTTAAAGAACTCTGGGACCAGCATACATAGGGTCCACATGAGGGGCTGGACTTCCCCCCCCAAGAACATTTAGTTTTATATTATATAATTTACTGTCACAAGTTGAAGATGGTAAAAGCTACCAATGTAGAATATACAAGCCAACCGGCGCCTCCGTAGCCAGGTGGGAAGGAGCAGCAGTGCGTAGCACACGCTTCTTGATTAGACCGGGGTTCGAGCCCGTCACCACCAAATACGAAGGATGCGGAAAGGTCACGAAGTGACCTTTCCGCATCCTTCGAAGTGACCACCGCATATCCCAGAGCAATATTGCCTTAGTTGCTAATGCTCCTAAAAATCAAATAACAAAAAACAAACAAGCCAACCAGACAAAATTTCTGTGTGAGATGTTTTAAGGAATTTTCAAACCTGCACATGATACCTGTAAAAGTTTTCAGGAATATTTTAGTACTGCACATTTTGTATATAGTTTAAAAACTGAAATCGTGCATGAAATTTATAATCATCCCAAGCATTTTTCTTCTCTGCCACATTCATCTGACATCCATTTTGGTCTAAATCAACAATATGTCTTTAGATATTGTGCATGCCTAGTTGCCTGTCTACTAGAATCAAGTAGACAGGCAACTAGGCATGTGGAGAAGAAATAAAGAAAGGCCTGTGGAAACATGTGGAAGATTTCTTGTGATGACCAACAAAATTTTAATAAAATACAGTATTTACATAAACAAAACTAAAACACTAATAGAATAAAAGAATAAATTAAATAAAATAAAGTAAGGATAAAACATAATAAATTCTGTTTATTAGCTCTTGGTCACGAGTTCCTATACATAAAAGCAACAGATACCAACAGGCTAGTAGTCACAGGTTTGTCCAAGAGGCTTCTGGACAAAGTGATGAGCCAGTGTAGCCGTGTTGAGATGTATACCATCTGTACTGTACAGAAATATACTCAATTATTGTTATAAGCCACCAATTATTTTTAAACACAAATTACTTTTGCTTTTTGTTTTGCAGTTTTTGTTTTTAGTACGAAAACTTGAGATTCAATATTGCTCTTCTTCACGTAATGCTATTACTCACTAACAGGTGGCACTGCTGGAAGGCTCCCAAAATGCCCAACAGAAATTAGATGGATAATTTATTTTGTATTGTTTATTTTACTTCATAAACTGCAGAAACAGTCTTTAGAATTTATATATACAAAGGTGAATATATCAAATACTGTAACCATATTAATGGCATAATCATCATCTAATTCTCTAGGTAATTGATGACCCATCGTATTTATGTTAACTGGTACATTTATTACTTGTCCAGTGATCCCCTATTGCCCATATCCATAATGAAAACAAAGACTTTGCATAAAGGGTAATCGTAGTGATATCAAACATTCAGTTACAACATCCAGTGGAGGCAAATGAATAGGATATGTTGGATATATAAATCCATTTTACGTGGCCATGGTTGGTATCTGTCCCGCTTTTAATAAAGTATGGCATGTATTACATGTCATGAAAGTACTCACTTCTTGTAAATGAAATTCATTTTTAAGTAATTCATATGAAGTTATTGGAAATGGTTTCAAATCTAATTGAAACCATAAACGATCACAAATATTACAACTAAATCCAAAATGGTTTTTGTACACTAGTTTGTCAAACTCACTGTCAGCTCGTGTAGACACTGTAGGGATGTAATCAGGAATCTCATTATTAGCCATTTCTAATTTCACTTTTTTTCATGCACAATATTCCTTCATTCGTTCTGCTGGAGTTTTAGATTCCTGATAAGTATCAGGCATAGTAGAACTCTGTGGTTGAATTTCATTATGATTAAGAATAGTTTGAATTTCTAATTTCCTTTTCTTCCATTCACAATATTCCTTCATTATTTCAGCCCAAGTATTTTTGGGTGCAGTTTGAGGCTCCCAGGCATAACGAAACACTCTTGATGAATTTCATGTGGATTAACATTTCTGTCCAACTTCCCTTTTTTTCTTTCGTGGTATTCCTTCGAACGCTGGGCTGTAGATTTTGGCACAGTCACTCGCATATTAATCATTATGCTGATATAACGGTATAACGTTATGCATCACTGCTCAATTGTACTTGTTGCATACAATTGAGTTTTCTTAGGGCACGTGCATTGTACTTGTTGCATCACTGCACACAACAAGTACAATGCATGTGCATTGGGTTTCGTGACGATTTCTAGGTAACGTAACGCTTTTTTCCAAATAACTCCAGTAAAAACGTTTTTAACGTCAAAAACCCCTTCTAATTTCATCATCCACTCACTCCAAATGTTTGTCTAGTTCAGCCTTGAATCTATTTAAGCTATTAACTTCTACAACAGATGGAAGTTGCCTAGTCTCCAGACACTGTAATTTGCAAAACTTAAGCCTTTCTTCGTAAGAGCAAAACCATTTGTTCCATTCACTAATGTTGTTTCCCTTCTCTGTACTCGTTCCAGCAGCTCTACATCCTTCTTAAAATGAGTCCTCCAGACCTGTATACAGTACTCAAGGTGTGGCCTGACTGTTGCCTTATACAGGGGGATAATCACCATCCCTTCTAGAAAAATTCCTGTATATCATTCACAAGACACCATGAGCTACTTTTGCAGACCATCTGCACTGTTCAGAAAAGCTGCCTGCCCAATTACCCCAGGTTCTTTTCATTCTCTACCATGGTCAGTGTAGTACTCCACGAATATACGGACCCATGGTTGACTTAACTGGGTTATAGAAGTGTCCCTCAGGATAAGGAGATTCCTACACAGCTGGGATCGAATTTTTCTGGACTGGTCATCATCCCACAGATTCAGAAATTTTGTACCAGTCCTAAAATGCTACAAATGTCTTGAATATGGGCACATCTCTGCTAAGTGTCTTAAAAAACAGCCAATATGTGGGCATCGTGCTGAGGCAGGATATCTCTACAAGGACTGCCCCAACAAAGCCTCATCTCCTAAATGCTCAAATTGCAAAGCAATTAACAAACCATATGATCACTCTTTGTGGGATGGAGCTTGCCTTGTTTATAGAAGAGCAGCAGATATAGTACGCAATAAGACTAACTATGGAAAATAGAATGCTCAACCTCCCATCTCCCAGACTTGTATAGCCCAGATAAATGGCCAAAAATCCATCTCAGTGGAAACGCAGCTTCATCCTCTAATGTACAAGTTGACTCTAGATATTCTTCTCCTTCAGGAACCCTACTGCATCCACAGAAGAGTCTCTGGTTACCCCCATGGCTTTCAAGAAAATCCAGACCACAAACCAATCATGTCTCGTTGCTATCATCGTCTGCATTCCAGACCAAGTAGTAGCACAGATAGAATCACTTTCTATCTGTGCTACTACTTGGTTTATAGGCAGCTTCGGACATATTGCAGTCTTAACAGCATACTTCCAATTTGGTACTGATATCCTCCCACACATAGCTCGACTGAAACAAGCTCTTGACCTGGTGGAGAACACTGATGTAATTATAGCAGCAGATTCAAATACCCGGTCGACCCGATGGTTCAACACTTCTACCGACGCAAGAGGAGACATGTTAGATGAATTCATTGCCTAATGAGGCCTTGAAATTATCAACAGACCAGGACAACCAGCCACCTACTCTTTGGGTACTGGAGAATCTAACCTGGACATTACACTGACTACTTCTTCTCTTCGCAATAGATTCCTTCAATGGCAGGTGCATGACATGGCCACTAATTGTGACCATCACCTCATCACCTACAGTGTCAGCGGATTCTGCCATCCCTCATCAAGTGTCTATCCAAGATATTGCAAGATTCTCTACTAAAATAGCGAACTGGGACCGGTTTGAAATGTAATTCAAGATGTTCTTCATGACGCCGCTAGCAACTCCTACCAATCAATGAACAGTGTGCAAAAACAGACTTTGTGCAGAGTCTGCATCTCAAAGCTTCAGAGGCTTCCATGAAAAAATGTTCCAGGAACCCAAGATCTTTACCATGGTGGTCACAGGAACTCACCAACCTGCACGATTCTCTGAAGAACGCTCGCAAAGAGTACCAATGCAAGTGAAGAACTGAACCTGCTCACATTGTAGAACAGTACAGAGAACAATTCAAAGCAATCCACCGTGAATATACTAACAAAATTTACCATGCTAAGCACAGTTCCCTTGTTGAGACTGAGGGGAACCGGAATCCGTGGGAATAATCACCTCCACAAACTCATGAGGAATAAGCTGGGATCCATGGATGTCATAAACTGTCTGCTCTGATGGCTCATCTGAGACTACACACACTGGGAAGGTAAAATCAACCGGATTTTGGATGAACTAATATATCGGGACAACAACAAGTCTGACACTGACATCCACAGGAAGATTGCAGCACAAAATTCCAGCTTTCAGCCAGACATTATGGAGAAACCATTCACAGAGGAGGACGTTGATGTAGCAATTAACAAAAACAAAAAAGGTAAAGCTCCTGGTCTGGATGTTATTGAAGGCGAGGCTGTGCAACGTCTCTGGGCCATAGCTCTAATGATACTTCTTCAACACTGTCTGAGTGAAGTGAAGGCAACTTTCCATCACGTTGGAAGCATGCTAACCTGAGGCTCTTACCTAAGGATCCCACAGGTACCTCTAAGGCAGACCACCCGATTGCGCTGTTTCCATTCTTGGCAAGGTTTTTGAGAGACTGCTGCTCTCCTGCTTCCAACCCTGATATGAAACCAGTGGTTTGGTATCCTCACTTCAATTTGGATTCAAAAAGGGTGCTCCACAATCAATGCTCTATCTAAATATATGTTCATCTACTTCAAAAGAGCTTTTGACACAGTGTGGTGGTGGTGGGGTGTTCTCCAGAAGGTCAGAGTCTCTAACTGTACCTGGAATTTCTACCACTGCCTCAAGAGCTACTTCTCTAACCGCAAGGCCAGCATCAAAACAAAATATCACTGCATCACCCGACATCTAAAACCTGGGCCAGCTGTCTGGAATATGATACTCGATGACTGGCTCCTGAGGGATCACCCACACACTACTCAGCTTTATGCCGATGACGTGGTTATCATCGTTGAGGGCCCCACCCACACCACCACCACCACCATAGAAACCCAGGCTGTAGTTCTCTCTGCTCTGTCTGTATGGGCCATAGAAAATAAACTCTCTGTCTCCACTGAGAAGAGCAAAACCCTTCTATTGAAAGACAAACTGGACTTCTCCAGACCTCCTACCATACGTTTTAATAGCTGCCCGGTAGTTTAAAAACCACCAATTGGTGAAGTACCTAGGAGTAATGTTGCACGACTGGAGAACTTTCATCCCCCATATCCAGGCTATCAAAGAAAAGAAAAAAAATGACATCACCATGTTAGCATGCTTTACCCGCAAGGACTGGGGTCTTAAAGGACCAACTCTACAACTTCTATATTCAGCAGTATTTTTATCAATTGTCACATATGGAGCTGCAGTATGGTACCACCGAATGACTATAGTGCATGCACGTCAAATTCAGCAAATTCAATGACTTTTGCTACTACAAATGACCAGTGCGTGTAGAATGACATCAACTGCCGCCCTACAGGTACTTACAGGCTGCCTCCCCTTGGACCTCCACGTTGCTTTTATCAGACTCTCTCATGCCATTAAGAAGAATAAGAAAGCAGAATTCCTCACTATTCAAAACTGTACTGATACCGATAACAAACAGGAACATAAACTTATGGCAAACTGCTGGAATAACTCCACAACTGGTTCAACTACTAAATTTTTCCTCCCTGAGGTAACCTACATCAACAAATGTTCCACTTGGTTCTTCCCTAACATCTATACTTCCGTCCTATTAACTGGCCATGGGTCCTACAGGAGAGGCCTTCTAGAGTTCAGCCTAGTCGAGGAGAACCTGAAGACTGAGACTAGTGGTCTCAATCTTCAGGTTCTCTGCAGGTGCACTCATGCAATGTATACTTAGACCTAAGAACCCAACTACTCCTAGACCTCCACAACATCATTTCAGCCAGAAACCAAGTTATTGGAATCTAACGATACCTTCTGTGCACTGACCAGTTATGCCAATGAGGTGTTTCGTCGTCTCAGGCATCACCTGCAATTTCATAACACTACTAGTGGACAACCTCCGCAACACAGCAACTGATATCCAGCACCAGAAACTCCCAGTCATGAAACTGCAAATTGGGATCCTAACCCACTCTTACTGCTGGCCCAGGGTGCAGCACCCCTGGGCAGGATGATCCTAAGGACCACCGAACTAGATGTCCCGCCGACACTGCTCCATTATTCTCCAATGTGATGATCTCGGACTCTTTAATTTGAACTTTACCTATTCTCTTCTCCCTACCTACAGTCCTTCTCCATGACTCCCCCAACTGCACCTAGCACTTTTCCTGCTCCTTTTTGCCTATGCTCTGCCATCTTCCCTGTCTTCCATTTTTCTGTCTCTTTTCTGCTCTTTCCTTGGCCCCTCCCCACTCTTGCTCCTGCAGGAGTACGGACAGCCCGTCAGAGATTTTTTTTTTACTCCCTTGTCCGGCTCCTCATGCCAGTAGACGGATGCTGGAAAGCTCCTAGTAACCAAGAGGCCAGTCAAACAACACACTACTCACACAACCCACACTGACTGGCTTTGCAATGTTAACAGAGTACTTAATGTGGATTTTTGGGAAACCTCAGGAAACGCATAACAATAACACTCTGCCAGTGTAATACCACACAGTTGATATGTTACTCTGGGGTTACTGCTTCACATATGCAGTACTTTACATTTCTCAATGTTAAACTTCAGTTGCCACATATCAGCCCATCTGCTCGACTTTTCTAGATCCTGTTGCAACAGTGTACTGTCATTAGTGTCATTAATAACCTTGCAGACTTTCGTATCATCTGTAAACTTGGACATTAAGCCTGATATACTATCATCAGAAAACAATAATGGACCCAATACTGAACCCTGCGGGACTCCACTAATAACATTAGTCCACGAAGAGCAGTGTCCATGATTACCACTCTCTGTCTTCTCCCACTCAACCATCCCTTTATCCATAGCAGCAATTTGCCTCCAATGCCACACTGCTCCAATTTGTGTAGCAGTCTTCCATGTGCAACAGTATCAAAAGCCTTTCTAAGATCCAATTATATGATATCAAAATTATTCTTTGCATCCGGTTCCTTTGTGACCACATCATAGTATCCAAACAAATTGGTCAGATAAGACTTCCCCTTAACAAACCCATTCCGTGTCCGAGCTATAACTGAAGTCTTGTCTAGATGATCCTGCAGTGCTTCTTTAACCAGTGACTCCATTAATTTCCCTGGAACAGAAGTAAAACTAACAGGTCTGTAGGGTCACATTTGCACATCTCCAGTCCATAGGTATCTACCCTGAGTCGAAGGAAGCTCTCATAATTATGGCTAAGGGTTTGCTTACTTCCTTTGCTGCCTCCTTTAATATAACTGGATAGATCCCATCCACCCCAGGTGCCTTTCTTATGTTTATCTTTAAGAATTTCTCCTCCACTTTGCTCTCAGTTATTACAAAATCATCTACCTCACTGTCAGAGTTTAATTCACCTGTGGCATTCCCCTCCCTGAATGTGTGAATGCAGATGCAAAATACTCATTTAGTTTGTTAGCTATCTGAGCAGGATCATCAATAGTTGAAGAATCGATATCAAGTGGACCAATCTGATTCATCCCATTCCTTCTAGAGTTTACATAAGTAAAAAAACTCTTTGTTGTTTTTCTTTCTGCTCAGAAATAAGTTAAGTGAGTGAAGAAGGCCTACCGTTTAAGATATTAGGAACATCTACAGTATATGTCCCTTTGGCCTAGGTGTAATATAGATGAGAAAATGTCTTTTTTGCCTTACATGCAGAAGTTAAGAGAAAAAGTAGGGGTTATATACTCCAAGATAAGGAATATTAGTAGAGTAAATTGGGGAGTGAAAGGGAAATTCCTGGATCTCCTCTGTAATTGCATATTTGTAACATATGCATGTGGGTGCATAGAGTGAGAAAGTTAAAAGGAGTTTAATTTTTGCTCAGAAATTTGCTCTTCTAGCCATGATGCCTTATAAGTTATATCAGGAAAAGAACCAATTGATTTGGCGGTGATTGAAAGAGTAATGGAATATGCAATAAAGAAAAATAGGATAGAAATAATAGGAATTAAATCTTGTATAGAGGAGGATAGGATATATGGAGACAAGACTTAGAGGGAAAAAAAATAATTACTACAAGGGATAGACTGTATTTGGCAAGAGAAGTGGAACTGTTCTGACATGAGCCATATCATGTATGCTTTTCTTAGAGAAAAATGAGGGTGGCCAGGCTTGGGTCTGATGGCAACAATGATGGTAACAGGGCATGGAATTAAGAAAAGATTGGTGGAGCTGGGAATTGAAGATGATGGAAGATTGATCAGGTGTGTATGTGGTCAAATTGAAGATACAGAGCATGTGTTGGAAAGTTGCACAAGGTACAAAAAACAGACAGATATATTTATCCCTAAGATAGGCCCTGACTCATACAACTGCAGTGACATATTTAAGAATAGGGTCTGGTATGGTGCTTTTTTTTTTCTTTTTTTTTTTTTTTGATTACGCAAGAGAAGTTAATGAAATAAGAGTGAGAAATTGAATGTAAATAGTACAGCCAGGCCTCGCATAATGTGAGTTCGATTAACACGTTTTTCAATTACCGCTACTTGAAAAAATTATACCACTTTTCACTTTACACAATACAAATTTCCAGTTAACGCGATCTTCTTTTTTTCTTTTTTTTTTTATGTGATAGTTGAAAAGGGTTTGAATTGCGCATTAAGCTTACTGCGCGTTGGATGGGCAATAAACAAACGTTTGCCTGCTTGCCCGCCTCGGTGTGTTCCATCAACCATCGGAAGAAGACATTACTTGTTTGTCTCCCGCTAATAAAGCCAATGCAGACTTGCATTTAAAAATTCAAATTTTTAAATGAGCCAGATGAAAATGTTACTGCGAAGGAGATAACAGTAAAAGAACTAGATGAAATTTTTCATATCGCGGTTCTTTGTGATGTTTATTTCACCAGGGCCCAGAAAAGATTGTTGTCAGCTATCAGAAATTGATTGATGAAAAGAGAAAGTCAACACTGCTCAAATGTTTCCGCAAAAGTAATTTCTTCATTGTGTATTTTATGTCAGAGGTTCCCAAACTTTCTCAGTTCACGGCGCCCTTAGTGTCTCAGTAATTTTTTCACGGCGCACCCAGATCAAAGAAATACCGAACAGTTCCATTTATTAAGTAGTTAGGTTCAAACAACTTAATCAGAAATGTTCAAACTGTGAACTACCTCGAGCTAGTAGTTTGCACGGTGTCCGACAGATGTCGCGTATCGCTGTATTTCCCTCAAAAATTTAAAATGTTCCATGGCGCACAGTTTGGGAACCTCTGTTTTATGCAATAAACATTTAATTCCATAATTATTTTCATTATCTTTTACGTTGTATACAGTTAAAAAGTTATTTAAAAGGTATTTTTAAAATTCTTTATGGACGTTCCAGAAGGTCAAGGACCAATTATAATTTTTCCTATTGATTATTATATATGATTAACGCGCTTCCGTTTTGCACAATGCGCTCGTGGGACGAATTAATCGCGTTAATCGAGGCCAGCCTGTATTTTAAGAGTTTAAATGCTGTTCGCACTGAGTTGAGTTTTATTTATATTAGCTATTGCTAAGTGGAAGTTTAAAGTTTTATGAGAGATATAAAGTTTGTAGAAAATAGAAAATTATGAAAAAATTATAAAATAAGAAAATACAAAAGTATTGTAGTTTGAATTGTTGGCTAACAAGAATCACAATTGTTTGGAGTTAAATGCTTTAATATTTGCCCTATAACAAGAGTTTTTTCATAGATGGTAGATATCCTCCTTCCCAGGGGAGGGACCCTCACCCGTGCATGCAAAACAGTGTCGACCCACGCACTGCAAGTGATTACAGGGGCTCTGCCCCTCGACCTCGAGGCTACCCGAACAGGCATGCTGCAGCAGCTTGGACGGGGAAAGGTTACAACATATCTGGACCATACAACAGATCCGACAAGCAATTGGAAAGCCGAGAAGAACAAGCTTCAAATCTACCTCCGATCAATCTGGCAACAGCGCTGGACAGACTCTGATAAAGGAGAAGTCACGCGAAAGTTCCTTCCAAATCTGGAGCAAGTGTACCCTATATTTCCGACATGGTTTTGCCCCGGACTGCATGTCACCTACCTCCTTGCAGGACACGGAGCAGTCCGTCACAAGCTTCATCTCCTTGGAATCGCAAACAATCCTGCATGTGCCTGTGGCTCCCCCGAGACCTGGGATCACCAGATGCATGAGTATGAACTGTATGATGATCTACGTGCCCAGCTGATCACACAAGTGCGCTGCAACCCTAAAGACCAGGAACACCACCTGCTGGAGGATGGGACAACCTACAAAGCCTTAACTGAATTTGCTCAGAGCCTATACACTAGACGACTAACCCTTCCACTGCCTCCAAATCACGAACAACAAGGACAAATGTAGTACTCCACGCACTCCAAATCTGAAAGCTCCATGATCAAGTGGAAACTTTTATAATTCCATCCATACCAGATTACTGGGGTAGGACCATTAAATATGCCAACTCATCACCAACTGTAACCAAACGGAACACGTGTCACAGGAGGAGTATGGGGGGGAGAACTTCCCAATTCTACCCCAGTGGATAACGCTGGACATCATGGCAGAACTGAAACTCACCTCAACCATACTCACTTCCTTTTCTCTGCAAATTGACTCACCGACGGGACATGGCTCCCAAGGGCAACCTCCAAACAAAAGAGCAAGCACAGCCTCCGTGCACAATATACGACCCGGACTTGCATTCTGGTTGACAGATCCATTCTCCCAAACAACAACGGAATCCGCCCTAATGGACGATAAATCCTACTCTTCCAAATATCCATGGACGGGACATGGGTCCCTTGAGCGACTACTCAACAAATGCTGCATTAACTGCACTGAATTGACAGACTTATTGAACCTACATCTCCAGCATCAAATGGACCAGGATTTGCTTCTTGAATACTCAATCTTGACCTGCAGACGGAGTATACACCAAAAGCGGCGAGCAGCCCTCTACGCATTATCCTATGGATGCTAAAATCTGATTTAACTGGACGGGTCCCATTTCCAAAGAGCGACCTCCAAATAGGCGACCAAACTTGACTCACACGGACATCAGAGAAGACGAGTTAAATCCTACAAGCGACTCAATCCTACTAGTCTATACCAAATGCCACATGAACAAATCGCAGTCTCTGCATGCACGCCGTATTTGGCAACCTCAGCCAGCTCCCTTACCTGGCTCAACTATTCTACCCCTCCCCGGCGGGTGGGGGAGGTGACGGTTCCACCGTATCCCCCCCACGTGCCACCCCCATTCTTACTCTCTGGTGGGGCATGGGCTTGCCCCACTGTAAACTGGAGCTGTCTTCGCTATCGGCTCCATGTCTCTGCCTTTCCCCCAGTCTTCAATCTACTTCCCCACTCTACCTGCACGCAATGCCCCACACAATCTAAAATCACCTTCGCCCACTACTTTCGGCCTCTCATCCGTAGCGCCTCCCTGCCACACAAGCGCATAGAGGGTGTGTATATGTGTATATGTATTTGTGTGTGGCATGTATGTGTATATATACATGCCACACACGGGTGTATATATATATATATATATATTTTTTTTTTTTTTTTTTTTTTAAGGTCCTAGCCACTGAAATCTCAGGAAATTAGGTGGCAGGACCTGCCAGAGTAAATCTTAGTCGACTGGTGTTTCCTGGTCTGCCTCCACGGGGCTAAAGTGGGGCAACGTTGGGCCTCAGTGGGGGTCCAGCGGCTAAATGACCAGATGAACAACGGTACACGACACTACACATGTGCAATATCCATACACTTTTGAATCTCTGGCATTTCCAGTAAACTGGCACACTCATCACAATGCAAGCAATGCGGAGATGGGGGAAACCCCTGGTGCCGCTTGACACCAAACACACTTCCCAGGGGAGGGGCGGTAACATGTTCCCAAAACTTGCCTTGTTGAGTAGGGGACATGGCCAAGGATCAATAAAAGTTAAAATTTTAGATTAAAGACCTAAAGCATAGGTGGACTGCTGTTCAGGTAGCACATTGCATGTAGCGTAAGTGTTAGTGATGATGTTCCTATCTAACATGCTGCTGCTGCTGTAGAAAATAGTCATCCAAGAAATCTATGAAAGTTTTGCTAGTGTGTGAGTGACCAATCCACAAATTTCAGTCAACATCTGTAAAGTTAAAATCCTCCATTATAAAACATTTGATTTGCCTGCTCACTCTATTTCTGTGTATACGCATCACAATCATTAGGCCTTATAACACACTCCTACTCTATTTTGTTTTCCCAGTACTTATATCACACCAAAATCAAAAACACATCCAATTGACTTGTCACCCAAGTCAATTGGATGCACTGCCTTAGATTTAATATTATTCTTAACTAAGAGCATAACCCCTCCACCTCTCATGTCATCCTCTTTTCTATACATTGCACTCCCCATATTCAAATTCAGCATCACTTATGTCTGAGTGACACCACAGCTTCACTATTCCTACAATGTTCCAAGCACTAGTGTATATACAAGTGTTCTTACTCTTAGTTACCCTAACATAGCCCATGTATTCATTTGTTCCATGATGATCCACAGCAGGGTCTGAAATTCCAGGCACCTTGCTTTCCAGGCTGCTGTGTGTGCCAATAGTAGCAGTGCAACACACACTTTCACCTCTTCCTGTGGCTCTAGTTAAAATATTAGTCTATGTATTCCCCTCCAAGCTATCAGGTTTCTGACCCACCTATCACTGCCTCAATAGCATCAGCAAATATTTGTGTACCCCTTCTATTCAAGGTGCCTCCATAGCCAGGTGGGCTGGTGCAGCAGTGCGTAGCACATGCTTCTTGATTAGACCCAGGTTCGAGCCCGTGACCACCAAACACGGAGGATGCAGAAAGTCAGGGAATGACCACCGCATATCTCCGGAGCAATATGGCCTTAGTTGCTAATGCTCCTTAAAAAAAAAAAAAAACTTCTATCCAAGTGTATCCCATTCCTCTGTAAAAACGGTCTCTGTTAACAAGCATGGACCACACTATGAAAATTCTACCCCATGAGCCTTGCAACATTCTCTCCAGGGCCAAATTGATTGAAAAAGGCTCTTAGTATATACTCTCTTGTATCGTGTCTCGGCAGAATTGCAGACACTTTCAAATTCAGTCCTAACTCACGACTTTTTCCCAACCTTGCCCTGTACTTTTTAAGTAAATCCCCGGTTCTCCTACTCTATTACGTGACCACCAAATACGGAGGATGCGGAAAGGTCAGGGAATGACCACCGCATATCCCTGGAGCAATATGGCCTTAGTTGCTAATGCTCCTAAAAAAAAAAAATAACCAACCTACTCTATTAGTGCCAACGGTGTAGAACAATATCACCTTTTGTGCCCTTAAAAGATATTTGCTCTACAATGTTATCTGTTTTTGACCCTGGCAGACATACCCTGGTCCTATTCCACCTATCCTTGCACAACATATTTCCTGTTTCCCTGACAATAGAATCACCAACAATAACCATCTTCTGTTGGACAGGACATTCTGCTGCTGTGCTGTGTTGTCTGATGCATAAGTATGAGCTATGGAATTGAGTTAAGGAGAGAGAGAGAGAGCTTGATGGACACCCATTTTAATTCCTTTGAGGGCATCTACCCTACTCTTCCCACTCCACACGCACAAACATCCTCCTTGGCTGGATCATGTGAATACTAACAAAAGTTTTGAAACATATAACTGGAGATGAAAACGTTATGTAGATGGGGAAAGGTTATATTAACAAGCCTACATATTGAGCATACCTTTCTTATGTAAACATCTGCTTCTAAGGGAAGCTCCTCCACTTTTGTTATATTTTTGAGATTCAACTCATAGTCCATATCTCTCTCTCTCTCTCATTATAGCCATAGAAGCTAATGCGCCAAAAAAAACCAAAACCAAACCAAACCTCTCTCTCTCTCTCTCTCTCGCTCTCTCTCTCTCTCTCTCTCACACACACACACGCACACACACACACACACAGAAAGCAAACTTAGATGGCTAACAGATGCACACAAGTTTGCTTTACTTGGCTGAACAGACAATTAAAACAAAAGTCTACAGACAGTAAATTCCTAGCTAAGGTAATATTTGAAAGAATATTGTACTGTTTAACAATGAAGTGGCAATATTTTTAATATAAAATGTACATGTTACTTTTAACATGAAATTTAATTTCAAGCATCAACCAATTAGTGGAAATTAATTTCAAGCCAAAAGTTTTAAAAAATTGAGTTAAAAAAATAGCTGCTTACAATTACCCAATCTCTGGCTTTTTGAAAGTCAGTATTTGGAAGCTAACCTCAGCAGGCCCCGGGTGCCAAGCGTTCCGTGGCCAAGCGATTCTAGTGCGTCTGTAAAAGCGTTTTTTCCTAAAGAGATTTTCAGCGAATAGATTCTATTTTTGTTTCAACAACCGTTTTTCTTGATTTCTCGATTAAAGTAGCTCTTTCGCACTACAAGAAGTAGGCAAAGGCCCAGGAAGGAAAACCACCTTTCTGTTTCTCTTTATATTAATACTAACTTCCTAACCCAGCCGCTTGGTCACCTTGTGGCACTGCTCCTGCCTCCCCGTGGCGGGGCCGGAAACCTGGGTGGTAAAGCAAACCCCCAGGGCCAAAAGGAGCAAAACATGGACTTTGAAAACTTTCCCCCGATTCAGACAGCAAATCCAAATTCAAAGGATTTGCACCAACCTAATGATGACAAAACCAACCGAAAGAGACTGAAGACGGATGATTCCCTAATAGAACATCCGAGTTTCCTGATCCTGCATTCCTTAGCGAACCAGGCCCTAGGCAATCTATCGCCATTCCTCATACAAAAGTGTCTGGAAAATGTAGCAGGTTCCCCCAAAATGGTGCGCCGTCTCAAATCTGGTGACCTGTTGGTTGAGACTACAAGCTCTAAACACTCAGAGTACCTTCTCAAGCTCACAACATTCAATGGAATCCCTGTTAAGGTGTCACCACACGCAACACTCAATACCTCCAAGGGTGTTATCTCAGAATGGGACCTAATGAATGTTTCAGAAGAGGAAATTGTCAACGAATTGCAGGATCAGAAGGTCATACAAGCGAAGAGAATCATGATTAAGAAAGATGGCGAACTTATTCCAACTCGCAGTATCATACTGACATTTAGCTCACCCAACCTACCATCATCAGTAAAAGCCGGGTATTTGAACTGCCGCATTCGCCCGTATATCCCAAACCCGCTAAGGTGCTATAAATGTCAAAAATTTGGACATTCCCAAACTGTCTGTAGAGGCGATGCCGTATGCCCTAACTGTGGATCGAAGGAACATGCCCAAGCTGATTGTAAATCGCAGTCCTCACTTTGCCCTAATTGTAAAGGCAATCACCCAGCTTTCTCAAAAACATGCGATCAGTGGAAATACGAGAAGAAAATTCAAAAATACAAGATAGAAAAGAAAGTCTCATTTTCCGAAGCCAGAAAACAATTACAGCAACTAATACCGATGCCAAAACGTACATATGCCGACGCTGCTCAAAAATTTCACTCAATATCAGTTCAAACAGATACATCAATCCCGCCAAGCATCTCTATTTCTGAATGGGCTCGAACTTTACTCTCTACTGTACCTCAGTCCTCAAAGCAACAGACTTCTAATAGATCTAATAACACACCAGTCACGATACCTCCTGTTACTCTTACAACTCCTGTAAGATCTAGTCAAACAGAAAACTCTGATCCCGGTAACAAGCAGCATGCTGAATCTTTCTTCATGGACACGAATGAGACTTGCTCTCATGAAGAAACGGAAACCATTCTGGAAATTCATCCAGAAGATGTAATAGACGCCAGACCAATATTTTCAAAGAGAGACAAAATAAAAATTGACCGACAGAAACAGACTTCCAAAAAGCAGACAGACACAGCTTCCTCATTTAAATCCAAACAATGAAAAACATCATCCAATGGAACTGTAGAGGCTTTCGCAGCAATATCGACGACATCCATGAGATAATTAAGCGTTATAAACCAATTGGAATCTGTTTACAAGAGACATATTTAACACCTCAGGTGTCTACTTCGATAAAAAATTACACTCTCTTTCGGCAAGACAGACCTGCTACTAATAATGCTCACGGAGGGGTAGCGATACTTATAGATGGAAGAGTACCCTGCAAACGCATTCAGTTACAAACCAATGTTGAAATTGTTGCCACACGAATAGCCATTGGCGTTACCCTAACACTTGCTTCAATCTACCTGCCACCCAGTCGCCCTTGTACCATACATGAACTTGAAGATCTCATTCAGCAGTTGCCAACCCCTTTCTGCTTATTGGGTGACTTCAATGGACACCATCCATTGTGGGGTTCTTCCAATACAGACGGACGGGGAAAAATCATCGAAATGCTTATTGAAAGACGGAATCTAACCATATTAAATACTGGTTCGCCAACTTACCTCCACCTCCCAACAGGAACAGTCTCTTCAATAGATCTCTCTATCTGCTCTCCAATCCTTTTCCCTAGTATCCAGTGGACAGCTCTGGATGATCCACTCAATAGTGACCACTACCCTATAATATGTAAAATTGAAACTTCACACTGCATACCTTCAGAAACTCACACAAAATGGAAATTTTCCAAGGCAGACTGGGCAAAGTATACCACTAACGTATCCTTCGACAATCAGATCATCAAATCTCATCCGATTGACACAGTTGCCGACCATATTACAAAACAGATTCTAGCAGCTGCATCCACCGCCATTCCGCAATCAAAGTCAAGCATTCGTAGAAACAGAAATTATTGGTGGAACGAGGATTGTAAGAATATAAAAAAAGACAAAAACCGTGCATGGAATTTATTCCGCAAACATCCTACCACCACTAATCTTATAAATTACAAGAAAATTAGAGCTAAAGCCCGTCATATTAGAAAGAAAGCAAAAAGAGACTCTTGGGTTCAATTCGCAACTACAATTAATAAAAATACTGATGTAAGAATTATTTGGAGGAAAATAAGACAATTAAATGGTAAATTTCCCCCTTTGTCGTCCCCACTTTTCACCGTGAATGGACAGGAGCTATCCACTCCTGCAGAGATTGCAAATGCTCTAGGGACGGTATTTTCACAGTTGTCTGACTCTACGGCATATGATCCATCATTTCAAAAGATTAAAGCTGTAGCAGAAAAATCCCATCCGAATTTTAGAACTACATCCTCTTTCCAATACAATACACCACTTACTTTGGTAGAACTTCAAGAAGCTTTATCCACCGCTAAAAACAGTGCTGCTGGCCCGGATGGAATATACTACATAATGTTACAACATCTAGACAATAAATCATTATCTTCGCTACTGACCTTCTACAATCGCATATTTATGGAGCATTCCTTCCCCAGCCTCTGGCGTCATGCTTTTGTACTGGCGATACCCAAACCAGGGAAAGATCATTCTATTCCGAACAATTACAGACCCATTTCGCTCACAAGCTGCCTAAGTAAAACCATAGAAAAAATGATACACCGTCGACTAACGTGGTATCTTGATTCCCAAAATATTATCTCTGACAATCAATTTGGTTTCCGAAAACACCGATCATCTCTAGATCTCATGATCAAAGCGGAAACAGACATCAGGAATGCGTTTATCCAAAACAAACATCTAGTAATGGTATGTCTCGACATAGAGAAGGCTTTTGACACCACTTGGCGGTTTGGTATCCTGAAAGATCTTCATTCCCTGGACCTGAGAGGACACTTACCGTACTTCATACAGAATTTCCTACAACACAGGACATTTCAAGTTCGCTATCGGCAAGTACTTTCGCAAACATTCATACAAGAAGAAGGAGTCCCGCAGGGCTCTGTACTCAGTGCAACCTTATTTGCAATTAGAATAAATCAGATGACAAAAAATATTCCAAAAGCTGTAAACTCTTACCTCTATGCTGATGATTTGACTGTGTCTTGCAGCTCGCAAAACATGAGCTTTATCGAAAGGCAGCTGCAAACATCTATAAATAACATTGAGTTATGGATGATACACAATGGTTACCGATTATCCTATCAGAAATCTAGAGTCATTCACTTTTGTAATAAACGAAAGATGCATCCAGATCCAGAGATACAACTAACAAATCATCCCATCACAGTGGTGAATAGCATTCGTCTCCTTGGTTTAATTTTTGATAATAAACTGAACTTCTTAGAATATATCACACATCTAAGGACTGCTTGCCAGAAAAAAATGAATTTACTAAGAATTATCTCTTCTACATCATGGGGTGCAGATCGGTACACCTTACTTCACTTGTACAGAGCCCTGATCAGATCTCGCCTTGATTATGGCGCCCCGGTGTATGATTCAGCTAGGGAAAGCGTGCTAGCACGTCTTGCCCCCATTCAACATTCTGCCCTCAGAATTGCTGTAGGCGCCTATAGAACATCGCCAGTGCAAAGTCTTTATGTCGAAGCCCATGAACCTCCGCTCAGCCTCAGGAGAAAGATGTTACTTTTGAACTATGCAGCCAAAATTCAAAGTCTGCCTTCTCACCCCAATTGGCCAATACTTAACAACCCACAGTTCTCAATGTACTACAGAAATAAACCTAGAGCAGTTCGACCTGCTGGCATCAGATTACAGGAACTATCACAAAATTGGAATATACATCTGGACAAAATCCTTCATGATCTGACCAGTTCAGATCCTCCATGGTCCTATATTAAAGCATCCTGTGACAGCTATTTCTTAAACTGGGGAAAACATTCGCTTGCAAATACCAATATACAGCAACTGCATGCCGCTCACACACAAAATTACCAAAATTTTACGCAAGTATACACTGATGGATCAAAGTCTGGTAGTAAAGTCGGTGCTGCAGCTGTCTTTCCCTTTAACACTATCTCTGTTTCACTTCCCATCGAATGCGGCAGTTATACAGCTGAATTATATGCTATCAAGCTTGCCTTAGAAAACATTCTCCACCTGTCCATCCAAAAAAGTGTAATATATAGTGACTCACAGAGTTCAATCTTGGCCTTGCAAAATTCCTCCTCAACAACACATCCCTTAATAAAATCTATAAAATCTCAACTAATGCATATCCATGATCACCAACAAGTTGTCATATTTTGCTGGATCCCAAGTCACACTGGGATATCAGGGAATGAAAAAGCAGACTATGCAGCCAAACATTCATCCAACATAGCATCACCAGGTTACTATGTCCCATATATGGACTACAGATCCCATATAAGAAATACATGCAAAGAACAATGGACTCTTCTATGGCAATCTCAACTGAATAACAAACTCCGTGAAATAAAACCTGAACCACAGTTATGGGTTTCCAGTTTTTCTGTAAACAGAAAAGAAGAAGTCATCCTGGCCAGAGCCCGGATCGGGCACAGTCAGCTCACCCATATTTTTCTTCTTACAGGGAATGATCCTCCGCAGTGTATGCACTGCAACTCCGTTCTCACAATAAAGCACATACTCGTTGAATGTACCTTATACACTGATGCCCGAAAAGCTTCATACAGTAATCTCCAACAACCTTTGACACTCCAACAGTTCATAGGTAATGATGCAAATCTCCCGGAATTTTTCTGCTTCTTAAAACGCATAAATCTGTATAATTGTCTCTAACTGTTTTTTACAGACACCGTGAAATCCTCACCTCGTTTATAGGCGCAATATGGCCTAAGTAGCCCTTGCGCCAGAAATAACCATACCAATACCAATACCAATAACCTCAGCAGGCACAAAGCACCCATGTCTGACTTCCATAATTTATATTTTAGTTTTGTGTATAGAATACCTGGGATTCAGCTATCTTACACTGTCTTGTGGTTGTCTGTTTCATTGCTTGAACTTCTTTTCTTCTGTGCTGGGGGAATGTAGTATAATGACATGCTATATATACCTCATATCTTTAATAGTCTGTCATTGGCCCCTGCTTGCATTAATCTGTTATGTTTTGATTTATCACAATATAAAGGCCAGAGTTGTTTAAATTAGTTGCAGTTTTGTTGATTGTTTAAAGTCAAACAAGTTTTTGTTTAAAAGTTTGAGGTTTGCTTGAATCTGAAGTCGTTTGCACTTATGTACTACAAACTCATGCTGTGACAAAATGTGCTGAAATTTATATCAAAATTTTAAGAACTGATACCAGCTGAAAACGTGGATTTTTCTAGAGGCAAACAAAATCTGCTACTGATTAACATTCCAGTTTGGTTTGGAAAATCTTTATGAGAAAAATAAAAATGAATTATTAGTATGAAGTGAATCTCCATTAAAAACAAAAATAATAAGAGTGGAAAAGCGATAAGGAATTTCCTGAATATGCAGTGAAATGAAGTCTTATCACGACTAAGTAAGGGGGGGACCTTCCCTTTTTCTGCTGATAATTAATAACATGTAATAATAATGTTGTACAATATTATTAATCTAGAGAAATATATTATCTCCTATTATCCGGGTCTCTACAACGAGTGTGTTAGCATTAGCAGAGGCATATGATGCAAAGGCGCCTCCATAGCCAGGTGGGCAGGAGCGGCAGTGCGTAGCACATGCTTCTTGATTAGACTGGGGTTCGAGCCCGTGACCACCAAATACGGGGGATGTGGAAAGGTCAGGGAATGACCACCACATATCCCTGGAGCAATATGGCCTTAGTTGCTAATGCTCCTAAAAAAAAAAAAAAAAAAAAAAACAAATAACAAATAATATGATGCAAGAAAGCAAGCTTATACAGCATCAGCCAAAAAAAAAAATCCATTTCACACATCTATTTGCTCTAAAAGTTTGTGCAGTTCTTCCTTGAATTTATTTAAACTATCAACTTCCACAACAACAGATGGAAGTTTGTTCCAACAATCAACTAACTGCTGCTAAAGGCAAATTTCTACATACCTATTCTACACCTGTCTTTCCTCGATTTGAATTTGACCACTCAGGTTTGTAATCTGAGCAAGACAAGGAATCCCATCAGCATTGAGCCTGCTAAAACCAATCAAGCCCTTATACACCTCAATCAAATCACCTCACAGGTGCTTAGTCTCCAGACAACACTTCTCAGCCCATCTGCCCAGCTTTTCTAGATCCTGTTGCTGCAGTAGCATACTGTCATTAACAACCCTGCCAACCTTTGCATCACTTTGCCAACTTTGTATCATCTTCAAACTTGCACATTAAGCCCGATATACCTTCATCAATATCATTGATAAATGTACAAAACAACAATGGGCACAACACCGAACCCCGGAGGACTCCACTAATAACATTAGTCCATGAAGAGCAGTGTTCATTGATTACCACTCTTGGTCATCTCCCACTCAACCACCCTTTCATCCATTGTAGCAACTTGCCCTTACTACCATACTGCTCCAATTTGTACAGCACTCTTCCATGTGCTACAGTATCAAAAGCTTTCCTGAAATCCAAGTATATTATATCAAAATTATTTTTTGCATCCATTTCCTTTGTGACCACACCATAGTATCCAATCAAATTGGTTAGACAAGACTTCCCCTTAACAAACCCATGCTGTGTCTGAATTATTACTGCAGTCTTGTCTAGATGATCCTGTAATGCTTCTTTAACCAGTGACTCCATTATTTTCCCCAGAACAGAAGTTAAATTAACAGGACTGTAATTACTTGTGTCACCCTTTGATCCCCCTTTGTGAATCAGGGATACATTTGCATATCTCCAGTTTGTGGGAAGCCCTAAGTCCAAGGATTCTCTCATAATTATGGCTAAGGGTTTGCTTACTTCTTTTGCCACCTTTTTAATATAACTGGATAGATCCCATCCACCTCAGGTGCCATTCTTATGTTTAACTTCAACAATTTCTCCTCCACTTCGCTCTCAGTTATTACAAAATCATTAAGCTCCGTTAGAGTGTTAATCCCACTTTGATGAATGAGGAGTCTGTACTTGACTATATGGAATAATAGGGAGATACTGCTATCACTGACAAGGTGATTCTTCAAAACTTGTGTCTAATCTTCCCATGTTGAAGTATAGTTTTATAAATAAGAATTAATTAAGCAAAAAACCAAGTAATTAAATCTGCTTTTTGTCAAATTTAAAAATGTTTCTCTTTTTTTTTTGCAGATTTCCTGGGAAAATTCTATAAAATAAAAAAAAAAATTACTGCTTAAATAAATGACTCCCAAAATTAACTCCATGCATCCATAACTACTTCTTGGATAGAGTGGGCCCACTAGGGTTAATTTTGGTGTGTGTGTGTGCGTGTGTGTGCGTGCACGCACACACACACACACATACAGAAACTTCAGTATATTTAAATATATTGAAGAAGCTCAGGATGACCTTTAAAATCATATCTCACACTACCTTTTAAATACTTGCAATGCTTTAAGTGCCTTACTTTTGGAATTTCAAGTAGTCTTCATCCTTGCCTTTTCTGATAAAGAATCAAAAATTCAATGAGTGTTGAATTAGAAAAAGAAAAATTGAAAAACATTGAATGAAAATTTTAACAAGTTAGCATTGTTGGGTTTTTGATTACCAACTCTTAATTTGTACTAATAATGTGATACTTTTCAAGATTTTACATTAATAACTTATTGCGTGTTCAGATGCAACAAACAGTTTGGTCTTAGCATTACAGTTAGTAATATTTTAGGTTTCTTTATTTTTAACTTCTAGGTTAAAAGTAATCTGCGAACTGCCATCACCATTCCAGAGAAATCCTGGGTACGCTTTCGAGATATATTTGCAGACTATGTAGACAAGATGAAAGAACTGTCTGAAAAGTCAGCAGCAGGGGGTAAATGAAGCTGTAGTGCCATTGTGCCATCCCAGCAAAAAATCAACTGTACAAAGACTGTAGTAGTACAAGAAAATGTGTTCAAGTTCTTTGCAGTTTTGGAATGTCCTCCTGGTGGTTGTAGGTGCTGTTGTATGTTCCCGGTGGAAAAAAAAAAAAAAAAAAAAAAGCAAAAAAAAGCAAAAAAAAAAAAAAAAAAAAGGGATTTACCTATGTTGCACTGATGAAACTCTGCGTCTAGCCTTGATGGCTGTATATGTTGGTTACCGGTGAGAGGTTTTCAAACTGATTTTGCCATGACTTTTTTTTTTTTTTTTTAACTAAATGTCTTTTGTCTAATATTCCCCCCTTTTCTTCAAGTGGCAACTTTAGGAATACAGTGCTCTGCTATTACATTATAGGCCCCGATGATTTACCACTGCTATTCACATACAGTATCAGGAAAATCGTTGAGCCTTTTTAATTGGAAGCACTTTGATGTATACTGCTTTGTGATTCAGTAGAACTTTTTGCATTCAATACTTGATTACTTAATTACAATATTGCCAGTATAAGGTTGTATTAAATTCTTCATTATTTCACATATTAATGCAGAATTGAAGGGTTTAGTTACAGATTTCATTTTTAAATGACAAATATTAATAGTTTTCTTTCTGATTAGGCTGACAAAGATGATCCAAGTATAAATATTGTTTTGATAATATATATATACATTATTATAACATTGATACTACCTACCAACCACAGTATGTCTGTATTTTTCCTAAATGATTTTCTAATTATGTATCAAGTTTTGAAGTAAAAAGGACTATTGTTGACCTTGTTTTGCACCAAATAAAATATGTTTAATATGTTGTTAGAAGAGAGAAACTGTTGCTGTTCTTCAGGGAATTAACCCAGCAGATGTAAGTTTAAAAGTTGCAATGTTTTTAGGTATGAAGCACATATGACTGTTGATGTTAAAAAAAAATTTAAAAAAAAAAAACAATTTTGTACAAAGTTTGTCAAATGCAAAGGCAAGAATTGAATGTCATCTCCACTAGGAGAGTTCTTGTTGGTGTCACGATCTTCATATGAGTTTTGGAAGCTTCCATGATTCTGTGGGGTAATGTAACTAAACTGGGCACCCCATAAATTTTTTAAGGGAGTAGTTCTTACATGTTGGTAATGTTTTCATTAAAATGTTTACTGTACTCATTTGAAGTTTGAGTTAATGTGGCATATTCATTTCATATGAAACTCAATAGTTTAAATGCAGTATTAAAGAGTGGGAAAAATAAGGTAAGCTTTAAAGATTGATATATGTGTTAATATAGCGACAAGTTGGTTTCACTCTGGAATCATTTTGTCCATTTGGACTTTTCTTCTAGTTCTGCTCATAGACCACTTGCATCATTAATGCTATTGCTGCTAAGGAGTAGAATGTAGTGTGGCAGCTCCCAGAATACATAAGTTTAACAGGCTCAAGAAGTTGCATATAAGATGGTATAGTATAATAAAGTGATTACCAGTTTCAAGATATGCTACCAAAGTGTGTTTGATTGTTGCAACTGCAGTGTTTTTTTTTTTTTTTTCCCTAAATATATCTGCTGTAATATCATTTTAGTGAAATTTGGTGTGTTCCCTTTTCTCTTGTCCTTTCTTTATTTCAAATGGAAAAATTTAAATCAGCAATGAAAATATGGGGGTTATATATAATATGAATAAAGACATATTAATGAAAAAAAAAAAAGTCAAGATGAATTATTTCAATGCCTGAAACAAATTAGACCAAGCTATGCTGTTATAGCAAGTGAAAAAAAAAAAATATATATATATAGTTGTGTATTTAATGTTTGTGTTTAAAGTGATTGATTATATTTATCATATTTATGATTTCTTTATATAACCCAGAGTCTTAAGAATGTGCAGTTTTCTTTTGCTTTTTATGTTAAGTACATCCCCCCCCCCACACACACACACACAAAAAAATTTTTGTTTTTCAAAAAAAAAAAATTCCAATAATAATAAAACCATATTAACTGAAAACGTGATAAAATACTCTAGACTCTCAGATAAATTAGCTCAAAGAGCTGCAAAGTTAATTGTGCTTGAATTGTAAAGAGTTAGGTTTATTTAACTGGAACAAGTTATTGGTTTTGCTTTGAAAACTTGTACACAGATTGGCCCACTAATGTTCTGCCAGAAATTGTGTCGTCAGCATAGACTGTATTTGTTATTGAATACTTGGTTGAACATATCTAAAAACAGCAACAACAACAAAAAAAAATAAAAAATAAAAAAAAAGTGGAGATGTTCCTTTTTAAGCTTTTGGGGAAATAAGTAATATAGCAATCACACTGCCATTCTAAGATGGATTATCTATTGGGGTTGAAACCCGGTGATTGTGAATCTAGACTCGGCCTGGAGGGTTCTAGTTGTTTGTTTGTTATATTGTTGTGAGTGAATGTTTAGTGGAAGCACATTAGAGCTGTTATGCTGGTCACTAAACTTGCGTTTATTCCTGTGCACTTGAACATTAAAATCCTTAAAGTTTCAATAATCTTGGATTATTTTTCATGTATTCTTTAGCAGTCTTTTTGTCTACTATTTTTAAATTATCAACTTTTTTTTTTTTTTTTTTTTTTTTTGCCCACTAAAGAGCTTTACAGATGACACAATTGGGTGGGTTTTTATGTTACTGCATGGTTTTTTAAATCAGTTACATGTGGTTATATGTAGATATTTGTGCAATCCTATGTAACAATATTTTTTATCCTTCTGTAATCAGCCTGATTCTCTCAGTATTATTAAACCACTGTATGGTATTGTCCTAATTTGGGACATTTCTGTACAATAGTGCTGATGCTTGATAGTAGCACTCTTACTTTTCACATTCATTCCTTCATTCATAGCTCCCCCTTCTCCCATCCTTTATTCCTTCCTATATACATTTATCCCCACCCCATCTTTCTCTTTGCTCCATTATTCTCATAAATTATGTCAGCTTTGTAGCTTGTACAGTACAACCCTGCATAAGAAAATATTAGTAAAGCTTCCAACTTTTATGTGGACCAAGACTGTTTTAAGGAATGAACTGTCTTTCATTCAATGCATAGTACAGAAATGGGAAATGTTTTGTAATAATTTGATATTTTTGTTTCCAAAACAGGTATAATTTAAAATGTAGTGTGCAACTTTTATTGTTGTAAGTGACCAGATATATTGCTTTGAAGCATTTTTTTTATTTGAAAAATGTCAGTATGTGGCTTTGTTTTAAATATATTCTTTGATGTTAATATGTATTGTTATATTCACTAAATTGTTTGGAATACGAAAGCACATAAATTTTACCACCTATATGGATATAAGAGAGTTATTGCACAATAACAACACACCACAGTTGTGCTAATAGTCTCTTAAGAGTGATATAAGGCAATTTCCTAAACTTTGATACTGCTTAAGATATATCTTCCATACATTTAATTTGCATGATTGTTGGTTAGAATTTTGTTTCCATTATAATTTTCTTGGTAAATACATTAAAAATGCTTGGTTTCTTTTATTTAGACAACACTGAAGTTGCATTATTGTTAAACCTTTTTCTGCTACTGGCACTGTAATTACAAAGTTCACTAAAAGGGTTGTACTGTACTTTGGCATGTGACCAAGAGCAACAGTTCAGTCCTGTCAATTAATCTTTGCTGAACCTAGCCACAAGCATGAAAAAGTTTTGAGCTACAGTTTACAGTGCCCATGTTTGCCTTCCAGCTCTTTTTACCACAGGATCTGTTGAAATGACAATAAAAGAATGAACCTAATGATTGTATAGTTGTCTTTTATTTTCATAGAACATTTCAGGTATATTAAAGAATTAATCAGGCCAATATTATTATTATTATTGCTTACCTATTATAAAGTGCCTACCGTTATTTTAATCTTAATGACAAAAATAGAAGTTTTAATTGTGTTGGTATTAATCTTCTTAATCATTAAAGTGGTTCTGTTTATAAGCATTAAAATAATTATATTATTATTGCATGCAGTTTTGGCTAAATTGTAATGAATGTCTACAGTATTTACTTTTTATATTAAATTACACAATGTGTATGATTGTTCTCATGCCTAAGGCTGGTTGGTAGCTGCAACCCATTTGTTCTGAAGTGTTCTTATTCTCATGGCTGTAATATTTTTTTGCATCTGCTGATATGCCATCCTGAAGATTTGGAATACTTCTCATAGATACTATATTTATTTGTTCAATACAAAGCACACAGGATATTTTCTAATTGCAAAGTATGCTCAGGACAATAACAGATTAAACTAATATAAACCCTTGATCGCCCATTGATGTGCAATGAAAGGAGTTAAAAATAAAACATGATGCAAATTTTAATTTGATTTTTGTATGTATATAGAGAATTAAAAAACTGAGGTCAAATATTTCATGAGGATGTTTCTCAAAGTTACAAGTAGAGAAAATATGTTTAGATTTAAAGCACCATTTATCAACTTATATGATCACAAACTTTCATTATGTCATTTTCTCTCAGATATATAGCTGCTGATAAACAAAAAATGAAATAAATATTACTCAGAATATCTACTTTAATAAAGTACATAAATACCTGTTTGGCATGCTATAAACTATCCATTTTAAGTGGCAATTAGAAAATGGTTCTGAGTAACCCAGGCCTCAATACGCTGCAAGATAAGTACTCAAATGTGACTGAATCATTCAGGGTACTAACAGCTTCAGAAACTATGTGAATGTGGGAGAGGCGTTTGAGGAGTGAGTTCTGAAGGGTTTATTTGAAGAGTGGTAATGTTTCTTTTCAACGTAGCCCCCCCCCCCCTGCCTTTGAAGTTAATACACTTTTGCCACTAATGCTACAATGCATTTATTCCAGCTACTAAGCAAGTTTTCTCTTGGGCCTCCAGGAATTCATCCATTGCAGCAATGATGCCACCATGGGTGGGAAAATGAATGCCAGCCAGATATTTTTTCAAATTAGGAAATATATGAAAGTCTGATAGTGCTAGATCTGGTGAGTATAAGAGGATGGTCCAAGATTTCAAAGCTGCACTCATGCAATGACAGACTTGTGAGCCATTTAGACATGTGCATTTTCCTGGTGGCATAAGATTCCTTTGCTGAGTTTTCCTCTCCAATTTTCATTGATGTTTTCATGTAAATGCCACACAGCGTCAATGTAATATGCTCCTGTAACTGTCTGGCCTTTCTTAGGGTATCCACTAGCAACACTCCATCAGCATCTCAAAAACAGATGCTATCACCTTGCCAGCAGAAGGAAATGGAGTGGCTTTCTTTGGAGGGAAGAAGTGCTGTTTCCACTGTTTGGACTGCTCCTTTGTCTCTGGCTGAAAGTGATGGACACACATTTTATCCATGGTTATAAATCTTACAGAGAAATTTGCAGGATCTGCTTGAAAATAATGCAAAAGTTCACTTCACTTGACAACTCTTGTGCATTTTTCATTTGCTGTCAACAACTTTAGGACCCATCATGCTGAACCTTTTTCATGGTGAGAATCTCTGTTATGTGATACATATGTTCATATTAAATGCCCAGGATGCTGGCAATGTATTGAACTGTCACTCATTGATCACTCATCACCTGATCATGCACATGCAAACAACTTCTGGAGTGATGGACATTGCAGATCTTCCATAGCATGGGTCATCTTCTAGGGCTCTCCCTCACTCATTTAAACTCTGCTGCCCACTTCTTAACCATGGAATAATAAAGGCATTCTCCCCAATGTTGTAACCATATCATCATGAATTGCCTTTGGTGTTAGTCCTCTTCTTTTTTCCCCCCAAATATTAGATGACTGCTCAGTGACTGATTAGTCTATCTTTCATCATTCACACAACTTTGTTGACTTCAGGACCTGTAATTAAAAAAATATATATGTTATCAAAACTGCACAAAACTTTGATGGGTTACTATTTGAAGTGTTATACATTAAGTACAGAAATTCTGAAATGGTGTACCACTACCCTCTTTTACTAAGGACATGAACTTTTTAAATGCTGTACTTTCAAAGTCGTTCTGGATTGTAACCACTGTGCTGTTCAAATTCTCAATGCAAAACCCCTTAAAAACAAACAGTAGGCCCACACATTAACGATGAACTGCACATGGAATCAGGTTTGTCTGAAAATGTGCAGATTCTTCACTGATCAAAAATACAATGTGCATGTTAATCATTCCTTCTGTAAATATACACTCACCATTCCACAGTACACTGAAGAGAAAGTCTGGGTGGTCATTCCAACAGAAACACTCCATTTCTGCCTATCTCCAAGTTGAAGTGGTTGAATCTGTTATACAGTACATAGTATTGATTTAAATTTTACATATGCAAATGAGACTCAACTTACTATCATTGTTGTATTCTGACTTTGGCTGATTAGTATTGGCAAAAGAAGGGAAACAAGCTTATACAGCATCAGCCAAAAAGGGAAAAAAGGTGTGCTTTCTTGAACACGGTCAGTTATTTCTCCCTTTTGTAAGTCCCCATACTCTGTGGTTCTAGCATAATACATAATATGCATATCAGCATGCTCTACTGGTGTGAGCATTCTATTTTCTGCAATGGTTCACTGTTTCTTAATACAGCGTACATGCATTGTGTTTTCTCTGAAATCTGGTCTGACACCCATAATGTGAAAACATGATTCTTTTAACCTGACCATAAACACACAATTTAAATAAAAATTACAAAAGTTCAAGGTCATATAACCTGATAACAGCAAGTATTTTTTTCTTTGTAAATAAAGAAGGATTGAACCATTTTCCTATGAAAATACAAATAAATTAATATTTTCATAGACAATCCTTGTGAAATATTGACCTTCATTTTTCAATCATCCTGTATGTTTACAGTTTTTTTTTTTTTTTTTTAATCAATTCCTTACAGATTTAGCATCAACTGTCATTTGTTTCTGGACCTTATAAAACTAATGAACATCTTTTTATTGTTTTACATTTCATTTTCGGATATTCAAAGTTAGTTCTTTGGATAAATATTCAAAAATTATATCCAGTTGTAGCTAACAAAGTGCTGACAGGCCTTTTGCAATTTTCATCAGTATATTTATGAGTTAGGATTCTTGTAAACAGTTCAACCAAATATAAAGTACATTCACCAATAGTATCAGTTGATTCAGTTTAGTTTTAATATTTTTTTTAACTTTAGGTTTTATTTTTAAAACATTAAAACCTAAAGTTATATTTTATAACTTTAGGTTTTAATATGTTAAACCTAAAGAATTTGGTTTTATTCACTTTAGCAAATAGTCATTTAAAAGGATTCACATAAATGTATAATTGATAAAAATATTTGACTTTGGTGTAACACAAAAAATAAAAAAATGTTTCCACTAAACTAAAAGTTGGGTGATTTGGTATAAACCAATATATAAGGTAGATAAGTTATAAACTTATAATGAATATTTATAATCTATTTATTGGCTAAAAATGTGCAGAACTTAAAATATATTTACACTGCAAATTAAATAACATTTGCTACTCCCAAGGCAGTGAAGGCAAGCAGGGGGCACAGAAGTAAAAATATGGCTAACATTCAAATAAGGTAAGTTGGTGTAACTGTTGTTACAAAGAAGATTTACAAATACACAAAATATATACACATTACAATAAAATTTAAATGTTACATTAGAGCAACAAGAAGATTCTATAGTAATGATAAAAATTACAAGAAGGGAGAATAGTTTGTGAAACATTCAAAATTTAGAATGAAACAAGTTAGAAAAGAGGTGAGTGAAGTATCTTTAAGGCAATAAAAGATCAAAGAATGATATTGTTTGTCTCATAGAAAGACTGGTATCAACATTTAACTTGTGGAAAAACAAAATTTGGGAAGTGCCTATCAAAGGTTCTCAAATTATTGAATTACAAACCTTTGAATTGAATTAGAAAGTGTGGGAGTCCTCCAGACAATAAATTGTCAAAACATGAATGGAGTCTATGTACTTCTAATGTGAGTTAAGAATATATATCAACTGGAGTAGCTGCAAATTTTTGTAGTGAAATGTAACCCAAGATAAGTTAGAAAGGATAAGTGATCATTATTTAAAATTATTAAAACACTTAATAACCATAATAAATAAATTAATTAATTAATCATGTATATGCTTAAAAGTCGCTGAAATGTTTTGAAACCATGCACTAATAGATCATTTTGTAATTTTATTTCAGGATAGCCTGACAGAAGTTTTTGTTCATTCAACATTATTCTTTGTGGATAGTGCAACTTTTTTTTTTTTTATAACAAATTGAACCATTTAAAATACATACACCAGTTCTTCTACAGTACATTACAGGGTGTGGCAAAAAATACAGACATGCTTTATCTTTTAATATGTGTACTGCAGTGTAAAAAAGGCACATCCTTTTAACATAATATCCCAAAAACTGGAAAGTATTATAAGCATGCCAAACCACCTTAAGTCTTGAAGGTGATGTTAAAGTGACCTCCTTCTTGGGCTATAGTTTCAAAAAAAAAAGTAGGGGCCAAAAAATTTAACAACATACAATCTGGTAACCTTAGCCAGAATGAAAAAACGTTGAAACAATTCATGTGGAATTTTTGTGCCCAGTAATGATAATTTTGTTTATTTATGAATCCCAAAAGATGAAAATGAGCCTCATCAGATGATTTACAATGTTTGGCTATTGGTATTTCAACACAGAAATTTGTCTACAGAAATGAATGGAGTTCATCTTGTCACATTCTGACAATTATTGCACAATACAAATCTTGTATAGATGGTACCTACTTTTGGTGTAATATTCTTTTAGCATTTCTTTCCAAAATGTTTAATGTTGCAGCATGCCAGCTAAAAGTGATCTGAAAGGACTACAAATTATTGCATTAGTAACTTTTGCTTCCTAGGTCACACGCTGCTTGTACAGAACGTGATATGTGTCTTGCACTGGAGCCCATTATTTGCTACTTGGTAACCTGAGTTATTAAGGATTGACAAGAAGTACGGTGGGTTTGAAACTGGTTGCGAAAACTTTTCTGAGTGTCCATTATGGAACCTATCTTCGCATAATATTCAACATAAGCAACATTGAACTGTGGACTAGTTATAAAATAGTAGGAAACAAAACTCCAAGATAGCACTTTTTGGTGTCCACCTTCAAAAATGACGAAATTATGCTGGCGCATGCAATTTAAAAACTAAATGTCCATTCTTTCTGCTGCACTCTGTATATGGGATCTGTTGCACAATGATCCATAATACACATTGTAAACTTGAACATTTATTTAATTTTCCTGTACTGACTCGAGCAATTTTAATATAGTTTTTATAATGTGAGAAAGCATACTTCAGCACGATTAAGATCGTCATAGCATAAATCTTTAATAACATCTTTCATGATTTTTTAATTGAAATGTCAAGTGAATTTTTTTTAGCTGAAATTGAAGGTAATCTATAAATCCTTAATTTGTTCTGTTCTAATGAGTACTGAATTATTTTTATTACATAATTATGTTTACCATAATTGGATATATTACTCTTACCATATGAAATTAAAAAAAAACACTTATCGATACTTAATTTCATTTTCTGGCTTAATAACCAACTGTAAAAATTATTTTCTACATTGTCTCACAGTCTGCTTTGTTAGTTATCTATAGAAATAATTTGATGTCATCTGTGAAGATTAAACATTGTATTGATGTCCCTCTGTGGTTGTTAATAGCATTATTGATGAGCAACAAAACAAGTAGTGATTCTATAGAAGAATTTTGAAATATACCACAATACATTTACTGGGGCTTTTTCTCCTGCTACAAAGCACTTTAAATGCTTCATAAGCCCTGTAGCTGTGTGGATGTACTTCCTATCACATGTTTATAAAATGTGGATTCAAATTCTATCATTGATCCAAAGAATAAGTTGAGCTAAATCCTTTCTCAAGCAAGGGGGGGTGAGTAAGCTAGTATTCTTCCAAAATTTTTTATTTAGATCCCAAAGCAGGTAGTAACCTACTTGTTTTGGAATTTAAGGAAATTGGTGTACTAGTTAGGTAACTGTACTTAATGGGCCTTGTAAATAATGATGTTTTAATATATCCAGCAGCAGCCAGTTGTTGTTTACCTTGTCAAGTCTCATGAAAAGTGACCTTAATTGATATTCATTAAATTTCTCCTGTTTTCATCACCTGCATGGTTACAAGGTTAGTTATCCCAAGTCTGTGTAAAACCATGCTAGTTATTATTATTATTATTATTAGCAGCCATATGGTGCAAGGAAGCATGAGGCTTATGCTGCACCAGCCAAAAAAAACTGAGCACCCTGAGAGAGAGAGAGAGAGAGAGAGAGAGAGAGAGAGAGAGAGAGAGAGAGAGAGAGAGAGAGAGAGAGAGAGAGAGAATATCACCAAAAAAGAGAAGAATGATGATATCCAGCTCAGGACCCTGGGTGTGCCAAGCCCATGCTCACCAGAACAGCTTATATGGGTTGCAGTATAAAGTATATGGGAAATACTGTTTAATATAAAGGGTTGAAAGTTATCCTTATTAAGTTACCTTGCTTCATTACAAAAGCCTTTAATAAAATGAAACAGTTGCATTTTAATCATCATACATTCTTTGACAGCATTGTAGTAATTGCAGGAAACTGAAGAATTGCAGCTAAAGAATTCCTGGATATGAATTAAAATATTATAATATATTAAAATCTTTAAAATTAAAGTCATCATTAATCCGTTGGTATGCACATGAGGTCTGTATCACCACTCCAGAGAGATCCCATGTACCTTCAGACATGATATCTGATTACCAAGCAGTACAGTATTGTACCTCACATTGGATTAAAACAAAGTCAGAAAGAAAAATGGCAGCATTTTGGTTAATCCTATCACTTTTCTAAATCAGATAAAAGAAATTGAAAAGCCATGCTAGAAAAGTAGTTGTCCTATTAGTTTGCACTCCAGGGGAGCACAATATGTAACATCTAATGATGCACAAATGATATTTGTAGATAATGTTTACTAAAGCTTGTTCTTGGTTACCCCCATGGAGAGCAAACACAGAAGAAAACAAGCAAAAGAAACTTTTTTTATTCATTAGCTTATATAATTAGCCCAGGCTTCAAGAGGATTCCATGGGAATACGATAAATGAATTCTGTCCAAAAAAAACTTTGACAGCTATAAACATGAAATTTTATATTAGCAATGCTAACAGTAATAGAAATTTTCTCTGGGAAAAAAAATTCACAAAAATTATGACTACACAGCCATGTTATATATGTTTGGAGAGTTACTGGAAATTGATGAAATGATGAGCAATTAAACCTGTTTGCAGTGTAACCTGCCTTTAATTTCTTAAAGAATTAAAGATTAATTCTCAAACATTTTGTAGTACTTTCGTAGTCCTTCCCTTCACATACTTTGGTACATGAGGTTGATGGTATCGTATGGACAGCATTACAGGAGTTCACTGAAAAAGTGATACAGGAAGTACACTGAAACGTCTGAGAATCATCTATAATTCTTTAAGTAATTAAAGGCAGATTACACTCCATGCAGGTTTAAGTGCTCATCATTTCATCAATTTCCAGTTCTTGATATACCTGTGCACCATGCCACTAAAAGAATGTTTAAGATCTATTTGGAAAGTTATTTTTAAAAGTTTATTTAAAAACTACTAGTTATGAATATTATATTCCATTTTTCATGAAAGCTCATATTACAGATCAAGAAATAAATAAAAACAGTGAAAAATGTCTAATTTTCCAGTATGCAATAGCACTTCCAAAGTAATCAGTTTAATTCACAAATTGTTTTCTTTTTAATAACTAGTAATATGAATATGATATTGTATTCTTATATTAGTGATTAAAGGGGGGGGGTGCTGTTAATTTTGCTAAGTTTAGCTAAAAAAAGTTTTAAAAAAAAACAAAATTGGATTATGAATGTGATATTTTATTTTAAAGTGAAATGGGGGGGGATTGAAAATTCTCTTGGTAACCACAGTCAGTTCCACTATAATGCTGTACGTGTGTTCCTAAAAATCTCTGCGTTTTCGTATTTCATGCAAAAAACAACAGGGCTTATGGGAAAAATAGTGATGGGGCAGGGCACTCAAAATAAAAAAATGTTCAGTCTGGTACGTATACTAAAGAAAGTTAGAAACCCAATAAAATTGCTAACACAGGTTAAAACATAGCATTTTACCTTCACAAGATATGAAGTTTGTTTGTTTGTTTGATTGATATTCCTGTTCACTAACATTTTCTTTTTGGATTGTAAAATTTAAAACAGTAAAAAAGATAAGCAATCAACGACAAACGTGGTATACACAAATTGCACAAGTGAGATACAGGATAACAAGTTTACGAAGCATAAAAAATAGGAATGAAGAGAAGATTCTGAAAATGTGCTTGTATTTTTTATATGATTGAAGATTTCATATAAGGGGAAATACATTTTGCCATAATAACGTAAAAACCCACAGAATTCCAGTTATCAGTATTATCGCAAATGCAGTAAGACAGAGTTTACTAACCATTTATAATTAGATTGCACTAAGTGAAAAGCCCAATAAACTGCAAATTGTTTTTATTGTTTTATGGTAGTGACCTTCAGAAATGTGCTCCTCTGCTCATGCCTCACAAAATTTCTGTTCGAACAGAAAAATGTGAGCTCCTGAAAACATGAGTCGGCCTACGATATCATGTGTTATCTTTGTGAATACAGCGAATGACAACAGTGTGTCTCTGACCAATACAACTACGGTAAATGGGAAATATAGCTCTCCCACATTTGACGTTTGATATTTTTTAAGCTTCGTAAACTTGTGTACCGCTAAGTTCAGCTTGGTGCCAGGTTTTGCATTCACCTAGTGTTACTCGCAGATGAAATCACGCATGAGCAAACACAAAAATTGCATTATACTCGCATGGTTCCCTAATATATCAGTCGCATTGGAACAAATTCGCATTGCAAAAATGCACACGTTATAGCAGAACTGACTGTATATGTTTTTGGAAGATTCCATGAAAAATGCTCCATTTAGTTCTGAACATTTTTTTTTAATAACTATGGAAGTTAATGACGTTCATATTTTAATATTAGGGGCAGTATAGTACAATATTCTTGTTTAAAAAAAAAAATTTTAAAAATACGATTCAAAAGGACCTGCCATAAAAATCTAATATTGGTGATGGCACAGTCCCATCCCAAATAATTACTTCAGAGTTAAAAGACAAAACTGAAGTAAAACCATCTAAATCTCCAAGACTAACATGAAATTACAGCAGGTGTGACTTGTAAAATAAAGCCAACCTTCAAAACTACTATGATAAAGTTTTGCTGTGTGCTAATAAAGCCTAATTAATTTGTTCAACAAATTACAAGAATAACTTCTGAATAATGCTAAGCTTTGCGAAACTATTTTATTTATTTTTTTTTTTGAAATGAGCTCATGACTCATTGATAGGCCATAACTTCTGAACTAACTCCAGAATTCATACAATCCTAGTTCCAAAGTTAATCAACTTGTTGATTTCTTTGGGCTGTTCAATACACTTTGACTTGTTCAGTGTTTCTCTTAGTAAAGAAATACTGATAAAGGAAAAAACAGTACAATGCTATACAATTGCAGGGATGCTTCTTTGCAGTTGAAATCAAATCAATTTATATTCTTTAACTACCGTATTTTGATCAGGGAGAGACTAAATATAAATGCAAAGTACTCAGCATTTAAGGCTTAGGCTTAAGTTCAGCTTAGAAACAAATACTGTTATACACGGTTCTGCCAAGTTGCTAATATCTTTTCAAATTGTATAGCATCACCAGAATAGGTGAGTCCACTACACATTAAAAAATCAAATACTGGTTGGAGAGGTTTTTTAAAGCTTACTGGCATGACTGGTGGGTGGTCTCTATTAGCACACTGAGAGATCACTGAATTATGACCATCCCTAAGAAAACTGAATGCAACCCGTTGACCACGTGGGGTATGAGACTGCGGAGTTAGTCTACCTACGTAGCATAGATAAGTAGCATTGTAAGTGGTTCAGTAGGTAGTAAAATTCCAATCATGATGGGTAAAAGGAAGGATTTAGCAGACTTTGATAGAGGACAGATTGTGAGTGCTCGACGAGCTGGTGCCTCGATTTCCTAAACGGCTGAACTGGTGGGGTGTTCAAGAGCCGCTGTAGTTAAAGTGTACCAGGACTGGCTTCAAAATGGTCAAACAACGACCAGACGGCAAAACTGCAAAGGTCAGCAAAAGGTTGATGTTAGAGGTGAGCGCCGGGTCTGACAACTCATACAGGCGAACAGGTGCAGCATTGTTGAAGAGTTGACTACCTATGAACCAACCCGGAACAATATCTGGCATGACCATGAGTTGCATGTATGGGCTATACCAGCAGATGCCCCCTACAGCATCCTCTCCTAACCAAGGCTCATTGGTGTAAAAGACTTGCCTGCTGCAAAGAGCATACAAGTTGGACATTAGAAGACCAGAAGAAGGTGTGCTCAATAAAATGAGTCACGTTATTTACTCTACACCATGGATCATTGTGTACAGAATGCATCAACAACATGAGGCTCTTCGTTCATCATGCATGGTATCAAAAGTGCAGACCGGTTGTATGGTGTGGGGCATGTTTCACTGGCAGGAACTTGGACCCCCTGGTGCTGTTATGTTATTTGGTTTTTAGGAGCATTAGCAACTAAGGCCATATTGCTCCGGGATATGCGGTGGTCATTCCCTGACCTTTCGGCACCTTCTGTATTTGGTGGTGATGGGTTCGAACGCCGGTCTAATCAAGAAGCGTGTACTACGTACTACTGCGCCTTCCCACCTGGCTACGGAGGCACCATCCCCTGGTGCATGTGGAACAACGTATCAGTGGTCTCTGCTATTATCAACTGCTTGCTGACTGTGTACATGCTATGTTACACTTTTTCCTGAATGGCAATGGTGTCTTCCAAGATGACAATGCACCAAGCCGTCAGGCACTTGTACAGGAATGGTTTGAGGAACACAATTCTGACTTCCAGCATATCGATTGGCCTCTGAACTCCCCCAATATCAATTACAAAGAGCACTTGTGGGACACTATGGAAAGGTATATCAGGCATCTGGATATGCCTGATATACCTCCATACCTGCATTGCTGACCGCATTACACACAGCTTGGTTGGCCATACCTCCTGAACGCTTCCAACTTCTTGTTGAATCAATGGCCACGTCGGATAGCTGCTGTATACTGAGGGCAAAGGAAGGACCTACGAAGTATTAGATAG
This sequence comes from Mastigoproctus giganteus, assembly GCF_048544385.1. Classification (NCBI taxonomy): domain Eukaryota; kingdom Metazoa; phylum Arthropoda; class Arachnida; order Uropygi; family Thelyphonidae; genus Mastigoproctus; species Mastigoproctus giganteus. Next base: position 128,499,798 of record NC_143578.1, read on the forward strand.
GTGGTCATAATTAAGTGATCACTCAGTGTATATGGTGTGGATTAATATACTTTGTCTAAGTGAACAGCCAAGCAGCGTATGGAAGTAAAACTTCCACTCGAAAAGTAATACCCCACTCGATCAGCTAATGAGAAGCCATTAAAGCTATGAAACAACTATCCTGGCTGTATTTAAGATATCAGAAACTTAAGCAGTACCATAGATAATAGGTTCTATGAGTTTAACATTAGTCTGAGCTTTAGTGCTGTGGTCTTGGTGCCTGGACTTCAGTGAGGCCTGTCTCAAAATTTCATGACTCTTTTTTTTTAAAAAATCAGTGGGAGGGAGGCTACAGTTTTGACAACTGAAATCATGAAATAATCTCCCTACATCTGTAAAGTTCTTAACAACATTAAAAGCCACCAAAAAAAAAAAGCTTGGCACCCAAGGAGAAAATAGTAAGCACGAAATGCACATAAGCCAAAGGCTTCTACAAGGTACGCTTATAAAAATATAACAATTTAGTTGTGCAGTGTGTTACATTTCAGATGTGTTAGTAAATAGTAATAATTCATGATTTATAAAAAAAAAAAAAAAAAAAAAAAAGCAACTTTTATGCACAAACCAAGAACATTTCTTTGCATCTGCCATATTGCCCATTCATACCTCCAAGCAGTGCACAAAAACAAAAACAAACATAATATCCTGTGCTTCAGCTGCGATATATGGATATGATATTGTTGAAAAAAAAAAAAAAAACTGCCTGATTTCTAATATACTTTGTCTAAGTGAACAGCCAATGTTAATGAAATTTGGAATGGCTAAGTAAATCTTTCCAAAAGAGCCAAATATAAACTTTTATTAAAATCTATTGGCCTCTGTATTGAACTGTATTCACTAGGAGTACAGTTATTACATGCACAAATGGACACTTCAGCATATGTGCAAATACGCCTAAAAATAGCATTATACATTCTAATTATAACCACTTATTAATTACATAAAAGTGAATGTGAAAATATTCTGGTTATGGTTGAAAGCATAATTATTCAGTTGTATCTTTTGATATAACAGACAACAGATTCAACTGAATCAAATCTTGCCAATATACTTCTTGTACATCAAAGAAGTAGTGGTGGTACAATTAGAGCAACTGTTCAGTGAATTTTTAATGGATGTTGTTTACATGAAAAGGAAGAGAAAGAATTAGAGAATATGGAGAATCATTAGCTGCCATTTCCACAATGGGCTAAATTATAACAGATTTTAAAAATAATCAAAAAGAAATGCCAAAATTGTTGAGGTGAATCTCTTATGAAACTTAAGTCTAACCAAGAAAACAAAAAATGGAAGCTGCTGTTATTACCCTGTGAAGAACTCTGTAAAGAAATAAATAAGAAAAAATGAGCAGTTTTAAATCACAGTTTCTAATTCCTGTCTTCATTGCATCAATTCCTGTTTCTAATTCCTGTCTCCATTGCAGCTTTCACTTCCATCAAGTAATAACATTAGGTAACTTACCAGTAATCTGAAGGTGCCTCCGTAGCCAGGAGCAGCAGTGCGCAGCACACGCTTCTTGATTAGACTGGTTTGAGCCCATGAACAGCAAATATGGAGGATGCAGAAAGGTCAGGGAATGACCACTGCATATCCCTGGAGCATATGGCCTTAGTTGCTAATGCTCCTAAAAACCAAATAACTAACAAACCAGTAATCTGAAGAAGACATCCAATAGCAAAACACTACACGCTGAAAGATGACAAATGCGATTACTTTTTTATCATTATTATTACCATTTACCAGTACTAATAATGATAAAAAGTAATCACCTCTGTCATCTTTATTATTATCATTAGCCATATAGTACAAGGAAACCTGAGGCTTTTGCTGTACCAGCCAAAAAAAATTTCTGAGTTACCCTGAGAGAGAGAAAAGGTAACCACCAAGGAAGAGAAGAATGATGATATCCATCTCGGGACCCTGGGTGTGTCAGGCCCTTACTCACCAGATGTGAGCCCCTGGGGTGAAATTTAGCTTATAAAATATCAATATCAGATGTCTTCTTTAGATTACTGGTAAGTTAAGCACTTATATTATTTATATACGTATTACTTGAATTATTGATTTTTTCTTATTTCTGCTGTTTAAAAATTGTTTCTGTATTTTCCAACTAGCCAGGCACATAACTACACTCCCTCTCCATTGTGATTTTGAAAATTGTAAAGGGATACTTGTACCTTACAGAATTATAGTGACGGACCCAAAGAGTATATTATACTATATAACAGTGTTTCTCAACTGGGGGTTCGTGGGAGTCGCAAATTTACCTTACATCTGACTCAGCATTTTCTTAAACTTCCTAACTGAAGAAAGAAAAGATCAGTTCCTCTTGAGATTGAGTTCATTGTAAATAGCATACTTTATATATTACCAAATTGTCTGAAATGAGACATGCCAATTATCTTTGAGTACAAAATAGTCTTTGCGTATAAGTATCACAAACTCCAATAGATGCATATACATTCATTTTATCTGTGCAAGCTACAGATTCCCTAACCATGACTTACATAGAAGTATTGCTGATATTTTTCCATTTAAGCCCAACCAGTGTTCAAACTAAAAAGAAAAAAAAGCAACACATCAGTTTTAATTTGCTCTCCAAAGGAGAATATTCAATTCAATATAATCTATTGAATATGTCAGTTTGCGTGTTTGAGAATCCAGAATCTTAAGCAATTTCTTAATCGTAAGGTTAAGTGTAGGTCAAGTTTCTCCTTTATTTTACATATTTATATAAATGCAACATAATTATTTTTTGGTAACACCTCTGCCATAATGAGTAAGCAAAGAATGCTCTTTGATTTTGTGTTGACTTCAAAGACACTGCCAGGCTCATCATGACAGCAAATAGAAGCTACTGGCAGAAACTTTAACCTTTATGAATACTTTCAATGGCACTGCAAGTGCAGCCATAAAAAAAAGTTGATCAATGAGCCGTCCACGAGTTCATTAGATAAGTTCAAAAAATAAAAATATGATTCAACATACATTCGATATGGTGTTAGTTGCATTGAACTTGGAGCTGTAAAGCTCCAGTGTGTTGTAGCAATATATTATCAAATAATAGATAATATATTATCTATTATTGTGTGTGTTGTAGCAATATATTATCAAATAATAGATAATATATTATCTGCAAAGCTACTGTGTCACTTAGAAACAAAACATCCTGGGTCAAAAAATAAACCCATTATTTAAGACATTCCATGGCTTTAAAAAGGCAGCAGGATGTAGTTATAAATGGGGGGAAAAATTCCCTTGTAAAATCATTGTTTTTAGTAGCACTACGTATTTCAAAAGTTAAGACACCCTTAACTATTTCACAATATATGGTAGGTATGTGTCATACTTTTTGGAGAATCTTATGCAAATAAAATCAAGGACATTGTAAATGTAAGAATACTGATGTTCTTGGACAATGTTAGAGAAGAACTAATTGATAAAGTTATATCCTGCTGGTATTCTATTCAAATGAATGAATCATTAGATATATCAAACCAAGCCATTTGATTGGTCTGTGTAGTTTATTGATTATTCTGAAGTGGAAATTGGGGAAGAACTGCTTTGTTGCTTGGAACTAAAAACTTTTACCACTGGCAAATGTATCTTTAATGCCTTAAATTAATTTATTGAGAAAAAAAGATTTGCAGTGGAAATTCTGCATCGGTGTATGTACAAATGGAGCAAGACCAATAACAGGGTGTCAATCTGGGGTATTTGTAACTCAAATTAAGAGAACTATGCACACAGTTATTAATTGCAACACATTGTTTTTTTTACATCGTGAACAACTAGCTTCAAAAAAATTATCCTAGAATTCAGTGAAGTACTTCACTAGCAGTTAAAATTGTAAATTTTGTGAAAGCAAGTGCTGTCAACTCAAGATTGTTCTTTGTGCTGTACGAAGAAATGGGTTCTGCTCATACTTCTTTATGCACAATATCTGTTGGCTTTCTCGAGGAAAGGTACTGACATGCCTAGTAAAGCTAAAGGAAGAGTTGGAAATAATTTTGATAGAGAAGAACTCTGATTTAGGAGTACTTTTTATGTTAATGGAATTTGGTTGGCAAAACTTGCCTCTTTAAGTGACATAATCACATATCCTCAGCAAACTTAAATTCTCCCAGCAAGCACAGTTAAACAGCATATTTTTCACTATTGACAGAATTAGAGCATTTCAGAAAAAGTTGTTAATTTGGTCTAAAAGAATGGATATGGGTATTTATGACATGTTTCCTCAGTATTTTCAAATGGTAAATAATAAACCTTTTGTTTTTGATTAAAATGTGATTAATGTTAATATAAAAGCTCATCTAAATGCACTTAGTAAAAATTTGTAAGGTAGCCTATGGATACAAAATCCTTTTGTTCATCAATCTGGGTTTTATCTGACACTGTTGGAAGAAGACCAACTTGTCAAACTGGCCAACGACAGTACTTTGGAAACAAGATATAGGCAAAATTTGCTTACATTTTGGATTGGTATTAGGAGCGAATATAGCATGTTGAGTTAAAAAGCTTTGAAGATTTTGCTACCTTTCACTTCAATGTATTTATGTAATTCAATGCACTTATGACATTGATAAAACCAAAGAAGAGAAATCGACTGTCTTGATGCTTGTATGTGATTGGCTCTTTTAAACTCCACTGAACCCAGATTATAGCCCTTAGTTATTAAGAACAGAAATTGCTTTAGTTTTTTTAACATATAATTTGCTTCTTTATATTTTTCTGATGAAGAAAAATAGTATATGAAATTTATTATGTATATCAATTAACAATACTATAAAAAATGTTTGGTTCAACAATTTTACTAATAAACTGTCAGTTTCTTCTGTTTTATTAGGTGGTTTTTTTTTTTTCTTCTTCTTTTTTTTTTCTTTTTTTTTTCTTACTTCCAAACTCAAAGTTTTGAAATTCATGGCAATTAATTTATAAGTAGGAACCGTATATGTATTGTGAGTTTTAGCTCCATGTCCTTAAAGTTGAAATAGAAGCGCAATTAGATTTAAGGTTTTCCTTCTATTGTAAAGCAAACAAACAGGCACATTAAAACCATAGTTGCTAATGCGCCAATAAAATCCAAAACAAACCAAGCAAAATAACACCAAAATATTTCTTCACTTTGGTATATAGGTATTCCAATGTTTAATCAAAAAACGTTTAATGGGAACATTGAACACATCAGGTCAAGTGAGATCACCAAAAAGAAATACTATTTTTCTATTTATATTATTTACATGGAGGGGTCTAAAAAATATGGGAACATCATAAGAAGTCTGTGGGGCCAAAAAGGTTGAGGAAACACTGTTATATAATATAGTAGATAGTAAAATATCTCTATAATAATATTTTCTCAAAGTAATGGACATTTCCAATGAGATAATCTTTTTAACTGTTATAAATTCTAATATTTAAAAGGATATCTATATCATTATAGGGATATCAAAAACATGATGCCACTGTCACAGGGGATGCAGAATTTCAATATGGTAACTATAATGTCCAAAGGAAGACAGGAAAGACTGAGTTATACTCATGGTTCAGAAGCACATAGAATTTAAGGCAGTGCACTCAGTTGATTTGAGCTATTGTAACTTAGAATCATGGCTGCCTCCGTAGCCAGGTGGGCAAGAGCAGCAGTGCGTAGCACGCGCTTCTTGATTAGACCGGGGTTTGAGCCCATGACCACCAAATACGGAGGATGTAGAAAGGTCAGGGAATGACCACCGCATATCCCTGGAGCAATATGGCCTTAGTCGCTAATGCTCCTAAAAACCAAATAAAACAAACAAACAATAACTTAGAATCAGTTTGGTGAGATATAAGCACCGAGAAAACAAAATGGGAGTAGGCGTACACTATAGGCCAAACAACTGATAGAGTATAAATGGCTATACAGATAAACAGAGTGGACCAGTACATAAGAATGTCACAGGAGCTTTCAGGATATGGACTAGAACTTGTGGTTTGATCACACACACAGAATCTCTCCAGATTAATATTCAATGACTGTTTTCCACACTGACATTAGCATTAGCAGAGGCATATGATGCAAGAAAGCAAGCTTATTCAGCATCAGCCAAAAAAAAAAAACACCGCTCCCATTTCACCCCTCTGTTCGCTCGAAATACCTGTCCAGTTGAGCCTTAAATTTGTTTACGCTATCAACTTCAACAACAAGTGATGGAAGTTGGTTCCACCCGCTGGCCAAAGGCAAATTTCCGCACATCTATCCGACATCCGTCCTTCCTCAATTTGAATTTATGCCCTCTGAGCTGATTATTCTGAGCAAGATGAAGAATCCCATTGGCATTGAGCATGCTCAAACCATTCAAAGCCTTATACACCTCTATCAGATCACCTCGCCGGTGCCTAGTCTCCAGACTCTGTAATTTGCAAAACTTAAGCCTTTCTTCGTAAGAGCAACCCTTTGTTCCATTCACTAATCTTGTTGCCCTTCTATGTACCCGTTCCAGCAGCTCTACATCCTTCTTGAAATGAGGCCTCCAGACCTGTATACAGTACTCAAGATGTGGCCTAACCATTGCCTTATACAAGGGAATAATCACCTCCTTATCCCTGCTAGAAAAATTCCTGTATATCATTGACAAGACACCATGAGCTACTCTTGCAGCTCGTCTGCACTGCTCAGAGAACTTCATATCACATGTTAGGCAACAAGATAAACCAATACTCTTCAACTGATTATCAGCATTGACTATTGGTACATTAAGAATCTCCAGATAAAGAAACCACTAGAAGACAGTGATCATAGTATATTGAGGTACAAGTGAAATAATAGAATTAATAGGCTATAACGTTTAGGGTTAATGCCTCAGGCTGCGAGAAAGTCTAGACTATGTATAAGTTAAGTGCAAATGCATCATTAATACACAGCCAATTCTAAATTAGCAAATATCTCATATTGTGAATACCTTCACAATGTATTCACAATATGAGATTGTGAATAAAAATTGTGTCACTCGATAATTTATATGCATCTCATGCATTTTTCTTCTCTGCCACGAGACTCAATAGTTCAGCTGACATCCATATAGGCCTAAACTTTGAACAGTATTTCTTAGCACTTTTTAACCTTGCATTACTTCTTAACCATGTGTAAGTTAAGTGCAAATGCATCATTAATACACAGCCAATTCTAAATTATCAAATATTTGCAAAGGCAGCATCGATTTAAGTTATATCTTATATTGTGAATACCTTCATGAGTTGCCATGGTATTGCACTACTTCGAATAAGTAAAGCTTTACCTAAAGGAGAAGACTACTGTTACTTATTCTCAGTGGATACCACCACCCAGACGGCACCGTTTCAGGGCTATTTTGTATATGTGTGGGATAATAACTCAAGTATCCACTTGTTCCTATTAGACTTAGAAGAGCAAAAAGGTGAAAGGAAAGTAATAGTAGGAGTGAAGAGGAAAAGAAACGGTGTAGAAGAAAGGGACAGTGCCGTTTCAGGGCTATTTGGCCCTCCTTCGGTGGGTGGGTAGGTACCCAAGTGATGCAATGATGGCAAAACAGTTATGAAGTATAACTCCACAATATGAGAGATGCCTGATGGTGTATGATGTATTAAGATTTGAATGCATTTAGAAAGTCTAGACTATGTATACGTTAAGTGCAAAATTCTAAATTAGCAAATTCATTTTAAATGGCATCATTTTAAGTTATATCATATTGTGAATACCTTCACACGTTGCCATGGTGTTACTCGTTCGTAACGCTTCTCCTTTAGGTGAATAAGTAACACTAGTCTTCATCTAAAGGAGAAGACGTGTTACTTATTCTCAGCGTATACCACCACCCAGACTTTCTTGCAGCCTGAGGCATTAACCCTAAACGGATTATATATAGTCTTAATACAACATACACCATCAGGCATCTCTCATATTGTAGAGTTATACTTCATAACTGTTTTGCCATCATTGCATCACTTGGATACCTACCCACCCACTGAAGAAGGGCCAAATAGCCCTGAAACGGTGCCTGCCCACCCACTGATGATAGGCCAATAGCCTTGAAACGTGTCTGGGGAGAGCCTGAAATTCACGGAGTTTCCGAGAATGGGTAACAACAGTCTTCTCTATTGGGGAAGCGTTACCTATTGGAGGAATTTGAGTTGAAGAGTTATTGTCCCTTTCATTCTTCAACATGTTTCTTTTCCTCTTCCACTACTACTATTACTTTCAGATGCAGCATGGGTTTGTTAAGAGGAATTCTTGCCTGACCAAATTGATTGGATACTATGATGTGGTCAAAAAGGAACTGGATGCAAAAAAATTTAGATATCATATACAGCAGACTATCGATTTACCTGGCTCAGATTAACTGGGACACTTAAAGAAACCAAATTAAAAAAAAAAAAAAAATCAACCAGAAATAAAATTCGAGTAATAACTAGAATAGGTATAAACAGATATTTTGAAAGTCATGAATAAGCAGCGCTATAAGTCATCATTGGGAGATTAGTGTGCCTATTATCTTGCAACCCCGCAATCTTCACACCCGCTGCTCAAAAAAAAAAAAAGACCAAATGTTTAGTGCGTCGTGCCAATAGTTGTTCCATCGCACCGCAAAAGGGCAAATTTTGTTTAGTTATACATGTCAGGGATCTCGGAATTTATATTATTATTATTATGTATTTTTTTGTTTAGAAATCACAAAAATTATGGGCAAAAGCAAGAGGTGTGCTTTCAATTAAACTAAAACTTGAAAAGTTTGTTTAATTGAACAAATGAAGTTTTATTCAAAAGTTTTTAAATTTCAAAATTGAATTTAAAAAGTTTTTTAAAAATTTCAAAACTTAATTCAAAAATTTTTTTGAATTCAAAAGTTTGAAAACGGTGCATCTGTAAATCTCGAATGAACCATTATAATGTTGGTCACCAAACCATATGCAACATTGTAAAAAATAAAGGGCAGCATAATATTTGACACTAAGTAATGTGTTGCAAGTTTTTTCATTTTTTATCCATCGCCATACTTTGTACACAGGTTGCTCAACATTTTTCAATACAGTAAGGCCCCGACTTACGTTCAGTGTTGCCAATTTAGCGGTTTTCCCGCTAGATTTAGCGGAAATGCTTCAGGTTTGACGGATTAAAATATGTAACAGCGGATAGCGGTTTTTTTAGTGGAATGAGTTTAAATGTAAAAATTTAAAATATGTTTAGCATTTTATATATTTTGGCAATGTAACATTTAAATTAAGAAATATTTATTTAACAATTCAATATTTCATAATTGAAATGTTTTATTTCTATACATCGTAAACATAGTAGGGATATCTTATTTAATAGTTTTTTTTTTTTATAAAGCGAAGAATCGGTTTTATATTATTCAGGGATCCCCTGAGGGGAACCACAACAATTTCAATACGTAGTTACACTCGCGGTCAAACGATAATGACCGTTGGTTCTTAGCTTTAAATTGTTGAATCAAATCTAAAAATGTAGAAAAAATTCTAATGGATTAGCCCCACCTTTTTTTGAAACCGCGAAGGCATGCCATTGGATTATTTTTCTTTGTCGTAATTGAATCATCTGGAGAAACAAAATTATAGCGATGAATAACCTCATCATGGGTATAATTAATGTCTCTGTAGATATCTTTATATGCAGGCCATCCATCACTGATGATTCTTGTACTTGACAATATTTTCTTTCTTATAATTGATAATAGAGTTGTTTTATCTCTATTTTCTACCGGAACTAAAAAAACATCGTTTGGTAATTCTTTCAAATGCACCAAAAACCCATTGTGTTCCTATTAGTTTTCCTCTATTATTTTATTATTATCTATACGGTGCAAGGAAGCCTGAGGTTTATGCTGCACCAGCCGAAGAAAAAAAAAAAAAAAAAATCTGAATTACTGAGAGAGAGAAAGAAGTAGAAGGGAATCACCAAGAAAGAGAAGAACATGATGATATCCAGCTTAGGACCCTGGGTATCGCAAGCCCATACTCACCAGATGTGAGTCCCTGGGGGTTATTATATATTTTCTTTTGAAAAATGCTGATTCATCAATTTCAATTTCGATAGGTATTCCATTTTCTGAAATCTCCCTAGTTAACTATCTTAATCAATTATTGATATCATGCAGATCTCCCTCAGATCTTTACATTTTCCAAAAATAGTGTTTTTTATTTTTTTTTTATTGATATTTAAATGAAGAGCAATGCGACCTTGAGACCAATCTTAGGACCAGAAGTATAGAAATAAATTTTGATAGAAAATAGAACTTTTGATAGAAATAAACTTTAATGTACTATCATCAAAAAATGATTTATGTCTAATACTCTTTGTTTTACGGCAAGGTTTCTTACAACCCCATCTAAACATATCAGTTTTACATTTACTTTTTGTTAGCCGCATTTCAAGTTTGCAAACTTCACCAAAAGCTGTACTTTGCAAAATGTGATTTTTCGCCAACCAAGAAATCAAGTGATTAATATTGCCGCTGCATAAATTCATCAACTCCGTTAAACGGTAGTTGTTATTTTTGACTTCTTCCTCAGAATAAACTGCACTTAATATGCAATTTGGAGGTTTTTGTCTGGACATAATGTAGGGTCTTAAAATTTTTTATGGCGCCCATTAATAGGATTTAACCGAAATGAAAATTTAAAAAGTTGACGGGTTAAGTGTTAAAAATAGCGGATTTTGAGCATGCGGCTAGCGGGAAGTATTATTAAGAGTTGGCAACACTGCTTACGTTATGTTATTTATATATATTTTTTGTGACTGAAGATTTCAGTGAAAGGGACACACATTTCACCATAATAACATAAAAACCCACAGAATTACGGCTATCGATATTATCGCAATTTTTTTTTTTTTTTTTTATGTAAACCCCAAACACGAGAGGTATTAGAACTTATAGTACTTAGTACTGTGCTTGGGTTGGAGGTTGAGAAAACGAAATAAGATATTTGTTGACGGAATTGAACTTCTGTAGACTGTAATTTTCGGGAAATAAGTATATAGGAAGTTTGTTCCAGAAAACCGCAGTTGAATGCATAAAAGAGGAACATGAAAAGTTGGTTCTGCGAGTTTGAAGTTGGACAGTAAATGAATGTTGGCTGGTGGCGACACGTATTCGGACTGTTTTGAAAGAGAGCGGGAATTATAGAAGCCAATTCAGAAGAACAGTGCCCATGGAAATATCTGCAGAAGAGGTATGCAGCAGAAACAGTACGTCTATGAGTCAGCGAGTGGAGAGACTTAGAGATGAATCATTAATTAACCTAACGGGCTGCAAGAGTAGCTCATGGTGTATTGTCGATAATATATAGGAGTTTTTCTAGCAGGGATAAGGAGGTGATTATTCCCTTGTATAAGTCAATGGTCAGGCCACACCTAGAGTACTGTATACAGGTCTGAAGGCCTCATTACAAGAAGGATGTAGAGATGATGGAACGAGTACAGAGAAGGGCAACAAGATTAGTGAATGGAACAAAGGGGTGCTCTTACGAAGAAAGGCTTAAGTTTTGCAAATTACAGTGTCTGGAGACTAGGCACCAGCAAGGTGATCTGATAGAGGTGTATAAAGCCTTGAATGGTTTGGGCATGATCAATGCTGATGGGATTCTTCCTCTTGCTCAGAATAATCACCTGAGGGGGCATAAATTTAAATTCAGGAAAGACGGATGTAGGATAGACGTGAGGAAATTTGCCTTTAGCCAGCAGGTGGTTGGTTGGTGACTTCCATCCCTTGTCGTGGAAGTTGATAGCTTAAATAAGTTTAAGGCTCAGTTGGACAGGTATTTCGAACGAAAAGAGGGGTGAAGTGGAAGTGGTTATTTTTTATTTATTTATTTATTTATTTTTATTTTTTTTTTGTTTGGCTGATGCTGCATAAGGTTTCTTTCTTGCATCAAATGCCTCTACTAATGCTAATGCTAACTGCCCTCTTCTGAATGGAATCAAGAAGCCTGTGAGAGATTTAGGGGCACTGTCGCAGATGTGCGAACAATATTCCCTGGTAGGGTGGATTTGCGACTTAAAAAGAGTAAACAGCTGTTTGGAAGAAAAGTAACGCTTGAGAGCGAAAGAGAAAACCAAGTTTTTTAGATGCAGAGGAAGCAATATTTGTAATGTGCTTGTGCCAAGAGAGATTAGAAGTCAGGGTAATAAAAGAGAAATATCATTTTGCCCAGAAACCTAGGTCACCAAAGATAAGCATAGGAGCAGAAGAATCCTTTTTGCGAGATATAAGACAAGAATGAGTTTTAGAAGGATTGAAATCAACTAAGTTCTCTTTGCCCCACTGGATAATTACCTGGAGATCGGCATTTAAGGAATTGGCGGTAGATTTTGGAGAAGTTGAAGCTGATTAAGCAGGACAAAGTTTCTCAAAATGGAAAATGGAATGCAATATGCTATCATCGGCAAAACTACGGGTGGGATTTCCAGTCAATGGAAGGTCATTAATATACAAGAGGAAAAGAATGGGGGAAAGAACTGAACCTTGGGGGACACCGGCATTAGTGGAGAAATTAGAAGACAGAGAGCCATCTACCATCACCCTCAGCGAGCGATCAGAGAGAAAACTGGATAACCAATTACAAAAAACAGTTGGCAAACCATAAGATGGAAGAACATTGTTTAGAAGACCTTTATGCCAAACACGATCGAAAGCCTTTGAGATGTCATGAGCAACAGCTTATGTTTCACCGACCTTTTCCATTGAATTAGTCCATAAATGGGTAACATAAGCCAGAATATCATCAGCGGATCGACACTGACGAAATCCATACTGGCGAACGTTGATCAGACGGAAGGTTTCTAGGTAGTTTAAGAGTTGCCGGTTAATTGATTTCTCCATTACTTTAGAAAGGGAACAAGTAATTGCAATCAGACGATAATTGGATGGGAGGGATTTGTCACCCTTTTTGGGAACTGGCTGGATATGACCAAATTTCCAAGCAGAAGCAAAAACACCTTTGGAATAAAAAAGTGAAAAAAGGCGGCAAAGAACAGGAGTAAGTTCAGGAGCACAGGTTTTGAGAATAAGTGGAGAAATACCATCGAGATATGGAGCTTCCTTAGCATCAAGATCCTTTTGACGGAAGACCACAGGAGGCATTGAATGGAGCGTGTTGGGATTGGTGGGACGTGTTTTATCAAGATCATTAATACATGAGTTGGAAGAAAAATGGGATGCTAGCAGGTCAGCTTTATCCTTGGCTGAAGTGACAACAGAACCATCTGGTTTGGACAGGTGGACAGCAGAGATGGGCAAAAGTTGTGGCCAATAGCTTTGGCAAGAGACCAGAATGCTCGGCTACCATTAGGACAAGGAGCAAGTTTTCTACTCTTGGAACAAGAAAGTGAAAAAAGGCGGCAAAGAACAGGAGTAAGTTCAGGAGCACAAGTTTTGAGAATAAGTGGAGAAATACCATTGGGATCTGGAGCTTTTTTCACGAGGAGCAAGTTTTCTACTCTTAGCCTGTTCAAATTCTAATTTGGACTGATTAATAACTGCTTTACAATTGTTGCGAGCTTTGGTGTAGGCAGAAAATGAAACAAGCCAATTACAATATGCAATGTTCTTCTCTTGAACAGCCTTAACACATTATTCAAAAACCAAGGTTTAGATAAAGGAGATTTTAAAGTGGAATGTGGGATAAAGGATTTCATTCCTGCAAGAATAATTTCACTGACACGATCTGAGCAAACAATGACATCAGAAGTTTTGAAACAGTAATCAGACCAAGGAAAGAAGAAAATAAATCTCACAGGTCACCCATTTTGCATTCTTGTAATGCCAAACAATACGAGGTTGGGTATAGCCATGAGATAAAGGTCTCATTGGAGAAGAAACAATCACCAAGTTGTGATGTGAGGTGCCTATAGGACCTCTCACTTCGATCGTGTACTTAGAAGGGTTGTCTGTGAGAAAAAGATCAAGCGTGTTGGCTGTATTAGGATTGTCTGGTATTCTTGTAGGTAAATGAACAATCTTTGCAAGGTCATTAGTAATTGCAAAAGCCTCGGCATTTCGCCCAGCTGGGTCGGTGTGATTAGAAAGCGGAAGCCAGCTGGAGTTGTGAACATTAAAATCACCAAGGAAAATTACCTCACTGTTAGGAAAGTTGGACTTCAGAAAGTCAAGTTTCAAAGAGAGGAAGTCAAAGAGCTCCAAGCGATTGGTGGAGTTGGGAGAACGATAGAGACGACAGATGAATTTGACACAATGAGTTAGAGAGATTTTAAGCCAGAGAAGATTGAAAAAAAGGAGATCCCAAATTACCAAGTCGCTGATGGGGAATATCGGAACGGACATATGCACAAGTACCGCCTTTGAGGCGAAAGGAATCATACAGTGAATAGTTTGGGCAACTGAGATGAGCAGTAGTTGAATCAACCGATAACTGAGATTCTGTCAGAAAAAGTACATGGGGGTTTGGAAGCTGCAAGTGGAAATGGACATCTTTGAGATTAGAATTGAGACCACGTATATTTGTGATATGGATTAGGAAGTGTTTGAGAGGGTTAGATCTTTTCGCAAATAAGCTTACTCTATTAGTCTCACAATTCATGGTGTATTCAATAGTAAGAATAGTGGGTCATGCTGTATGAAGTAATGAAATTTTTGGATATGGCGTACACATGGTAAGAATATACCCAGATCCTTGATATATCGTGGCCTCGACAATGTCTCCCGCATACACACTACTCGGACTCCCTCCAGTCACTATCTGGCAGAGTAGAGGTAGCAAGATTATACACTAGCTGATCCGGAAATCTCCTAGAGAGTTACCAATAGGTTCGATCTGGTGTACTAACTAGTGCTGGCCCTTGAACGCTGTTTTAGAGCTGTACCCTCGAAATGCAAGGAAGATTGAATCTCGCCACGATGTTCATCATAACCTCAAAAGTCATCAATCATACTGCATGATGGAAGAGATGGGAAAGGGTTGACCGTAACTTAGCTCTGGAGACTAGACATGGGTTCCACCACTTCAAGCCTTCAATAAGCAAAGTGGTGGTATTGCACTGGTTGATGAGAGTCCATCTACCACCTAGTACTGCCTGGTAACACAAAGGGGTGGCATTCCTCCATATGGTGTGGGCACCACACCTTGACTCCTGCTTACTTTAGTTCACTCTTGTGTGGTCACCCACCGCATGCTTGTGCATGGAGGTTATACCCAGGATTACAAACAGTCCGACCATCGTGAAGGTGCAAGCAGAGGATTTGGCTGTTACAGACCGGCCGGACTTGGCCAAAATAATGTCCACTTGATTTGAGTGACACCCGAATGTCAGTTCCATCAGTGTTTTAGACTCCCACGTAGCAAGTACAGCTTGTCTGGCATATCTGAGAGAATGCAACAGGATCGAGTTTACTACCTGTTTATAATAGATTGCGCTAACAGAAAAATCCAATAACCCAGAAAGTGCAAATTGTTTTTAATGTTTTATGGCAGTGATCTCCAGAAATGAGCTTTAGTAAAATGCGAGAGCTCACGTGGGGTGATAATAGTAAGTTTTCGTCTTAACCCTGTGAAACCTATTACAATAATAATAAGTTATTATTATTATTATATATTATTATTATATAATAATAATATATAATGTTATTATTATGTATTATTATTAAAGTTATTATTATTATTACCTGTATACAGCACCTAGATTACTGTATACAGGTCTGGAGGCCTCATTTCAAGAAGGATGTAGAGCTGCTGGAACGAGTACTGTACAGAGAAGGGCAACAAGATTAGTGAATGGAACAAAGGGGTGCTCTTACGAAGAAAGGCTTAAGTTTTGCAAATTACAGCGTCTGGAGACTAAGCACCAGCGAGGTGATCTGATAGAGGAGTATAAAGCCAGCCTTGAATAGTTTGAGCATGCTTAATGCTGTTGGGATTCTTCCTCTTGCTCAGAATAATCACCTGAGAGGGCATAAATTCAAATTGAGGAAAGACAGATGTAGGATACACGTGCAGAAATTTGCCTTTAGCCAGCGGGTGGTTGGTTGGTGGAACAGACTTCCATCACTTGCCGTGGAAGTTGATAGTCTAAATAAGTTTAAGGCTCAGCTGGATAGGTATTTTGAACGAACAGAGGGGTGAAGTGGAAGTGGTTTTTTTTTTTTGGCTGATGCTGCATAAGCTTGCTTTCTTGCATCAAATGCCTATGCTAATTGTAATGCTAAAGTTCTTTTCAGAAAATTTATTTTGACTGTTATCACGGTGCCGACTAAGAGAATAAGTGACAGCAGTACTGGGAAATCTATCAAGAAAAGGAAAGTGATCGAGTTGGATCAGAAAATTAAAATAATAAGGATGTATAAAATGTCCAAATATTAACAAGTATCGTGCGGAATTCAGATTTGTCGTGGTGAACACAAAGTAGAAAGACGGAATACGAGAAGCGGTGAAGCGATCGGCACCAGCGAGTTCAACTATAATAACCAAGCTACAAAATACATATCAGTTTTTACAGTACAATAACATGCGTATTTTCTTCCTTTTATGTTTTCTTTTCTTATGTGCTACTCTGGCTACTTCACCGCTGTCCCCAGATAAAGTTTTTAATTGAAAATTATATAACTATTTTTTTTTTTTTTTTTTTGAGGATATTACGTAGTAATTTTGGCATATCAGGGATATAGTAGCAATATTTTATTAGCCATTCACGAGTTACGTAAAACTCAAGTTATGTAAGAAGTCCTGGAATGTATCTCGGGAACTTACTGTATTTTTGGATTATTCGGGAATTTTTTTTTTTTTTTTTTTTACCATCTATCCCGGAAAATCGAGTCTACTGTATTTGGATTTTAGGAAAGCTTTTGATACTGTTGCATATGGAAGATTACTGTACAAACTGGAGCATTAAGGGCAAGTTGCTGCTATGGATAAAGGGTTGGTTGAGTGGGAGAGTTTATTCTTTGTTTTAGTCCACAAAGAATATTTTATTCTTTGTGGACTAATGTTATTAGTCCACAAATAAAACACTTAAATAAATTCAAAAATTAGGCAGACTTTTGAGAAATGAATAGGTAAAATGGGAGATGGGTAGTTTTTTCTTTTTTTTTTTTTGTGGTTGAAACTGTATTAGCTTGCTTTCTTGCAGCATATGGTCATATGTCTCTACTAATGCTATCACAGCATGGATTTGTTAAAGGAAGATTGTGCCATGCCAGTGTGATTAGTTATGTTGTTACAAAAGAACTGGATGTAAAGAATAATTCTGACATCATATACAGTAAGCCCTAGCGGTTCACTTAAACTGATTCGCTATAAAGCTGTTCTTATATTATAACCCGTATCTCACAACTCACTATCATGCTCTTTTAACAGTGATGAAAAGTTGTGCATTGCATTTGCTTGCATATACATTGAGCTCTGTACCCAGTCATCACTCAGTACAGTGTCTGCAACGGACAGTTTACTCGAACATTGTATATTGCTAAGCAATTCTGATCTTGGACAATGTACCAGGACATCAAAGCAAAGAGGGCTTCTCTGAAAGGACTTAGTAAAGCTTTTGAATGCTTTGAAAAAATGTGATTATTTACGTAAGAACAACTATGATGTGGAAAGAAGTTTAAAGGTAATTAAAGTAACTTAAAGCAAACTCACTCTACCATGGAATATTGTTACCACATCTGGGACAGTGCCCCCAAAACCTCTCAAGCTTCTGGATTCCATTCAAAAGAGAGTAGTTAGGTTAATTAATGACCCATCTCTAACAGACTCTCTGTCTCATAGACATTCTGTTTCTGCTGCATGCCTTTTCTATAGATACTTCCATGGGCACTGTTCTTCTGAATTCTATAATCCCCACTCTTTTTCTCTCTCTTCCAAGGCAGTTTGAACACTTGCCACAACCAGTCAACATCCTTTCACTGTCCAACTTCAAACTCACAGAACCAACTTTTCTTCTTCCTTATTTATTCATTCAACTTCTGTTTCCTGGAACAACCTTCCTTCCTATGTATTTCCTGAAAATACAATCTATAGAAGTTCAAGTCAAACGTCAACAAATATCTTCTTTTGTCTTCTCGACCTACCCATGCACGATACTAAATACTATTAAGTTCTAAAACCTTTCGTGTATTAGAACCTATGTGTAATGAAAACGTATATAATTATATACGTTTTCATTAAAAAATAATAATAGTTTAAAGAAAGAAATGAACCCCCTACATGATTTTGTACAATGAGAGGAAGAGGGCCAAAGTATAACCCAAAAATCAACTCATTTTTCAGTCCAAAGATACGAAAACTCCATAGCCCAGGGCCTTCAGATTGATAAATTCATGGTTTTAAATGATATTTTAAGTTTAATTTTGATACATAATGTAGTTATTTACTACATAATTATATACGTACATAATGTACAACATTTTATATGTATGCAAATTTTTGAATATTAAATATTTTGGCCGACATTGTGCATCTTTTTACTACTGTTTATTACTGATTAGGAAATATCCTATGGCATACACCACAACTCACAAATGCATATGCTACCTTATGGAAATATGGTGCTTGCTTAGCACTGATTCACTTAACGCTCTGTTGTTCCAGAATGAATTATCAGCATTAAGCAGGGGTAATCTGACATAGATTTCAGTAAAGTCTTTGTGGCATCATTGGGGGAAAATTACTACTCTATATGGATAGAGGAATGGTTAAATGGCAGGAGTCAAAGAGTGGTTATTAATGGCCACTGATTGTCATGGAATAATATTAGTGGAGTTTGTTGTGATTCAGTGTTTGGCTAATTTTTTTAAAATATTTATTAATGATATTATTTATTTCAAGTTTGATGTCTAACTTTGCTTTAAGGCAAAGGTGAATACAGTGGTTGATGACATTAATCATGGTATTCTTCTTGAAGAGGATCTACACAAGCTCAGTAGACAGGCTGAGAAACTGTAATTGAAGTTTAAAGTGATAAATGCAATTAAGATACCTGCATTTGGGTAGCAGTAATCCCAGAATAATATACCATGTGGATGGTACCAAAGTCAAGTTATAAAGGAATTTGATGCAAAGATGAGAAAGATAGAGGTAATTATACTGTCTGACATGAAATTCTCTGAGCAGTGCAAACAAGCTGCTAGCACAACTCATGAGACTTTGTCAATGATATAAGGAACTTTGCCAATAGGGATAACGAAGTGATTAACTCACTGCATAAGGCAGTTGAGAGGTTGCACATGAGCACTGCAATAATGCTTCCAGACACAGGTCAAGAAGCATTATTTTTAGGGATGTGGAGCTGTTGGAATGGGTAAAGAGTAGAGTAGAGTACAGTGTAAAGATTATTCAGAGGATTCACAGTGGTACTCTTACCAAAAGAGGCTTCAGTTTATAAAGAAGAAAGGCTTCTGGAAACTAGCTACCAGCAAAGAGACCTGACTGAAGTGTTAAAGCTTTAAATGGATTGAGTAAATTAAATGCTGATAACATCTTACTTTTTTCCCTCAGGGAAAAATTTAAGAAGGTAGCTGCAGGACGGATACCCAAAAATTTGATTTCAGTCAGAGAGTAACTGATTGGTGTAACAAACATCCATCTTCTGTTGTGGTAGCAGGTAGTTGGAATGAATTTAAATAGGGATTGGTCAAATTATTAGTATTAACCATATAGTGAAGAAAGCCAACATACTAGCCAAAATAAAATAATAATAATAAAGTAAAATAAATTTCTAAAGAGATTTATTTTATTTCCCCCAAGCTGTCAGCCTCATCTACCCCCAGAGGTAGTTTATTACAGCAATTAACAATGCACCGGCTAAAAGAAGACTTCCTACAATTTAGTCTATATTCGAATTTGTGGTCTGGCAGTGGAAGAATCATAACATTGAAAATGTTGCCTTCATTCATTTTGCTATCCCCTCTCATAGTCTTTTAGACCTCAATAAGATCCCATAATAGTGGGATTATAACATTCTCATCTCTACAAGCAAATGCTGAATAAATCATCAGTATGGTACCATGGAATACCTCCAAAACACGGCCTAGTTCATTTCACAAATATACGGGATCTCAGCTCTAATCTCAATGATGTCCCTTTCCACTTACACCGACCGGGCTAGCTGGGTGGGTAAAGTGCCTGCCTGGCAACCCAAAGGTCGCAGGTTCGATTCCCGCCTCGGGCTTGGATCAATGTACTGCAAAAACCTTGGGAGGTGCATTATGGCCACAGAAGCCTATGCGCCAACAACTACCAAAAAAAAAAAAAAAAAAAATTTCCACTTACAGTCTGCCAAACCCCATGTACTTTTTCTGACAGAATCTCAGTTATCGGTAGATTCAACCACTGCTCATCTCAGTTGCCAAATTATTCGCTGTATGATTCCTTTCACCTCGAAGGTGTCCATATGTCCATTCCAGTATTCCCTGTCAGAGACTTGGTAATTTGGAATTTCCTCTTTTTGATCTTCTCTGGCTCAAAATCTTTCTATCTCATTCTGTCAAATTCATCTGTTCTCTCTACCATTCTCCCAACTCCAATAATCACTTGGAACTCTGACTTCCTCTCTTTGCAACTTTACTTTCTCCAGTCCAACTTTCCTAACAGTGAGGTAATTTTCCTTGGTGATTTTAATGTTCACAACTCCAGCTGGCTTCCGCTTTCTAGTCACACAGATCCAGCTGGTCGAGATGCTGAGGCTTCTGCAATTTCTAATGACCTTACACAGATTGTTCATTTACCTACCAGAAAACTGGACAATCCTAACCATACAGCCAACAAGCTTGATCTTTTTCTCACAAACAACCCTAAGTACACGATAGAAGTGAGTGGTCCTTCAGGCACCTCAGATCACAACTTGGTGATTGTCTCTTCTCTAATGCATCCTTTATCTTATGGTTATTCCCAACCTTGTGTTGTTTGGCATAACAAGAATTCAAAATGGGATGACCTGCGAGATTTCTTTTCCTCAGGCTGTTTTGATTACTGTTTCAAAACTTCTGATGTCAACCTTTGCTCAGATCGTGTCAGTGAAATTATTCTTGTAGGAATGGAATCCTGTATTCGACACTCCACTTTAAAATCTCAACCTTTCTAAACCTTGGTTTTCCAATAAATGTGCTAAGGCTGTTCAAGAGAAGAATGTTGCATATCGTAATTGGCTTGTTTCATTTTCTGTCTATACCAAAGCTCACAACAATTGTAAAATGGTTATTAATCAGTCCAAACTAGATTTTGAACAGGCTAAGAGTAGAAAACTTGCTTCTTGCCCTAATGATAGCCGAGCATTCTGGTCTCTTGTCGAAACTATTGGCTGCAACTTTTGCCCATCTCTTCTACTACCTCTGTCAAAACCAGATGGTTCTATTGTCACTTCAGCCAAGGATAAAGCTGACCTACTAGCATCCCATTTTTCTTCACTTGTGTATTAATGATCTTGGTAAAACACTTCCTTCCATTCCCCACACGCTCCATTCAATGCCTCCTGTGGTCTTCCATCAAAAGGATGTCAGAAGGATTTTGATGAATCTTGATGCCAAGAAAGCTCAAGGTCCTGATAGTATTTCTTTACTTGTTCTCAAAAGTTGTGCTCCTGAACTTACTCCTGTTCTTTGCCACCTTTTTTCATTTTCTTATTCTAAAGGTGTTTTCCCTTCTGCTTGGAAATTTGGTCAATTCCAGCCCATTTCCCAAAAAGGGTGACAAATCACTCCCATCCAATTATCATCCCATTGCAATTACCTCTACTCTTTCTAAAGTAATGGAGAAATCAATTAACTGCCAACTCTTAAACTATCTAGAAACCTTCCATCTGATCATTTATCGCCAGTATGGATTCCGTCAGTGTCAATCCACTGGTGATATTCTGGCTTATGTTACCCATTTATGGACAAATTCAATGGAAAGGTTTGGTGAAATACAAGCAGTTGCTCTTGACATCTCAAAGGCTTTCGATCATGTCTGACATAAGTCTTCTAAACAAGCTTCCATCCTATGATTTGCCAACTGTTTTTTTTTTAATTGGTTATCCAGTTTTGTCTCTGACTGCTCACTGAGGGTGATGGTAGATGGCCCTCTGTCTTCTAACTTCTCCACTAATGCTGGTATCCCCCAAGGTTCAGTTCTTAACCACCCCACTCTTTTCCTCTTGTATATTAATGACCTTCTTCCATTGACCGAAAATTCTATCCACAGTTTTGCCGATGATAGCACATTCATTCCACTTTCAAGTTTGGGAAACCTCGCCCTGTTCAATCAGCTTAAACTTCTCGAATATCTGCTACCAATTCTTTAAATGCCATCCTCCAGTGGGGCAAAGACAACTTAGGTGATTTCAATTCTTCTGCTCCTATGCTTATCTTTGGTGACACTCCAGTTTCTGGGCAAGATGATATATTTCTTTTCGGGATTACCCTGACTTCTAATCTCTCTTGGCACAAGCACATTACAAATATTTCTTCCTCTGTATTGAAAAAAACTTGGTTTTCTCTTTCGCTCTCAGCGTTACTTTTCTTCCAAACAGCTGTTTACTCTGTACAAATCGCAAATCCACCCTACCATGGAATATTGTTCCCACATCTGGGAACAATATTCCATGCCCCCAAAACCTCTCTCAGGCTTCTAGATTCCATTCAGAAGAGGGCAATTAGGTTAATTAATGACTCATCTCTAACAGTCTCTCCACTCGCTGTCTCATAGATGTACTGTTTTTGCTGCATGCCTTTTATACAGATACTTCCATGGGCACTGTTCTTCTGAATTGGCTTCTATAATTCCCACTCTCTCTTTCAAAACAGTCAGAATATATGCTGCCACCAACCAACATCCATTTACTGTCCAACTTCAAACTCACAGAACCAACTTTTCATGTTCCTCGTTTATTCATTCAACTGCCATTTTCTGGAACAACCTTCCTTCGTACATATTTACTGAATATTATAGTCTACAGAAGTTCAAGTCTGTAGTGTCAACAAATATCTTCTTTCGTCTTCTCAACTTCCAACCTATGCATGATACTAAAGTACTCTAGGTTCCAATACCTCTTGTGTTTGGGGTGTTTGTAAAAAAAAAAAGCTGTCATAGACTTCAGTATGTTTCATCACTCTGTAATTGTCCTATGCCATCTCTTTCTGCACTGTTTGACTTGCTAGGCTAACTCTGTATTTATTGATCTCATTATCCTCATAATATACTTACTTAATGGTCTATATGTATTCATTGCTTCTGTGTCTATTGCTTTAAAAATATTCCATAATTTTGTTAACCCTCTTGCTATCTGCCAGTTAATAGAGGCCACCTAGCATCTTAAACTGTGACAATCCCCTTTGCTGAAGATAAATCCCATGCAACCTTTAACAACTAATACTTTCCTCATCTTCCAAAGACTACATGATCACTTCCTACTAATGTAAAATATAATTTGGAAACTATACTATATGGTGATTGTCTGTGGATAATGTACAATTAATTTATTATTGCTTTGACCTAATTCCTAAATTTAAAACAAAGGTGACATTTCAGGATCTTTGATAGATCCCATCATCAGACCAGGGGACTAAAATAAGGGGAACATAGGATAAATTTACATTCTTAACAATTTTACAATATTGCAATTTTAGTTAAAATAATCATCACAAATAAACAGTTTTTATAAATTAATTATATATAAAATTAATAAAAATTGCAATATACAGTTTTAGTCACAATTAAATGAAATAATCTAAATTTACACTCATGAACCAAAAAAATATTACCACCCATCTCCATGACTGGATGCATCCCCTAGCACTTAGGAGTAATGTCACCAACTGGCATAACATACAGGGTGTTTTAAAAGTGATGGTCAATAATTTAAAGGTGAACTGTACAGACTACAATATGCAAAAAAAGCCTAGTAAATATGGGTCCTTAAGTGAATTGTTTTCGAGATATTGCATTTCTAGTTGGGATCCACCACTGACAAGGTGAACTGTACTGAATTGGGATCCACCACTGACTTGTTTGTTTAGGTTAGGTTAGGTTATGCTCATTCTCTCCCTTTCCCCTCTCTCAATGCTCTGAGACGTAGCAGGCATACTAGTACTTGTCAAAGGATTGTCAATATGGAAAGAGGTTACAGCAACGAAGAGTATGCAGACATGCACTTCATGTATGGTAAGACCAACGGCAGTGCACTTGAGGCTGCACGTTTGTACCAAGAAGCATTTCCCCGCTGAAGGCAGCTCAACAGGCGCACATTCATCAGGGCACATCAACGCCTTATAGAACATGGGTGCTTTGCACATGGAGTACAAGCAGGTAGGCCCAGAAGCATAACATCTGATGTTGAGAAAAGGGTGTTAGAAAGAATAGATCAAAATCCAGGAATTTCAACAAGGAGGGTTGCTCTGCAAGAGCGTGTACTGAGTCACAGTAGTGTGTGGCGAATTTTATATCGCCAATTACTGTACCCCTACAATATCCAGCGTGTACAAGGTCTCAGCAATACAGACAACCCTCCCAGAGTGAACTTCTGCCAGTGAATGCAACAGCAGTGTGTCCTGATCCCCCAATTTTTAAACAACATTTTGTTCACTGACGAAACTGGGTTTACTCGTGATGGTATTTTTAATTTTCATAACTGTCATGTTTGGTCCGACAAAAATCCTAATTCAATTCATGAGTCACGATATCGGCAACATTTCTCATTGAATGTCTGGGCAGGACTACTAGGAGACTGTCTAATTGGACCACACTTTCTGCCAAACAAGCTAACAGGAGAGCTGTACCTTCAGTTCATGAAGGTACAGCTCTCCTGTTCCAGACCTTGATGGTGATAATGTTCCACTGCAGCAATGCCAGAATGTGGTTTATGCATGATGGTGCACTGGCACATTTCGCTCGAGTTGTGACTCGGTATCTAACTAGAAAGTATAGTCAACGGTGGATAGGTAGAGGTGAGCCTGTAATGTGGTCTCCCAGATCACCAGACTTAAATCCTATGGATTTTTGTATCTGGGGTCATGTAAAAAGCTTGGTGTACACTTCTGACATTAACACAGTTGAGGAATTGCAGCATCGGGTAAAAGGAGCCTTTCAGCAAATCAGAAATGACCCAGGAATGCCCGAAAGGATTCGCAACTCAATGCAGAGAAGACTACAAAGCTGCATACTGATGCAAGGACAGCATTTTGAACACCTTTCGTAACATCTGTAAAATCCTGTGGTGTTGAAACCAAAAATTAAAAATGTATTATCTTATGTTTAATAAAACCACCCTTAGCAAAGGATTCACAACTTTTTGATAAACCAGTGCTCCCATAGTCAGTGGCAGACCTCAACAGAAAATGCGCATTATCTCAAAAACGGTTCATTTGCAGCCCAATGTTCACTGAGATTTTTTTGCTTATTTTAGTTTGTAC
This sequence comes from Mastigoproctus giganteus, assembly GCF_048544385.1. NCBI lineage: Eukaryota > Metazoa > Arthropoda > Arachnida > Uropygi > Thelyphonidae > Mastigoproctus > Mastigoproctus giganteus. The sequence goes on from NC_143578.1 coordinate 128,525,201, forward strand.
TTTTCACCTTTAAATTATTGACCATCATTTTTTAAACACCCTGTTTACACCATAGACACCATGTAGGGCAGATCAAGGTTCCGGCTCCATCATGCTGATGGTGAGGTGCATATTCAACAGCGAGCAGGTGAACAGTTGCAACTAGACTGCACAGTTCAATGAAAACAGGCCAGTGGCTAAGGCATCATGGTTTGGGGGATGCTTTCATCAACATCACTGGGTTGCCTCATCCCCATTGAACACAATTTCACCACCAAATCCTACCTCAGCATTGTTTCCAACCAAGTTTTGCCCTACATAGTGTCTATGTATCCAGATGACATTGGATTCTTTCAACAAGACAATGCCCTACATATCAAGGCCCACATCATACAGGAATGGTTCAATCACGCGTAAGTATTTTGTGTGCTCCTCTTGTCTGCCAAATGGCCCCCCCAGCATCAATTCCACTAAACATGCGGTGAAACACAGCATTCACTAGTGCCTTGCTCCGTTGTTGAACTCTGGGACATTCTTCTGTCCAGCTGGTCAAGGATACCTTTTACAGTCTCAAGGAGTCAATGCCACGCCAGGCGCAAGCAGTTATAGAAAGAGGTGGCCCAACACACTGTTAGGTAGGTGGTCATAATGTTTTGGCTTATGAATATATAAATCAATTATACATGAAACACATGGCCAGCTCCTTGCCCTGGCTTGTTTAAGACTGCTAAATTCAAATGCAAGGTGTTGTTAAACTTTTATTTTGTAAAGACTTGAGGCTGAATGGCAACCATCAGCTGGTCGCCAATGGCCCTTACACCTAACCAATCTAAACTAGATGAAAAGTCAAATATCTGGATCCTTTACAAATAATTGGTGAAAAATATGCCAAAGAAGTAAAGAAATATGGAGTTAGTACCTTTTTCAAAGGCTCAAGAACACATAATCCAACGAATGACCCTGATACATTCATGGGTCCAATTTATAAAATCAACTGCAATTGCAGGACATATCTACATTGGAAAATCACTTGGGCATCTCAATACCAGATTGGATGAACATAAAAAGAATGTTTAGCATTAGCATTAGTAGAGGCATTTGATGCAAGAAAGCAAGCTTATGCAGCATCAGCCAAAAAAAAAAAACCACTTCCACTTCACCCCTCTGTTCGTTCAAAATACCTGTCCAGCTGAGCCTTAAACTTATTTAGACTATCAACTTCCACGGCAAGTGATGGAAGTCTGTTCCACCAACCAACCACCCGCTGGCTAAAGGCAAATTTCTGCACGTGTATCCTACCTTGAATGGTTTGTATGCTCAAACCATTCAAGGCTTTATACACTTCTATCAGATCACCTCGCTGGTGCCTAGTCTCCAGACACTGTAATTTGCAAAACTTAAGCCTTTCTTTGTAAGAGAACCCCTTTGTTCCATTCACTAATCTTGTTGCCCTTCTCTGTACTCGTTCCAGCAGCTCTACATCCTTCTTGAAATGAGGCCTCCAGACCTGTATACAGTACTCTAGGTGTGGCCTGACCATTGCCTTATACAAGGGAATAATCACCTCCTTATCCCTGCTAGAAAAATTCCTATATATCATTGACAATACACCATGAGCTACTCTTGCAGCCCATCTGCACTGCTCAGAGAACTTCATATCTGCCCGCACAACCACCCCCAGATCCGTTTCATTCTCTACCACTGTCAGTGTAGTACCACAGAGTTGATACGTTGCTCTGGGGTTGCTGTTTCCCATGTGTAGTACTTTACATTTGTCAATGTTAAACTTCATTTGCCACCTCTCATCTTTGAGCAGATGATTTGTCATCTGCTCAACCTTTCCAGATCCTGTTGCAGCAGCATAGTGTCAGTAGTGTCCTTGACAATCCTGCCTACCTTTGTATCGTCTGCAAACTTGGACATTAAGCTTGATATACCATCATCAATATCATTTATGAATACAGAAAACAATAATGGACCCAACATTGAGCCCTCAGGGACTAAACTAATAACATTAGTCCACGAAAAGCAGTGTCCATTGATTACCACTCTCTGTCTTCTCCCCCTCAGCCACCCCTTTATCCACAGCAGCAATTTGCCTCCAATGTCATACTGCTCCAATTTGTGAAGCAGTCTTCCATGTGCAACAGTATCAAAAGCCTTTCTAAGATCCAAGTATATAATATCAAAGTTATTCCCTGCATCCAGTTCCTTTGTGACTGCATCATAGTATCCAATCAAATTGGTCAGGCAAGACTTCCCCTTAACAAAACCATGCTGTGTCCGAGCTGTCTAAATGATCTGAAGTCTTGTCTAAATGATCCTGCAGTGCTTCTTTAACTAGTGCCTGCATTAATTTTCCTGGAACAGAAGCTAAACTCACAGGTCTATAATTACTTGTGTCAGCCTTTGATCCTCCTTTGTGAATTGGGGTCACATTTGCACATCTCCAGTCTGTGGGTACCTCCCCTGAGTCCAAGGAAGCTCTCATAATTATGGCTAAGGGTTTGCTTACTTCCTTTGCTGCCTACTTTAATATAATTGGATAGATCCCATCCACCCCGGGTGCCTTTTTTGTGTTTATCTTCAACAATTTCTCCTCCACTTTACTCTCAGTTATTACAAGATTCTCTAGCTTACTGCTAGAGTTGAATACACCTCTGGATTTACCCTCGCTAAATAACTCCTCATGTGTGAATGTCGATGCAGAATATTCATTTAGTTTGTTAGCTACCTGAGCAGGAATCATCAACAGTTGACCTATCGATATGAAGTGGACCAATCTGATTCATCCCCTTCCTTCTAGAGTTTACATAAGTAAAGAACTCTTTGCTGTTTTTCTTTGCATCCCTTGCCAAAGATTTCTCGTAATCTGCCTTCGCCTGCCTAACCTCCTTTGTAACTTGGTTACAGATCAACTTGTATCTATCATAGGCTTCTGTGTCACGTGTTAATTTGTATGTATCCCATGCATGTTTCTTCTCTGCCATATGCCTCATCAGTTCATCTGACATCCATTTAGGCCTAAACCTTGAACAATATTTCTTAGTTGGTATGTAAAGCCTAGTAGCTTCCAAGCTAAGCTCTTTGAATGCTTCCCATTTTGCATTTGCTGTTGGTAACATCATCAGTTGGTCCCACTGTATAGAATTTAAATACTGTCTCAGTCCATCGTAGTCGCCTTTACGAAAGCAATAACCCTTCCCTTTACCCCTAATGGTAGTTACCTCTTTGAGTAAATCCCACTTCAGCACACTGTGATCACTGCCACCTAGTGGTTCATTTATCTGCAGATTCTTAATGCATGAAGAATCACTGCTGATAATCAAATCAAGAGTATTACTCCCTCTAGTTGCCTCCCGAACATGCTGATGTAGAAAACAATCATCCAATAAATCCACAAAAGCCTTGCTAGTGTGTGAATGACCAGTCCCAAAATTCGAGTCAATATCTGGGAAATTAAAATCTCCCATTATAAGACTCTCTGATTTACTGGCCCACTCTATTTCCCTGTACAGTTTCTTATTATACTCATCAGAGTCATTAGGCCTATAGCACACTTCTACTCTCAATTTTGATCTCCCAATGGTTATGTCACACCAAACTGACTCGATACTGCACTGTCCAGCGATGTCCACTGGCTTCACTTCCTTGGATTTTATGTATTTCTTAACTAATACCATAACCCCTCCTCCCTTCCTATCCAGTCTATCCTTTCTGTAGACGTACTCCCCAAATTCCATCCAGTTCTGCATTCCTTATATCTGTGTGACACTACGTCTCTGATATCCCAACAGTATCTGCCTTTGATGTTTTGAGCAATACCTCAAATTCATTAAATTTATTTACTAAACTCCTAGCATTGGTGTACACGCAAGTATACATGCACCTATTTCTATTCTTAGCTACCCTAACACAACCCATGTGTTTACTTGTACCGCAATGACTCCCAGCAGTCTCTGAAATATCCTGCATCTTGTTTTTCAGGCTTCTGCTCATTCTAATAGAAGCAGTGCAAGAATCTCTTTCACCTCTGCCAGTGGCTACTGTTAATCTATTCATCTTTGTCTCCCCCCAAGCTAGCAGTTTTCCGACCCACCTAACACTGCTTCGATAGCATCAGCAAATATTCTTGCACCCTTTCTATTTAAGTGTATCCCATCCCTGTAGAAGCAATCTCTCCTGTTAACAAGTACAGTCCAGGCTGAAAAAAATTCTACCCCTTGAGCCTTGCACAATCTTTCCAGGGCCGAATTGATCGACAAGGCTCTCATCATATACTCCCTCCTATCGTTTCTGGGCAGAATTGTAGACACTTTCAAATTCAACCCTATTTCACGGCTTTTTTTCAACAGTGACCTGTACTTGTTAAGCAATTCTGCCGGTCTCCTACTCTTGATATCATTAGTGCCAAGATGTAATGTAGGAAGTCAGACAAATTTGACAAAGCTTTTTACTTCAGTGCATGAGAATCCATGGGAATTTGATAAAATAGCAGCACTTTCTACAGTCCAACAATACTTTTTACAGCCAACAATGTAGATAAAAAATTGAAGACATTTTGCATACAACTTTGAATCTAAATCCATAAACAAAAAACACAGAGTGAAGTTTGACTAACAATATTTCAATATCTTTAAGTACAAAGTAGAAGGGCTTTAAAAGATCAACAGCAGTATCTTCCCCACCACAGATCTGAACCTATCACAGTAATAGATAACAATGGTCAGGAGGTTCTGGAAACAAGGCTTTATCACTTGGTCTATTATGTTATGTAACATTATTTGTTCTGTCAAGTTCAATTTCACTCACTTTTATTGATAGCATTCCTAACATTACTGTAAACACTATTAAGACTTGGTGTACTTGTATAGTTTAGTACTTCGACACACCTCTAAAAGTTATTTCCCTAGTATTAGCTTCCCGTTGTTTGGAAGCATCTGTAGTGGCAACAAACAAAAACTCTTGAGATGTGTGCATTACTTTGACCCATAACATTGGACAAACACACATTTATATTACCTTACCCCCCCCCATCTTAGCAATTTCCCATGAACCCTTAAGATATTCTTAATGGTAATAGCAAAAACTCTTGCACCATCTTTGTTCAAATGTATTCCATCTCTGCAAACTAGGTTCATTTCTACTTAAAAGTAAGGGCCAAACTAATAATAATTTCCCATTCCCCAAAAGCTTTGCAGAATCTCTCAACTCTTCAGTTAATCTACAAGGTTTTTACCATATAGTCCCTCCTATCATGCATGGGTAGAATTGCAAACACGCATATTCTGATCCTACTCACAGGATTTTTTCAGCATGGTCATATATTTATCGAATTAATCTTCATAACATGTATATTTTATATCAGTAGTCCCCACATGAATAATAATGCTCTCTTTACTACCCACTAAAACCTGGTGATTTGTTGGTGACGATATCATTTATTGCTTGTGTGAGACACAACCTTGTTACGGTCCCCCAATCCTTATTACAAAAAAGATATCTATTTCCCTGACAATGGGATTTTCTGGAGCTAAAAATTATTGGAGAGGATAGGCAGAAAATGTGGATTTCTTTTTTTCTCGTATAGTTATAAACTAAAGCATTATGATCACCTACTTAGGAGCATGTTGGGCCCCTTTCACTGTGATCATCCTTGCCTGGCATGGCATTGACTCCACAAGACTGCAAAAGGTGTCCTCGGGTATCTTGTACCACTGGCAAAAGGATGTCCTGGGGTTCAGCAATGGAGCAAGGCATTTGCAAATACTTCATTTCATCATACCCCACAAATGTACAATGGGACTGATGTCAGAGTAATTTGGCAGCAGGGAAACACATGAAATGCTTGGGCACACTCCTAGAACCATCCCTACACAATGCAGTCCTTGTAACATGGCGCTGTCTTGTTGAAAGAGTCCAGTGCCATCTGGATATACAGTCACCATGTAGGGCAAAACTTGGTTTGAAACAATGCCAAAGTAGGATCTGGCAGTGAGGGCATATTCAATGGGGATAAGAGGACCCACTGATTTCTGAAAACATCACCCATGGTGCCACTTGCCTTTTTTTTCATCAAAAACTCTGCAGTCTGGTTGCAGCTGTTCACCTACTCACCGTTGAATTATGCACCCATCCATCAGCATAATGGAGGTGGAACCTTGATTCATCAGACAAGATGACCTTTCCAGTCGTCCAATGTCCAGGAACTGTAGTACTCCATACCCACTTCAGGCTGAGGTGTCGATGATAGTTGGTCAACATGGGCACATGAACAGGTTGCCTACTCCATAGGCCTATCTGCTGGATGGCATGTTTGGAAATGGTTCCCTGTGCACCCCGGTTGTAGTATGCCATTAATTGAGGTATTGTGAGCCATCTGTTGTCCTGAACAGCACATACTACACACCATTCACTTCAACTGTCAACCAGTGGTGGTCTCCCCTTCCTGGCATGTTGGGTGATTGTGTGCATCTCTATGGATCATTCCAGTCACACCACTATGATGGTCCTCAAACAGCCAACAATGCTTTCAATTACTGTGATGCTTCTCCCATCTTCCTAGCCATGCAAATCATTTCCTGTTCAAAATCCATCAGGTTCTTCCCTTTCCTCATTGCATGGGCTTCATACTAAAAAACTAACAGGCACTACCTATGCTGTCATTATGTATGTTGCAGTGCTTGGTGACGTCACTCCTAGGTGCTGTGGGATGTGTCCACTTGTGAAGATAATGGTGGGTATAATGTTTTGGCTCGTGGGTTGTGTTGTGTGTGTGTGTGTTTTTTTTTCCCCTGTATTTTACAGAGTATTACTATATATAAGCTTTTGGTTTCCCTTTTTTGTGTATATAATATCATTATGCATGTTACAAGAATAATAACATCCATAATGATACTCAAGTACAAGTGCAACCTTGTACTTGGGACAAACTTTGACACCTATGCAAAATTAAGCAAAATTAAAATTGATGACATTTTTAAAGGACACAATGACAAAGAGCTGTAATCTATTTAAGTTTTATTTTATGCATCCTTTTCTAAAATAATTTTCCGACATAATTATTAAAAATTATACTGTACTTAGCTGAAAGTAAAAAAAAAAAAGGTAACGTGCAGCCATTATCAACCCACTGCAGGATGGAAGCCACCTCAACAATTCATGCTGAGGGAAATGGACCATAATCTGCCACGCTGGTTCAGTGCAGATTGGCAGATCGACTGTATTCAGCCGTCAGGGGCTTGAACCCCAGTCTACTCAAAGAGCGTGTGCTACTGCACTCCTGCTCTTGACCACTCGGCTACGGAGGCCGTTAGCTGAAAGTATTGAACATTAATTCTATATATAAGAGGCTCTCAAATTGGGGTAACACCCCTTCCCTTGGGAACACACTGTGTTATATGAACCTCTTTTTTAAATGAAATTTGGAAAACAGCCATCCCATTAATCCAAGTGGGAACTATTTTATTTCAACCTTTGAGATTAAATATATTGAAGTATATATTAATTTATAAATTTATAAAAGTATGTGTACGCAGCTAAATTTTATGTCAAACTGTTTATTTGCACTTGTTCTGGGAGGATTCATGAATTTATGAAATGTTTTGGAGGGGTCACAAGGTATAAAAGTTTGGGAACCTCTGTGATATGTTATTAAAAATAAATTTTCAAAATTTTCAGTTTCTTATAACAGTCATACACTTACAAATGAGGATTGTTTACAGGAAACAAGTTCACAGTACAGCACACAAATCAGCAACAAGGAACGCCTAAATAAATGAAATTTGTTTTTTTTTATGAAAACCCCAAACACGAAAGGTATCAAAACCTATAGTACTTAGTACCGTGCATGGGTTGAAGGAGAAGTATGGGAGGAGGGGGGATGCCGGAAACTTTGCTCTAGAGACTAAACATGGGTTTCACCACTTCAAGCCTCCAATAAGCAAAGTGGTGGTATTTCACCGGTTGATGAAAGTCATCTACCACCTGAGAAAGTCATCTACCACCTGAAAAGGTATGCATAGTAATGTAAGTAAGAGCAAAGTTGCACATCTTGCTTTCCATGAGCCTATTTGTAAAAATGTACAATAATTTCATTACACGTAATACTTTCTTAGCAGTTTACTGTGCAATACTGTTAAAATTGTTGCGGTGTAAATCTAGTGAGTTGAAGGACGATATCCTAATATATGCCACAGAGTTGTTGTTGTTATTTGTTATTTGGTTTTTAGGAGCATTAGCAACTAAGGCCATATTGTTCCGGGGATATGCGGTGGTCATTCCCTGACCTTTCCGCATTCTCCATATTTGGTGGTCACTGACTCAAACCCCGGTCTAATCAAGAAGCATGTGCTACGCACTGCTGCTCCTGCCCACCTGGCTATGGAGGTGTCCACAGAGTCGTTTACTAGATGGGACAACTTGGTGTGGGCAACTCAGTGCAGCCATCTGGGTATGGCCATCTCAATGTAGACCAAACTCGGCACTCGCCATCACCCAACTTGGCAAAATGTGCGATATTTATTCATTAATATATAAAAATTTTAAAATCAAGATATATAAAGATGTGGGCTTAAATAAACTTGGCAGCAAGTACATTTTTTGAAACACCTAGATGAAGGGCAAAATAAAACCAAAGTAAAGTATTTTTAAATGGAACAATTTAAAATATTGATTTTAACTTTTGCATCAAATTTCATTAAAACAAAAGTATAAAAAGGGTAAATTGCAAATTAGTTTGACAATTCAAAGTTATAGGCAATTGCCTCTCAAAATTTATCCTTGCATCTGCTTCTCTCTCTATATATAGGCACCTCCGTAGCCAGGTGGGAAGGAGCAGCAGTGCGTAGCACATGCTTCTTGATTAGACCGGGGTTTGAGCCCGTCACCACCAAATACGGAGGATGCGGAAAGGTCAGGGAATGACCACCGCATATCCCTGGAGTAATATGGCCTTAGTTGCTAATGTTCCTAAAAACCAAACAACAGCTTCTCTATATTCTTTCAATTCCAAGGGATTCTGTCCTGTGATTAATTGCTCATAGTAAAAGTCTCTTCCCCTTTATGCAACCCATTGATAAACTTCCAGATATTCTGCATGATTTCATTCAATCATCATTGTTCAAAATTCTTCAATATAAATTCCACATTTCGTGTGGAAATAGCAGAGGACACTATCATTACCTTGTCCGTCTCCGTCTTCTGCCTACAATAGTTGTCCTCAAACTAATCAAGGAGTAGTTGCAATTCATCAGGAAGAATATAAGCAAGGTGTTCAAATTGCTTTGTTGATGTATTCACTCAGTAAAAATGGGTGCACTAATCATTTTAGCTTGTAGAGCAAATTGTGCATGATTGTTATGTTAATGTGAAAGCCCCATAGAAGCAAGATGTTTTTTCATATTGTGTGCAAGATATAAAAAACAACCCCGCATTTCAGCATGTAGAAAATGCTCCTTTATACTCTTGAATGTAGTTACCTCAAAGTTGCAATTAATTATCTGGTTGCACTCAGATTGAATCTGGAGAATCATATCAAATAATTTGTCATGTGTACATTGCAGCTTACTCAGGAGAAGAGCATACATCGTTGGACCTCCATGCATTTCTGCCATAATTACACAGACTTGTGAAGGCAGAGGTGGTGAAATTTTTGAAAGTGCCATCAACATACCATTTTTTTTTTTATTCTTTTAGTAAAGATGCATTTCTTTGTTTTCCAAACAGAATTTTGCATGAAGAGGAAGGAAGACACTCATGTGTCTTCTTTCTTTATGATGTCTTCCTATCCATAGTTTTCTTTCAATTACTTGTTGTGCAGTTTTCTCCATTCTGATGTGTCTTCGTCCATCTTGGGCACAAAGATTTTCTTAGAACCTTGTTTTTGAAAGTTTTAAGTTTATTTTCTTGTTTGGATAGAGTCCAGACCATGCAGCTATAGGAGAGAGAGAGAATGTGGGCATAATTACTGTGATATATATACACTTAAGTTAGTTATAAACCAGTTATACAATATATTAACAAAAATCAGTAGCTTTCAGGACGCGTGTCCCTTTGTCAACTGACAAATTAAATACAAATTTAAATACAATACGAGCTGAGTGAGGCACGTTAATCATGCATCATTGTTGTTGCGCGGACGTGTGCTGCTTTCTACGCCACTGATCATCCAGCAATAAAATGGTTGTCTCCAGGATGGGATGTAGACGTATGCCTTTCTGGGGATTTAATGCCTTTGGATTGCTAACTATGTTGAGTGACTCTAGCCATAGGCGGTGGCGAGAGTGCCGTGAGTGGTCTACTATTTCAAAGTCGCGTTTGGGGTCAAGATCGTGGTTGGTGGCCCAGAAATTTTCCGCGACCGCGGACTGGTCAGTTTCAGCAAGCCGGATTGCTCTGTCGTGTTCCGTGAGGCGATCCTGGAGACGCCTTGGTGTTTCTCCTATGTAGCAACTGTTACAGTCTCTACAGGTGATGCAATATACCACATTGCTGCGTACAGGTGTGACAGGGGTCTTCATGCTGGAGACAAGTGAATGTAGGTTCCTGCAGGGTAATTGCACACATTTGATGTTGTAACTTCTAAGGACCTTCGAGATTCGTCCTGACACGCCTGGATAATAGGGAATGTAGGCGGACGATATACCGACTTGGTTCAGTGGTCTTGGGTCATCTCCCTATCTAATTTCATCAAGTTTACCATAGAATCAGAGGTGAACGGTACACTCCCGTTCCTGGACGTCGAAGTGCATCGCGTAGGCCCACATCTAGAGACCTCAATATACCGCAAACCCATGTGGTGCGGTCAATTCACTAACTACAGGTCCGGCCACGCACCAAGCCATCTCAATAGCACTGCCCGCACCCTATTCTCCAGGGCTTGGAGCCATTCCAGCACCGACACAATTAGGCGTAACGAGATCTCCCGTGTGAAGGCGGACCTAACCAAATGTGGTTATCCATCCCATGTACTAAGCAGATGCCTATTACAGGCAGAAGAACTCACATCCAACCCAAGACCACCGAACCAAGTCGGTATATCGTCCGCCTACATTCCCTATTATCCAGGCGTGTCGGACGGATCTTGAAGGTCCTTAGAAGTTACAACATCAAATGTGTGCAATTACCCTGCAGGAACCTACGTTCACTTGTCTCCAGCGTGAAGACCCCTGTCACACCTGTCTTACGCAGCAATGTGGTATATCGCATCACCTGTAGAGACTGTAACAGTTGCTACATAGGAGAAACATCAAGGCGTCTCCAGGATCGCCTCACGGAACACAACAGAGCAATCCGGCTTGCCAAAACTGACTAGTCCGCGGTCGCGGAACATTTCTGGGCCACCAACCACGATCTTGACCCCAAACGCGACTTTGAAATAGTAGACCACTCATGGCACTCTCGCCACCGCCTATGGCTAGAGTCACTCAACATAGTAAGCAATCCAAAGGCATTAAATCCCCAGAAAGGCATACGTCTACATCCCATCCTGGAGACAACCGTTTTATTGCTGGATGATCAGTGGCGTAGAAAGCAGCACACGTCTGCGTAACAACAATGACGCATGATTAACGTGCCTCACTCAGCTCGTTGTATTGTATTTAATTTGTCAGTTAACAAAGGGACACGCATCCCGAAAGCTACTGATTTTTGTTAATATATTTGTATAACTGGTTTATAACTAACTTAAGTGTATATTAAACTATGGACCCCAGTACTCCAGGCCCATTCGTTACTATTGTGATATATATTTTTAAATGTAAGTTCCTAAATATATGCTTCAATAATACTATCAGATGGAAGCAGTACCAGGAGTTCCTACTTTAAAATTTCTTATTAAATTTTTACTGTTAGCGTGGTTTATAAATATTTCAAGTTTTTAACCTTTTCATAGTCTGTCTTGTCTATTTTAATACTTTTTTTTATTGGGTATATTGTTTTTTGGACATTATCATATATTTTGTTTTCTGTATTCTTCATATTTAAGTCCAATGGTTCGAGCATCTTTTTTTCCAGTATTTATGTTTAACCTTCCATTACTCATGCCTTTAATTTAACAAAGATGCTCGTGTAGCTTCTGTAAGATTTTTAAAAAGTTTTAGTTTTATAAATTTTTTTAATTATAAAAAATTTTAATTTTTTTTACTAAATTGAAAACAGTAATCTATTATGATTTTCTAAACTCAGTTAAAAAGATCAAATGAAAATAAATCAACTAGATGATTTCTATTTGTACCAACATGTCAGGGAAAGTACTAGGGAAAAGAATATTCTAGACCTCATTATCACCTGAACCAAATGACACAATATGGATGACAGTACAAGAACCAGTAGCAGGAAGTGATCATGGAGTTCTACAGTGGACAATGAAGAGAGAAGTAGTTAAAGTCAAAGGAATGGGTTATAATTACAGAAAAGAAAATTACAATGCCTTAAGGTGCTCCATGGCCTCTATTAACTGGGTAGATATCATATAGAGGGAAAATACAATTGAATTATGGTATACCTTTAAAACATTATCACAGAAGCCTTGAATGCATATATACCATTAAAAAAATACTCCATGAGGAGGATTCAAAGTTGAACAAATAATGAAGTTGCCAGGTTACTTGAACAGAAAAAGACAGCATAGAAAATTTAGAGCAATAAAAAGTACTGAAGCCTATAACAGCTACAAATTGATCTGTAATAATGCCACAGAAAAAGGTTAGGCTGGCAAAGGCAGATTCTGAGAAATCGCTAGCAAAGAGTGGAGATAAGGAATTCTTCACAAATATAAATGCAAAGAAGAGAACGACAAACCAGATCGGACCCTTATATAATGCAGTTGAGATTGTATTAGATACCACAGCTGAAGTTGTAGATAAACTCAACAGTTACTTTGCATCGATATTTACATAAGGTTTGTGGAATAGACTCCCGTCGCTTGTTGTTGAAGTTGATAGCCTAAATAAATTTAAGGCTCAGCTGGACAGGTATTTCGAACGAACGGAGGGGTGAAATGGGAGTAGTGGTTGTTTTTTTTTTTTTTTTTTTTTTTGGCTGATGCTGAATAAGCTTGCTTTCTTGCATCATATGCCTCTACTAATGCTAATGCTAAAATCCTTTATGTCAAAGAGAAATTATGGGAGTGAAGTTGAAAAATATGTAATTAATGATAGATTTCACATGATTATTTAATGAAAAAACTTTCGAGTCAGTAAGGATCCTGGGGTTGATGGCATATACCTATAATCTTAAGGGAAGCTGAAAGTGAGTGCATTGAACCATTGAGGCTAATTATGAGAGCATTACTGGAATGGTAGCGATTCCGTCGGATTGGAAAAGTGCCAATGTATCTCCAATACATAAGGGCGGTTCTAAGAGTGAAGTGGGAAATTACCAACTGGTCAGTCTAACTTCAGTAGTAGGGAAAATCATGGAGGCAATGATCAAGGGTGGAATTCAGGATCATTTATATAGAAATGGAATTCTGAAGGATACACAGCATGGTTTGTAAAGGGAAAATCATGTGTAAATCTGGTTAGCTAATTTGACAGGATCACTCATGAGGTGGATTTAAGGAATAATTTCAACATTATTTAGATTTCAGCAAAGCATTTGACTCAGTCCCACATGAGCAATTACTTTATAATCTGGAACAGGTTGGAATCACAGGGAAAATCCTTAGATGGATAGTAGGATTGCTTCAGGGCAGGAGGCAGAGGGTTGTGATAAATGATTATTCTTCAGACTGGGTTGATGTAAGAAGTGGGGTTCCTCAAGGATCAGTATTAGGACGACTACTGTTTTTGATTTTCATAAATGACATTGATGAAGGGCATGATGACTAAATTTGCAGATGACGTAAAGATTGGTAGAGTAGTTAATGATCACCGCCAAGCAGAGCTTCTTATTGAGATAGATAGACTTCGGGGATGGTCAGAGAAATGGCAGCTATGCTTTAATCCAGCAAAGTGTAAAGCAACGTTTCCCAAACTGGGGTCCGTATACCATTTCCAGGGGTTCCATGAAACAGACCCCCCCCCCCCGTGGAACTGGTCAAATTATTCGTTCAATGTATAACAAACTGATGATAAATAGTTATTATTATATATTTATATAAAAGTTCAGTTGTTTTAAACATAAAACTTTCAATTTTCTTTTCAGAAAACCCAGTGTACATATATATATATATATATATACACACAGAGAAACATATGCATATATATATATATATATGAGGGCTGTTCCAAAAATACACAGACTGGCAACACTACTTTGTTGCTGTGGAAACGAGTGACAAGTTTGCAGTCTAGGAATGTTCCCCCGGCTTTTCTTAGTTAGTTTGTGCAAGTGTATCACATAGTATTTATTTTTGTGTTCGTTATAACAGTTTATTAGCATTAGTAGAGGCACATGATGCAAGAAAGCAAGCTTATGCTGCATCATCCAAAATAAAAAAAAAAAAAAAAAAAAACACTTCCATTTCACCCCTCCGTTCGTTCGAAATACCTGTCCAGCTGAGCCTTAAATTTATTTAGGCTATGAACTTCCACAACAAGGGATGGAAGTCTGTTCCACCAACCAACTACCCGCTGGCTAAAGGCAAACTTCCGCACATCTATCCTACATCTGTCTTTCCTCAATTTGAATTTATGCCCCCTCAGGTGATTATTCTGAGCAAGAGATAGAATCCCATGAGCATTGAGCATGCTCAAACCATTCAACTTTATACACCTCTATCAGATCACCTTGCTGGTGCCTAGTCTCCAGGCACTGTAATTTGCAAAACTTAAGCCTTTCTTTGTAAGAGCAACCCTTTGTTCCATTCACTAATCTTGTTGCCCTTCTCTGTACTCATTCCAGCAGCTCTACATCCTTCTTGAAATGAGGTCTTCAGACCTGTATATAGTACTCAAGGTGTGGCCTGACCATTGCATTATACAAGGGAATAATCACCTCCTTATCCCTGCTAGAAAAATTCCTGTATATCATTGACAAGACACCATGAGCTACTCTTGCAGACCATCTACACTGCTCAGAGAACTTCATATCTGCCTGCACAATTATCCCAGGTCCTTTTCATTCTCTGCCACTGTCAGTGTATACCAAAGAGTTGATACATTGCTCTGGGGTTGCTGTTTTCCATATGTAGTACTTTACATTTGTCAATGTTAAACTTCATTTGCCACCTCTCAGCCCATCTGCTTAACCTTTAAGATCCTGTTGCAGCAGCATTTTTTTTTTTTTTTTTTTTATGACAACCCCAAACACGAAAGGTATCAAAACCTATAGTACATAGTACCGTGCATGGGTTGAAGGAGAAGTATGGGGGGAGGGGGATGCCGGAAACTTTGCTCTAGAGACTAAACATGGGTTTCAAGACTTCAAGCCTCCAATAAGCAAAGTGGCGGTATAGCATAGCGTCAGTAGTGTCCTTAACAACCTGGCCAATCTTTGTATCGTCTGCAAACTTGGACATTAAGCTTGATATACCATCATCAATATCATTTATAAATACAGAAAACAATAATGGACCCAACACTGAACCCTGAGGGACTCCACTAATAACATTAGTCCACGATGAGCAGTGTCCACTGATTACCACTCTGTCTTCTCCCACTCAACCATTCCTTTATCCATAGCAGCAATTTGCCTCCAGTGCCACACTGCTCCAATTTGTGCAGCAATCTTCCATGTGCAACAGTATCAAAGGCTTTTCTAAGATCCAAATATACGATATCAAAGTTATCCTTTGCATCCAGTTCCTTTGTGACTACATCACAGTTTTTTTTTGTTTTTTTTTTGGTGGTTGTTGGTGCATCGGCTTCTGTGGCCATAGTGCACCTCCCAAGGTTTTTGCAGTACTTTGATCCAAGCCCGAGGCAGAATTCGAAACACCACGACCTTTGGGTTGCCAGGCAGACGCTTTACCCACCTGGCTAGCCCGGATGGCCTACATCACAGTAACCAATCAAATTGGTCAGGCAAGACTTCCCCTTAACAAACCCATGCTGTGTCCGAGCTATAACTGAAGTCTTGTGTAGATGATCCTGCAATGCTTTTTTTAACCAGTGCCTCCATTAATTTCCCTGGAACAGAAATTAAACTAAGAGGTCTGTAATTACCTGTGTCTCCCTTTGATCCTCCTTTGTGGATTGGGGTCACATTTGCACATCTCCAGTCCACCTCTCCTGAGTGCATCGAACTCTCATAATTATGGCTAAGGGTTTGCTTACTTCCTTTGCTGCCTCCTTTAATATAACTGGATAGATCCCATTCATCCAGATGCCTTTCTTGTGTTTATCTTCAACAATTTCTCCTCCACTTTACTCTCAGTTATTACAAGATTATCTAGCTTACTGCCAGAGTTGAAAACACCTCTGGCATTCCCCTCGCTGAATATCTCCTCATGTGTGAATGTCGATGCAAAATATTCATTTAGTTTGTTAGCTACCTGAGCAGTTGAACCATCGATATCAAGTGTACCAATCTGATTCATCCCCTTCCTTCTAGAGTTTACATAAGTAAAGAACTCTTTGCTGTTTTTCTTTGCATCCTTTGCCAAAGATTTCTTGTAATCTGCCTTCGCCTGCCTAACCTACTTTGTAACTTGGTTACAGATCAACTTATATCTATCATAGGCTTATGTGTCACATGTTAATTTATATGTATCCCATGCATTTTTCTTCTCTGCCATATATGTCTCATTAGTTCATCTGACATCCATTTAGGCCTAAACCTTGACCAATATTTCTTAGTTGGTATGTAAAGCCTAGTAGCTTCCAAGATAAGTTCTTTGAATGCTTCCTGTTTTGAATTTGCTGTTGGTAACATCATCAGTTGGTCCCACTGTATAGAATTTAAATACCGTCTCAGACTATCATAGTCACCTTTATGAAAGCAAAAAACCTTTCCCTTTACCCCTGATGGTAGTTTCCTCTTTGAGTAAATCCCACTTCAGCACACTGTGATCACTGCCACCTAGTGGTTCCTTTATCTGCAGATTCTTAATGCATGAAGAATCACTACTGATAATCAAATCAAGAGTATTACTCCCTCTAGTTGCCTCTCGAACATGCTGATGTAGAAAACAATCATCCAGTAAATTCACAAAAGCCTTTCTAGTGTGTGTGTGACCAACCCACAAATTCCAGTCAATATCTGGGAAATTAAAATCCCCTATTATAAGACTCTCTGATTTACTGGCCTACTCTATTTCCCTGTACAGTTTCTTATTATACTCATCAGAGTCATTAGGCCTATAGCACACTCCTACTCTCAATTTTGATCTCCTAATTCTTATGTCACACCAAACTGACTCTACACTGCACTGTCCAGTGATGTCGACTGGCTTCACTTCCTTGTATTTTATGTGTTTATTAACTAATAGCATAACCCTTCCTCCCTTCCTATCCTTTCTGTACACATTGTACTCCCCAAATTCCAGTTCTGCATTCCTTATATCTGTATGATACCACGTCTCTGATATCCCAACAATATCTGCCTTTGATGTTTTGAGCAATACCTCAAATTTATCAAATTTATTTACCAAATTCCTAGTATTGGTGTACACGCAAGTATACACGCACCTGTTCCTATTCTTAGCTCTCCTAACACAACCCACGTGTTTACTTGTATCGCAATGACTTCACAATGTTTATGTGAAGTGTGTTTTATGATGGGAGATGAGAAAAATATTTCGTTAATTATTAGACAAAAAAATCGCAATTGAATTTTGTGAAAAGTTAGGCAAAAGTTGTCATGCTTCCACCATTTAAATACGGCCGTATTTAAATGGTGGAAGCATTTTAAGGACAGGAAAAAAAGCAATACGAGATTAACAAAGAGGCAAGTGTCCATTAGCCTCAGTGAATGATGAAAACATTGAGGAAGCCGAAACGTTATTGAAAGAAAACAGATGTTTATCGATTTATGATCTGGCAGTTCAGTTGAATGTTTATGTAGCAAGATGTCATGAAATTGTAAAGCCGCACCTTAACATGTCACATGTTTACAAAGATGGGTACCTTGCAATCTTACTGCAGAACAAAAGGAACGACACGCTGAACTTTGTCAAGTCTTTATTGACAAGGTGGAAGAAGAGTCAGACTTTTTCAAAAAACTAATCACGTGTGATAAGTCCTGGATTAAACATTTTGATCCTGAGTCCAAACAGCCGTCAAGCACATGGAAACACAATTCACCACCTCCAAAAAAAGTTCGAGTTTTTGGTTCATCAAAAAAATTGATGTTGATTTTGTTTTTTGATGCCTGCGGAATAATACTGCAGCACTGTATTCCTGAGAAACAAACTGTAAATGGAGAATATTATGCCAACATGTTGCAAATTTACCTACAAGGAGCAATTTGCAAAAAAAAAAAAAAAAGACCAGAAATGCTTAATCAAGAATGGTTTCTTCTTCAAGATAATGCTAGGCCACAGGTTGCATAGCCAGCAATGCAAGCTTTAACCAAAATTGGTGGTCAACCACTAGACTACACTCCATACAGCCCAGACCTCGCACCATGTGATTTCTGGGCTTTCCTGAGCATCAAAAAAAAGAGCTGAGAGGAAAAATATTTAACACAAATTAAGAAGTTATATCTACCACATCTGCTATCCTGTAATGCCTTTCAGATAATGGGCTGCAGCACTTGTTTCAGAAGCTAGAGAACCGCTTTAAAAGGTGTATAGAATGTGAAGGACGCTATTTCAAAAAGGGAACCCATACCAACCTCCCAAGTGACTCAGACTCAGAGCAATGATCTCAGTCTGTGTATTTTCGGAACAGCCTTCGTGTGTGTGTGTGTGTGTGTGTGTGTGTGTGTGTGTGTGTGTGTGTGTGTGTGTGTGTGTGTGTGTGTGTGTGTAAACTTTTTTTGATTTTTGAAGGGGTCCATAGATCTCAGTAGTTTGGGAAACACTGGTGTAAGGTATTACACCTGGGGAACAGTAACCCTAAAATAACTTATACACTTGGTGGAGTTGACCTAAGGCCAGTAGTGGAGGAAAGGAACTTGGATGTTATGATGCAGTCAGACACGAAGTTCTCAAAGCATTGTACACAAGTTGCAAGGAAGGCCCATGGTGTCCTATCAATGATTTATCAACTATTTTCTAGTAGAGATAAGGATGTCATAATCCCATTATATAAGGCTATTGTTAGACCACAATTGGAATACTGTGTTTAAGTATGGAGACCGCACCTAAAGAAAGACATTGAGCTTCTTAAAAAGGGTCCAAAGATGGGTAACTCGCCTGGTGAGATCAACAAAAGGGCATCCATATGAGGAAACACCATGAATATGTGGGTTGCAGTGATTGGAAACTAGCTGCCTCAGAGGAGACTCAAATTAAAGTAGTAGACTAGCAACATTTAGCATGAGAAAGCAAAATTAAGTTCTTGACACACATGTCCAGTCAGTGGAAATTACTAATAAAGTAGTGATAAATAAAGGACTCAAAAACTTTGTAAAGGTTAAAAAAAGGATACAACAGAAAGGAAATAGCAATCCATTAGACATTTGAAAACCTAATGGCTTTGCAAGAAATAAGATGATGAAATGAAGGACCATCAAAAATATGAAGACACTGAGCTTCTTAAAAAGGGTCCAAAGATGGGTAACTCGCTTGGTGAGATCAACAAAAGGACATCAATATGAGGAAACATTTTGAATATATGGGTTGCAGTACTCGGAAACTAGACATCTCAGAGGAGACTTGATTGAGGCATTTAAGGCTCTGAGGTTTAATTTGATTTTATTTTATTTAGGTTTTATGGCACAAAGGCAACTTAGGCCATGATGCGCCAGTCCAACTCTGAGAGGCATAAGTAAAATGAACGAGGACGCAATTTTCATGGTTATAAATGATTCTAGAACTAGGGACCATAAATTCAAGTTATGGGGGGGGATGTTTAGACTGGATTGTAGGAAGTTTTATTTTAGTCAGCAAGTTAAAAATTACTGGAATAAGTTACCTACACGAGTGGCAAAGACTGACAGTTTGGGGGAATTCAAATGTCAGCTGGATAGTTACCTATGGGAGGAGGGAAACACAGAGTCTATTTCCTCTCCTTTTATTAATTATTTATTTTTAAAAATTTTATTCTTACTATTATTTTCTTTTTTTTTTTTTTTTTTGGCTGGTGCAGCATAAGCCAAGACTTCCTTATACCATGTAGCCATTGAAAAAATAATAAATGAAATAAATATTTTTTAGAATTCTGAAGGTCACTCATTTCCCAGACTGAAACACAGATGTTTGCATGGCATCTATCAGATGCAAGAAGAATTTTTGTCGCCTGTTTGCATTTAGCAAGCAAAACCAAAGTTCTACAGAAAGGTTAGACACCGAATGCTGACATCTCAGATGCCACAGAAGAATGAGAATTGCTTGAAGAAAGACAGACACTTTTGCTCGCCTGGCGTGCATTAAACATCAAACAAAAATTAATGTTTCATAATGTATTAAAATGAAAATATGGTTTTGAATAGTATTTATTATATTTTTCCAATAAATATGGTACAGTATAAAAAAAGAAGAATAGAAAAATATAAAAAAACTCTATCTCTCCCACTTCACTGTCTGTACATTTAACCGGAATGTTATGTCCATGAAACACACTAACAAGTATGTACAATTACAGCCATCGTAGGCAGATAAGATCAGACAGCTTATCCCGATTGTTCAACTACATTGTGTAGGAACTAAATTCCTTAACTGGTGACACAAGGGAGTGTCACCAATTAAGGAATTTTGGAAAGAAATAAGACCTAAACATAATACTTTTATCATTTAGCATGACATTGTAGTTCCTACAATGTTGCACGATATGATAAAAGTGTTATGTTTAGGTATGATTTCTTTTTCAACATTCCTTAATTGGCGACTCTCTCGCAAACCCCTCAAAACTTCTTCCATAACCTCCAAGAGGGTCAACATCCACAGGTTGCACACCCCTGCTGTATACATCCAGTTAGAGAATACTGGTGAGCAGAAGTACATGGAAGGATTTGATTTCATTTACAAATTTCAAAAAATATGATAATATTAAAAAGGGTATCTCTCAGATGCCATACTAACAGTGGGTTAATTTGAGATCATCTTCATTTTCACTAACAAGATGTGTCATCTGAATATGTGATGACCTGTATAATCCATTCAAAAACACACCTTTACATGTTTGTTTTATTTCCCTTTTTATTTTTTCAAGTACAATATTTCAAGTAAACTGTACTTGAAACTGTATTGTATTCATCAGTACAGTTTCAAGTACAGTACTGACGAATGATGGTGCATCCAGTGGTGAGCTATAGTGGGGTCACATGGGCTCGCAAGAGCCCATTGTTATTTTTTTTTTTAAATTTGTGAGGCCATTATTTTTTTTTTAAATTTGTGAGCCCATTGTTGATAAGATCATTTATTTTACAAATGAAATCCTGAATGCAATTATTGAGTATCCAGAACAGAAACTACGGTGGGTTGAGCGTGACCTCATCCCCAGCATTTTAATGGCGCTATCGATCAGTTATGTATTTTAAAATTGCTTCATTTTTGATTTAATTACAGTCGGACCTGTGTTTAACCAACTTCTTTATAGGAAATTTTTTAAAATTCCTCCTGGTAATTAAATTTAAAATAGTTTCCATTGAACGGAGAAAATTTCCATATAACGACGGATTACGAAAGACAACTTTGTCTGCATTGTTCCCACATCTGGTCTTTAGGCAATTAGAAAGCGTGAATTAAGGGTGAAAGGGATTACCGTTTCATAATGTTAGTGGTGTCCCTAAAACCTATGTAGTCATATACTGAGAAGTTGCACTAGTCAATATGTCAGAGGATTAAGAAGATTTCCGACACGGATAAAATTAACTCCAGGGGCTCACATCTGGTGAGTATGGGCTTGGCACACCTAGGGTCCTGAGCTGGGTATCATCATTCTTCTCTTCTTTGGTGATTCCCTTTTATTTCTCTCTCTCTCTGGGTAGTTCAGAAATTTTTTTTTGGCTAGCACAGCATAAGCCTCAGGCTTCCTTGCACCATATGGCATAATAATAATAATAATAATAGCCTCTGGTCAACCTGTGTTGTGGTTCCACTTTACTCCACAAGATGTCATATGTTTTTCAGAGAAGTGAATGATCCACACCATCCGTAAATTTCTCCTGTCTATGTTTACATGATCACAATAGCTGAATATCCGTGTGATTCCGACATTTTGCACAATATTCAAAGAACTAGTGATAGTAGCAACGCAGAGGGGAGTGGGGGGGGAATTGAGGCAACTAAGATATTATATAAACTTTATGAAGATGAAATGGTGACAGATTTTGAAATTTCGTTGAGGCTTTCACTGTGTAGAAAATGTTCTAAAATATAATGGCATGCAGGCAATAATTAAAAAAAAAAACTACATGCATTATATCACCAATCTCCAAACAACCAGCGCGAATTAAGGATGATTGCTAAAGAACTTGATGTGGAAACTATAAAATTCGGCTAAGATGAGCAGTTTGTAGCTTGCAGATGGCAATTGCGGGTTTAGGGAATTATCCTGCATTGTGCAAACATTTTGAATCAGAAGTTAAATGTTCCGAATTATTAAATCGACTTTTAAATCTGGAATTTCTTAACCATTTCGCACTAATGATCGACATCCTGCAGGAGCTCTCTTACCTTTCAGAATCTTTACAGATTCACTATGGTAAAAGCAGATAAATTAATTATTCGACGTATCAATGCTATTGATAATTTGAAAACTTCTGAAGGAAATTATGAAGCTAAATTTGAGAGCATCTTGAAGTGGAAAGAATTTGAAGGTTTTGTTGTTGTTTGTTATTTGGTTTTAAGGAGCATTAGCAACGAAGGCCATATTGCTCCGGGATATGCGGTGGTCATTCCCTGACCTTTCCGCATCCTCTGTATTTGGTGGTGACGGGCTCGAACCCCGGTCTAATCAAGAAGCGTGTGCTACGCACTGCTGCTCCTTCCCACCTGGCTATGGAGGCGCCAATTTGAAGGAATCGAAAGTAAGAACACATTTAAAAAATTACCTCTGACAGGTTATTAAATGAATTGTTTTATCCTTAAAGGATAAGTTATTAATGCAAAAGAGCGATTTTAAATTTAAAGAAATTTTTAAACATATGCTACCGGAAATCATGGAATATGAAAGAACTTTTGTCTTGGTGGCAAGACGGCGAAAACCGAATAAGAAATTTGTTTTCTGATAAATTATGAAATAAAAATTAACGATTTTAGAGATTTTGTCGAAGACAGTTTATCTTTAAAATCGAGTGAAATTCTCTTTTCAATTAAGAAAGCCAGAAATATCTTTCAAACCATTGCGATTAGCAGTGCTGAAGATGAGGGAGCTATCAGCGCAATGAATAATATTGTGTAATGAATGAATAATGTTGACAATTAAACACGTTGCAGATTATGATGACCATACATCTAAATGGGAAACCATTACTTCAATTTGATCGGGATCGTTATGTCATCTGTAATCATCGCTCAGCTATTGAGCAAAGCTCGACAACAAATATTAAGAGGTAAATTGTATATGGCAATTTTTAGAATAAATTTTTCTTGAATATTTGTGTAATAATTTCTTTTCATGTAATCTGTGATTTTTGTGTACCTTTTCTAGAATAGTTTTGTTTTTATGTAATATTTTTTATATTGTGGGATGTTTTGTGATAGTTTTTGTTATGTGTGATATGGGAAATATTTCGTGTTATTTTTTTTATTTGCAATATTAAAATTTTATCATCATGAAAAAATGTATCCATTATATTTCCCTATTTGTAAATGAAAAAAAAAAAAAAAAAAAGGGATAAAAAAGTCGCGCTTCTGCCGAGCACGTTTCTTTTAGATATTTTGATTTGTATATATTGATTACAAAATAAAAGGGCTTTTGTATTGTAAATATTTTATTGATCATTCACAAATTCTCATAATTTCTGGAAGACAATATACAATGGATTTATGATAACTAAAGTAAGAGACGTATACTGTACTTGCTACTGCAACGTATCTAAATGTCTCTGAAAGAGCGTCAATTGAGGTAGCCGACCTTAGTTGAAACGACATACACAGCTGATCAGGGTACATAACATTCCGATGTTATGTGCCCCGAACAGCTGCGTACGCAAAAATGCAAGACGAAAAAAAAAAGAAATTGTTGACAAATCTTTGTATTGTTGCAGTCATATGACAAATACTTGCAATCATACTTACTGCAGTAGTAACTGCAGGAAGTATGATTGTAACGTCATGCTATTAAAAAATTCTAAAAAGTTAGAACAACAGATGTCGTACTGGTCACAAAAAATGCGTCACATGCTCTAATTATACTACTAGTTAGTGCTCCACACGACTAGTGGTGTAAGCGTGGGAAGCGCCTCTGGCAGACACTGCAGATGACATCACTTCCGTGACCGATCACATTTACTAGTTAGGTATTCAGATGTTTCCCATCAAAAAGTCAGCAAAAGTGCGAGCCCATTGTTAAAATATTCACAGCTCACCACTGGGTGCATCCCTTGGTTTAGTCTCATGGTGAGTCATAGAGGTTTAGTTAAAGTAATATTACTCCTTTTTGTGATTTAAAATATGATTCATTTGAGTCTCGGTTAATTTTAAATTAAAGTTAGCAGGTTTACTTTTATCGATTCTTATTCCAACAGTTTGTTTATTTTTGTATGCACTAGATATGTCATTTGTTTAAATAAAATTTATTTAAGATATAATTCATACACTCATCTATGTTCAGCTTGAGTGAGTTCATTATTTTTCAAGAAATATCTAGAATTTCTACAATTTGATTTCTTAATTCAGTGCTATTAGTTCTAGCTCTCTTTGATGCAATACTCATTTTTAATTTTTCTTATAGCTCATCCATGTTTGAGTATACTAGTCCTGATCCTTTATATTCTAATGTTACTGGTATTAAACAAATAGCCTTATATTTTCTTAAATATTCAATCTCTTGATTGATGAGGTTCTTATCATCAAGATGCTTAATCTGTCTTTTCTTTCCACCTAAGGAAATTAATTTAGCAATTAATCTTTTATTTGGTTCTTCTATTTCAGGTGTTCTTTCTGTTAGTACTAATGCACTAGGCATTTTTAATTCATTATCTTCTAAATACTGTATTCTGTATCTAATCATTTATCAGAATTGAGCTTGAGAAACTCAGTGAATTCCATCACTAGATATTTTATCTTCTAAGGTAGCTAAGCTATCCTTAGACATACCTTCAATAGCTTTAGCTATATTTGAAA
This sequence comes from Mastigoproctus giganteus, assembly GCF_048544385.1. NCBI lineage: Eukaryota > Metazoa > Arthropoda > Arachnida > Uropygi > Thelyphonidae > Mastigoproctus > Mastigoproctus giganteus. The sequence goes on from NC_143578.1 coordinate 128,550,459, forward strand.
TTATAACTTCTAGGTTTTCTGTAATTGATTTCTGAAACTTCATAAATTCTTCCAGAAGTTTGTTTATATTATGAGTGTTTATGTTCTTTCATTTCTCTGAAACAAGATGTTAAAAATTTGAATATCTTAAGAGGATTTTCCATTTATAAAAATAATTATGAAATGAAAGACTAATTATAAGTGAAAATAATAATTTTCTTTTATAATAATAAATGAAAAATGCCCCTATTAAAATTTATGAATTATAAAATAGAAATATATTGATATACTTATTTCTAATATATATATATATTTCTAATATTTCTTATTTCTAATATATAGAAATATATTGGATGGGTGAAATGAGAATGGGGTGGGTGTGTGTTTTTTTTTTTTTTTTTTGGGCTGATGCTATATAAGCTTGCTTTCTTGCATCATGTGCCCTTGCTAATGGTAATGCACGTTTTATTACCAAAGTGACCTTTTCATCAATTAATTTATATTCCTAATGGAATCTGAAAAGGCAAATTTACTAATGAATTTCATATTTGACTGTTTATGTTATAATAAGCTACTAAGGGGCTCTGTCCCTGCTCACTAACCTCTGCACACTTTTCTACGTAAAATGTGGAGGTATGACAGGGTAAGTAAAATTTGGCTGTTGCAGCATAAACCTCAAACTTCCTTGCACCATAGGGCTAATAATAATAATAAATCCTTTCTATGTAAAAGAAATATCTGTAGAAATGCACTGATCGATATCTAATCAGGAAATAATACATGTAATTATTTACCTGTGCATTTGTAGTGATGTAATTTTTTTTAATTGCCCTGCCCACTTGTACCATGTGACCTGCATCCCTCTTCTCCCATTGGCTACCTCACTTCCCCACCACGCAGGATTCTCAAGGTCGAATAAACATCACTATGTAATTATTTACCTGTGTTTACATAGGTCACTTAGGAAAAGGCATTTTGCTTCGAGGTTCCATAATGCAGGAGGAATATTGTTGCATCTGAAAGAGCAGGACTAAAATATTTACATACTATACAAATATTAAAATATTTACAAAATACTAAACTATTCACAAATATACAAACTAAATCGGGTCCCTTCATCAGCTGACATTACAATGGAACATCAAATGATGCCAGGCGTGGTCATGTATTAGACAGTGAAGCTCATGGTTGGTGTTATGGAGGCAGTTGTCCCATGCACACACTCTACATTGTCAACAGAAAGTGTCTGATTCTGCCCAGTAACCCATTTGTGTTCCTTTCATTTAATGTTCACCAACCTCATGCATGTGCTTCACTGTCTAATACATGACCATGCCCAGCATCATTTGATGTTCCATTGTAGCGTTTTTTTTGTATATTAATGTCAGCTGTTGAAATGGTCCATCGTCCCGAAATATAGTAGAGGTATGATTGTAAATAGTTTAGTTTTTTGTAAATATTTGTATAGTTTTGAACTGTATAATGTTATTTGTATAATAATAACATTATACTAATATTATAATGCCCTGATCAAAATCTAATCAGGAAATGACCTATGTAATTATTTAATTACGTCGTTTGTAGTAACGTAATTGCCCCACCCTCTTCTCCCATTGGCTTGAATAAGTGGCGTAATTGCCCCATCCTCTTTGCCCATTGGCTCGAATAAATATCACTAGGAAAAAAACTTTTTAAAGGTATAGAGGGATATATTTATGCAAAAGATTTAAGTGAATCAAAATATGAATATTTGCAGAAATATTTGAAAAATTATATATCATCAGAAAAATCTATAAAATAGAAGACCCTATTGTTGCTACTTTTAAATCGCTTATTGATAATATATTTAATATTGATTAATTCACTTGGTCGAGATAATCAAAATCTTGTAGTTTTTGACGATATTTTACAGATTTTTGTTACTGACGATTTCTGTTATTCAGTAGCTAAAGACAGTTGTCTTCAGTGTAATTACTTTGCATTTTTTGCTTCTTCAAATAAAAGAGAAATGTATGAGATTAGGAAAGAACATGCTACTGAATAGTGTTTTCCCCCACAGCATTATTAAACAGTTCAGAAAACTGTTTAATAATGCTGTGGGGGAAAACACAACTTCCTTTTTATAGATGATGTAACTGATAAGAAGGAATTAAAATATCAAATAAATTTAGTTTATAATAAATGGGCTATTATAGTAAGTTAGGTACTATATCTAGATCAAAAAACTAGTAAAGGTGAAAGAATACTTCCTGTTATAGGTTTTAATTAGACGAAAATGGTAATTTTGATATTGATCATACATAGTTGAAGAATCTCAGGTATCCCAAACATGAAAGAGATTCAGTAACTAAAAAATATGTACATGAAAACGTTAGTCATATTATAGAAATAATACAAAAACAAAATTCAGCTGTACAAAATAACTTGGACGGCCTTAAAAGTAACAATCAGACATTAAATAATGAATTCCAAAACTATAAATCAAACACAAATAATGTACTGATAGCATTAAGTTGAACATTTAATCATATATAAAGAAAGATAGTCAGAAATTGCATTCACTGAATAATGAAATAAAAAAATCAGAAAGATTCTTTAAAAATAAATTAATAATGTTAATTTAAACCTTAAAAATTATATTGAATCAAACAGTAAAAAAAGTACAGTATTTAGATAAGTAATAAATGTAAGAACAATGAGGTTCAAAGAAACTAATAAAAAAATTACAAATGCTTTAGAGTGAACTGCAAGGTTTTTAAAAGTACTAACCTTGAAAAGGATATAAAATTGTTAGATAATAATAAATTGATAAACTTTGAACAAGGCTATTAATTTTAAAATGGAGAATGTGTTAGCTGTTAAAAACAATGTCTATGATGCAAATGGAAAAAAATCGTAAATGTATATCCTTCGGAGTATCCCATTGATGCAGTAAATAAATCATTCATTGAATATGTTTGTTTCTTTTATACCTATATCAGATATTTTTAATGCAAGAAATAAAAGAATAATTAAAGTAGCTAACCCTCAAGATAATGATGATTGCCAATAAAGCTTCTGTTGATCAAAAATTTAATGTATAATATGCATTTTCTCTTTCCAATGGTTCCTATGATGCATTAGGGAACAGAATCATCAACATCTCAGACTCTGATAAAAATGCAGTAATTTCACATAACTTGCAAGCATATTCTATTCCATTCTGTGCATCTATTGTTTTACAAAAACAGTTTCAAATAATTAACTTTGAAAAGCACAGTGGTGTTTTATTAGATAAAGATATGAAGTTTAACTTAACTTATGATAACAGAATTTAAATTACCAATTTATTTTCAAGGAGGAGAAAAATTCTTTTTTATTACATTTAAACTGCTTATTGGAGAACAAAAATTTGAACATAAATTAATAGAAGCAAGCAAAAAAAAGCCTTTATTTATATAAGCAAAAAAAAAACTGACATATTTAAAATTGAAGCTTTATCAGCTCTAGGCTATGTACACCCACATCTTGAAATTTCTAGAATCAATCGGAATTAAAGTTGTTTATTATATAAATTTCACTATGTTAAACTTACTTTTATAGCTTTCTGCTTTTACTTTGAACTCTCAACTGATAAAATGCAGTCAGCTAACGGCTCTGTTTACTTAAGTGCTGATTAAAACTACTACGTGTTGTTATCCTTCCTTACTGCAATAACCAGTTAGAAACAGTTATCTCTCATTACTGCAATAACCAGGTGCAAATAATGTGATCTATCAGAATGCATTCTGCAATAGAATCCACAACTTGAGTTTGTTCTGTAAGCGATGTTCAGAAATCTATTTTTCGATGCAACTTGTAGCGATCCTTAAAACTTGCACTAAATGCTTAAAAGTTGTTCTTTTGATAACAGTGAATAAGCACAATATCATATATAAAAACCTCCTTTGTAGATAATGGAACTCATAATAGAGGTGAAAATAAGAAAACTACGAGTTAGAATTAACAAGAAGAGGAGTTAATTCAATATTTTCCTTTATTATAAATAGGACATATTAATTAGTTCTAACCTTCTAAAACAAACACCAGAATCGTTAAGATTATAATCAGATATATCTTTCAAGTTTGATAATTCATATGAAATTGCATTAACTAAATAAAATACATTCTGTTCCTGGTATAATGAATGTAATTAATATCAGAATAATTACTTCAAGTATTTTGATAATCATGTATGGAAATTAATATTTCCTGATGGAATATATAAAGTAGATTTCCTTAATGATTATTTAAAACTTCATTTTGATTCAATTGTGAAAAGGATCTAATGATAATGAAATTAGTCAATCTGATGTAATATATAATATTGTGATATATAATTTATTAATCTTATTAAAGTTCATTGTTAATTAACTTATACTTAACGGAATCATGACCCAGACTAGAGCGCGTTCACAGAATAGCCAGAATCGCTGGAGAATCGAAGGGGATGATTCTCCAATGCATCTAAAACAATGCGTGAAATGTTTGTAGACCTGTCTAGAACAGGACATGATCTAGTCAAGGAGGATGTCTTTGTGTGCGCTAGGTGCAGAGACTGTGAAGAAATTAGGCGGCAACTCAGCGTTCTGATGGGTGTTTATGAGAGTTTGAGGTGTAGGGTAAATGCCCTTGAAGAAATTAATATGAAGGGCCATCAAGCTCTCAGTTGCCCAACTCAACACCAGAGCTCACTCCTGTGCATCAGGCAATACAGTGGCAATCTCCAAGGCAGAATGCACTGGTCCCTCAAGAACTAGTTATTGTCGGTGACTCTATTGTCAGGGAGACTGGGAATATATTATGCAAAAAGGATAGGTGGAACAGGACCAGTGGCAAAAATTAATTAATAAATTAAGTGATAAAAATAAGGCAAGGCTTGAAAAGTTAAGTGGAGGAGGTTCAAAATTTCTTCATAATTGACTATTAAATGGAAGTAGAACATCCTACGTGGTATTTATTTGAACAACCTCTTATAGATATATCAACTGAATACTACGAATTTCGTCATCATCTAGAAAGAAATGTAAATGAATTACAAAATACATTATTTCTCTGAGTGATGATTTTCTTCATGATGGATACTTTCATGTAAAGGGATGTATATTAAATCTGATGATACAATAATTAATGAAAATAAAATTGTAACATTAGAAAATAATGATTTTAAAATCTTTTCAAGGATGCAGTGTTTCATAAATAATAAAAATATAGCTGATATATATAGAAAATGATAAGAAATATAAATTTCAGTTAGAACATTTATTATTATTGCTTCCATAAGTTAAACCCTCATTAACAGCAGAAAGTAAATTTTTACAAAATATTGTATCTGGAGAAACTGTTAACTTGTTATGGAATTGTGATAATGTGTATTTATCTAATATAATGAATGATAGGCTTAAGTTCTGCAAATTGCAGCATCTGGAGACTAGGCACCTTTGAGATGGTCTGATTGAGGTGTATAAGGTCTTTCATGGTTTGAGCAAGCTCAATGCTCGAGGAATTCTTCCTCTTGCTCTGATTGCCCACCTTAGGGGGCATTAATTCAAATTGAGGAAAGACATTTTGCATCTACATTCACACATGAGGAATTATTAAGGTTTGAAAATGGCAGAAGGTTATCAAATTGTAGCAAGATACTTAATGATTTTGTAATAACTGAGAGCAAAGTGAAAGAGAAATTGTTGAAGTTAAACGTAAGAAAAGCACATGGGGGTGGATGGGATCTATCCAGTTATATTAAAGGAGGCGGCAAAGCAACTAAGCAAACCCTTAGCCATAATTATGAGAGCATCCTTGGACTCAGGGGAGGTCCCCACAGACTGGAGATGTGCTAATGTATCCCCAATTCACAAAGGGGGATCGAAGGGTGACACGAGTAATTACAGACCAGTTAGTTTAACTTCTGTTCAGGGTAAAATAATGGAGTCGCTGGTTAAAGATGCATTGCAGGATCTTCTAGACAAGACTGCAGCAATAATTCAGACACAGCATGGGTTTGTTAAGGGAAAGTCTTGTCTGACAAATTTGATAGGATATTATGATGTGGTTACAAAGGAACTGGATGCAAAAAATAATTTTGATATCATATTTGGATTTCAGGAAAGCTTTTGACACTGTTGCGCATGGAAGACTATTGTACAAATTGGAGCAGAATGCTATTAAGGGTAAGTTGCTACAATGGATAAAAGGATGGTTAAGTGCGAGAAGACAGAGGGTGGTAATCAATGGGTCCTGCTCTTCTTGGACTAATGTTATTAGTGGAGTCCCACAGGGTTCGGTGTTAGGTCCACTGTTGTTTTGTATATTTATCAATGATATTGATGAAGGTATATCAGGCTTAGTGTCGAAGTTTGCAGATGATACAAAGGTTGGCAGGGTTGTTAATGACAGTAATGGCAGTGTGCTACTGCAACAGGATCTAGATAATTTGGGCAGATGGGCTAAGAAGTGGCAACTGAAGTTTAACCTTGACAAATGCAAAGTACTGCATATGGGTAGAAGTAACCCCAGAGAAACGTACCAACTGTGTGGTACTACACTTAAGGTGGTAGAAAATGAAAAAGACCTGGGAGTAATTGTGCAGGCAGATATGAAGTTTTCTGAGCAATACAGACAGACTGCCAGGGCAGGTCATGGGGTTTTGTCAATGATATATAGGAATTTTGCTAGCAGGGAAAAAGGAGATGATTATCCCTCTGTATAAGGCAATGGTCAGGCCACACCTTGAGTATTGCGTACAGGTCTGGAGGCCTCATTTTAGGAAGAATGTAGATTTACTTGAGCGTGTACAGAGAAGGGCAACAAGATTGGTGAGGGGAATGAAGGGATCCTCTTACCAAGAGAGGCTTAAGTTCTGCAAATTGCAGTGGCTGGAGACTAGGCACCTGTGCGGTGATCTGATTGAGGTATATAAGGCCTTGAATGGATTGAGCACCCTGAATTCTGATGGGATCCTTCCACTTGTTCAGATTACGAACCTAAGGGGGCATAAATTCAAATTAAGAAAAGACAGATGTAGAATAGATGTGCGGAAATTTGCCTTTAGCCAGTGGGTGGTTAATTGCTGGAACAAACTTCCATCTGTCGTTGTGGAAGTTGATAGGTTGAATAAATTTGAGGAACTGGACAGGCATTTGGAGGGAATGGTGTGATTTTTTTTTTTTTTTTTTGGCTGATGCTGCATAAGCTCATACCTTTGCTTTCTTGCATCACATGCCACTACTACTACTACAGTCATAGAACAGATGTGCAAAAATTTGCCTTTCTTCAGCCAGTGGAGTAAATGACTGGGTGAAATGGGATGGGTTTTTTTTTTTTGGCTGATGTATAAGTTTGCTCTCTTGCATCATATGCCTCTACTAATGCTAATGTGGATTATTGGGCAGTTTGTAGTATAGAGAAATCACATTCACATATTTTTATAATGTTTCGGAAATCAGATAGGTTTGAAAATCAAAAAATAAAATAAAATAATACGCTTTTTGATTATTTGAATTTAGAATCCTGTTATATTGAAGTATCATGAAGAAAATACCTATATCAAGAATTCAGAATAAATTATGAAGAAAATGGCTAGGTAAGATTACATGTTTTTTAGCTGTGTGTATAAAATATGTGTACTGTGATGGAGCAGTAACTGGTGATTATTTTAAATTTAAAACATGTACCGAATAATTTATTTTGATGTTAGCAAATATTTTTAATGTCACCATTCAAACTGTTGGAGTTTCATTTCAATAAGACTAAAAAAAAATGAAGAATTACCGAATATGTTGTTTAATTTTATATGAAAAGGAAGGAAAATTACAAGTATTAGAAAAAAAAGTCGTTAATTTAAATAACTAAATGAAAATTTCTAAAGACTATCCTTTATCTAATGATGTAAAATGTACTGGTGTATCTAGAGATCGTCCTGTCATGAACAGTTAGCTAGCTAGACAATTTAAAGATTATCTCAATTGGAATAGTACAAAAGAACAAAAACTTTCAGAAAGCTTTACAGAAGAATTTCGTAAAAAAATTGACTGGAATCTAATTTCAAAACAAACTCTTTCTGATGAGCTTTTATCAAACAGCAAGCAGAAAATTTAAACTGGGAATTTCTGAGTTTCAAACATTATCTGAGGAATTAACCCAGGAAGAAACCGCCAACGAATGAAGGGGGAAATGAATATATTCATCATGCGAAGTTTCACGAAGCACAGAGTAGTAACATATTTTACTTCTCTGTGCTACGAAGTAACCAAGTAAGATATGTTACTACTCTGTGTACGAGGTAACCAAGACCGATATGACGTCAGGTATGGACTACGGTTCGTTGACGAAAATTCCGCACAGAAAAACCCCACTATCATAAATGCCCACACGGATAAATGCTCACGTTATTTTTACTTTACAAAAAACGAGTTTTTTTATATGAAATATGAAATGTTTTTACAAAAAAAATTTCATATTTCAAAACGCAACAAAATGTTGAATTTATATATTTTAGCATTAGCAAAGGCACATGTTGCGAGAAAGCAAGCTAATATAGCATCAGCCATAAAAAAAAAAAAAAAAAAAAAACACCCTTATTTCACCCATCTACTAGTTCCAAATATTTGTCAACTTCTGCCTTGAATCTATTTAAGCTATCAACTTCTACAACGACAGATGGAAGTTTGTTCCAGCAATCAACCACCCGCTGCTTAAAGGCAAACTTCCCACAACTGTCCTACAACCGTCTTTCCTCAATTTGAATTTATGCCTTTTCAGGTGATTATTCTGAGCAAGAGGAAGAATCCCATCCGCATTGAGCATGGTCAAACCATTCAAGGCTTTAAACACCTCAATCAGATTACCTCGCAGGTAACTAGTCACCAGACACTGTAATTTGTAAAACTCTCCATTCACTAATCTTGTTGCCCTTCTCTATACTCGTTCCAACAGTCTACATCCTTCTTAAAATGAAGCCTCCAGACCTGTATACAGTAGTCAAGGCCTGACCATTGCCTTATACAAGGGGTTAATCGCATCCTTATCCCTGCTATAAAAATTCCTGTATATCATTAACAAGACACCATGAGCTACTCTTGCAGAGCCTCCTTTAATATAACTGGATAGATTCCATCCACCCCAGGTGCCTTTCTTGTGTTTATCTTCAACAATTTCTCCTCCACTTTATTCTCAGTTATTACAAAATCATCTAGCTCACTGCAAGAGTTTACTTCACCTCTGGCATTCCCCTCCCTGAATAACGATGCGTTGTCAGAGTTGAGTAACGATGTACTGGCCCATATGTCCTTGCGAGAAATCTTCTCAATCACAGAAAAGACAGTCATTTGTCTAATACAACAACAAATTTTTACATTGCTGAGACGTACCACCAACTGATACTTCATGATTCAGGTGTGGATGATCCAGACAGAATTCTGGTTTTAGGTGATAAAGAGCTCTTGGTGGAATTGAACAAAGATACAATTTATAGAGAAAACACCTTTGATAAAGTTCCTAACATGCTTTTCAAACTGTATATGTGGCATACCAAGAAGTGTAACTCATATCCGCTACGAATTTACATTTTGTTACAGAAAAAGAACTTGGATACTTATAATAGAATGTTTGAAATTATGAAACTGTTGGTTCCAAATCTGATGCCTCAAAAGGTTTTAGTGGATTTTGAGAAGGCTTGCATGAATGCAGTAAGGATTGCCTTTCCACACGCTCCGGTCAAAGGGTGGTGTTTCCATCTGTGTCAGAGTCTCATCAGGAAATTCAGCAATGTTAGCTTGAAGATTGAATTTGAAACTGATATAAAACTCAGGCTGAAGTCTCTTGCTGCATTAACCTTTGTCCCAGTCTGATGTGAGGAGGTCTTTGATGAGCTTGCCGCCCCATTTCCAGACGAAGATAGTTATAATGAGGTGCTTGCGTACTTCTTTTCCACATACATTGAGGGTGCAGCAGGTAGAGATCCCCAGTTTCCAAGATGAATATAGAATCATAATGATGCAGCTCTCGCCTAAAACTACAAACTGCTGTGAGGGATTTCACAATGCACTTAATTCCATATTCCACTGCAGTCATCCCAGCGTGTGGTTTTTGTTTGATGGACTGAAGAGGGACCTGGCTTCAGTGTTGCCAACTCTTAATAATATTTCCCGCTAGCCGCATACTCAAAATCCGCTATTTTTAGCACTTGACCCGCCAAATTTTTTAAATTTTCATTTGTTTGTACTTTGTAGTGAATAAAAACAAACAAACAAACAAATAGTATATATAAATAGCTATTTATTTTTCTGTTTTTAATATAAAATCAATATCTAAAAATCTAAATTAATTTCGAAATTCAATACCTCCTCATCATATGCTTCTTGTGTACCTATTTTGCGAAGCACTTCTTCAGGTAAAACAATTTCTACAACACTTTTCAACTATTTTGAGCCCGTATCGTACTGATAAAATTGCATTAACCATGCCAACACTCATTCTGTTGCGTGTTTTGTTTTTTACTAGATTTAAGTTGCTGAATGTTCTTTCCACATCTGCATTGGATAATGGCAAAATTAAAATACCCAATGCAAATTCGCTAATTTCTTTAAATGGATTTTCACCGCTTGCATCTCGATATTTCGAAACTTCTGACCAAAACTTCATTGTATTGTTGAAGTTTTCCCATTTAACGAGAGTATTGTTTATATACTGTTGCTCAATTTTTTCAATTTCTACTTCAGACAATTTTAAATTTTGTAATAAATTTATCAGTGGTTCTTTTTGTTGCTTTAATATATTGTTAACTGAGATTAATGACATTTTTTCTAATTCTTTTATGTTGTCCGGAAGGCGTTGTTTTAATTGTTGATACAAATCAATCAAGAAATTACGGCATCTCTCTCTTATTGAAATTTCATCTGTTGTTGTGATAAGTTTATTTATTATTAATTCATTTATTTTTCTTTCAAATTGGTAACCTAAATATGGCTTAGGGTCTAAATAAGTATTAATGTCCTCTTCTATCATTTCAATATGTGTATTTGGTAAAAACATTTTATTGGCAATCATCGACAATAGCGTGTTTAAATCATGTAGTGATAATGTCGGATCAGCAGTATTTGATTCAAAAGATTTGTTTACTCTTTGTACTTCAGATAAGATAGGTTTTAAAAATAAAAGATACGCTAAATTACTTTCAGCTTTAAACATTGAATAAAGAAGTTCTGCAGTATAACATTTGTCAGTCAAATGAGTTATTTCAAAATGGGCTTTTAATTCAATATACTGTTCTAAAATTCTTGTTTTAGCAACTTCAATGGATAACCACCTTGTTTGACACGAATGAACTATCTTTTTCGGATCTGCACCATCGTTTATGGCACTGTATAAATATTTGAATTGATTTTGTCGGCTGGTGGATTTACTAAAACAATTATAAGTTTCAGCTATCATGAATTCTAGACTTCTAGGGAATGTTTCGCGGGTTGCATGAGATACTGCTAATTGCAAAGAATGACATACGCATTTAATTAATATCAAGTTCGGTACATCGGACTTCAAATGTGTATAAACGCTGTTATTAACTCCAATCATAACGCTAGCATTATCTGTCCCAATGCCCACAAGATTATTTAAAGGAAGTTTAAAATTTTCCAGCGTTATTTTAATTGAATTTGAAATATTTTCAGCCTTACACTGATCTAATTCTACAAGAGCTAAGAATGTAGAAAATCTTTTATCGAATTGCTCATCATAATACACAATTGCAATACCTAATAGTTTTGTTACACTAATATCGTTTGATTCATCTAGTAACAAACTATAGTTTGAAAAGCCATTGAGCTCTGACTTCAATAAATCTGAAAGTGGGGGTGTAGGATATATTTTATAATGCCGCTGCATTTTGTTCGATGAATTTTTAAAGTTTTGGCTGTTTGATCTTGGAATGCATTCTTACATAATTCACCAAGGTGGTCTTTTGCCAGTATTGACGAGTGAGCACAAACAAACAAACTTAACTTTGCTTCAGCTTCCATTGTAAATTCTTGGTGGGAAAATTTAATTTAGATTGGTTGCCTGATCTATTAGGTGAAAATGGTTCTGCTGACTTAATAGGTTTGAAAGTTTTTAAATGACTTTTAATGTCCGAAATTTTAGCAGTAAAATCAGACTTGCAATATTTACATCTTGCTCGAGTTGGATGTCCTGGAATCTCTACTAACCAGGCTTTGAATTGTGGTAAAGCTAACGATTCCTTCCGAAAATTTTGGGTATATTTCGTTTTGTTTTTGTCCGCCATCCCATAAGGTAAGGCATATGGCCAGTCCGCCTCTGTCCATAGAGAAAAAAATATGAAATCGTGAAACGCTTTGAGCGAAATGAAAGACCATGTGATATTGCACGTGCTACAGACCTAAATGAGGCAACGCCGAGAATTACAAAGAATGAGGAGAAAATAAAAACAACTTTGATAGCAGGAACAACTAAAAGTGTAATTAAAATCCATTAGATTAAGACACAAAGAATTGGAAGAGATGGAACGGCTGTCAACTGTTTGGATAGAAAATAAAACAAAAACAAGTTTGCTTACGATACAAGCAAAAGCATTAGCAATACTGTATTTTATTACGACCTTTACGTAATAAAAAATACGTAATAAAATACTAATAATCGTAATAAAATACGTAAGTATTTTATTACGATTATTTATTGTGTTTGGTAATGTTTTGGTTACAAATGTGTGTTCAATCGTGGGTGGTCGGCACCTAACCCAATTTTTCCCATAGGGCCTGTTGTTTATATTGCACGAGGGTTTCTAGGAATACAACTATCGTGCTATACGAGGACTGACTATACTAAGATATTATTACACTGTGGTTATTAGAAATAATTATTACTTATTACTCTTATTACTTATTGCTCTGTGGTTATTAGAAACGTTGAAAGAGATGTCGGTAATTCGGATCGCATTTCTTGGAAGCCAAACAAATACGACGAAGAAAAATTATCCAATGCCATTCCTTCGCGGTTTCAAAAAAAGGCGTCATTAGAATTTTTTCCACATTTTTAGATTTGATCCAACAATTTAAAGCTATGACCCAATGATCAGGTCGTTTGACCGCGAGCGTAACTACGTAAAATTGTTGGGTTCTCCTCAGGGAAATCCAGAATAATATGAAACCGATTCTTCGCTTTATAAAAAAAAAAAAAACTATGAAATATGATATCCCTACTATTTCAATTATGAATTATTTTTATTGTTAATTAAATGTTACATTGCCAAAATACATAAAATGCTAAACATTTATACTCTTCCCGCTAAAAAATCCGCTATTTCATATTTTTATCCGCTAAACCTGAAGCAATTCCGCTAAATCTAGCGGGAAAACCGCTAAAATGGCAACACTGCCTGGCTTGCCGCAGACTGACACTGGTTAATGCACAGGCAGGTCGTCTAGCGGTGAAAAAGAGAAGATATGATGGACTGCATGACTTAGTTGCCACTTTTTTTGCAGGAATATGAGCAGATAGAAGACAAACTGAAATACTTGCAGAGATTGGCTAATTTATATTAATGAAAATTCTGTTAAAATCCTTGACAAATAAATAAATCACTGAAATATGTCTGAATTAGTTGTTTGTTGATAGAAAACCAAAAAGTGTTTACATTTACATCCAAATATTCTATTTTATATTAAAATCAAAAGTTATACTAAAAGTTATATTTTATATCAAAAGATACATCGTATAGAAGTAGAAAAAAATATATAAATTCAACATTTTGTTGCGTTTTGAAATATGAAATAATTTGTTTTTTGTAAACTAAAAATAATGTTAGCATTCTTCCGTGTGAGCATTTATCCGTGTGGGTATTTTCTGTGCGGAATTTTCGTGTGGGCTTTTTTCATGTGCGCATTTATCTGGTCACCTAGGCTACATGCTACAGAGTAGTAGTATCTTACTACTGTAAGATTAGTACGATTCCCGGATGTTCAGGTCACCGATTAAGTTAGTTGCAGCCATTATCAACCCACTGCAGGATAGAATCCTCCTCAACAATTCATGCTGAGGGAAATGGACCATAATCTGCCACGCTGGTCCAGTGCGGGTTGGCAGATCGATCGTATTTAGCAGTCAGGGGCTTGAACCCCGGCCTACTCAAATAGCGTGTGCTACTGCACTCCCACTCATGACCACTCGGCTACAGAGTGGTTAGGAGCGGGAGTGAAAAAACACTACGGAGTGGAAAAATACAAACTACTCGGGATTCATTCTTTATTCGTACAACTGAAAAATAGTGTAACTTCAAGGAACTTTACATTCTGTAACATATAATAAAAAATGTCTAATGAAATAATTTTCTCATTTTTCAGTTCATTCATTTTTTACTATGTACAAGTACATAATAAACATTACTATATGATATCGATGTAGATAGACCATATCTACTCATCCTTCACAGCGAGTTGCCAATGTATTGCACTACCCCAGGGGCTCACATCTGGTGAGTATGGGCTTGGAAAACCCAGGGTCCTGAGCTGGATATCATTCTTCTCTTTCTTGCTTTCTCTCTCTCTCTCAGTCAGCGTAACGTACAATTTTTTTTTTTTTTTTTTTTTTTTTTGGCTAGGGCAGCATAAGCCTCAGGCTACCTTGCACCATATGGCTAATAATAATAATAATACAATACAATTTTATTTATCAAGAGAATTCGTTTACAATAATAATAATAATACAATTTTATTTATCAAGAGAATTCGTTTACAATAAATGAACTTGTTAAGAAAAGTAAATTTCTTGACAACAAGTTGTAATTCTTCCTTTACAACAGTTTTGTACAAATTTGTTATCTTACAGAAAAGATCATGAAGTCACTACACATAGTATATTCCACACTGTAAACAGAAGTAGTGGTTTATCTGCATATCAATTATAATCTACTGTGTCATTGAGTATCAAGAATAAGAATTTTCTTATTAGGAATTTTAATTTGGAGATGGGGTAACTTCTCCTGAGCCTGAAATCAATGCTAGCCAACAAGTTGTTTATTATATTCATTGTGTGTCTATCTCCAAATCTATTTAGTATCCTAGGGTGAGGCAAAGTAATTGCTTTTGGGTTCCTTAAATTTTGTGAGACATTTCTTTGCAGATTCGACTCTTCAAAAATAGTGTTAAGATTTTTTAAGAATAGATTTAACTTCAGTTTTTGAACTGGATACAGTATTTCATGTTTCAACAAAAATTGCCTTCTCTTGTTCAGGTCATTCCAAGAGTTTGTCCCCATTAAAAGTTTTAGAATCCTATTCATTAAGTTGTTTATTGCCCTTATTTCTGTTTTATTTGCTCGTGCCCATATATTTACTAAATAATTGAGTTGAGAGTCCACTGATACATAAAATAAGGTAACTTTTGTTCTAAGGTTTAACTTATTTTTAATGTAGTAGAAAAAGTACACATAAAATCTCATTTTTTTGTACAGTTTGTTATATGCATTAACCAACTTAGACTGTAGTCAATCCATAACCCAAGGTAACAATGATTTGAAACTTCTTCCACAGTTAGGCATTTGCAATTCTTGAAATTCTGATCATGTAGGCAATCATGTTTGTGCAATTTGATAGAGGGTTGAATGTCCAAGGTTTGATGAGGAGGTCTTATTACCAAATATTTTGTTTTTTCAAAGCCAAGTGCTAATTTATTATCGTGCAACCAAGTTTGTAAATGTATTGCATCCTGTTGTAAATCATTCTCCATTTTTGTTAGGTTCTTTCCTATTGTATTTCCTATTTATGCAGATGATATAAGATTATATCATCTGCATAAATTTTTATAAAGGAGTTCTTAATTACTTCGAATATGTCATTTATATAGATGTTGAACATGATTGGCCCAGCATGTGTGCCCTGAGCCTGAGGTACTCCTCTCTTTACATTATAAGATTTACCCTTTGTATTTTCTACTTCTACTGTTATTTTTCTCTTGGTTAAATAATTTGCTAGGAGTTGATTGAGTCTTCCCCTTATACCATATTTCAGTAATTTCTGTTGCAATATTGGGATATCATTTAGGTCATTTTTTTTTTTTTTTATGAAAACCCCAAACATGAAAGGTATCAAAACCTATAGTACTTAGTACCGTGCATGGGTTGAAGGAGAAGTATGGGGGGAGGGGGATGCCGGAAACTTTGCTCTAGAGACTAAACATGGGTTTCACCACTTCAAGCCTCCAATAAGCAAAGTGGTGATATTTCACCGGTTGATGAAAGTCATCTACCACCTACATGCTTTGGTCAAATCTATAAATAAAATCAATATGAAGTTATTGTTGTTTAAATGTAAGTTTAGAGAGTCTACTAAGTTCTCTAATAATGTCTGTGTGCTCTTGCCCTTCTGATATGAGAATAGAGAGTTGTTTAACAGTCCATATTGATGTAAATATTTGCTTATATGGGAAAATATATAATTTTCTATTATCTTATTTTTCTATAATCTTATCTTATTGGTCTGTAATTGCAAAAATCATCAGGTGGTCCCTTTTTATATATAGGAATTACCTTAAATGAGAGTAAATTTGTAGGATAGCTTCCCGAATCTAACATCCGTGCTATTAGCTCTACCAAGAGAACAGAGAACTGTTCTTTGTTTCTCTTTACCTCGGTTACTGTAATACAGTCCAGTCCGTAAGATTTCTTGTTCTTTAATTGTTCTATAATTTTAAGAATCTCAGTATAATGTGGAGCTAAGACTACACAAGAGTTCATTATCTAAGGAAGCCTATCTTGTTGAGTAAAGGAATCTTGGCAATAATGTATTAAAAATCTGTTGAGATCTGGTACAGCTTTGGCAAACCTATTTGCAGCCTCATTGTTTGTTTGCACCAGAAATCTGTTCTACTAGTGTTTTAATTTGGTTTCCTCTTGACTTTTTCTTCCTTGTACTTAACATGTTATTTATAATGCTCCATTTATCCTTTTGTGTTATCTGCTTATCCATGAAAAGATGATTGTAATAAGTGTTTTTTTGCTTTTTTATCATACCTGTCACTTTATTTCTGAGTGTTTTATAATTGTGATAATGTTCTTTCATTGATGGACAATTTCTATACTGCCTGACATATTTATCCCTTTGTACCGTTAGTTCTTCTATTTCTTTAGTCATCCAAGTTTTCCAAAGCTTAATCCTGCAACTCCCAGTGTTTGTGTTGTTGGCTGTGTG
This sequence comes from Mastigoproctus giganteus, assembly GCF_048544385.1. NCBI lineage: Eukaryota > Metazoa > Arthropoda > Arachnida > Uropygi > Thelyphonidae > Mastigoproctus > Mastigoproctus giganteus. The sequence continues at coordinate 128,567,650 of NC_143578.1, forward strand.
ATTAACTTTTCTCTCGGTATTAAACCTCAAATTGTTTATAATTTGTATTATCTTATTTTAAAAAACATTTACATTTGTTGTGTAAAATGCTTGCATTTGTATTAACATGTTTTCTATGTTCTGTTTCAGTTTACCTGTTAATAAATAATTTTTCTTCTTAGCATTTGTTAATTTTATTTCTTCATATGGATGTTGTTTTGAATACATATCTACTATTAGTAAACATGTTCTGTGATCTGAAAGTTGATTTAATAGTATGTAGGAATTAGCGTACTTCAACTTGATATTTGTAATTAGGTGGTCCAAACAAGAGCTGACTGTTCTATTACCTTCCATCCTTTGTTGCCTAGTTATTCCAAATAAGGTATGTTCAAATCCATAATTGTTTAAGATTGTAGAGTATCTGGGTATCACATTATCAGTTACATCGGTTAGTAAATTAATATTAAAATCTCCTACTAGTATGGTCTTATCTGTTTGTATGTCGTCCCATTGCAAAATGTTTTCTAATTCTATTAGGAAGCTGTTTATTGAATCTGATGGTGGCCTGTAAAAAGCACAAATCATGAATGTGTTTTCTGGGTCTTCTCCTAATAATTTGACACAGCAGTTTTCACAAGACTGAGTTAAGTGGTAAACCTGTATTGCCCTAAAGCATGTTCTATAGTATATTATTATTCCTCCACCCCCTTCTCAACTCTAGCATTAGCATTAGCATTAGTAGAGGCATTTGATGCAAGAAAGCAAGCTTATGCAGCATCAGCCAAAAAAAAAAAAAAAAAAAAAAAAAGTAACATAAATAAATAAAAAATAACCACTTCCACTTCACCCCTCTGTTCGTTCGAAATACCTGTCCAGCTGAGCCTTAAACTTATTTAGGCTATCAACTTCCATGACAAGGGATGGAAGTCTGTTCCACCTACCAACCACTCGCTGGCTAAAGGCAAATTTCCGCACATCTATCCTACATCTGTCTTTCCTCAATTTGAATTTATGCCCTCTCAGGTGATTATTCTGAGCAAGAGGAAGAATCCCATCAGCATTGAGCATGCTCAAACCATTCAAGGCTTTGTACACCTCTATCAGATCACCTCGCTGGTGCCTAGTTTCCAGACACTGTAATTCGCAAAACTTAAGCCTTTCTTCATAAGAGCACATCTTTGTCCCATTCACCAATCTTGTTGCCCTTCTCTGTACTCGTTCCAGCAGCTCTACATCCTTCTTGAAATGAGGCCTCCAGGCCTGTATACAGTACTCTAGGTGTGGCCTGACCATTGCCTTATACAAGGGAATAATCACCTCCTTATCCCTGCTAGAAAAATTCCTATATATCATTGACAATACACCATGAGCTACTCTTGCAGCCCGTCTGCACTGCTCAGAGAACTTCATATCTGCCTGCACAATCACCCCCAGGTCCCTTTCATTCTCTACCACTGTCAGTGTAGTACCACAGAGTTGATACGTTGCTCTGGGGTTGCTGTTTCCCATATGTAGTACTTTACATTTGTCAATGTTAAACTTCATTTGCCACCTCGAAGCCCATCTGCTCAACCTTTCCAAATCCTGTTGCAGCAGCATAGTGTCGGCAGTGTCCTTGACAACCCTGCCAACCTTCGTATCGTCTGCAAACTTGGACATTAAGCCTGATATACCATCATCAATATCATTTATAAATACAGAAAACAATAAAGGACCCAATACTGAACCCTGAGGGACTCCACTAATAACATTAGTCCACGATGAGCAGTGTCCATTGATTACCACTCTCTGTCTTCTCCCCTTCAACCACCCCTTTATCCATAGCAGCAATTTGCCTCCAATGCCACACTGCTCCAATTTGTGCAGCAGTCTTCCATGTGCAACAGTATCAAAAGCCTTTCTAAGATCCAAGTATATAATATCAAAGTTATTCCCTGCATCCAGTTCTTTTGTGACTGCATCATAATATCCAATCAAACTGGTCAGGCAAGACTTCCCCTTAACAAAACCATGCTGTGTCCTAGCTATAACTGAAGTCTTGTCTAGATAATCCTGCAGTGCTTCTTTAACCAGTGCTTCATTAATTTTCCGGGAACAGAAGTTAAACTCACAGGTCTATAATTACTTGTGCCAGCCTTTGATCCTCCTTTGTGAATTGGGGTCAAATTTACACATCTCCAGTCCATGGGTACCTCCCCTGAGTCCAAGGAAGCTCTCATAATTATGGCTAAGGGTTTGCTTACTTCCTTTGCTGCCTCCTTTAATATAACTGGATAGATCCCATCCACCCCAGGTGCCTTTCTTGTGTTTATCTTCAACAATTTCTCCTCCACTTTGCTCTCAGTTATTACAAGATTCTCTAGCTTACTGCTAGAGTTGAATACACCTCTGGCATTCCCCTCGCTGAATAACTCCTCATGTATGAATGTCGATGCAAAATATTCATTTAGTTTGTTAGCTACCTGAGCAGGGTCATCAACAGTTGACCCATCGATATCAATCTGATTCATCCCCTTCCTTCTAGAGTTTACATAAGTAAAGAACTCTTTGCTGTTTTTCTTCGCATCCCTTGCCAAGGATCTCTCGTAATCTGCCTTCGCCTGCCTAACCTCCTTTGTAACTTGGTTACAGATCAACTTGTATCTATCATAGGCGTCTGTGTCTTGTTAATTTGTATGTATCCTATGCATTTTTCATCTCAGCCATATGCCTCATTAGTTCATCTGACATCCATTTAGGCTTAAACCTTGAACAATATTTCTTAGTTGGTATGTAAAGCCTAGTAGCTTCCAAGATAAGTTCTTTGAATGCTGCCCATTTTGAATTTGCTGTTGGCAATATCATCAGTTGATCCCACTGTATAGAATTTAAATACTGTCTCAGTCCATTGTAGTCACCTTTACGAAAGCAATACCCCTTCCCTTTACCCCTAATGGTAGTTACCTCTTTGTGTAAATCCCACTTCAGCACACTGTGATCACTGCCACCTAGTGTTCATTTATCTGAAGATTCTTAATGCATGAAGAATCACTACTGATAATCAAACCAAGAGTATTACTCCCTCTAGTTGCCTCCCGAACATGCTGATGTAGAAAACAATCATCCAATAAATCCACAAAAGCCTTGCTAGTCTGTGAGTGACCAGCTCCCAAATTCCAGTCAATATCTGGGAAATTAAAATCCCCCATTATAAGACTCTCTGATTTACTGGCCCACTCTATCTCCCTGTACAGTTTCTTATTATACTCATCAGGGTCATTAGGCTTGTAGCACACTCCTACTCTCAATTTTGAACTTCTAATTCTTATGTCACACCAAACTGACTCGATACTGCACTGTTCAGCGATGTCGACTGGCTTCACTTCCTTGGATTTTATGTATTTCTTAACTAATAACATAACCCCTCCTCCCTTCCTATCCTGTCTATTCTTTCTGTAGACATTGTACTCCACAAATTCCTGTTCTGTATTCCTTATATCTGTGTGATACCATGTCTTTGAAATCCCAACAATATCTGCCTTTGATGTTTTGAGCAATACCTCAAATTCATCAAATTTATTTACTAAACTCCTAGCAATGGTGTATGCGGACGTATACATGCACCTGTTCTTTTTCTTAGCTACCCTAACACAACCCATGTGTTTACTTGTACCCCAATGATTCCCAGCAGTCTCTGAAATATACTGCATCTTATTTTCCAGGCTGCTGCTCATTCCAATAGAAGCAGTGCAAGAATCACTTTCACCTCTGCCAGTGGCTACTGTTAATCTATTACTCCTTGTATCCCCCCAATCTAGTAGTTTTCTGACCCACCTAACACTGCCTCGATAGCATAAGCAAACATTCTTGCACCCTTTCTATTTAAGTGTATCCCATCCCTGTAGAAGCAGTCTCTCCTGTTAACAAATAAAATTACAGCAACCCAGGTGCATGCCACCCTTCAACAATGGGCCGATAGAAACAACCTAGCAATAGTTCATCAAAAACAAGCTCGATCCTACTCCAGGGGGTCCTGGACATCAGGAGACCTCCCCAAATCAAAGTAAATGGGACCACTATCAAGCTCAGAACAGAAATGAAGCACCTCGGTGTCATTCTAGACAGAAATTTTTCCTTCACCCCCATATAAACTACCTCTGGAACAAAATTAGAAATTTCTCCTCTCTCTTTGCAAGAATCACCCGTAAGGATTGGGGTCTGAGGAAAACTACCTTTGCCCTCTTCCACAAAGCTATCTTTCTGCAAGTCATCTTGTACGCATCTGCAGTCTGGTATAAAAAAGCGACAACTGCAAGAAACAGAAAAAAGCTTGACACTGTACAGAGATACATCCTGCTCAAAAAAAAAAAAAAAAATTATTTTATTACTTTGATCCGTAAATGATTATATCTACCCATATATTCATTTGTCTCTAAATTGCGTGTGTTCTCTGGTTGATTTTTCTGTTTGCCAGACGAAAAAAACCCCAATTTCTGGGGGGGAGGGACCTTGCTATCTATGCCTGAGACCGACTAACTCAGCCACGGAGTGAAAAAATCCCCCTAAAGTTCCTCGCGTCATCGACGGGATTCGAACCCGGACCTTTTCCACCCGGTGTGGGAATGAAGGTAGCGGTACCACTGTTCTACCTGCCCAGACTTATATATCCTGTTCACGATCTCCCGAGCCTGCAACACAGTCAGCACCCATGCGCTTCAGGTCCTTATGTGAGACATCCCCCTTGACTTGTTCATTGAATTGAATTAATTTGTCATTGAATTGAATTATTATTAATTTGTATTGAATTAAAAAATCATCCTAAAAAATGTTTCGAAAGGGGAAAATCGATTTGGAGTGCCATGTTTTTGATCAAAAGTGGACTGAAGACTATTTCTTCATTGATTACTACGAAAAAGCAGTGTGTTTTGTGTGCACAGAGCCGGAACTAGGCCCTAGGCCTGGATCAGTAGCGTGGTTAGGGTCGTCGACGCCCGGGGAAACATTTGTTCAGATTGCGAACCTAAGGGGGCATAAATTCAAATTGAGGAAAGACAGATGTAGAATAGATGGGCGGAAATTTGCCTTTAGCCTGCGGGTGGTTAATTGCTGGAACAAACTTCCATCTGTCGTTGTGGAAGTTGATAGGTTAAATAAATTTAAGGATTAACTGGACAAAGATTTAGAGGGAATTGTTTTGTAAATTTTTTTTTTTTTTTTTTGGCTGGTGCTGCATATGCTCATGCACTTTCTTTCTTGCATCGCTTATCACTACTACTATTACTGCTACTACGTTCTTCCTGGAGCCTCTGATTGTGATATACAGTATAATAATTCCTTCCGTTTGCGCCCCTGAAGCTGGGCGCTTGGAGGGAAAGCTCCCCTCTACACCCATCTTGCTACGCCTCTGCAATCTTTATGAATTTCTAAAAATGATTATTGCAATGGTCTACGATTTGCATATACAGTATTTATTAATAAAATAATTTAAATAATACAATGAATATAACAAAACAAAAATATCAAAGAAAAAGAAATTTACAAATATTCGTTTATATCTACAGAGAATTTAATTCTATATAAACTACAAAGAAAGTACACATAACTACAAAGAAAGTACATATAAGTACAAAGAAATTAGAAAACCCGATAGTTTGTTTATACATGTATCTTCTTCTTCTTCTTTGTCTTCGCCTTTTCCCACGTTATGTGGGGTTGGCATTCAATGTTCCCAATTCACACTTTACATCCTCTTCTTCTCCTCTAGTTGGATTAACTTCTTAACCGGAACACATCTATTGGTTTTGGCATAGTTTTTACGACCGGGTGCCCTTCCTGACGTCAACCCTCACCATTTATCTGGGCTTGGGATTTAAGCTGCCGATCTACTAAACCTGCTGCAGCCATATAAATGGAGTAGCTCTTATTCAGTGATGAAGCTTCCTCGTGATGTCACAATTTAATAATATTACGCAATTTATGCCGAATTTCTAGTCACCACTGAACAAGCAGGCGGCACTGCTGTAATTCTTTTATGTCCTGGAAACATCCAAATGGCTGACTTGGAAGAATTACTGTGACCTTGAAAATACCAACAATGTATAACTCAGCAACACGTGAGTATTTTTAAATACAATTTGGTATCCTGAAAACTTTTTCATCACAGCTATCAGGTAGCACAACTATTCTACTAAGAATTCCCAGTGACTGATTATAGTTCCTTAAAAATTTAATGACCTTGAAATTTCCTATGTCCGAACATAACAATGATAGCCATTTAAAAAAAAGTTCACAGTCCGAAAAATAAAATCACCTTTAGGTCCCAAATCTTAACCTATCACTCACCTACACTTATTTTATGTAAAATGTAACTTCGTTTTGAGCAACACTCCCGAAAACCTTTATTAATTAATTTTAATAGCGCACTAATTTAGCCTAGCATACAGCTGGTGCCAAATAATAAATTTGTTTTATACATGTTTATCTTGTATAAAATCATAGAAACCAAATATTGTGAAGTATAGTACTTTTAACATTATAACATAAACTAAAAATGTGCAATGAAGATGTATTTAATTGAAGAGACATATTTAATTGAATTTTTCTTCCTTTGAAGGACCTTTCACAAGAAGCTACTGTTACAGGCAGGGTAAAAAAAAATCATAGCGCTATTTCTATATTTAGATAAGATTTTATTAGACAATACTCATGAACGAATTGGAAAAGTTGTAAAGGGGTTACAGATTTTATATCCTGCAGAATTGATAAAACATGATTTCTAAAATATCAACAGATATTTGAAAAATTGTGTTTGCCCTCCAGTGGTTAGCACTGGAGGACAAACCAAAAAACTCAAAACGGGCCATACTTTATAGTTTATAGGCGCATTGGAGTTTTTCTGTTATTTTCGAAATTTGGAAAACACTGTTCCTCCCTGATATTTTTTTCCATAAATGATTATAAATCTCGAATTTATAATTTTTTTCGTTCTCACAAAATCGAAAAAAATTCTGGAATCATAAGTAGCACGTACAAAGATAATAAATAAATAAATAAATTTTCTGTTTATACTCCGGCACGACAACCAAGTCAGTAGAGTTTACAATAAATCGTCAATACAAATATTTATCGTATTCAGTAGTCACGGGCTTGAACCCCGGTCCACTCAGGGAACGCGTGCTATGCACTCTCGCTCCTGACCTCCTAACTCCCCGGCGGGAGATCGAACCCCGTCTCCCTCTTGACAGGCGGGGATACCTACCACTATACTACCGAGGAACTGCAGTATTCCTTTTATTAAAATTTTTATTTTTATTTTAAACAAAGAACACAAGTTGACCAGAAGCTATTATTCGTGTCGGGAATACGCTTTAATCTTTTGATTAGCTAAAGAAAGCAGTTGACTAGTATGACTTCTCGGTATGTGGGATATTATTATTATTTTAGGATTGCCCGTAATTAAATACATTAACCCGTATTTGTGTCTGTAAATTGCGTATGTTCTATGGTCGATTTGCCTGTTTTGCTGGACGAAAAAACCCCAGTTACTGGGGAGAAAAACCTTGCTATCTACGCCTGAGACCGACTAACTCAGCCACGGAATGAAAAAAGCCCATTAAAGTTCCTCGCGTCATCGACGGGATTCGAACCCAGGCCTTTTCCACCCAGTGTGGGGAGGACGGTGACGATACCACTGTGCTACCCACGCAGACTCGGTATGTGGCTGCATACGTGTTACGTTCCGCTTACATTGTGGAACGGTAATCCCTTTAACCCTTAATTTGCTGGACCTCGAGATAGTTCGCCTTTGCCTCCTCTACAACCGTTCCAAAGACAAAACTGCTACCTGTCAAGATTTCACATTACACTTAACCAATGAACCCAAAATAGAGAAGAGGAGACTCGTCTTACATCTTCAACAAATTTGGCAAACACTCTGGGAGAACACATCAAAAAGACAAATTACACGGAAATTCGTGCCAATAATACAAGCTGTCTACCCAGAATATCTGCACTGGTTCTCCCCAGGATTGCTGGTAACGTACCTGCTTATCAGTCACGGCGCCATCAGACATAAACTATCAAACTTTGGATTCAGTGACACCTCCCCTCTATGCTATTGTGGAATGATAGGAACATGGGAGCATCTTATGCACCACAGTGTCTGCGTGGCTAGCACAGTGGTATCATCACCGTCCCCCCCCAACACCGGATGGAAAAGGCCTGGTTTCGAATCCTGTCGATGACGAGAGGAACTTTAATGGGCTTTTTTCACTCCGTGGCTGAGTTAGTCGGTCTCAGACGTAGATAGCAAGGTTTTTCCTCCAGATACTGGAGTTTTTCGTCCAGCAAAACAGACAAATCGACCATCGAACACACGCAATTAACAGACATAAGATACATAGCACAGCAGATGAATTTCATTATTCGGGTGCCCTTAAAATAATAGTTTTTAAAATAATAGTTATGCACTATTGTCATTTATACGACTACCTTCGATGCCGCCTTATCACTGAAATCCAATATGTAATACAGAACCGAGAGGACCGTATACTGGAGGAGGAGGGTAGTTACAGGGCACTAACAAAATATGCACAGGACCTCTTCGACAGAAGACGAACCTTCCCTGTGCCACAATCCCAGCAACCACAACCAACGTAAAGACTTGGCTAACTCCCTAAATGAAACCACCAAAGATCACCGGAATCTACCAAGCCTGCCCATGAATAACCTGGCCATGTAAACCACTACACAAACGACGGTCCTGGCCAGCTGCAGAGGTAGAGGCTCTCCGCCAGCAATACAGAGAGACTAGAAATATATACACGGCTACTATCAGGAAATACAAGCAAACATCATGGGAACAATTAATTTCCACAACCGGAAGCACCGATTCCTGGGGTGTAGTCTATAAAATCACAACCAACAAACTCCCAAGAGGGGAGGTAATGACAGCAATAATAACCCCTCAAGGTAACATAACAACCTCATGGGACAGATCCATCAATAACATGTTGGATACAATTATCCAACCAGCAATGGATTCTAGTACAAGTCAACAACAACTCTTCCAGGACAACATCAAGAGCCGCCCTTCACTATTGAGGAGCTGCACACCCTCCGTAGCCGAGTGGTCAGGAGCGGGAGTGCATAGCACACGCTCTTTGAGTAGACTGGGGGTTCAAGCCCCTGACTGCTGAATACGGTCGATCTGCCAACCCACACCGCACCAGCGTGGCAGATTACGGTCCATTTCCCTCAGCATGAATTGTTGAGGAGGCTTCCATCCTGCATTGGGTTGATAATGGCTGCACTTTAACTTTTAACAGCGCAACTGATAGACTCCGCAACAATAAATGTCCAGGACCGGACCTACTTGAACCAGAGATTATAAGGAAGACTGTGGAGCATTCCCCATACCTCATCCTCGACCTGTTCAATCACTGCCTGCAGACAGTAGTCTTCCCATCCGATTGGAAGATAGCTAACATACGCCTCGTTCTGAAAAACTCAACCAAGCCTCCAGAAATCCCATCTTCTTATAGACCGATTGCCTTGTTATCTGTGCTAAGCAAGCTTTTTGAATACCTACTACACAGTAGAATTACAGTACATTGTAATGCAGCAAATTTATCCTCTACAAGCCAATATGGTTTCAAACAAGGATGCTCTACAGTTGACGCACTCCAGAATATCCTTACAACTGCCACAAACTCCAATAGAAAATATTTCCTGATTATTGCCATAGACTTTGCTGGGGCGTTCGACTCACTCTGGTGGCCGAGCGCCCTCAGCCGACTAAGACGTGCCTGTCTTCCCGGAAACCTTTATAACACAATAAGAAGCTACCTGACAGCCAGAGAAATAATTGTCAATGCACCATACTGCAGAGTCAAATGCCAGGTTTACAGGGCTCGGTGCTGGGGCCGCTCCTTTGGAATGTTCTACTTGTTGACTTCCTCAACACTAACCTGAATGAAGTTATCCCCCAGGCCTATGCAGATGATCTGATCTTGGCCGTGTCTGCAGACTGCAGAGCGCAGCTAGAAAATTCTGCAAATCAGACTCTCTTGATATTACAAAACTGGGAAAGGGATCGTAATCTTCAAATCTCTTTAATGAAGACTAATCCCATCTTACTGAAAGGGTCCCTCGGAAGACGTCCACAAATCAAGATAAACGAGACCGCAATATGTTTCACTACTGAACTGAAATATCTAGGAATAATCCTGGACTCAGGACTTAAATTCCTCCCACATTTGAAACACCTGCTGACAAAGTTAAGGAACTATACTGCCTTGGTCGCCAGAGTTATGCGTCGGGATTGGGGCCTCAACCGCCGCACTGTCTGGCTGTTCTACAAAGCAGTATTTCTACCGGCAATTACATACGCTGCAGGGATATGGTATCCGAGAGCAAAAATAGCAGCAAACAGAAAGAAGCTCGAAACTATTCAAAGATTTATCCTCCTCACCATTACCATGGCCTGCCGTACTGTCAGCACCCATGCCCTTCAGGTGCTGGCAGGCGCCCTTCCTTTGGACCTGGATATGATACGTTGCGGGTTCCTCTACCAACTATCAAAATGCACATTGGTGACGTTCATGGATCAAACCATTGATCCCACTAATAACTTGATTGCTGAAAAGAAGCGCCTTAGCCTCCATTTACAGCAGATATGGCAAAATAGATGGGCTAACTCTACTAAAGGAGATATCACTAGGAAATTTATTCCACATATCAACAAGGTATATCCCAAGTCTCCTTGATGGTTCTCTCCCGGCCTGTACACAACTTTCATGCTAACAGGTCACGGATCCATCAGAGCCAAACTCTTCAAGTCTTGGAATTATTAATGATCCCCTCTGCCATTGCGGAGAGCTGGAGAGTTGGTCTCACCTAATGTATGACTGCCCTTTGTATGAGGACCTTCGCTGCATTCTGATTACCAGAATTAACTTCAATCCAAAACTCCAGGAGCATTACTTGTTGGACAGCGACAGAGAGTACAAGGCCTTTTCGCAATACTGCCAGGAGCTCTTCACAAGAAGAAGATCCCTACCGCTGGAACGAACGTACACCTGATTAACTCGTCTTGCCCAAATTCAAGCTGGACTGTCAACGACTACCATCGTTATTGGGATGGGATCTCTGTTCCACGAATGACAATACTGTTTTGGACCTTCCTGATTTAGATTCTTTACGAATTGTGATATTATGCAGCTCTGCTGACCCAGTGACCAAATGGACAGAAGCCCTGAAACCGCTACCAAGTCAGACTGCAGTGAACATACATCTCTAATTTTGACTTAACAAAAGGGACAAATCCGCGGTGAGACCCGTACTAGGTACTAGTGACACAGTCTAGTGATAACCACACACATGACGACCAGACGTGAAAGCTCCGAACTCGTAGTGGCAAGTATACATCGGGCGGGCCACATTACGTACAGTCCCAAGTGTGACAGCCTTGCCAGACTCTGAAAAAGAAGACAAGGTGGGACGGGACCTTTGTTCCAGCTATGACACTCCAAAGCACAGCTCAGCTGCTGCCATTAAGCTTTCTTTGCCACACTCCCTTGCGTGGTTCTTTTTCTCCACCACCCAGGTAGGGGTGAGGTTACCCCTGGTCACCTGCCCCCTCTCCATCCCTCTTTTCCCTCTGGTGGAGCATGGGCCTGCGCCACTGATTTGGGGGTCTTCTTCCCTATGGACCCCTCATCTCTGTCTTTCCCCCAGCCTTCAGTCTCCCTCCCCCTTCTCTAACTTATAACCAGCGTCTGAACCATCTCTAAATTGCCTAACCCCTACACCCAAAAACAATAAAAACATCAGTTGCGTAATCAGTAATCCTTTTGCCTGATCCCTATCTGTAGCGGTTTTTTTTTTTTTTTAGGTCCTAGCCACTGAATGGTCAGAAAAATGCCAGTTATGCTTTAATCCAACAAAGTGTAAGGCCTTTACTAAGGTATTACACCTGGGAAACAGTAATTACAAAAGAACTTATTCACTTGGTGGAGTTCAACTAAACCCAGTACTGGAGAAAAGGGAAAAGGGACTTGGGTGTTACGATACGGTAGACATGAAATTCTCTGAGCATTGTAAACAGGTTGCAAGGAAGGCCCATGGTGCCTATCGATGATCTATCGAACTTTTGCAAGTAGAGATAGGGACGTGATAATCCCATTATCACGCACCCAAAGAAAGACATCGAGCTTCTTGAAAGGGTGCAAAGACGGGTTACTCGCCTGGTGAGATCGGCAAAAGGGCGTCCTTATGAAGAAAGACTTCGAATATGTGGGTTGCAGAGTTTGGAAACTAGTCACCTCAAAGGAGATTTGATTGAGGTGTTTAAGGCTCTGAGAGGCATCAGTAAAATGAATGAGGACGAAATTTTCAAGATTATAAATGATGCTAGAACTAGGGGACATAAATTCAAGTTACGGGGGGGAAATGTTTAGATTGGACTGCAGGAAGTTTTATTTTAGCCAGCGAGTTATAAATTACTGGAATAAGTTGCCTACATGGGTGGTAGAGGCTGACAGTTTGGGGAAATTCAAAGGTCATCTGGATAGTACCTTTGGGTCGGGGAAGCGCATAGGATGATATGTTTAATTTCCTTTTCTTTTATTAATTATTATTATTTTAAATTTTTTATCATTGTTTTATTCGGTTTTTTTTTTTTTTTTTTGGCTGGTGCAGCATAAGCCATAGGTTTTTTTGCACCATGCGGTCATTACTAATACTAATACTAATCTCAGGAAATTAGGTGGCAGGACCTGCCAGAGTAAATAACTATAATACTGGTGTACCTTGTCTGCCTCCACGGAGCAGAGTGTGGACAACATTTGAACCCATTAGGGACCCAGCGGCTAAATAACCAGAGGAACAACGGTACACGACACTACACATATACAAAACCCATACACTTTTAAACCTCTGGCATTGACAGTGTTCTGTTCCACACCCACAATGTATACTACGCAGAGATGGGGGAAACCCCTGATGCCGTTTGACACTAAACACATTCTACACTCTACACTCTGTCCATGGACGGACACTCAGCCAACTGAACCAAACTACTTAGGGTGGGGCCACATCCCATGCAAGATAAACACTGATTGGACTGGACTAGACCTGGATGTGACAACGACAGATAAGACCCACGGACTCGACTCAAGGAACTGACCAAAAGCATACACATTGCTACTACATGACAATCACGGACTGAACCAAACACCTCGATGTGATAACCATGGACTTGACCCACGGACTCGACCCAAAGATTTGACCAAATAACAAGCATATTGCCAGCGAGCCTTATTGGTGATCTGTGCCAGCTCCTTTCCTGGACCACTTTACCTCCCTGGTGTGTGTGTGTGTGTAGGGGGAAGTTTATGGTCCTCCTGTCCGCTCCTCGCCACCCTTCTTTTTCCCTCTGATGAGAGCCAAATGTCCGGAAGATACACTACTACTAATAACATCCAGGTAGATACCTATTTGCCTCCTAGTGTCTCTTAACTCCTCATGTAACTTACGGATCCAAATATTCATGATCTTCCTTTGAAAACACAAAGTAACCCACTTTAATCGGTCATCCTGAAATGGTGTTTTGACTCTAAAGTCATATAGTATAAGTCCATGCGTTTTGCATCGATGCGCAAACCTTAGGTGCTGCTTCTGTCTGGCCTCTTTTATACAATTCTCTGAGGACAAAGAATGTGAAATTAGACGAGTCACAGCAGACCTTAGAAAATGCGGATACCCCCAGAGGATCATAGACAGGTTTAGTAGAGGAATAGAGTCTAACCGTCAGGAACCGTTTGTTCCTGTGGCTACCGCATACATTCCTTACTATCCGGGCATTACTGAGCATCTCGCGAGAGTTTTTTGGGGTTATAAAACACGCTGTGTGCAGCTTCCCGGGCGGAGGTTGCACACAGTGTTGTCTCAGGTAAAAGACCCAATAGCAAAGGACCTGAGTAGTGGAGTAGTATACAGGATAAAATGCCCGGATTGTGGGGAATGTTATGTGGGCGAGACAAAACGACGGCTCAAGGATCGTCTGGGGAGCATGCAAATGCTATAAAAAAACCGCTGATTACAATAAGTGTGCTGTGGCCGAACATTTTTGGGAGAAGCAGCATCAAATCTCCCCAGAGGATGCGGTTATCGTGGATCGAGCGCATGGGTTCTGGAACCGTAAATGGCTCGAGAGCCTACGAATCTGTTCATCCGACCACAATATTATGAATAGGGACAGAGGTATGCATATGCATCCTCTGTTTGAAACTATCATCCTAAGTACGGATGAACGGTTTTGCTTAACACGTTCCCGAGCTATTTCCGCTTCCAGTTCAGACCATGCGCCGACTGTACCACGTGTATAAGTACCGTGAGCCTGTTATATATGGACGTGCAGCAGGAAGTTTTGTTACTGCTGAGGAAGGAAGCCGATGCTTCCGAAAGCTCCAGAGATTTTTATCGTTTTTATCCCGGTTTATTTTAGTGTATTTTATCTCAAGGATTTTATCACAGTTTTAATGTTTTTTACATGTATATAATTTAATTTAATATAATAGCAGTTTTTGTAAATATTTATTTTATTTTATTTTAATATGTAAATATTTTAGATACAGTAAATACTTATTCTTATGGTTGGTGTGTGAGCTGATTTAATGCTAAAATATGTATCACACCACAATGTAAACTACGCGGAGTTTACGGGGGAAACCTCTGGTGGGTGCCGTCTTACCCTAAATACACTTTATACTTTACCTTAATATTATTGCTGACCAGGTACACCCTTACATCGCAACGGTCTTCCCCCTCTTGCGGTGCACTCTATCAGCAGGATATTGCGCCATACCCCACCATCCGGATTGTTCGAGACTGGTTCGCGGAACTGAGGAAGACTTCCAGATATTGCCCTGGCCTCCAAATTCCTCAGACATCAGTCCCATCGAGCATCTGTGGTTTGTGTTGGAACAGCAACTCGATCTGCGGCGTCTCAACCACGGACCTTACAGGAGTTAAAGGATCTGCCGGTTACGTGTTCATACCAGAGACCACAAGACACATTTAGAATTCTTGTGGCGTCCATACCTCGCCGGGTACGAGCTGTTTTGGCTGCACGTGGCGGACCAACATCATATTAGGTAGGGTCATAATGTTTTGGCTCATGGGTGTATAATTCTTGCTGTTTCTTCCAAAGCAGTCAGAAAACGTGCCGCAACTAGTCAACATCCTTTTACTGTCCAACTTCAAACTCACAGAACCAACTTTTTTTCTTCCTCATTTTTTCATTGAACTGCCGTTTTTTGGAACAACCATCCTTCATACTTTTTTTTCTGAAAATTACAATCTACAGAAGTTCAAGTCTAATATCAACAAATATCTTCTATTTTCTCAACTTCCAAACCGTGCACGTTACTAAGTATTATAGGTTATAATACCTCTCATGTTTGGGGTTTTAATAAAAAAAAGTACGAAATCGTTCGCTTAATACCAAAATATACCTCTTCTTCCACCTTCCTCTAATTCCTACCCTCGTACCCGTTCTAGGCGAAGTCCTTGAGTTCTTGCTGCTAGCCAGGCTATTACCTATCTATGAAAGAAGGGATTCAGTTCCCCCTACTAATATGGATTTAATCCAGGATGCTCCACTACTGACACAAACTGAAGCATTTTCAATGCGACTGAGCGATCGCACTTTAAATGCATGACAGCTGTCTTTATAGATATGAAAGTGGCATTTGACACTGTGCTGTGCCCTAGTATCATGAGATCGGTTAGTCCCACCGAATGTTCTCCCGAGCTCTTCAAATGCTCCAACAGCTGTTTTACAAATAAAAAAAAAAAAAAATTACAATCAAGGCGCCATTCTATCGGATTACAAGGAATAATGCTAGAGGCGATCCTCACAACTCCATATTTGGCCCAGTTATGTGGAACATGGTGTTGGGTTAGTGGTTAGGCTATACCTTCAAGGACATCTCCTTGTTCTCCTGTGCTGATGACCTCGTTATCCTGGAGATGGACCCCCTAGGTCTTCGATAGCGAACCGAGGAAATCAGGTCTTTGAAGCCCTTGCCACTTGGGCTTCAACCCATAAGTTGTCCATCAGCACACTTAAATGCAAAACATTCTTGAGAAAGAGCACTCACTCTTCACGTGAGCAGACATCCCACAATTAGACTGCATTGCAATCCTCTCCAATATTGAAGGATAATCAAGTATCTGGTTCTAACCCTAGATAATAAGTGGACATCCTTACCACATCTCGACTCCCTCAAAGAAAAAAAACTAAGCGCTACACAGCCATGTTATCCCGTGTAACCAGAACTGATTGTGGGCTAAAAGGAAGAACCCTGCACCTCCTTTACAGCACGTCTTCGTACCATTCGTAACTTATGGAGTTCATATCTGGTTTCGCAGTGTGGACAAGAAGACCATCATCAACAGGGTTGGACAGCTCCAATGCCTCTTCCTTCTTCCTTCTACGCATGTCTGGACCATGCGGCATCATACCAACACCTCTCTAAGTAATCACAGGGAAATTTCCTCTAGATCTGCAAGTCGCTTTCTGTGGGCTAACGGAATGCACGAGAAAGATCATAACATTAGAATTCCTAGGTAAGCACCAGACCGACCAAGATCTGAAAGTAGAAAAGAAACGTATTTGGCAAGAAGTGAACATCCTGTGGTTTTCTTGATGATCCATTACTAATAAAGGTCTAATAACAAAGTTGTTTATCCCAACCATCGACCACTTTGTCAGTTGCACCCTGTCCTGGTTTACCGCCAATTTAGAGACGCCATATCTAATCTCTGGACATGGGTCAATCATCGCCTAATTACAGGAACTGCGCCTCTCCAACGATAACCTTTGCAACTGCGGTGACTTGGAAGATTGGAGTCCCACCATGTTCGACTGTGTCACCTACTTAGATGTCCGACAACAATTTCTTCTGGAGAGTGAACTACAAAATCAACAACATGTCTACGCCCAAATTGCAACAAAGACAGCCTTCTTTGCCTTTTCTAATTTCTCTACCCATGTGTTCAAGCGGAGAAGGAATTTCATGGCAGCTCTCCCATAACCACAATAGTAGAACATTCAGCTACTGGAACCATATGTTTCACAATCAACTTCATGGATTGAAACTGGCAATCTAGCGACCTACAACTTGACCACAACTCTTACTAGGCTGATCATTCCAGGTAGGATACTTCGCTTCAGTGGGATTTCAACCCTGAGTAGGATAATTCTACAGATGACTTTCACCTCCTTTTGGGTAGGATATCTACTTGATGGCCGGACATTCCAGGCGGGACAAAATATCGACGCTGGATTCCCCATGAAAATGTTTTGAACAGGTCGACCCAATGCAAATATTCTCCTCTCACAAGTCACTGCCACAACCTTCAACAGAGAGCTTCTTAGACCCCTTCCTTCTGGATGGAACATCATCCACATTGTTCGTTTAGCCGAGGAAACCATCTGTGAGTACAATAGCTTATGATTTCAGCATTCTGCTTCCTCAGAAGTCAATCTCTTCACCCTTAAGAACTTTTACTCTCTTATCCCTCCCTGTCCTTCTTGAGCACATCCCACCTACTTCAGATTTTCCTAGCTCCTTCTCATTTCAGTGACATCTCTTTCACCTTCAACCTTCTTCCACCGTCTCCATTATTTTCTTCATTTGGGGCTTCGCCCTAGCTCTGCCTTGGGCAAATCTCGTTCTGTCGTTCTTATCCGTTCATGGTCCGTCTCCTCGTGCCATGGACGGGTGCCTTTCTTGGTGATCGCACCTCCCAGTAACTATAGGGCCAGATGAACAACACAAGCAATACACCATCACATAACTTACGGTATCCAATACAACTCACGCTCATCTGGCTTTGCAGAGTCAGAGTGTCATTAAACGCGGTTTTTTGGGAAACCGCTGGCATCATCTAACAAACACACTATGTGACAATGGACTACCAGCATCAAGGTCGAGAACATCAAAACCAGACCGATCCCATCAGGAGAGGAATCATTTAAGGAGATGCCCTGAGCCCCCTGTGGTTCTGTCTAGTATATAACCCCCTATCCACCATGCTCAACTGTAAGTATGGATATAACCTCAAGGAAGAAAGGAAAAACGCATACTCTCTCTCCAACGTGGTGTACATGTATGACGCAACCGAGAAGCAAACCTAGCGACTACTCCCGATCACTAAAGAATTCAGCAATAATAGGAAGATAGACTTTAGGGTAGACAAATGCAAGAACTACAGATTGCATCAGGGGAGATTAGTCTGCTGAAACTACAGACTGGTAAAGAGATCAAAGCCATGACAGGGGGAGAGAACTACAAATACCTGGGGATTAGCATTTTTTTTAGCATTAGTAGAGGCAAATGATGCAAGAAGCCAAGCTTATGCAGCATCAGCCAAAAAAACCACTTCCATTTCACCCCTCCGTTCGTTCGAAATACCTGTCCATCTGAGTCTTAAATTTATTTAGGCTATCAACTTCCATAACTAGGGATGGAAGTCTGTTAGCATTAGCATTAGTAGAGGCATTTGATGCAAGAAAGCAAGCTTATGCAGCATCAGCCAAAAAAAAAAAAAAAACCCACTTCCACTTCACCCCTCTGTTCGTTCAAAGTACCTGCCCAGCTGAGCCTTAAACTTATTTAGGCTATCAACTTCCACTACAAGGGATAGAAGTCTGTTCCACCAAAAAACCACCCGCTGGCAAAAGGCAAATTTCCGCACGTCTATCCTACATCTGTCTTTCCTCAATTTGAATTTATGCCCTCTCAGGTGATTATTCTGAGCTAGAGGAAGAATCCCATCAGCATTGAGCATGCTCAAACCATTCAAGGCGTTATACACCTCTATCAGATCACCTCGCTGGTGCCTAGTCTCCAGACACTGTAATTTGCAAAACTTAAGCCTTTCTTCGTAAGAGCACCCCTTTGTTCCATTCACTAATCTTGTTGCCCTTCTCTGTACTCGTTCCAGCAGCTCTACATCCTTCTTGAAATGAGGCCTCCAGACCTGTATACAGTACGCTAGGTGTGGCCTGACCATTGCCTTATACAAGGGAATAATCACCTCCTTATCCCTGCTGGAAAAATTACTGTATATCATTGACAACACTCCATGAGCTACTCTTGCAGCCCGTCTGCATTGCTCAGAGAACTTCATATCTGCCTGCACAACCACTCCCAAGTCCCTTTCATTCTCTACCACTGTCAGTGTAGTACCACAGAGTTGATACGTTGCTCTGGGGTTGCTGTTTCCCATGTGTAGTACTTTACATTTGTCAATGTTAAACTTCATTTGCCACCTATCAGCCCATCTGCTCAACCTTTCGAGATCCTGTTGCAGCAGCATAGTGTCAGTAGTGTCCTTGACAACCCTGCCAACCTTTGTATCATCTGCAAACATGGACATTTAAGCTTGATGTAGCATCATCAATATCATTTATAAATACAGAAAACAATAACGAACCCAAAACTGAGCCCTGAGCCCTGGACATTAGTCCACGATGAGCAGTGTCCATTGATACCACTCTCTGTCTTCTCCCCCTCAACCACCCCTTTATCCATAGCAGCAATTTGCCTCCATTGTCACACTGCTCCAATTTGTGTAGCAGTCTTGCATGTGAAACAGTATCAAAAGCCTTTCTAAGATCCAAGTATATAATATCAAAGTTATTCCCTGCATCCAGTTCTTTTGTGACTGCATCATAGTATCCAATCAAGTTGGTCAGGCAAGACTTCCCCTTAACAAAACCATGCTGTATCTGAGCTATAACTGAAGTCTTGTCTAAATGACCCTGCAGTGCTTCTTTAACCAGTGCCTCCATTAATTTTCCTGGAACAGAAGTTAAGCTCACAGGTCTATAATTACTTGTGTCAGCCTTTGATCCTCCTTCGTGAATTGGGGTCACATTTGCACTTCTCCAGTATATGGGTACCTCCCCTGAGTCCAAGGAAGCTCTCATAATTACGGCTAAGGGTTTGCTTACTTCCTTTGCTGCCTCCTTTAATATAACTGGATAGATCCCATCCACCCCGGGTGCCTTTCTTGTGTTTATCTTCAACAGTTTCTCCTCCACTTTACTCCCAGTTATTTCAAGATTCTGTAGCTTACTGCTAGAGTAGAATACACCTCTGGCATTCCCCTCGCTGAATAACTCCTCATATGTGAATGTCGATGCAGAATATTCATTTAGTTTGTTAGCTACCTGAGCAGGATCATCAACAGTTGACCCATCAATATCAAGTGGACCAATCTGATTCATCCCCTTCCTTCTAGAGTTTACATAAGTAAAGAATTCTTTGCTGTTTTTCTTTGGATCCCTTGCCAAGGATTTCTTGTAATCTGCCTTCGCCTGCCTAACCTCCTTTGAAACTTGGTTGCATATCAACTTGTATCTATCATAGGCTTCTGTGTCATGTGTTAATTTGTAAGTGTCCCATGCATTTTTCTTCTCTGCCATATGCCTCATTAGTTCATCTGACATCCATTTTGGCCTAAACCTTGAACAATATTTCTTAGTTGGTATGTAAAGTCTAGTAGCTTCCAAGATAAGTTCTTTGAATGCTTCCCACTTTTAATTTGCTGTTGGTAACATCATCAGTTGGTCCCACTGTATAGAATTTAAATACTGTCTCGGTCCATCGTAGTCGCCTTTACGGAAGCAATACTGTTCCATCAACCAACTACCCGCTGGCTAAAGGCAAATTTCCGCACATCTATCGTACATCTCTCTTTCCTCAATTTGAATTTATCCCCTCTCAGGTGATTATTCTGAGCAAGAGGGAGAATCTGATCAGCATTGAGCATGCTCAAACCATTTAAGGCTTTATACAACTCTATCAGGTCACCTCGCCGGTGCATTGTCTCCGGACACTTTCATTTGCAAAACGTAAGCCGTTCTTTGTAAGAGCAACCCTTTGTTCTATTCACTAATCTTGTTGCCCTTCTCTGTACTCGCTCCAGCAGTTCTTCATCCTTGAAATGAGGCCTCCAGACCTGTATACAGTACTCAAGGTGTGGCCTGACCATTGCCTTATACAATGGAATAATCACCACCTTATATCTGCTAGAATAATTCCTGTATATCATTGACAAGACACCATGAGCTACTCTTGCAGCCTGTCCGCACTGTTCAGAGAACTTCATGTCTACCTGCACAATTACTCCCAAGTCCTTTTCATTCTCTACCACTGTCAGTGTAGTACCACAGAGTTGATACGTTATTCTGGGGTTGCTGTTTCCCATATGTAGTACTTTACTTTTGTCAATGTTAAACTTCATTTGCCACCTCTCAGCCCATCTGCTCAACCTTTTCAGATCCTATTGGAGCAGCATAGCGTCAGTAGTGTCCTTAATAACCCTGCCAACCTTAGTATCGTCTGCAAACTTGGACATTAAGCTTGATATACTATCATCAATATCATTTATAAATACAGAAAACAATAATGGACCCAATACTGAACCCTGTGGGACTCCATTAATAATATTAGTCCACGATGGGCAGTGTCCATTGATTTACACTCTCTGTCTTCTAGCCCTCAACGATCCCTTTATCCATAGCAGCAATTAGCCTCCAATGCCACACTGCTCCAATTTGAACAGCTGTCTTCCATGTACAACAGTATCAAAAGCTTTTCTGAGATCCAAATATATCAAAGTTATTCCCTGCATCCAGTTCTTTTGTGACTGCATCATAGTATCCAATCAAATTGATCAGGCAAGGCTTTCCCTTAACAAAACCATGCTGTATCCGAGCTATAACTGAAGTCTTGTCTAGGTGGTCCTAGGAGGATCAAAGGCCCGTGTCAGCCTTTGATCCTCCTTTGTGAATTGGGGTCACATTTGCACATCTCTAGTCTATGGGTACCTCCCCTGAGTCCAAGGAAGCTCTCATAATTATGGCTAAGGGTTTGCTTACCTCCTTTGCTGCCTACTTTAATATAACTGGATAGATCCCATTCACCCCAGGTACCTTTGTTGTGTTTATCTTCAACAATTTCTCCTCCACTTTACTCTCAGTTATTAAAAGATTATCTAGCTTACTGCCAGAGTTGAATACACCTCTGGCATTCCCCTTGTTGAATATCTCCTCATGTGTGAATGTCGATGCAAATATTCATTTAGTTTGTTAGCTACTTGAGCAAGATCATCAACGGTTGAACCATCGATATCAAGTGGACCAATCTGATTTATCCCTTTCCTTCTAGAGTTTACATAAGTAAAGAACTCTTTGCTGTTTTTCTTTCCATCCTTGGCCGTCGCCTGCCTACCCTCCTTTGTAACGTGGTTACAGACCGGCTTATATCCATCATAGGCTTCTGTAACACATATTAATTTATATGTATCCCATTCATTTTTCTTCTCTGCCATATGTCTCTTTAGCTCATCTAACATCCACTTAGGCCTAAACCTTGAACAATATTTCTTTGTTGGTATGTAAAGCCTAGTAGCTTCCAAGATAAGTTCTTTGAATGCTTCCCATTTTGAATTTTCTGTTGGTAACATCATCATTTGGTCCCACTGTATAGAATTTAAATACTGTCTCAGTCCATCGTAGTCGCCTTTACGAAAGCAATAACCCTTCCCTTTACCCCTAATGGTAGTTACCTCTTTGAGTAAATCTCACTTCAGCACACTGTGATCACTGCCACCTAGTGGTTCATTTACCTGCAGATTCTTAATGCATGAAGAATCACTATTAATAATCAAATCAAGAGTATTACTCCCTCTAGTTGCCTCCAACATGCTGATGTAGAAAACAATCATCCAATAAATCCCCAAAACCTTGTTAGTGTGTGAGTGACCAGCCCCCAAATTCCAGTCAATATCTGGGAAATTAAAATCCCCCATTATAAGACTCTCTGATTTACTGGCCCACTCTATTTCCCCGTACAGTTTCTTATTATACTCATCAGAGTCAATTGGCTTATAGCACACTCCAACTTTCAATTTTGATCTCCAAATGCTTATGTCACACCAAACTGACTCGACATTGCACTGTCCAACGCTGTTGACTTGCTTCAGTTCCTTGTATTTTATGTGTTTCTTAACTAATAGCATAACCCCTCCTCCGTTCCTATCCTGTCTGTGCTTTCTGTACACATTGTACTCCCCAAATTCCAGTTCTGCATTCCTTATCTCTGTGTGACACCACGTCTTTGATATCCGAACAATATCTGCCTTTGATGTTTTGAGCAATACCTCAAATTCATCAAATTTATTTACCAAACTCGTAGCATTGGTATACATGCAAGTATACATGCACCTGTTCGTATACACTAATACAACCCATGTGTTTACTTTTACCGCAATGACTCCTAGCAGTCTCTGAAATATCCTGCATCTTGTTTTCCAGGCTGCTGCTCATTCCAATAGAAGCAGTGCAAAGAATCATTTTCACCTCTGCCAGTGGCTACTGTTAATCGATTAGTCCTTGTTGACCCCCCCAAGCTAGCAGTTTTCCGACCCACCTAACACTGCTTCGATAGCATCAGGAAATATTCTTGCACCTTCTGTATTGAAGTGTATCCCATCACTGTAGAAGCAGTCTCTCCTGTTAACAAGTACAGTCCAGGCTGAAAAAAATTGTACCCCTTGAGCCTTGCACAATCTTTCTAAGGCGGAATTGGTCGACAAGGCTCTCATCATGTACTCCCTCCTATCGTGTCTGGGCAGAATTGGAGACACTGTCAAATTCAACCTAATTCCCGCCTTTTTTTCAACAGTCAGCTGTACTTGTTAATTAATTCTGCCTGTCTCCTACTCTTAATATCATATCAATGATGCAGCGTCATGCAGGGATGATACAGGCTCAGCAGTTAGAGCACAAAGTGATCAATTTCAACCTGACAAAAAAATGCCATCAGACTCAGAAGCCTGCTGAAATAAAAGCTGAAAGAGGAGAACACAGATAAAGCCCCGAACACCTATGGAGTCCTAGTTATAATATAATCCTTCGGTATCATTGATTGGCTTAACACCCAGCTGGAGGATATCATGAGAAAGACAAGGACAATGATAGCGAAGAGCCACCAACACCAACCGAAAAATTTGCTGTGCAGAGATTGACACTACCGTGGAAAAAGGACGAAGGGGCTTGATGGAACTCATTGACCAATAGAAGAAAGCGATATGGAAGCTGAAGGTTTACTTCCAGTAAAACACACTGCCACTAGATGCGTGGAGTTTCAAAAGAAGTTAGACAAGCGGCAAATACTCAAGCTAAACAAGAAAGATGGGCCAAGAAGGCTACAAGGCAGACACTGCAATGACCTCCATCAAGAGCACACGAATAAAATTGCTTAAAATGCACGGCTCATGAGCCAGACCCTCTAGAACGAGGATTCATGCTCGCCATCCAAGACCAGTTAATTAACACCAGGAACTATAGAAAATACATCGCCAAAGATGCCGGAGTCAAAGATAACCCAGGTCTACGAAGCCAATTGGCCTCAGAAACGATCCAGCATATCACCGCAGAACGCAACGTAATCGCCCAGACGGATTACACTCACAGAGACGACCAGGTAACCTGGACAACACATCCGAATCTAGCGAGAAAATGTCATTTTATCAAAGAAAGTGTACCGTATTACAATACGAATTCAAGGCTGTACTTGAGATCCCATAACTGTTCTGGGATCGCGCCATAATAACTGATAAGATAATCCCGCACAATAGGCCGGACATAACTCTTATGCACAAGAAGGATATGGCTACCTAGCTGATCGACATAGCAGTGCTCAACACTAGCAATTTCCAAAAAATATACGATGAAATGATTACGAATACTCAGACCTAAGACAGGAAGTCAAAGAAATACGATATATGGAACAAATAATGACCATCCGAATCATTTTGTCAACCACAGGAATGACGCTAAAAACTCTACATAAGAACCTAGTTTAATAGGCCTCTCAGAGAACAGGTACATGAAACTGCCGAAAGCGATTCTGAACATCTGTAGGACAGTAAGAGAGTTAGTAGTAGTAGTAGTCGTGGCATGTGATGCAAGAAAGCAAGTGTATGAGCTTATGCAGCATCAGCCAAAAAAAAAAAAAAAAATCACACCATGCCCTCCAAATGCCTGCCCTCCTTAAATTTATCAACATATCAACTTCCACAATGACAGATGGAAGTTTATTCCCGCAATTAACCACCCGCTGGTTAAAGGTAAATTTCCGCACATCTATTCTACCTCTGTCCTTTCTTAATTTGAATTTATGCCCCCTTAGGTTCGTAATCTGAACAAGTGGAAGGATCCCATCAGAATTCAGCGTGCTCAACCCATTCAAGGCCTTATACACCTCAATCAGATCACCGCGCAGGTGCCCAGTCTCCAGCCACTGCAATTTTCAGAACTTAAGCTTCTCTTGGTAAGAGAATCCCTTCATTCCCCTCACCAATCTTGTTGCCCTTCTCTGTACAAGATCAAGCAAATCTACATCCTTCCTAAAATGAGGCCTCCAGACCTGTGCGCAGTACTCAAGGCGTGGCGTGACCATTCCCTTATACAGAGTGACATTTGATGTTTTTAAATTCTGTACAGTGGGATCAACTGACGATGTTACCAACAGTAAATTCTAAGTGTGAAGCATTCAAGCAATTAATCGCGGGTGCTACTAAAAGTTTCATACCTATTAAGAAATATTGTTGAAGGTTTAGGCCCAAATGGTTATCTAATGAGACTCGTAACAGAGAAGAAAAATGCATGGGATGCATATAAATTATCAAGGGACTCAGAAACCTGTGGCAGATATAAGCTAGTCTGTAATCAGGTCACAAAGGAGGTTAGGCTGGCGAAGGGAGATTACGAGAAATCCTTGGCAAAAGATGCTAAGAAAAACAGCAAGGATTTCATTATTTATATAAACTCTTCATAAGGTAAGGAGATGAAACTGATTAGTCCACTTGACATCGATGGTTCGACTGTTGATGATCCGGCTCAGATAGTAAACAAATTGAATGAGTATTTTGCATCGAAATTCACACATGAGGAATTATTAAGGTTTGAAAATGGCAGAAGGTTATCAAATTGGAGCGGGATACTTAATGATTTTGTAATAACTCAGAGCAAAGTGGAGAAGAATTTTGCTGAAGTTAAACCTAATAAAAGCACCTGTGGTGGATGGGATCTATCCAGTTATATTAAAGGAGGCGGCAAAGCAACTAAGCAAACCCTCAGCCATAATTATGAGAGCATCCTTGGACTCAGGGGAGGTTCCCACGACTGGAGATGTGCAAATGTATCCCCAACTCACAAAGGGGGCTCGAAGGGTGACACGAGTAATTACAGACCAGTTAATTTAACTTCTGTTCCGGGTAAAATAATGGAGTCACTGGTTAAAGATGCATTGCAGGATCATCTAGACAAGACTGCAGCAATAATTCAGACACTGCATGGGTTTGTTAAGGGAAAGTCTTGTCTGACAAATTTGATAGGATATTATGATGTGGTTACAAAGGACCTGGATGCAAAAAATAATTTTGATATCATATATTTGGATTTCAGGAAAGCTTTTGACACTGTTGCACAGGAAGACTATTGTACAAATTGGAGCAGAATGGTATTAAGGGTAAGTTGCTACAATGGATAAATGGATGGTTAAGTGGAAGAAGATAGAAGCAAAATTCCTATGTATCATTGACAAAACCCCCATGACCTGCCCTGGCAGCCTATCGGCATTGCTCAGAAAACTTCATATCTGACTGCACAATTACTCCCAGGTCTTTTTCATTTTCTACCACCTTAAGTGAAGTACCACACAGTTGGTACGTTTCTCTGGGATTACTTCTATCCATATGCAGTACTTTGCATTTGTCAAGGTTAAACTTCAGTTGCCACTTCTTAGCCCATCTGCCCAAATTATCTAGATCCTGTTACAGTAGCACACTGCCATTGCTGTCATTAACAACCCTGCCAACCTTTGTATGATCTGCAAACTTCGACATTAAGCCTGATATACCTTCATCAATATCATTGATAAATATACAAAACAACAGTGGACCCAACACCGAACCCTGTGGGACTCCACTAACAACATTAGTCCACGAAGAGCAGCACCCATTGATTACCTCCTCTCTGTCTTCTCCCACTTAACCATCCTTTTATCCATTTTAGCAACTTACCCTTAATGCCATTCTGCTCCAATTTGTACAATAGTTTTCCTTGCGCAGCAGTGTCAAAAGCTTTCCTGCAATCCAAGTATATGATATCAAAATTATTTTTTGCATCCAGTTCCTTTGTAACCACATCATAATATCCTATCAAATTTGTCAGACAAGACTTTCTCTTAATAAACCCATGCTTTGTCTGAATTATTGCTGCAGTCTTGTCTAGATGATCCTGCAATGCATCTGTAACCAGTGACTCCATTATTTTACCCGGAACAGAAGCTAAACTAACTGGTCTATAATTAAACTAACTGATCTGTAGTTCCCCGATCAACAGTAATTATATTAATAATAATTGTAATCAGACAAGACTAACCACCCCATGTACTTGGCATCAGTACTCCTCGTGCGGTGAGAAAGTCCCATAGAGGAGAAAAATTAAAAAAAAAAAAATAATAATAATAATAAGTTCTTTATTAGCTTAACTTAGCTACAATCATGATACCTTACACAGATATCAGATGAATAATACAATAAGCTGTGTCTACAGATAACAAAAAGATAACCAAGGTTAGCAAGAAAATCACTGCCTTTGGGAAAATTAAAGTTCAGTTGCCTTAATTGACGCATATACGATTATATACACTCAGTGAACCACCCAATCCGCATAGCTTGCAGTATAAAATGCTGAACACCTTTGTACGCTTAAGTACCGGTAATTCGCAATTAGTCGTGCAAGGCAGTGATAAAGGCGCAATTATGGGATCATGGACATCTTTAATGCTTCCCATCGAATTTCAAAAGGGCATGGTTATGGGAGCTCGTGTATCGAGTGTTGCCATATCGGAAATGGCCCGTCTTGTCGGTTGTTCATGGCCCACTGTGTTTAAGGTGTACAAAGAATAGTGTCGAATGGGTGAAACTATTCCCACTGATAGAACTCTAAATGATTATGCAAAGTGGACGTTTGTGGTGACCGAAGGGTGCAGCGCGTTGTACAGACTCAACAGCAGGTCACTGTGCGCCAGTTGATATCGCAGTACAATGCTGGGAATGCAAGAACCATGTTTCAAATGATGATGAGCCGCAGACTCCGCCGTATAGGTTTCTACAGCAGACAGCCCAAGAGCCATCCTCTCTTCAATAGAAACGGTATCTTTCAAGACGATAATGCGCTGTGTCATCGGGCCGGAACTGCGCACGAGTGTTTTGGGAAATACGGTGAAGATATCACCCATCTTGATTGGCCTACAAATTCGCTTGACTTCAATCCAATTGAACACCTGTGGGATGTTTTGACCTGGGAATGAGGCGTAAAGACACCCAACCGTGATATATTCCAACACTACATTGTGAAAAGACTTGCAGGCAGCACATCTACAGTCCCCTTGGTGAATAGCGGTTGCTATCCGTGCGAATGGTGACCCAACAGGGTATTAGGTGGGTGGTCATAATTCAGTGATCACTGAGTGTAATATAAACATTCAAACAAAATCCCTGAGAAAACTTTTTCTCATGTTTTTACTTAAATTTTCTAAACCGTGTCGCTCGTATCATCAAAACAGTTTACACGTGATGTGTGTTTGGCTATGTGGAACGTAAAGATGATATTCGTGCTGTACGTAAGTTGTTAATTGAATTAAAAGTTGGGGTGGGGATATTAAGGAAAATTACATCAGTGTTTTTGTTTGGCTGTAAATATTTATATACAGTTCGATTGGAAGTTCCTGTTTCATATTATTCAAACAAGTTAACTTCCCCAAAATAAGAGTTAAATACAATGATGAATCCAGACTTTTTTTTGGGGGGGGGGGAAACAATATAACGATGAGACATAAATGGCAGTAACTGAAAATTCAACCTGGAATTTAGCTGTAGTTTTTAACTAGCAGCATAGTACACACAAAGCCCGAATTGTTACCATACTGAGGTTAGTATTCTGGTAACTAGGCTCTGAAGTTTGGGAGGTGGGACACCACAAGGAACAGATTGTTATCTGCGCTGATATATATGTTAGTAGCGTTGGGAAAACTGGGGTATATACAACAGTAAATTACTACATAAAAAAAAAAAAAAAAAAAAAAAGTGTTTTTTTTTTTTTTTTTTTTTAAATTCGGGAATCATTTAACTAAAATTTAAACAGGATAAAAATTAGTGAACCGTTTTCACAGAAATATGCAGAATGTTGAATGATCATTGCTTTTCAAACTATTTTAGCCTTTCAAGAACCCCGTTTTCATGAAACTGAAATGTTTCATGGAACATTTGGGGTAAAATTTTGTAAATAAATTGGAAAAACCTTAGTTTAATTCTATTTTGGCAGCTGTCTGAGCATCTAAACTGCTGCATGTATTGCAGTTAAGGAACCATGAATGTTTGAAAATTATCATACATTAGCATTAGTAGAGGCATATGATGCAAGAAGGCAAGGTTATGCAGCATCAGCCATAAAAAAAAAAAAAAAAAAAACCACGCTCCCATTTCACCCCTCCGTTCGTTCCAAGTACATGGCCAGCTCAGCCTTAAATTTATTTAGGCTATCAACTTCCATAACAAAGGATGGAAGTGTGTACCACCTACCAACCAACCACCCGCTGGCCAAAGGCAAACTTCCACACATCTCTCCTACATCTGTCTTTTCTCAATTTGAATTTATACCCTCTCATATGATTATTCTGAGCAAGAGGAAGAATTCCATCAGCATTGAGCATGCTCAAACCATTCAAGGCTTTATACACCTCAGTCAAATCACAGCGCAGGTGCCTAGTCTCCAGACACTGTAATTTGCAAAATTTAAGCCTTTCTTTGTAAGAGCAACCCTTTGTTCCATTCACTAATTTTGTTGCTCTTCTCTGTACTCTTTCCAACAGCTCTACATCCTTCTTAAAATGAGGCCTCCAGACCTGTATGCAGTACTCAAGGTGTGGCCTGACCATTGCCTTATATAAGGGGATAATCACCTATTTATCCCTGCTAGAAAAATTCCTGTATATCATTGACAAGACACTATGAGCTACTCTTGCAGACCGTCTGCACTGCTCAGAAAACTTCATATCTGCCTTCACAATTACCCTCAGGTCCTTTTCGTTCTCTACCAATGTCAATGTAGTACCACAGAGTTGATATGTCACTCTGGGGTTGCTGCTTCACATATGTAGTATTTTACATTTGTCAATGTTAAACTTCATTTGCCACCTCTCAGCCCATCTGCTCAACTTTTCTAGATCCTGTTGCAGCAGCGTACTGTCATTAGTGTCTTTAACAACCCTGCCAACCTTCGTATTGTCTGCAAACTGGGACATTAAGCTTGATAAAAAAAAAAAGTAAAGTGCAGCCATTATCAACCCACTGCAGGATGGAAGCCTCAACAATTCATGCTGAGGGAAATGGACCATAATCTGCCACGCTGGTCCAGTGCGGATTGGCAGATCGACTGTATTGAGCAGTCAGGGGCTTGAACCACGGTCTACTCAAAGAGTGTGTGCTACTGCACTCCCGCTCCTGCCCACTCGGCTACGGAGGCACCATAATCAATATCATTTATAAATACAGAAAACAACAATGGACCCAATACTGAACCCTGAGAGACTCCACTAACACTCCACTCCACTAATGGACACTGCTCATCATGGACATTAGTCCATGATGAGCAGTGTCCATTGATTACCACTCTCTGTCTTCTCCCACTCAACCATCCCTTTATCCATAGCAGCAATTTGTCTCCAATTTGTGCAGCAGTCTTCCATGTTCAACAGTATCAAAAGCCTTTCTAAGATCCAAATATATGATATCAAAGTTATTCCCTGCATCCAGTTCCTTTGTGACCACATTTTAGTGTCCAATCAAATTGGTCAGGCAGACTTTCCCTTAACAAAACCATGCTGTGTCCGAGCTATAACTGAAGTCTTGTCTAGATGATCCTGCAGTGCTTCCTTAACCAGTGCCTCCATTAATTTTCCTTGAACAGAAGTTAAACTCACAGGTCTATAATTACTTGTGTTGCCCTTTGATCCTCCTTTGTGAATTGGGGTCACATTTGCACATCTCCAGTCCATGGGTACCTCCCCTGAGTCCAAAGAAGCTCTCATAATTATGGCTAAGGGTTTGCTTACTTCTTTTGCTGCCTCCTTTAATATAACTGGATAGATCCCGTCCACACTGGGTGCCTTTTTTACGTTTATCCTAAACAATTTCTCCTCCACTTTCCTTTCAGTTATTACAGAATCATCCAGCTCACTGCCAGGGTTTAACTCACCTCTGGCATTCTCCTCCCTGAATAACTCCTCATGGGTGAATGTAGATGCAAAATACTCATTTAGTTTGTTAGCCACTTGAACAGGATCATCAACAGTTGAACCATCAATATCCAGTGGACCAATCTGATTCATCCCTTTCCTTCTAGTGTTTACATAGGTAAAGAACTCTTTGTTGTTTTTCTTTGCATCCTTTGCCAAGGATTTCTCATAATCTGCCTTTGACTGCCTAATCTCCTTTGTGACTTGGTTACAGAGAGCTTATATCTATCGTAAGCTTCCATATCATCCATTAATTTATATATATCCCATGCATTTTTCTTCTCTGTCACATGTCTCATTAGTTCATTTGTCATCCATTTAGGCCTAAACCTTGAACAATATTTCTTAGTTGGTATGTAAAGCCGAGTAGCTTCCAAGATAAATAGAAAGCTAAATATCCAAAATATGTGCATGCACTAATGAAACAAACAAAAAAAAAAAAACCACAATGAAAAATCACATTTATATAATTCATATAATCCTGTTAATTTACAATATTATTGTACATCACTTCCGTAGTGAGGAGGATACAGTTGTGATGAGCATAGAAATTTGGTTCAGTGGGTGATAATTGCTGTCTGAAATGTACTAATTTTCTTTTTGTTATACCAAATGGTTGGAAGTGGCAGCAGTGTACTCTCCAGAAAATTTTGCCAGCCAGGTGGCATTATGAATTAGTTGGGTGTTGAAGTGTAATACTTCACAATATTATAAAATTTTTGCTTGTCATATTTATAAATGTGACTTAAGTGATCCAAAACAAAACTTAATTGCATAATTTAACATTATATACTCCTGGTACATAGTATACTTGAATTAATATTGATCGGGATCAGTGAGCAGTACCATACAGTACCGCCAGAATCGCTTAAATTTTAGCTGGTCAGTCAGTTAAATTCACGGGGCAGTGCACCCATTCAATACATCCTGGGGAGAACACCGAACTGCATGCCTCAAAAGCTTGGACCCTTTCCAAGAGGCATAGTGGTAAATTAGTTTTAAAGTTGAGTCACAAGCAATGTCTGTTGTCTTCTGTAACAATATAGCGGTTTTTCTGCTTGTAACCTGTTTGGAGAAATTCAGGTTTGAGTCCTGCCATAGATAGGAGAAATTTCTAAGGTCTCTTCACTTGGGGTTGCAGTTTCAAGTGGAAAGTGTAGGTTTCCCCTGTTAGTTAGTCTGCATTTTTCAGGTCACACAACATACACATTGGGCTATGAACACACTTGTACAGGCATAATACATAATGACACAATGTAGCTAAGTTTCTGATGCAATTAAAAACCAACATCAGCAGTTTTTTCAACTGTTCACATTATTTGGTTGTGATATCTTCAGTTTGATTGAATCAGTGAACGTGTTTCTTAAGGTGGCTATAGATACTGTGGTGTGCTGGAAGTTTTATGACAAGGCAAGTTCATTTTCCAGGTAAGGATTGACTGGAAAATGAGATTCCCTGAAATCTGTTTTGATTATTTTTTAGGATATTTCTTGCACTCACAAGACAACTGCATTTCTGTGTGCTTGTGTTGGAATATTGTTATTGTGTAGAAATGAATTGGCAGTTTTTCATAAAATTGTGGCTAATGAAGGGCGCAGTATTTTTCTTCCTCGGAAACATCCATATTGTTTTGAAAACAATATAAAAGTTGGAGAAGAGAATATTGTACTGGTATGATTTGAATTTAAAGGTAATAATGTGAGTGTAGTGACAAAAAACATTGAAGATATTTGTGGAGGGAAAGCTGTAAATGTGAGGAAGTGCCATTTTTAGGTTCAGAATTTCAGATCTCCCATTACAGGTAAAGTCAATAATGCCCAGTTAGGCTGACTGATTGGATTCGGCACCAATCAGAAAGCCACATTTGATGCCAGTCTTGTTTTAACAGTTAAAGAACTGCTTAAGTAACACACTTTAACCCATTTTCCCATTCATACTGTAAAGGAAATGTTTTTTGTTCCACCCTGAATATAAGACCATTGCATTAATTAGTTAGGTGTATGTTTAAATGCCAGAACAACTAAGGCTATGCAATATCAGTGAAAGTACTATAAAATTTGTTTATAGCTTTTGTTATTTAAGATGTACATTTATGCTCTTCAGCACATGTACTTGGAACGTGATTGTCATGAGTATTCATGTGCTTTTGTTTACATGCACAGTTTTCTTTCAGTGATTGATGATAATTCTCTGGTGCATGTGTAAGCCAAATTTTTTTAGTAATCATCACGTCTTCCTTCTTTCCACTCCCACTCCATGTTATGATTTGCACACTTAGTGCTTTCCAGCAAACAATCGAGTTGATAGATATTTCTTTCAGCTTTGTTTTCCGTTCAAGGCTTCTAGCTATCTTACCACACACATTGTGGCTTCCTTGAAGATGTGCTTGCCTTGATGTCAATTGTCTGGAAAACTAGCATCTGTTGCCACCTTTAGCTAATTATACCCAGGGGCTCACATCTGGTGAGTATGGGCTTGGCACACCCAGGGTCCTGACCCGGATATCATCATTCTTTTTCTTGGTGATTCCTTTCTACTTCTCTCTCTCTCAGGGTATGGCTAATAATAATAATAATAAAATAATAATAATAATAATAATAATTTAAGACCATTCTTTGGAAAGAAATTATCATTATTATTGGTGTCATTATCACCAATGGCTTCCTTGCACCAATTATCATTGGTGCAAGGAAGCCCCAGGCTTTTGCTGCATCAGACAAAAAAAAAAAAAAAATTTTTGCCTGGTGCAGCAAATGGATATCATCATTCTTCTCTTTCTCAAGAAAGAGAAGAATGATGATATCCAGCTCAGGACCCTGGGTGTGCCAAGCCTACTCACCAGATGTGTACACCCCTGGGGTTGAAATACTCCTCAAATGAGTTTTTGTAACTGTATGAGATGCCCAGTTATGAAATTTTCATTTATTACCGATAACTCATGCTTTTGTAAAGGTGACTACAGGGGTCTCAGACAGTTTTTAAATTCTGCACAGTGGGATCAACTGATGATGTTACCAACGTTGAATTCTAAATGGGAAGCCTTCAGGGACTTAATTTTGGAGGCTACTAGGCTTTTCTAACAAGGAGCTAAGTGATTTTGTAATAACTAAGAGCAAAGAAATTGTTGAAGTTAAACATAAAAAAGACACCTTGGGTGGATGGGATCTATCTAGTTATATTAAAGAAGGCAGGAAAGGAAGTAAGCAAACCCAGAGCCATAATTATGAGACTTCTTTGGATGCAGGGGAGGTCTCCATGGACTGGAGGGGTGCAAATGTACCACCAATTGGCAAATGGGGTTCAAAAGGTGAAACAAGTAACTATAGACCTGTTAGTTTAACTTGTGTTCCGGGGAAAATAATGGAATCATTGGTTAAAGAAGCATTGCAGGATCATCTAGACAAGACTGCAGTAATAGTTAAGATAACTAGCAGTAATAGGTGCAATACCACCACTTTGCTTATTGGAGGCTTGAAGTGGTGGAACCCATTTTAGTCTCCAGTGCTAAGTTTCCGTCAACTCTTCCCCATCTCTTCCATCATGCAGTATGACTGATGACTTTTGAGGTTATGATGGACATCATGGCGAGATCCAATCTTCCTTACATTTCGAGAGTACAGCTCTAAAATGGTGTTTGCAGGCCGGCCGCTAGTTAGTACTCCAGTCCGAACCTGTTGGTCACTCTTTAGTAGGCTTCCGGATCAGCTAGTGTATAATCTTGCTACCTCCACTCTGCCAGATAGTGACCGGAGGGAGCCCGAGTCGAGTGTGTGCGGGGGTGGGGGCATTGTTAAAGCCACGTTATGTCAAAGATTCTGCCCAAACACGATAGGAGGGAGTATATGATGAGAGCCTTGTCGATCAATTCGGCCCTGGAAAGATTGTGCAAGGCTCAAGGGGTAGAATTTTTTTCAGCCTGGACTGTACTTGTTAACAGGAGAGATTGCTTCTACAGGGATGGGATACACTTAAATAGAAAGGGTGCAAGAATATTTGCTGATGCTATCGAGGCAGTGTTAGGTGGGTCGGAAAACTGCTAGCTTGGGGGGAGACAAAGACCAATAGATTGACAGTAGCCACTGGCAGAGGTGAAAGAGATTCTTGCACTGCTTCTATAAGAATGAGCAGAAGCCTGAAAAACAAGATGCATGATATTTCAGAGACTGCTGGGAGCCATTGTGGTACAAGTAAACACATGGGTTGTGTTAGGGTAGCTAAGAATAGAAACAGGTGCAGGTATACTTGCGTGTACACCAATGCTAGGAGTTTAGTAAATGAATTTGAGGTATTGCTCAAAACATCAAAGGCAGATATTGTTGGGATATCAGAGACGTGGTGTCACACAGATATAAGGGATGCAGAAATGCAGTTTGGGGAGTACAACGTCTACAGAAAGGATAGACAGGATAGGAAGGGGGGAGGGGTTATGCTATTAGTTAAGAAACACATAAAAACCAAGGAAGTGAAGCCAGTCGACATCGCTGGACAGTGCAGTGTTGAGTCAGTTTGGTGTGACATAAGCATTGGGAGATCAAAATTGAGAGTAGGAGTGTGCTATAGGCCTAATGACTCTGATGAGTATAATAAGGAACTGTACAGGGAAATAGAGTGGGCCAGTAAATCAGAGAGTCTTATAATGGGAGATTTTAATTTCCCAGATATAGACTGGAATTTGGGGGGCTGGTTACTCACACACTAGGAGGGCTTTTGTGGATTTATTGGATGATTGTTTTCTACATCAGCATGTTCGGGAGGCAACTAGAGGGAGTAATACTCTTGATTTGATTATCAGCAGTGATTCTTCATGCATTAAGAATCTGCAGATAAATGAACCACTAGGTGGCAGTGATCACAGTGTGCTGAAGTGGGATTTACTGAAAGAGGTAACTACCATTAGGGGTAAAGGGAAGGGTTATTGCTTCCGTAAAGGCGACTACGATGGACTGAGACAGTATTTAAATTCTATACAGTGGGACCAACTGATGATGTTACCAACAGCAAATTCAAAATGGGAAGCATTCAAAGAACTTATCTTGGAAGCTACTAGGCTTTACATACCAACTAAGAAATATTGTTCAAGGTTTAGGCCAAAATGGATGTCAGATGAACTAATGAGGCATATGGCAGAGAAGAAAAATGCATGGGATACTTACAAATTAACACATGACACAGAAGCCTATGATAGATACAAGTTGATATGCAACCAAGTTACAAAGGAGGTTAGGCAGGCGAAGGCAGATTACGAGAAATCCTTGGCAAGGGATGCAAAGAAAAACAGCAAAGAGTTCTTTACTTATGTAAACTCTAGAAGGAAGGGGATGAATCAGATTGGTCCACTTGATATTGATGGGTCAACTGTTGATGATCCTGCTCAGGTAGCTAACAAACTAAATGAATATTTTGCATCGACATTCACACATGAGGAGTTATTCAGCAAGGGGAATGCCAGAGGTGTATTCAACTCTAGCATTCAGCTAGATGATTTTGTAATAACTGGGAGTAAAGTGGAGGAGAAACTGTTGAAGATAAACACAAGAAAGGCACCCGGGGTGGATGGGATCTATCCAGTTATATTAAAGGAGGCAGCAAAGGAAGTAAGCAAACCCTTAGCCTTAATTATGAGAGCTTCCTTGGACTCAGGGGAGGTACCCATAGACTGGAAATGTGCAAATGTGACCCCAATTCACAAAGGAGGATCAAAGGCTGACACAAGTAATTATAGACCTGTGAGCTTAACTTCTGTTCCAGGAAAATTAATGGAGGCACTGGTTAAAGAAGCACTGCAGGATCATTTAGACAAGACTTCAGTTATAGCTCAGACACAGCATGGTTTTGTTAAGGGGAAGTCTTGCCTGACCAACTTGATTGGATACTATGATGCAGTCACAAAAGAACTGGATGCAGGGAATAACTTTGATATTATATACTTGGATCTTAGAAAGGCTTTTGATACTGTTGCACATGGAAGACTGCTACACAAATTGGAGCAGTGTGACATTGGAGGCAAATTGCTGCTATGGATAAAGGGGTGGTTGATGGGGAGAAGACAGAGAGTGGTAATCAATGGACACTGCTCATCGTGGACTAATGTTATTAGTGGATTCCCTCAGGGCTCAGTGTTGGGTCCATTATTGCTTTCTGTATTTATAAATGATATTGATGATGGCATATCAAGCTTAATGTCCAAGTTTGCAGATGATACAAAGGTTGGCAGGGTTGTCAAGGACACTACTGACACTATGCTGCTGCAACAGGATCTGGAAAGGTTGAGCAGATGGGCTGAGAGGTGGCAAATGAAGTTTAACATTGACAAATGTAAAGTACTACACATGGGAAAAAGCAACCCCAGAGCAACGTATCAACTCTGTGGTACTACACTGACAGTGGTAGAGAATGAAAGGGACTTGGGGGTGATTGTGCAGGCAGATATGAAGTTCTCTGAGCAGTGCAGACGGGCTGCAAGAGTAGCTCATGGAGTATTGTCAATGATATACAGGAATTTTTCCAGCAGGGATAAGGAGGTGATTATTCCATTGTATAAGGCAATGGTCAGGCCACACCTAGAGTACTGTATACAGGTCTGGAGGCCTCATTTCAAGAAGGATGTAGAGCTGCTGGAACGAGTACAGAGAAGGGCAACAAGATTAGCGAATGGAACAAAGGGGTGCTCTTACGAAGAAAGGCTTAAGTTTTGCAAATTACAGTGTCTGGAGACTAGGCACCAGCGAGGTGATCTGATAGAGGTGTATAAAGCCTTGAATGGTTTAAGCATGCTCAATGCTGATGGGATTCTTCCTCTAGCTCAGAAAAATCACCTGAGAGGGCATAAATTCAAATTGAGGAAAGACAGATGTAGGATAGACGTGCGGAAATTTGCCTTTAGCCAGCGGGTGGTTGGTTGGTGGAACAGACTGCCATCCCTTGTGGTGGAGGTTGATAGCCTAAATAAGTTTAAGGCTCAGCTGGACAGGTATTTTGAACGAACAGAGGGGTGAAGTGGAAGTGGGTTTTTTTTTGGCTGATGCTGCATAAGCTTGCTTTCTTGCATCAAATGCCTCTACTAATGCTAATGCTAATGCTAAAGATCTGGGTATATTCTTACCATGTGTACGCCGTATCCAAAAATTTCATTCCTTCATACAGCATGTCTCATCCACTTTTTCTTACTATTGAATACACCATGAATTGTCAAACTAATAGAGTAAGCTTATCTGCAAAAAGATCTAAACCTCCCAAACACTTCCTAGTTCATTTCACAAATATACGTGGTCTCAATTCTGATCACAGTGATGTCTGTTTCCACTTGCAGTCTGCCAAACCCCATGTACTTTTTCTGACAGAATCTCAGTTATTGATTGATTTGACTAATGTTCATCTTAGTTTCCCAAAGTTATTCGCTGTATGATTCCTTTCGCTGCAAAGGTGGTACTTGTGCATATGTCCGTTCCGATATTCCATGTCAGAGACTTGGTAATTTGGAATCTCCTCTTTTACATCTTCTCTGGCTTAAAATCTCTCCACCTCATTGTGTCAAATTCATCTGTTCTCTCTACCATTCTCCCAACTCCACTAATCACTTGGAGCTCTTTGATTTCCTCTCTTTGCAACTTGACTTTCTCCAGTCCAACTTTCCTAACAGTGAGGTAATTTTCCTTGGTGATTTTAATGTTTAAAGCTCCATCTAGCTTCCATTTTCTAGTCACACTGACCCTGCTGGTCGAGATGCTGAGGCTTTTGCAATTACTAATGACCTTGCACAGATTGTTCATTTACCTACAAGAATATCGGACAATCCTAAACATACAGCCAACAAGCTTGATCTTTTTCTCAAAAAAAATCGTTCTAAGTACATGGTCGAAGTGAGTGCTCCTTTAGGCACCTCAGATCACAACTTGGTGATTGTCTCTTCTCCAATGGAGCCTTTCTGTCTTGGCTATTTCGCAACCTCGTGTTGTTTGGCATTACAAGAATTCAAAATGGAATGACCTGCAAGATTTATTTTCTTCTTTTCCTTGGTCAGACTACTGTTTCAAAACTTCTGATGTCAGCGTTTGCTCACATGGTGTCAGTGAAATTATTCTTGTAGGAATGGAATCCTCTATCCCACTCTCCACTTTAAAATCTTCTTCTTTATCTAAACCTTGGTTTTCCAATGAATGTGCTAAGGCCGTTCAGGAGAAGAATGTTGCGTATTGTAATTGGCTTGTTTCCAATTCTTCAGTTTCATTTTCTGCCTAAACCAAAGTTTGCAACAATTGTAAAGCAGTTAATAATCAGTCCAAACTAGATTTTGAACAGGCAAAGAGTAGAAAACTTGCTTCCTGCCCTAACGGTAGAGGAGCATTCTGGTCTCTTGCCAAAGGTATTGGCCACAACTTTTGCCCATCTCAGATTCCACCTGTATCAAATCCAGATAGTTCTGTTATCATTTCAGCCAAGGATAAAGCTGACCTGCTAGCATCCCATTTTTCTGCTAACTCATGTATTAATGATCTTGGTAAAACACCTCCCACCATTCCCAACATGCTCCATTCAATGTCTCCTGTGGTCTTTCGTCAAAAGGATGTTAGAAAGATTTTGATGCTAAGGAAGCTCAAGGTCCTGATGGTATTTCTCCACTTGTTCTCAAAACCTGTGCTCCTGAACTTACTCCTTTTCTTTGCCGCCTTTTTTCTCTGTCTTATTCCAAAGGTTTTTTCCTTTTGCTTGGAAATTTGCTCATATCCAGCCAGTTCCTAAAAAGGGTGAAAAATCCCTCACATCCAGTTATCGTCCCATTGCAATTAATTCTACTCCTTCTAAAGTAATGGAGAAATCAATTAACCGCCAACTCTTAAACTACCTAGAAACCTTCCATCTGATAAATGATCGCCAATATGGATTCCGTCAGTTTTGACCCACTGGTGATATTCTGGCTTATCTTACCCATTTATGGACAAATTCAATGGAAAAGTTCGGTGAAACGTAGTTGCTCTTGACATCTCAAAAGCTTTCGATCATGTTTGGCATAAAGGTCTTCTAAACAAGCTTCCATCTTATGGTTTGCCAACTGTGTTTTGTAATTGGTTATCCAGTTTTCTCTCTGATCGCTCGCTGAGGGTGATGGTAGATGGCTCTCTGTCTTCTAACTTCTCCACTAATGCTGGTGTCCCCCAAGGTTCAGGTCTCTCCACCACTCTTTTCCTCTTGTATATTAATGACCTTTTTTCCATAGATTGGAAATCCTATCCACAGTTTTTCCGATGATAGCACATTGCATTGCACTTTCCATTTTGAGAAACCTTGTCCTGCTCAATCAGCTTCAAATTCTCAAATATCCGCTACCAATTCTTTAAATGCCGATCTCTAGGTAATTCTCCAGTAGGGCAAAGACAATTTAGTTGATCTAAAAAAAATCCTTCTAAAACTCAGTATTGGCTTTATATATTGCAAAAAAAAAGGATTTCTCTGCTCCTATGCTTATCTTTGGTGACACTCCGATTTCTAGGCAAGTTGATGTATTTCTTTTGGGGATTTCCCTGACTTGTAATCTCTCTTGGCACAAGCACATTATAATATTGCTTTCTCTGCATCTAAAAAATTTGGTTTTCTCTTTTGCTCTCGGCATTACTTTTCTTTCAAACAGCTGTTCACTCTGTACAAATTGCAAATCCGCCCTACCATGGAATATTGTTCCCACATCTGGGCCGGTGCCCCCAAAACCTCTCTCAGGCTTCTAGATTCCATTCAGAAGAGGGCAATTAAGTTAATTAATGACTCATCTCTAACAGAGCTTCTCCACTTGCTGTCTCATAGATGTACTGTTTCTCCTGCATGCCTTTTCTATAGATACTTGCACATGCACTGTTCTTCTGAATTGGTTTCTATAATTCTTGCTCTCTCTTTCAAAACAGTCCGAACACATGCCGCCATTATCCGTTTACTGTCCAACTTCAAACTCACAGAACCAACTTTTCATGTTCCTCATGTATTCATTCAACTGCTGTTTTCTGGAACAACCTTCCTTCATACGTATTTCCTGAAAATTACAGTCTACAGAAGTTCAAGTCTAATGTCAACAAATATCTTCTTTCTTCTTCTCAAACTCCAACCCAAACACGGTACTAAGTACTATAGGTTCGAATACCTCTCATGATTGGGTTTTTCATAAAAAAAAAAAAAAAAAGTAATAGCTGAGACACAGCATGGGTTTGTTAAAGGAAGGTCTTGTCTGACCAGTTTGATTGGATACTATGATATGGTCACAAAGGAACTGAATGGCAAAAATAATTTTGATATCATATACTTGGATTTCAGGAAAGCTTTTGATACTGTTGCACATCGAAGACTGCTGTACAAATTGGAGAGGTATGGCATTAAGGGTAAGTTGCTACAATGAATAAAGGGATGGTTGAGAGCCAGACGACAGCGAGTAGTAATCAATGGACACTGTTCTTCATGGTCAAATGTTATTAGTGGAGTTCCTCAGGTTTGGTGTTGGGTCCATTGTTGTTTTGTATATTTATCAATGATATTGATGAAGGTATATCAAGTTTCATGTCCATGTTTTCAGATGATTCAAAGGTTGGCAGGGTTGTTAATGTCAGTAAAGATAGTATGCTTCTCCAACTGGATCTAGATAAGTTGGGCAAATGTGCTGAGTACTGGCAACTGAAGTTTAACATTGACAAATGCAAAGTACTACATATGGGTAGCAGTAACCCAAGAGAAACGTACCAACTGTGTGGTACTACACTTAGGGAAGTGGAAAGTGAAAAAGACATGGGGATAATTGTGCAATCAGATATGTTCTCTGAGCAGTGTAGACAGGCTGCCAGGACAGGTCATGGAGTCTTGTCAATGATATATATAGGAATTTTGCTAGTATTAGTAATGGCATTGTGATGCAACAAAGCAAGTGTATGTGCTTATGCAGCATCAGCCAAAAAAAAAAAAAAAATATATATTCCAAAACAATTCCCTCTAAATGTTTGTCCAGTTCCTCCTATCAACTTCCACAACGACACATCGAAGTTTGTTCCAACAATCAACCACCCGCTGGCAAAAGGCAAATTTCCACACATCTATTCTACATCTGTCTTTCCTCAATTTGAATTTATGCCCCCTTAGGTTCGTAGTCTGAAAAAGTGGAAGCATCCCATCAGAATTCAGCATGCTCAACCCATTCAAGGCATTGTACACCTCAATCAGATCACCTTGCAGGTGCCTAGTCTTCAGCCGCTGCAGTTTGCAGAACATAAGCCTCTCTTGGTAAGAGGATCTCTTCATTCCCCTCACCAATCTTGTTGCCCTTCTCTGTACATGCTTAAGCAAATCTACATTTTTCCTAAAATGAGGCCTACAGACCTGTGCGTGGTACTCAAGGCGTGGCCTGACCATTGCCTTATACAGAGGGACAATCACCTCCTTTTCCCTGCTAGCAAAATTTCTGAATATCATTGACAAAACCCCATGACCTGCCCTGGCAGCCTGTCTGCATTGCTCAGAAAACTTCATATCTGACTGCACAATTACTCCCAGGTCTTTTTAATTTTCTACCACCTTAAGTCTTAAGTGTAGTACCACATAGTTGGTACGTTTCTCTGGGGTTACTTTTACCCATATGCAGTACTTTGCATTTGTCAATGTTAAACTTCAGTTGCCACTTCCATGCCCATCTGTCTAAATTTTCTAGATCCTGTTGCAGTTGTTCACTGCTATTACTGTCATTAGCAACCCTAACAACATTTGTATGATCTGCAAACTTTGACACTAAGCCTGATATACCTTCATCAATATCACTGATAAATAAACAAAACAACAGTGGACTCAACACTGAACCTCGTGGGACTCCACTAATAACATTAGTCCACGAAGAGAAGCACCCATTGATTACCATCCCTCTGTCTTCTCCCACTCAACCATCCTTTTATCCATTGTAGCAACTTACCCTTAATACCATTCTGCTGCAGTTTGTAGAGTAGTCTTCATGCGCAGCAGTGTCAAAAGCTTTCCTCAAATCCAAGTATATGATATCAAAATTATTTTTTGCATCCAGTTCCTTTGTAACCACATCATAATATCCTATCAAATTTTTCAGACAAGACTTTCCCTTAACAAACCCATTTTGTGTCTGATTTTGCTGTAGTCTTGGCTAGATGATCCTGCTATTCATCTTTAACCAGTGACTCCATTATTTTACCCGCAACAGAAGTTAAACTAAATGGT
The DNA here is from genome assembly GCF_048544385.1 of Mastigoproctus giganteus. NCBI lineage: Eukaryota > Metazoa > Arthropoda > Arachnida > Uropygi > Thelyphonidae > Mastigoproctus > Mastigoproctus giganteus. The sequence continues at coordinate 128,611,267 of NC_143578.1, forward strand.
CTGTAATTACTCGTGTCACTCTTCGATTCCCCCTTTGTGAATTGGAAATACATTTGCACATCTCCAGTCCGTGGGGACCACCCCTGAGCCCAAGGATGCTCTCATAATTATGGCTAAGGGTTTGCTTACTTCCTTTGCTGCCTCCTTTAATATAACTGGATAGATTTCCATCCACCCCCTGGTGCCTTCATTATGTTTAACTTCAACAATTTCTTCTCCAATTTGCTTTCAGTTATTACAGAATCACTAAGCACCCTGCTACAATTTGATAACCTTCTGGCATTTTCAAACCTTAGTAACTCTTTATGTGTGAATGTATATGCAAAATACTCATTCAGTTTGTTTGCTCTCTGAGCTGGATCATCAACAGTTGAACCATCGATAACAAGTGGGCCAATCAGATTCATCCCCTTCCTTTTAGAGTTTATATAAGTAAAGATATCCTTGCTATTTTTCTTAGCATCCTTTGCCAAAGATTTCTCATAATCTGCCTTTGCCTTCCAATCTCCTTTGTAACTTGATTAAAGATTAGCTTACATCTGCCATAGGCTTCTGTGTCACCTGATAATTTTTATGCAACCCCTTAAAGGCCTGACGTAGCCCAGTGGTCAGGAGCAAGAATGCATTGTACGTGTTCCTTGAGTGGACTGGGGTTCAAACCCGTGACTACTAAATACGATAAATATTTGTATTGACGATTTATTGTAAACTCCACTGACTTGGTTGTCGTGCCAGAGTATAAACAGAATTTTTTTTTTTTTTTACATTTTTCTTCTCTGCCACGAGTCTCATTAGTTCATTTGACAACCATTTAGGCCTGAACCACCTTCCATAGTACACTACTAATGCTATGAACAATATTTCTTAATAGGTATGAAACTTAGTAGGTTCCACGACTAATTCCTTGAATGCTTCCCACTTAGAATTTGCTATTGGTAACATCATCAGTTTATCCCACTGTACAGAATTTAAAAATTGTCTGAGACCACTGTAGTCACCTTTACAGAAGCAAAAACCCTTTCCTTTACCTCTGATGGTAATTATATCTTTAAGTAACTCCAACATCAATACACTGTGATCACTGCCACCTAGTGGTTCCTTTATCTGCAAATTCCTAATGCATGAATCATCACTGCTGATAATCAGATCAAAAGTATTACTCTCTCTGGTCGCCCTTCAAACATGTTGCTGTAGAAAACAATCCTCCAAAAAGTTCACAAAAGTCTTGTTAGCGTGAGAGTGACCAATCCACAAATTTCAGTCGATATCTGGAAAGTTAAAATCTCCCATTACAAGACATTCTGATTTACTGGCCCATTCTGTTTCTCTGCACAACTATTCACTGTACTCATCAGCGTCATTAGACCTATAACATACTCCTACTCTCATTTTCCCTTTCCTAGTGTTTATGTCGCACCAAACAGACTCAACATTGCACTGTCCACCCGTGTCAACTGGATGCACTTCCTTATATTTTATGTTTCTTAACTAACACCATAACCCTCCTCCTTCCTTCCTTCCCTGTCTGTCCTTTCTGTACACATTGTACTCTCCAAATTCTAATTCTGCACTGTTTATATCTGTATGACACCATGTCTCTGATATCCCAACAATATCTGCTTTTCATGTCTTGATTAGCACTTCAAATTCATAAATAATTCTTAAAAGCATACTAATATATTGTGTGCATCATGTAAGTAGTCATTTCTTAATATATATATATATATGAATAAATTAATTGTTTTAAAATGTTAGAAAATTTATTCATTCCCACTTATTTCTGATTTATTTTCCATCTTTTGCTATATTTCTGAATGATGAATTGCAGTATTTTTCATTGTTGGAAAGGTCATATTTATTTATAACGAAATTTCTGTTTGATGAATTTTTTCAAGCGAATGATCGATTTCGTTATATAGAGGTCCAACTATACTTCTTGACTAAGGGCATAATCCCTTCCCTTTCTTGTTCTTTCTCTCCTTCCTGTATACATTATATTTCCTATATTCAAATTCGGCATCAGTTATATCTGAGTGATACATGTTTCTGCTATTCCTACAATGTCTGTATTTGATGACTTAATCAGTACTTCAGATTCATCAAATTTATTTACAGTGCTCCTAGAATTAATGTACATGTAAGTATACATGCACATATTGTCAGGGAATGCTGTGGTTGTAGTTTGTTTTGGCATGCGGAGTCATGGTGACTGGCCATGGCCTGAGATCAAGGCTGTTTTGGTCGACTCCTCAGATTTGTGCTCCTGGAGGTTATTTCTTATTGGGGATCTGGAAATTGGTCTTCACATCACGGTTATATGTTCTTGTTATGAGGACTTGAGAGCTGGGTTGGAGCAAGGGACACTTGCTCTCCATGAATCCGTGTTGGTAGAGTTGTTGACTTATAGGGATGTTCAGTAGATTTGCTGAATATGTTCATTAGGTTTTTGACAGATAAGCTTTGTTAGGTAGTAGCAACCAATCTCCTCGCAGTGGGGACATTAACTTGTGGTGGTGGTGGCATGATGGTCTATCCGTGTTTTGAGGCCAATTGGTCATTTGAGCTCTAATATACAGGGTGTTTCAGTTAAACGTTTCAGAACTTCTAAGAGGGGTAGGGTACATCCTGACAACTCGAAATCATATAGCAATGTGGGGTCGGAAATGCTTTCCTGAAGCGGTATTGTACACAGAAGTCGTCGTGCGACGTCGTGCAGCACAGATTCGATTTTCGGTCAATGAATGGGCCGGTATTATGGGAGATCACCTCATCGGACCTTACCTGTTACCGTGTCGTCTAACCGGACCTATCTACTTGATCTTTCTGCAGCAAGTATTGCCATAACTTTTGAGAGATGAAGAGATTTCTGCATCGACGCAACAGACAATGTGGTTCCAACACGATGGAGCCCCTGCCCATTATAGCGGAGATGTTCGTAACTACCTGGATGTCACATTTGGTCAACAGTGGATCGGACGTGGTGGTCCCGTGCGTTGGCCTGCTCGGTCACCCGACCTATCATGTCTTGATTTTTATTTCTGGGATCATATGAAATCGCTAGTTTATGACACCCCTGTTGACAATGCTGAGGAGCTGGTTGCAAGAATCGCAGTAGCTGCCGAAGAAATTCGAAATTTGCCTGGAGTATTCCAGAATGTTCGGATGTCCATACGTCGGAGATGTGAGGCGCGCATTGTAGCCCGTGGAAGAAACTTCGAACACTTACTTTAATCCATGTATTATTAAAACGATTTCTCACTTACGGTCTCTTTTCTTTATGGTGCTTCTGTGTACAACACCGCTTCAGGAAATCATTTCCGACCCCACATTGCTATATGATTTCGAGTTGTCAGGATGTACCCTACCCCTCTTAGAAGTTCTGAAACGTTTAACTGAAACACCCTGTATAATCATTATATTATTTGAATTGACCGATGTGGTCTCTATGTTATTTGTTTGATTGAACCATTTGAATTTTGGTTCAAACGATGCAAATGAGAGAGTAGTTGCATATGGTCGAAAGTCCAGGTGGTGACTAAGATGGTTGCTCATTCAAATGACAGAAATGTCCTTCCTGTATACAGATCACACCCCCAGACAACTGACTCCACCCTGGATAAAGTAATTTCTGTCAGACTACAAATGGAAACATTCATGGCTGCTCAGACAAACAGAATTACAGCTACAACCTCCAGAAGTAATTGAATGTTGGACAACCCTAGAAAGAATAGTCACAGATTTACATGTCCAAAATGAGCTACTGAAAGACAAACTAGAAGCTAAGGAGACAGCATGCTTAAATCAAAGACAACAACAGCTAACTTTTGCACAGGTAGTAAAGGGCCCACCTTCAAACTCCAAAATAACACTGGTACAAATAAGAAAGAGGACAATCTAATCATCATCAGGCCAACAGATTCAAGTTCACTGGATTCCACTGAGGCTATAAAACAGGCTATTACAAGAGACTTAGAACCTGAATTCAAGACAATCAAAACTAAAGGAATAAGGAACACCAGAACTACAAGGGTTGTAATAGAAGCTGCCACATAGCAAGATGCAAAAAGAATAAGAAATGACCCCGAAGTCTTAAACCGAGGCTTGAAAATTGAAAAGCCCAAGACAAGGAGGATTCAAATATTGTCATTTTTGATATAGACAAATCCAAAACCAAGGAAGAAATAATTACGCAGAGATCTATGCAAAAAATTTCCAAGATCACATAACCAAGGATGAATTAGTCTCATTCATTTAAATTACTCTACCAAATCCAGATCGACCGAATCCTGTAATTTGTTTGCAGAGTTATCTCCCAGAATCTGGCAAATAATCATAAAGCAAGAAGGAATTTACATTAGGTGGGGTAGCCACAGGTACAGGGAACATTTCCCTATACCCAAGTGCTACAGGTGCATGAAGTACAAGCATACTTCACACACCTGCACCCAAAAAGAGAACACTTTTGATCATTGTGTTGTTAAAGGGCATGACTAAAGTCAATGTAAGAAATCACAGGAGGCCAAATGTGCCAATTGTAAATCTGCTGGGCTAGCTTTCAACCACTCAGTGTGGGATGTTAAGTGCCCAATCTGCATGAAAGCAGCTAAAACAGAAAGTTGACTATGGACAGAACCTATAATCAGAAACAGTACCAGGTCTTGAAGTTTCTTCAGCCGAATGCTCAGTGAGCCCAAATAGTTGTATACCAGTTAAAACTGGTCATGAAAGAACAACAAATAGACATTATCTGTATTCAGGAGCCCTACATCCATGGTTGTAGGGTCAGGGATACCCTAGAATTATAGGATTATTGAAGCCTCCACAAACACTTGTGTGGTCTCCATACTTGAACACAGTATTCCAAGTGTGTTCTAACAATAGTCTTATACAGGGTTATTGAAAATGAAGTCCGGGGTTTCAAACAATTCCTGTACTGAAACCCTGGACTTCATTTTGAATAACCCTGTATAATGGGATTATGACGTCTTTATCTCTACTAGCAATTGTTTGATAAATCATTAATAGGACGCTGTGGGCTGCAATAGTTATTAGAAATTCCAAATTTACAGTTACAAAAGTAACTAGTCTCTGTACACTCCTAGCTGTTTATGCCCATATTATTTATCCTCATGAATCCTTCCATGTGATTCACCATATTTCTGGCCAGGTGATAACAACAGCACTAAACCTACTACCAGTTGGCAGAATAGTGACAATGGATGCAAACTGTAGATCATTCATATGTCATAGCCACACATTTGACAGAGCAGGGTCTAGTATTTTTAGGTATTAGGTATTAGGTATGTTCGGGGTCTGACGGCACCTGGGATTTCTCCCATCTCCGCATATGTTCTCTGTATCGGACAAGCCAGAGATTTAAAAGTGTGTGGGATATGTACTGTGTAGTTTGTTGTGCCCATTGTTCATCCGGCCTGTTAGCCGCCGGGCCCCTATGAGACCCGACGTTACCAATACCCGCCACGGGGAGGCCGGCCGGGTGTTACCAATATTTGTACTCTGGCTGGTCTTGCCACTTACTTTCCTGGGATTTCAGTGGCTAGGACCAAAAAAAAAAAAAAAAATAAATAAATAAATAAATAAATTAAAAAAAAAAAAAATAAATAAATAATAATAATAAATAAATCGAGGTTGATATTAGTGATACTTAACAAGTTAGTATTAATAGTATGCGACGTGGGGCTGTGCGGTCAAAGTGAGTTTTAAAAACTCACTTTGACCGCACTTTTTGAAATAGGTTCGGGCAAGAATTTTGATGTTCTCTTTTGATTTTGACATGTAGGGCTAAACGCTGTGCAAGACAAAAGTTTGGGGGGAGGATGAAGACAGGGGGGAAGAAATTGGAAATAAGGGGCCGACAGAGTAGATGGCCCCTGTAGGTGGTGAGGCATGCCCGTGCCCCACCAGAGTGAGAAAATTGGGGAGGCAAGCCTCTCCTTCCCAGGAGTTTGAAAAAAAAAAAAAAAAAAAAAAAAAAGATCCGCTCAAGAGAGCGCGGATTTGGGTCGCCAATAGGCTGTTCCGGCGGGAGAGTGCCACCGGATGTCGTCTCCATCAGTTTGCAGGCCCTAAAAAGCTGGCCATTGAGTCTCATCTAGGTGGGACACTAATAGGGGGTTAAATCTGAGATGTCATCCTTCCAGACTGCATGTGGTTTGGGGCCTATTTTCTGGTCATTATCTTGGGGTCATAATCAAGTCTACTGGTTGTCATTATGGGGTTTTATCCCTTCCGTGATGTTTGCTAGTCCTTACACTACCTTTTGTCATTTTGTAGTGGGTCTAAGCTGCAAGGTCTTGGGGCACTTTGTTCTGATGTCACGACTATTTAAAGGTTTTTTCGCTTCCATTGGCGGTAATCATGACTCTTGTAGTTAGACAATCTATTATCACTTGTCTTTCCCAGTGCATTTTGTAGTCAGTCCAAGGTCTTTATAGTTGGCTCCTCTATGTTGTCTCGCTGCTATTTGCAGGTTTGCCGTTAAGGTCTTCTGTATATGGCGGTTAGTGTTTGGCGCCTGGTAAATAATCCCTGGGCAAAATCAGTTAAGGCTAAATATTCTTCTTGCGTATCTAGTAGATGTGACTCGAGATCCCTCGGTAGATAGTGAACTCTAGTTATTAGTCTGCATCTAAGGTCTTCGTATTGGACACATTCAAACATAATGTGCACCCAGCTTTCTTGTTCCCCGCAAGTACAACGTGGATCCTCCACTATTCCCAATGCTGTAAGCTTTCCATTGAAAGCCCCGTGACCCGTAAGGAGGTAGGTCGTGTAAAGTCCGGGTTGCAGCCAGGTTGGAAGAATGGGGTATACTCTGTCTACGTCCGGGATGAACTTTTTGGTGATATTCCCTTTTGTTGTGTTTGTCCAGCGGTCTTGCCAGGTTTCTTTTAGGTATGTCTGCAGCCTGTTCTTTTCAGCCTTGTGGGTTGCATTGTTATCCACTGTGTAGTCTTGGTGGGTGCAAGGCATTCCTTTGGTTATATAATAGGCTATTCCAGTACGTATGATGTCCAGATCAAGGGGAAGGGCTCCGGCCAAGACCTGTAGGGCAACAGTGCTAGTGGTGCTACAGGCTCTGGTAATGGTTAACAGGATAGTTCTATGGATTGAGTCGATTATGCGTCTATTTACGGCGGTTGATGCCTTGTGATACCAAACCGCAGAGGCGTATGTTATAGCTGGTAGGAATGTCGTTTTATAATATAAGGAGAGCACGCGACGTTTAAGTCCCCAGTCACGACGGACCACACGTGCTAACAGTGCAGAGTACTTCCTTATCTTTTTTCTTAAATGTATGAGATGCTGCTTGAAGGAAAGATTACAATCTAATATCACCCCCAGGTACTTAAGCTGGCTTTGGAGTTTCACTGTGGTGTTGTTCACCTTTATTTGAGGCGGCCTGTGCAGGTCAAGGGAGCCTTTCAGTAAGATTGAGGATGTCTTAGTTGGTGAGATTTTTAGGCAGTGTAAGATGGTCCAGTCCTGTAGTATCCTGATGGCATGGTTTGCTTTTACCTCCAACTGGGTTCTACTGTCGGCAGCAATTTTCAAGATTAAGTCGTCGGCAAAAGCTTGGGTTTGGACGTCACCAAGGTCCATGGCCAGGAACTCATCCAAGACAATGTTCCACAACAGCGGCCCCAGGACAGAACCCTGGGGGCAACCCCTGCAGACACGGCGGTTTACCCTACCATAGGGTGCCACGACACTGATACTCCTATCGGTAAGGTAAGACTTGATAGTGAGATACAGATTGCAGGGAATGTTGGCCCTCCTTAGCCTTGCCAGGACACTTGGCCACCAAATGGTGTCGAAAGCCCCGGCAAAATCTATGGAGATGATTAGGTAGTATTTACTGTTGCAACTGGCCACACCGTGCAGCAGATGTCTAAGTGCCTCTACTGTCGAAGACTCAGGCTTAAAGCCGAATTGGGTAGACATGTGCAGTTCAGCACTCTTGTAATGTGTGTCAATTCGGGTATATAGCATTCTCTCAAATAGTTTGCTGATCACTGGTAGCAAAGCTATCGGTCTGTAAGTGGTTGGCTGTTGTGGAGGCTTCGTGGGTGTTTTTGGGATCAGCTTCAGTCCCGCAGTCTTCCAGTTTCTTGGGAAGATGCCTTGATGCAAACAGTTGTTAAACAGATTTAGGAGGAGTTCGGGGGTCAGATCCGTTACTTTTTTGACAATTTCCGGTTCGAGATAGTCGAGGCCAGGGCACTTATTATTTCTTAAGTGATTTGCTGCGGATTTGATGTCATCTAACGTGAACGGTGGTTCACGGGAGTCAGTGCTGTATATGTCATTTTCTTGGCATATTCTATGCTGTTCAGGTGAAGTAGGCATGGCAGTCTCTGGGAAAATAGTGCCCAGAATATTTGTGATTGACTGTTGCCATGTGGTGGTTTGGCTCCCCTGTGGTGTCAATGTGGTAGAAATAACTTCCCCCCTGGGGAGTTTGTTTGTGATTATCCTATAGACTACCCCCCATGGCTCATTATTTCCTGTTATGCCTGCCAAGTTTTCCCAGGCTCTTTGTTTGCTCTTGTTTATCGCATCCGTATATCTGTTTCTTGCTTCTCTATAGCGCTCCTTTAGTATCTGGACCTCCGCAGCAGGCCATGTGCGTCTTGCCCGTTGGAAGAGTTTTCTTCTTCTCATGGTCTCCCTTCTGAGTTGCTGGATCTCGTGAGTCCACCACGGGACTGCTCCCGGTTTGGGATTTCTCCTCTTCATTGATGCTTCGCTCGCAGCAAATATTATTTCCATTACCCTCTTTTGATTCTCGTCTGGATCCCCATTCTGGTTTGTTGTTTCCAGGTGTTGGGCTGCAGCGGGCATTAAAACCTCTCTGAACCTTTCCCAGTTCGCCCAGCGGATGGCGAAGCGATTTAGTGTTTGTTTAGGTATCAGTAGCCTGTTTAATAATCTTCTGATTTGGCAGGTAATCACCCTGTGGTCGGAAGTCGTCCACGAGTCTCTGACGATCCAATCATCAACGTAACCTGCAAGGTTTCCCGTGGACAACGTGACATCAATAGTCGCCTCCCACAGGGTATTACAAAATGTTGGCATCTGGTGTGGTCTGTTCAGGATAGTGAACCGGGAGTTGGAGAGAAAGTTCTCTAAAATCTGTCCATTTCTGGTACCTCTCCTGTCAGGGGTCAGACTATACCAGGCTGGTGAGCGGCAGTTTACATCTGCCCCAATTATGATCCTTTGATCAGGGAGCATGTCGGTCAAGGCCTGCAAGTACCTGGTGATGGGTGCGATGTCCTCGCCCGGCCTGCTGTAAAGGGCCACAGCATAGATTTGGCCCAATGGCGTTAAGATGTGGGCACACGCCGCCCAGGGTGCACAAAGCTGTGTCACTTTAGTCACAGTATAATTGGGATTGCGCACCACAACCGCAGCCCAAGGGGTGTCACTCTCATCATGGACTATTTTGTATGCAGCCGGATATCCACACACTCGTTTTGAGTGGGTATATGGTTCCTGTAGTAGTAAGACGTCAGCTGCATCTTCGTCTGCTATGACCCTAAGTTGCTGGGCCACTGCTCTAGCTCTCTGTGCGTTATGCTGTATTATTGAAATTTTGGATCTGTTGTACTCTTTAGGGCGTCTCTCCATAGTCAGTTCGTGACTGGTATAACCCTTTTACTTTAAGATAAACTGGACAGTTCGGGTCTCTAATAGAATGCGAATGGTCCATTTTCCCTGCCTTGCAGTTTGTACAGATTGGATCTTGCTCCTTGTTTGGAC